>NC_142488.1:16862806-17487806 GCF_049115385.1 Moschus berezovskii | reverse complement strand
CATATATCTTCATCCCTTCTGATTTTGGTGAGTTTGTAATGATACATATTATAAGTCACACTATTTAATTTAGGTTTATTGACACCCTTAATGTGAGCTTTTCATAATTAAAAAAAATTTTTAAAGAAAATTTTAACTGCACATGCCATTATAAAAAAAATAGATTTTGTGTATACTTTACCAAGTTTCCCACAAAGATAACGTCTTGCAAAATTATAATATAATATCACAACAAGGATATAGACATTGATAAAATCCACAGATTTTATTGAGCTGTCTTTAGTTTTATCTGTATTTGTGTGTGTTTATGTTTGTGTGTGTGATTTAGTATTATATCATTTTGCAACCTGAATACATTTTCATATCCTCCATCACAGTCAATATTCAGAACATTTCCATTACTACAAAGATTCTCCCTTTTGCCCTTTAAAACCACCCCTACCTTTCTTCTCTCATGCTCCTACCCCTACCATTCCCTGTACCTGTCCTCAGCAACTACTAATCTGTTTTTATTCTTTATAATTTTGTCATTTCAAGAGTTTTATATAGACTTATATAATATGTATCCTTTTGGGATTGCCTTTTTTCATTCACCATAATTCCCTGCAGTTTATCTAAGTTGCTGTGTAGATCAGTACTTTTTTATTGTTGAGTACTCCATGGTATGAACCATTGTTTATCTGTTCACCAGTTGAAGGATGTCTGAGTTGTTACCAGTTTTTGGCCATTTGGAGTAGAGCTACTGTGAATGCTTGTGTATAGGTTTCTGTATGAACATCAGTTTTCACTTCTCTGGGCTAACACCCAAGAGCACACTTGCAGGGTCCTATGGTAATTGTAAGCTGAGTTTTGTAAAATATTGCCAAACTGTTTTCCAGTGTAGCTGTACCATTTTATATTCCCACTAGCAATGTATGAATGATCTAGTTTCTTTGCATGTGTATCTTTACTCTTTCTTTTTTTATTATTGATATTTTAAAAAGTTTTTTATTAAAAAAATTTTGGGGGGTGCTGCACCACATGGCACGTGGGATGTTAGTTCCCTGACCAGGGATCACGTGGGATGTTAGTTCCCCGACCAGGGATCAAATTTATGACTTCTGCAGGGTAAGCACTGAGTCTTCACTGGACCACTAAGGAAGTCCCTTTATTATTTCTGTTGTTCTTTCTTCCTTCCTCATGCTCCAAAGTTCCTTTCTTCATCATATCCTTTTGGTCAGATATATTTCTTTTAGCCATTTTTTTTTGAATTTCATTGTTTTTTTTTTTGGTAATTAATTTAATTTTTATTGGAGGCAAATTATTTTACAATATTATATTGGTTGGTTTTGCCATACATTGACATGAATTCGCCCCGGGTTTACATAAGTTCCCCCTCCTGAACCCCCCTCCCACCTCCCTCCTCCCTTATCCTCCCTCTGGGTCATCCCGGCATGCCAGCCCCGAGCATCTTATAACATGCATCGACTCTGAACTAGTGATTCGTTTCACATATGACAACATACGTGTTTCAAGGCTTTTAGCCATTTTTAAGGGTAAGTCAGTCGTGACATTTTTTTAGTTTTCTTTTGTCTAGGGATGTCTTTATTTTTCCTTCATTCCTGAATGATAGTTTTGTCTGAAATAAAAATTACTGTTGAGATTTCTTGTCTTTCAGTACTTGAAAATGTTTTCCTTATCAAAATGTTGTTCAAACAGAATCCAGCACAGAAATGAGTTCTGAAGCAGAGACTCATGCAAATGTAATAAAAAATGACAGTGACCAACAAACTGATTCAGAACCTTTCTTCCTAACTTCTGGATTTGGTGAGTTTGAAGTGACACCTATTATGAGTAGCACTCTAATTTAGACCAATAAGAATTCTTAATGTTAATTCTTAGTGATTGCTTTTTCAACATTAGACTTTTCATTTTGAGATATTTCAGAATCACATGTAGTTGCAAGAAGTAATACAGAGAGATCTTATGTACCCTTTGCCCAATATCTCCCAATAGTAGTATTTTGCAAAAATATAGTAAAATATGACAACTAAGATTTTGAGACTGATATGATCCACAGATCTTTTCAGATGTACTCAGCTTTACTTGTATTCGTGTGTGTGTGTGTTTAGTTCTCTGCACTTTTGTAAAGTTTGGATATTCACCACTACCGGTCATGATACAGAATTATTCTGTCACTCTCAAGAACCATCTTTTGCCTTTTTATAAACACACCCACATCTTTCTTGTCATTCCTTACCTGGCTTCATCTGCAACCCATCCAAATATTAATGTATACTATTTATAATTTTGTCATTGCAAGACAATGCTCTATTAATCAACTCATAGTATTTAATATTTCAGTTCAGTTGAGTTCAGTCCCTCAGTTGTGTCCAGCTCTTTGCGACCCCATGAACTGCAGCACACCAGGCCTCCCTGTCCATCACCAACTCCGGGAGCCTATGCAAACTCATGTCCATTGAGTTGGTGATGCCATCTAACCATCTCATCCTCTGTTGTCCCCTTCTCCTCCTGCCTTCAATCTTTCTCAACATCAGGGTCTTTCAAATGAGTCAACTCTTCGCATTAGGTGGCCAAAATATCAGCATCAGTTCCTTCCAGTGAACACCCAGGACTGATTTCCTTTAGGATGGACTGGGTGGATCTTCTTGCAGTCCAAGGGACTCTCAAGAGTCTTCTCCAGCACCACAGTTCAAAAGCATCAATTCTTCTGTGCTCAGCTTTCTTTATGGTCCAGCTCTCAGATCCACACATGACTACTGGAAAAACCATAGCCTTGACTAGATGGACCTTTGTTGGCAAAGTAATGTCTCTGCTTTTTAATATGCTGTCAAGGTTGGTCATAACTTTCCTTCCAAGGAGTAAGCGTCTTTTAATTTCATGGCTGCAGTCACCATCTGCAGTGATTTTGGAGCCCAGAAAAATAAAGTCAGCCACTGTTTCCACTGTTTCCCCATCTATTTGCCATGAAATGATGGGACCAGATGCCATGATCTTAGTTTTATGAATGTTGAGCTTCAAACCAACTTTTTCACTCTCCTCTTTCACTTTCATCAAGAGGCTTTTGAGTTCTTCTTCACTTTCTGCCATAAGGGTGGTGTCATCTGCATATCTGAGGTTATTGATATTTCTCCCGGCAATCTTGATTCCAGCCTGTGCTTCCTCCAGCCCAGCATTTCTTATGATGTACTCTGCATAGAAGTTAAATAAGCAGGGTGACAATATACAGCCTTGATGTACTCCTTTCCCAATTTGGAACCGGTCTATTGTTCTGTGTCCAGTTCTAACTGTTGCTTCCTGACCTGCATACAGGTTTCTCAAGAGGCAGGTCATGTGGTCTGGTATTCCCATCTCTTTCAGAATTTTCACAGTTTATTGTGATCCATACAATCAAAGACTCCCTTGAGATCCATCCAAGTTGCTGTACGTATTAGTAGTTCCTTCCTTTTTTGTTGCTGAGCACTATTCCATGGAATTTGTGTACCATGATTTGTTTATCTGTTCACCTACTGAAGGATATCTGGGTTGTTTCCAGTTTTTGAGTATTAAGAGTAAAGGTGCTGTAAACTTTTCTTGTGCAGGTTTTTGTCTGAACATAGTTTTAATTTCCCTATGATAAATGCTCAAGAGCACAGTTGCTGGGTAGTATGATAATTGCATGGTAAGTTTTATAAGAAACTGGCAAACTGTTTGCAGAATGACTGATTTTATAGTCCCACCAGCAATGTATAAGTAATTCATTCTCTCTGCATCTTCACTGGCATTTAGTATTTTCACTATTTTAAAAATGTTATCCATTCTGATAGGTATACCTTAATACTTTGTTGTGGGTTTAATATGCATTTGCCTTGGATAATGATGTGCAGCATCTTCACATGTGCTAATTTTCCATCTGTATGTTCTTTCTCTGAAATGTCTGTTCTTTTTTTTTTCACAACAACTCTTTTATTTTTTTTTAATTTTTTCAAGAACAATTATAGGAATCTTTACTTAAAAACAACCTTATCTTAAAATGGAGTAACTTTGGTTTTATGAGCAGCAAGCAAAGTACAGAAGCAAAAATGCATTACAGGAGCATTAAGTTCTACATTAGGTCACAGCGTCTAATCTGAAATCACACCCATAATATCATTTTTCAGGATATCTGGGAAATAGTTATTTCCCAGGATGTCTGAACCATAGCCACTCTATTTTGACTTTTAATTGTAAAAAAAAATTTTTTTAATAGCCAAAGCAGATTTCACCATTAATGACGTCAGTGTTTTTCTAGGTATGAGAAGATGCAAGAATTGGAACTCATAAAACCTTTTTCTGAAAAGATCTAACTATTTGAAGGCCTGTTCCGCCAGTTTTTTTTTTGTTGTTGTTTTTTTCAGAGCACAGAGTGCCTCATTCCTGATTTTCACCCTGAACTTCTTTCAGGGGGTGTTGAAGGTCAGCAGCTTGCAATGGTCATGATGTAATCTTTGTAGAGGCAGCTGGCAAGTACCAACTTCCAGTCAGCAGGGTCCCTTCATAGTCACATATCTGACCATGTGACACCATTTCATGGCCATTGTGTCCCGCGGTGCTGGGAAGGCTCATTCCCAGGTCTAGGGAATTGGTGGGCCACTCAGTGTGCTAAAATTGGACCAGACCTTGCAAGTAGCAAAAGTCTCTGGACCACTGTCTTACTAGCCTCCTGGTCCAGGAAAATATTTCCTCTTGTTGCTTTTTCCCATACCCAGAGTCACATTATTACAATTATTGATCTCATATGGAACTGTCAGTTCAGCATTATATCACAGGCTCAGTGAAACAAGTGACATAGAAAATAATATAGCCATAGCTAGAGTAAAATAAGAATTATAAGTCAAGAACTTTGATTAGATAAAGCCTGGTATACCCCCAAGTCACCTGACTTCATTTGTTAAATGATTATAGTCTGGTGTTAATCTCCTGGTTGTACATTATGGAGCATCCAACCTTTATCTGAAGATTGGTTGCTGAGATAAGCCTTAGAAACTAACCTAGAGTGTCCTTTTTAATAACTTAATTAAATCTTTTAGCAGTATCACGTAACAAGGAACTGTCTCAGCAGTGAGTCTTAGTAAACACTAGACATTTGCAATGTCTGTTCTATCTTATAATTTTTTTCACTGCTGTGTTTTGGGAGTTGTTTAGATATTTGAGATACCAGTATTTTTTTGTTTATGTAGTTTGCAAATAATTTCTTCCTATCTACAGCTTTCCTTGTCATCCTTTCTACAGGTGTTTTCGTTTTGTTTTACAGAAAGAAAATTTTTAATTTTTTGAGGTTCAATTTATACATTCTTTTTATGAATTTTATACTTTTAGTATAGAGTCTATGAACTCTTTGTTTAGTCTTTGATCCCAAATTTTTTCTCCTATGTTTTTTCTAAAGGTTTTATATTTTACAGTTTACATTTGAGTTAATTTTGTATAAGGTGTGAGATGTAGGTTGAGGTTCTTCTTTTTTTTTTTTCCCCTATGCCTATCCAGTTGCTGCAGCACAATCTTTCCTCCACTGAATTGTGTTTATACAGTAATCTAAAACCATTAGATCTATTTCTGGGTTCTTCATTGTTTTCCAGTGATCTATGTTTCTACCCCTCTGCCAAACCACAACCTTGTGATTGTTGTTGTTATACAGTAAACGTTGTCATCAGGTAGAATGATTCCTCCTACTTTATTCTTCTTTTTCAACAATCATTTTAAATATTCTAGGTCCTGTGCCTTTCCATCCTCATTTTAGAGTAAGCTTGTTTATGTTTCCCCCCAAAATTGCTGCGATTTTGATGGGAATTGTGTTAAACCCACAGATCAACTTGGGCTTGTAGATTCCTTTTTTGGGGGAGCTTTTTAATTGCAAATATAATATCCTTGATAGTTATAGGACTATTTAGATTGTCTCTGTAATCTTGGTTAAGTTTTAGTATTTGTAATTTTGGGAGAATTGGTACCGTTCTTTTAAGTTATCAAATCTGTGAGGGTAAACTGAATTATAGTATTGCCTATTATCTTTTTAATGGCTGCTAAATATCCCATGCATTCCTGATGTTGATGATTTGTGTCACCTCTTTTATTTTTGTGAGTCTTTCTAGAGATTTATTAGCTTTATTAATCTTTTTTGAGGTACCAGCTGTTTGCTTAATTTCTTTTCCTATTTTTCATATCTTCATTGATTTCTGCTTTTTATTATTTCATTATTTTTTGTATATTTTGGGTTTCTTTTACTCTTCTCTTCCCTTTTGGTGCAGAAACTTTGCTTATAGATTTGGGACTTTTTCTTCTCTTCTAATGTAAGCATTTAGTGCTGTAAATTTCACTTTCAGTATTACTTTAGTTGCATCCCATATCTTTTGATGTGTTGTATTTTTATTAAGTCCTATACATTTTATCATGTTCATGGAAATGTTCTCCTTATATATTAATTATAAATATGCTGTTTAATTTCTAAGTGTTTAAAGATTTTCTTCTATTATTGATGTCTAATTTGATTCCATTATGGTCAGACAATATACCATATATTATTTCATTTCTTTTAAATTTGTTGAGATTTTTCTCTGGCTCATAATGTGGTCTGTCTTGGTGAATGATGCACAGGCATTTGACAAAAATATGTATTCTGCTTTTATTAGCTGGAGTGAGTGATAGTCACTCAGTCATGTCCAACTCTTTGCGACCCCAGGGACTGACTGTAGCCTGCCAGGCTCCTTTGTCCATGGAATTCTCCAGGCAAGAATACTGGAGGGGGTTGACATTTCCTTCTCTAAAATGAGAATCCTGTTGGTTGATTGTATTGTTTGGGTCTTCTATATCTTTGCCGCTTTTTCTGGTTGTTCCACCAGTTGCTGAGAGGAGGGTGTTGAGGTCCTCAAATATAACTGTAATTCTGATTATTTCTCCTTTCAACTCTTTCACTTTTTTCTTTACGTATTTTGAGACTCTGTTGTTTGGTATATTAAGGATTGTTATGTCTTCCTGGAGGGTTGAGCCTTTCATCCTTTTTGTCTCTAGTAACTTTGTTTGCTCTGAAGTCTATTTTTTAAAAAGATTTATTTATTTTTGGCTCTGCTGGGTCTTCATTGCTGTGCCTGGGTTTTTTCTAGTTTCTGTGTTGTGGGCTTTTCATTGCAGTGGCTTCTCTTGTTGTGGAGCATGGGCTCTAGGTGGGCTGGCTTCAGTAGTTGAACCGTGTCCCCTGGATTGGCAGGTGGATTCTTAACCTCTTGATCACCAGGGAAGCCTGTGACATCTATTTTATCTGATATCCACATAACTACTCTTTTTTTTATTGTTAAGATTTGCGTGGTATATATTTTTCTATCATTTTACTTTAAATTTATTGATGTCATTGAACTTATGGATTTTCTTGTAAACGGCATATAGTTGGGTCTTGTTTTTATTCACTTTATCAATTGCTGCCATTTAATTGATATGGTTAAGTCATTTACCTTTAAAATAATTATTGAAATCAGAATTTTAAGTCTGCCATTTTATTATTTTTTGTTTCCTGATTTTATTTCTTGCATTTCTGTGGGTTACCTGAACATTTTCTATTATTTCATCTTGATTTATTTGTTTTTGAGTGCATTGCTTCTTATAGTTTTCCTTCTGGTCACTCTGGGTGTTATTATATATGTATGTGGCTTGTCACAGTCTACTGGTATCAACACTTTACTCCTTAGAATGACGTATTGTAACTTTAAATCTAGTTTCCTTTGCCCTTCTCAATTTTAACTATCATTCCTTAGGTGTCAAATGGTATTCTCGTTTCAGTCATTACATATGAATTACAAAACTCATGGTAATATTGTATTTGCCCATATTTCTGCTCTTTCTCGTCTTTATTCCTTTTTATTATTGAATAATATTCTGATACTGAATTTACCAGAGTTTGTTTAACCATTCATCTGTTGAAAGACATCTGGGTTATTTACAGTTTTTGGCTATTATGAATAAAGATGTTAAGAACACTCACATGCAGATATTTGTCATCATGAGCTTCTATTTCTCGTGATTTCTAAATGCCCCAGAAATTGCTGTGTCATGTAATTACAGGTTTTCCAGTTTGTTCCATTTTACATCTCTCCCAGCAAGGTATGAATGATTGAATTTCTCTGCATGCACTTTCCTGCTCTTTTTATTGTTCTTTCTTCCTTCCTGATGCTCCAAGTTTCCTTCTGTCATCATAACCTTTCTGTTTCAAGATCTTCCTTTTGCCATTATGTAAGAGTAGGTCTGCTAGTGACGAACATTTTAAATTTTCTTGTCTGAGAATGTTTATTTCCCCTTCATACCTGAAGGATAGTTTCCTCTATACAGCATTTGCAATTGAGACTTCTTTTAACACTTGTACCTGTAGAAGTATTGATGAAAGAAGAAAACAGCACAGAAAACAGACCTGAAACAATGAATCACCCAACTGTATTGGGAAATAACAGTAGCCAAGCTTCTTCCTCATCATCTGTCCTCATGCCTTCCAATTTTGGTGAGCGTGCAATGACACTATGTAACCTATATTCTTCAACTTACTTGATACAAACTTTTTTTCCCTATTCTGAGGACAGGTTTTGGATGATATTAGTAATAAAGAATAATATTTGTTGAGTATGTACTATGTGCAGGACACTGTCCTGATCAACTGACATGCCTCTTCTCTATTAATATTCATAATGACTTTATAATGTAGCTACTTGTATTACCCACATTCCCAAAATCACAGAGCTAAGTTCACGTTTCTTAACATCTCTTGTGTTGCCTATCAAGCCACAGTGGCAGAGATGAGAACACCCCAGGTTCCGTGGCCTCTAAGGTCAAGTCTTCCTAATACTTAATAGTTACATGTCCCTACTTCTAAGTAGGTAATCTATCATTAATATCCATGGGCAGGGCTCAACATACTTTTTCTGTAAAGGGCTAGATAATAACTATTTTAGGCTTTGTGGGCCATCTAGTGTCTGTCACACCTACTCACTTCTGCTGCTGTAGTATGAAAGCAGCCACAGGTGTAGGTAAGTGAATCAGTGTGGCTGTGTGCCATTCCAACCTTATTTACCAAAACTGGTGGTGGGATTGGCCTGTGGACTGTGGTTTGGTGACTATCATCCCAGAGGAGACT
Organism: Moschus berezovskii; assembly: GCF_049115385.1. Lineage (NCBI taxonomy): Eukaryota > Metazoa > Chordata > Mammalia > Artiodactyla > Moschidae > Moschus > Moschus berezovskii. The sequence goes on along the minus strand of NC_142488.1, from coordinate 17,478,682 downwards.
CTTTTTCTTTAAATTATTTTATTACCCAAACTAGAAGAAACTTAAAAAATTGTGTTCTTTGTATAAAGTAGGCTTTATAGAATTGTGAGGATCAATTGGGATAATTCATTTAAAGCCCTTAACACAATGCCCAGAACATAAGTGCAACATAAATGTCACTTGTCAGGAAAATCATGATGATAGGAATACAGACTTGGAAAAAAAACAAAATGGAGAAATATGCAAAGTATAATGATAACTGAAAAAAAGCAGGATTCAAGCTACATATAAGGTATAGTTTCAGTTTTGTGTTGAGAAAAAAGAATAGAAAACATTAGGTTTGAGACACTTGGCATAAAACCAGACAGACTTAGCTTATAAAACTAGTTCTATAATCAGCAGTGTGATCTTGTTCAAATAACTTAGCTTCATTGGGCCTCAGTTTCTTCATCTGTTAAGTGAGACTAGGTTGTTAGGATGATGAAACTGAGCTTATTGATGCAAAATATTTAGCACAGTGCTTGATATATAGTAGATACTCTATAAATTTCAACTCACACTTTCTAAATTGTCTTCAGGGATCATATACTCACTCGATAATATACCTCTGAGTGTACTTTTAGAATTTAGAAGGGAGCAATAGGATCTCAGAGCAACATGATTATATATGCACCTGTGGCTTAAGAATTAAATTTATTCAAGACAATGAACTGATTAGTTCAAGTACAGCAAATTCAAGACTAACAAAGGTGAAACATGCTAACAGTTATGCTGCTGCTGCTGCTGCTAAGTCGCTTCAGTCATGTCCGACTCTGTGCAACCCCATAGACAGCAGCCCACCAGGCTCCAATGTCCCTGAGATTTTCCAGGCAAGAGTACTGGAGTGGAGTGCCATCGCAGATGGCATCAAATAGACTCATTTAAGAAAAAGATGAAATAAGTATAGAAAAAAATTCACCCAAGCAGAAAATTTGTGAATTAAAAATCAATTAGTTTAATATTCTTAGACACTTTATTGGTAACCTTGCATGAAAAAAACAAGGATTTTAATTTTCCCCAATATTTTTAAAGGATATCTTGGTGATCCAAGAAGAAATGTCAGAATGCTTGATATTCATTTGATGGCTGTACAAAAGAAGGCCATACCTAGGCACGCAGCCTGCTACTTGGTTCGTATTTTGTTCTCCAAGGAAATCCTGATTTCCAGCTCAGTAGGTATCAGTTGCCAAGGCTGCCAATCCCTGGATCCAAACAAAATGGCTGCAATAAGAGGTATGTAGGGACTTCCTTGGTGGTCCAGTGCTTAAGACTCTGTGCTTCCACTGCAACGGGTGTGGGCTTGATCCCTGGTCAGGGAACTAAGATCCCATATGTCACACAGCATGGGGGGTGGGAAGAGGTATGTAAAGTCATTATAGGATCTTTGTTCATTTAGTTATCTGATGAGTGTCATTGATAGTTGAAGAAATAATGATGAAGTCTGTGTAAATCTTAGAACTGTTCACTTTTTCACCTTGTCTAACATAGATTTTTACAATTTAGTAGTGTATAATGGGTAGCAACTTCTAAAGAATAAAACGTGTTCATAGACTGATCAAGTAAGATAAACTTTATTGGTTATAGTTGCTTATGGTTAATACTAGGTCAATTCTTCAGTGCTGAAACTTGGCACTAAAAAATAAAGAAAAAGCCAAAATAAGAAAAAATGGGAAAATAAAGCACATTTCATTGCTAGGAACTGACAACACAGAAATAGCATCTCATAATTAATCCACTGTGGCCTCCTGCCTTCTTGTCTTCCAAGATGTGTATGGAGGTCCTGGAACTCATAGGCACTAAGAATACAACAATGAATAAGTAGTTCTGACCACAGGAGTTCACAGTCTAGAAAGAGACACACTGGGGAAACAGATCAATTCCATTCCAGTGTGGTAATGTGGAAACTCGGAGAGCAGAGCACCTACTTTGAGGGTATTAGGGAAGACTTCTTAAGGACAAGACATTTGAACTGGATTTAGAAAGTTCCTTAGCTACATGAAAAAAACAGGAAGAGTATTCTAGGCAGAGGGAGTAGCTTGTGGGGAAGACAGACATGTGATATGCACAAGTAACTTTATCAAGATGTGATAATATTTGTAATAATACTGTTTTCTCCTTATAGGTTTCTTTCTGTTTTTAGATCTAATTTATCCATAGGGTTATTAAAGGGTATTAGCACCTGAAATAATTGAATTTTTGTGACACATTTTTTTTTCCCTAAAGCACCGAAACCTCATCATGGGCTCCTTAGGTCAGTGTTTTAGGGAATTGCACATTAGAAGAAATGAGATATTCACCTAAGCATCCTCTTTGAGTAGAATTCCTAAACTCTTACTTAGAGAAAAGAATGACAATGAAAAAGAGAAAATTTCAGTATTTTAAATAAAATTTTTTTGTCAGTTTCTTTGTTATTTCCCCCTTAATTTTCGTGAATTCTTGGTGCTATTTGCAGAACATTTGGCGGAAGTTTTTCCAAACTATGATTTGAGTGAACATGGAGAAGAGTGGCAAGCCTGTATTTCCAATATCAATTCTCTGATCCACAATTTATGTTCAAGAAGAACACCTGTAAGTGATTTTTTTAATCTAAATATGGTCACTGCCATATAAGTACATATTGCATACAACTCCAGAACTGATGGTATGACATACAAGATCTTCAGTCCATGTGATCAAATTCTTGTTTATTTAATTTAGAGGCAAGGTGTGTTCTCTTGCATCCTGCCTGTTCATTTCATTCTTTGACATTTTGTGCCCCATAAAAATATCCTAAAGATAAATACAGTGTTATAATTAGTATATTTCAAGCCAAGGGTTACACTAGAAAAAGATTTCAACTACAAAGATATTTGGCAAGTCTTTTTCAGGATCCCACTGAGTAACACATAAAAGAGCAGACTGTGGTGCTACTTAGCTGTTCTAATGGTAGTTAGGAATGGCACAGAAGAAAAGGAAGGTACTTCATTACTTGCTCACTTTCAGTGATGGCATAAACTGGTGAAAATGATGCATATCATGAGGTTAAGTTTTCACAGATATTTTATAATCTGTATAGCTACATGGTAAGTGGGAATCTGACTTCTCTCTCACCCATCCTATCTTCAGAGTGCATTTGAGTTTCTTTTTTTTTTTAAACACAAACAGGTCAGTAGGGAAGAGAGTCATATGTATTGCCTTCTGATGAAGCATTTAACATAATGACAATTCCTAACTTCCACTCACCTCTCTAAAGCCTCTGTTTTATTCTCACCATATCTAGTCACTCCTGTGTCTTTAGAGTAAGTTGATGGAAACTGTTTGCCAAGAATATTTGTAGTTGAGCTTATGTTTTCTTGGTGAATGGCTTGATTTCAGTGATAACTCAAGCACCATCTGTATGAAACCAAATCTGCTTATTTTTCACATTCCCTTTTATATCCTACAAAAATTACACCTTAAACATTTGAATGTAAAATTGTGATACTTCCTGGAAATGGTAATTTGAATATTTCTTAGGCATCAGAAGAGAAGCAGCATCTGCCAGTGCCTGCTGTGTCCTTGATTAGGAGAAGGATAGGTCCTTACTACTCAAAGTGGGTCCATGGACCAGCAGCAGCAGCCTTGGAAAGCTTGTGAGAAATGCAGTCTTGAGTTTCATACCAGGCTAACTAGGCAGAATTTGAATTTTAGCCAGACCTCCAGGTGATTTTTGTGCACATTGAAGTTCGAGAAGCCCTAACCTAGAGCAGTGGTCAACTCTAGGTATATGTTAAAAACATGTGAGGCACTTTTTTTAAAAAAAAGTTAGTAATGCTGGAGCTCTCCCACTTCCTCCACCAGAGATTCTGGTTGAATTTGCCGTGAGTGGGGCCCCAGCACTGCTTTAAGAAAACACAAGATCTCAAGGGTAATTCAAATGCTCAAATGTACAGCCAGATTAGAAGACCACTGGGGAAAGAGGAAATAAATTAAGAAAAAACAACCTCAAAGTTGTCATCTTTGAGAAACTCATGTATTCATTTATGATATGTTCATTAAGCACTTATTTTGTGCCAACAACTGTTGTTTGTTGTTGTTTAGTCACTAAGTTGTGGTGTCTTGACTCTTTTTGCAACCCCATGGACTATAGCCCTCTGGGCTGCCTCTGTCCATGGGACTTTCCAGGCAAGAATATTGGAGTGGGTTACCATTTCCTTCTCTAGGAGATCTTCCTGACCCAGGGATTGAACAATCGTTTCTAGCATTGGCAGGCGGATTCTTTACTACTGAGCCACCAGGAAAGCCCATTTAGTTCTTTAGACTGCTACTAAATCCCCCAAGAGCCGACTCATTGGAAAAGACCCTGATGTTGGAAAAGATTGAGAGCAGGATGAGATGGTTGGATGGCATCACCGACTCAATGGACATGAGTTTGAGCAAACTCTGGGAGATGGTGAAGGATAGAGAAGCCTGGTGTGCGGGAGTCTGTCGGATCAGGAAGAGTCAGACAATGATTGAGTGACCGAACAACAACAAAGTCCCCCAAGAAGCAGCGAGTCATGGCAGCTGGAGGAGGAATCAACCTATAGTTTTATTTCATGCCACACAGGATTCGTGTGCTTCAGCCCAGCTGATTAGAAACAGTTGCTTCCTCATCACCCTGGAGGGCACTGGTAGATGATGAAGCATGTCTGTATTTTCCAACTATGGGACTTTGTTTATAGGTACAATTTTGTGTTTCAACAGAAAACTGATCAAAACAATGGAGGGCCTACCAAACCCGAAAGAGATTCAAATGATAAAAGAGATGGTGATGACAATGCAAGTAGTGCCCAGGTTTCTCAGCAAGCAGCTATCTCAGAAACAAGAGAACATGGGAATTCTCCCCAGAACAGCAGAGCTCTCCCTGAAGGAATTCAAGAACCTTCCACTGATGGTGCAGGAGTCTCTTATGAAACACTAGGTGAGTGTTAAAATAAGTTCTCTTGCTGATAAATGTTGAATCTCAGTGATGCATTTGTGGGGCTCATACTTCTCTACTTTTATGTAGAAAATTTTGAAAAATTTCATGAGAAAGCTAAACAACTTAAATCTCTTATATCTGTGATTAATGAACTATAGAGACCTAGTTCTGAGACTGATAGTTTTTAACATTAAACTAAGTCTATTATTTTTCCTTTGAAAAGTGGTTCTCAGCTGATTCCTTTGACTGGTGTGAACTCTCTCAGGTTAGTCACCTTTTTCTGCAGGTAAAAGAGGAGCTACAGCTGGATGGGCCAGGAGCAGTTCAGGATCTTGCTCTCTGTGTGCCAGGAACATTGTAAATGCTTCATAAAGTGTTTTTGCATGACTTAATGAATCGTGTTCATCAGAACACTGGCCCTCACTGCTAGCTAAGTGCTGGAGGCATAGCCTGCTTTGTTAGTGTCAAGTAGAGTGGGTTCTGTGGGTGACTGTGCACTCACACCTTGCATTGCCTTTCCCCAGGATGCTGGAATTTAGTGGCATCTGAGGTAGGAAAACTTTTTTCTGTCTTTCCCTGGCCCTCCATATCAGCCCTAAATAGACTATTCCCTATGAATCTGATCAGACAAAATTACTTTAATAATGTGTCTTTATAGTATATTTTTTCCATTATAATCAGGTTGTATGTACACCATGGAAACAGACTCTGGTCAAATTATACCACCACAACAAAATCACTGGGTGAATAGTTCCTAGATTAAAAGGAGCAGAGAACAAACAGCAGGAGCCTGAGCAGCCCTGAGACCGTGGCATCTGGGGTCCACTGATACCTCTGGGGCTCTGTGTCTGTAGCTTCCATGGTTTTTAGGTTCTAGTTTTCTATTGTCATTGTTCAGATTCCCAGGAGAGGGAATCCAGTTTGGGCAGCTTAGGTCACAGGTCTCTGACCCTGACTCAGTTAGAATCAGAGGACAGGGCAACTAAGCAGATGGTGAGCCAGGCAGCCATCACAATTTATGTGTAGTCTATTATGCCATTTTATTGAAAACTGGAATATATTTTGGAGGAAAGAAAAGTTTCCACAATCAAGATACCTTAACAAACTATGTGGACATTTTAATTTTCTCCCAGCTTTTTTTTCTTATGAACATTTTAAAGACTTATGGTCTCCATGTAATTACTCTTCTTTTAAATATATGTTTTTCCTTAAGAATATCCAGTCTTCATAATCATTTCATTTTAACAGGCATATAACATTTCATTAAGTGTAACATAATTTATTTAGCTACTTCCCTTTTTGTTGTTATTTTTTGTTTTTCATTTGAGGACTTTTTAGAGAAAATCATCAATCACGAAAATCATGCCATCAAAAAAGAAGAATTGTACATATTTTGGATTCTTTTAAATTATGTCCTCAGAATTTGAATTACCAGGTTAAATAGTATTTACCTTTTTTTTCTGAACTAGATAAATATTGCTAGATTAACCTTACAGATGTTAAGTCTTTGGACCCACTGAGTGAATTTTTAAAATAATTTAATCTCTCTTGCCAATTGTTGGGTCTGGGTGATTCAACAATTTATACTCACCCCTTAAATGATGGATTTCCAAGATGAAAAATATGTTTATTGTAATAATCATATCATGTTTGTCTAATATATTTTCCTGAACAAGTAATTCTTTGTTATATGTACAATATAATATTTTTAAGTATGATTAATTTAATCACTATGGACTGAAGAAAGATGGTGATGATTAGGCTATAGAGTTGAGAAGTAAAAACAGGCTTAAAATTTATTTTTAAGTTCAAGTAGCTTATCTAAAATACAATATTCTAAGATAAGTTTGTTGATATTTGAATTATAAACAATACCAAATAAATACCCTACATTTAAAGATTATAAATATTTGAGTAAGAATCATGATCCTTAATTTTGAAAAAGCCTTTTTTTATAAGTAGGAAAACAATTCATCAAAACTACTTAGAATTTTTGATGCAATAAAAATTAATTTAAAATAATTACTTAGAATTTGTTACCAAATGTAATGTTAAAACCGATTGTATCCTAAAAGGTAGCAGAGTACTGAATTGTCCTCTTAAAAATCAGAGCATGTACCATTATATCAGCAGTGATTCCTGTCTCATTTCTAATGCTGTCTCATGATACACTAAAAAGTTAAAGCTTTAAATTTTTAGCCTCTCAATTTCTCATTTTTTTAACTGTAGAAATTTTTATTTGAACTTCATTCCATTGATAGATCAACTTAGGTAAAACTGACATCTTAACTATACTGAATCTTCCAATTCATCAGCACAGTGTAATAGAATTCTGAGGTGACTTCAAGATCGCTGTTTGTGCATTGTGCATGCTGAATGCATATCCTCTTGAGTGTATCCTGCTAATGAATGTTAAATCCACTAATCCACACTCAAGGGGAAATGCAAGCTCTCAAATTCTTGAGCCTTAAAAGTTCAGCAAAATCAACTTTTCTATTACAATGTTTTAAAAAACTTGAACCTAACATTTGCCATGAAAATCGACATCTTTTTTCTCTTTTGCTTCTAGAATATCTTGGAGATCCATGTAGAAATATACAGATGCCAAAATCACTTCTGATTACAGCAAAAGAGAAGTCGCGCCCAGAGCTGTCAGCCAGATACCTTATTCTCAGCCTGTTCACAGAGGAAGTCTTGATAAGTAGTGTCCATGGCAGTCTGGGGTTTGGAGTGAACTCCTTGGATGCCAATAAGATTAATGCTCTTCGAGGTTTGTTACATGTTGAGTATGTGAGAATAAATAAAAGCAAAGTGTGTTAGAGAGGATAAAGAAAAATTTATTCAGTTTGTGTTAAGTTTTGAGGAGAGAGGCTGCTCTTTTACTAATTCCCTTATTAGGGTATGACAGGAGCAGGTTCATGAATGTGTTTCTTTTTGCCTTTGGGTTCTCGGGGCTAATTGCTCTGTCTTGAGCAGCATTATTAGAACAGGAAAGGCATTATCGACTGTGACTTCTGGTATGGACTGCCAGATGTATGGAAACTCAAACACGTTCATTTACTGGGGATCAAAATTGAAGCTGCTGGGCTTTATCAGTTTGCAGAAGTGTCAACAATAGTACAGCAGGTTAATTTGCTAGTTTTCCCTTGTGCACATGAGCATAGTATAGTCTTTATCTATGACATAAATGAAATAATAAAGCTTCCAGAAGCAACTCTGTGAAATCTTAAATTTAGATCAAGCAGTAAACAGAGTATCTCTTACTTATGTCACTGGTAACCAGCAAAGATACAGTTCTGAGCCCTGGCCTAATCTTAGTTGGCTGGTTCCTGCCTTCATATCACACGTTTCACATCCATCAGATTTGAATAACACTTGTGTTTCCCACTACACTAAAGAAATCTGACTTACAGCACCTTTTGTAAGCATTTGCTATCTCATCTAATCCAGTTGTTTTCAAACTTTTTTTACTGCAACCCATAGTAAGAAATATGTTTTACATTGTGACTCAGTGTGTGTGTGAATTTTTTAAAAACTGAAGCAAAAATTTCACAAACAATACTTACTCTTTTTATAACAGTTATGTTTCAATATTTTCTATTCTATTAACTTTTATATAAAAAAAGTGCTGCTATTACTGATTTCACAACCCAATAATAGGTCACAGCTTGCAGTTTAAACATCACTAACCCACCAGGCAAAAATTCGAAACCCATTTGCTCTTTCCTTACAGTAAAAAAAAAGAATAGAGTTTGTAACCAGTTTGGAAATGAAGGTGTTTATAGAAGAAATAGTCTTTCTCATTAAAAAAATGTGTTTTAACTGCTGATTGCTGATTGGTATCAGCAATGGGTAAACCTCATTATTCTATTCTCATTTCACTGTTTATCCTAAGATTTTATAATTTGGAGGGAACTCTTCCGGCAATTAGTAGTCACAGATAAATATGTCCAGAAGCCAAAGATATTGATGTTATATAAGAAATTATGATGTGATGCTCTTTGAGAGCTCAGTTATCATTTAAGGGCTCTTTAGAGAATGGTCCATATGGAGAAAGTTAATAGGCTGTATATTTGTAATGAGCAAACAACCCTTACTCCTGCCCCTCTCCCCTCCATTTCTGAATATCACAGAACTGGAAAATTATAGCAATAGGAAGTACATTCAGTTCATTTCAGTTCAGTCGCTCAGTCGTGTCCAACTCTTTGCGACCCCATGAATCACAGCACGCCAGGCCTCCCTATCCATCACCAACTCCCAGAGTTCACTCAAACTCATGTCCATTGAGTTGGTTATGCCATCCAGCCATCTCATTCTCTGTTGTCCCTGTCTCCTCCCGCCCCCAATCCCTCCCAGCATCAGAGTCTTTTCCAGTGAGTCAACTCTTTGCGTGAGGTGGCCAAAGTATTGGAGTTTCAGCTTTAGCATCAGTCCTTCCAATGAACACCTAGGACTGATCTCCTTTAGAATGGGCTGGTTGGATCTCCTTGCAGTCCAAGGGACTCTCAAGAGTCTTCTCCAGCACCACAGTTCAAAAGCATCAATTCTTCGGCGATCAGCTTTCTTCACAGTCCAACTCTCACATCCATACATGACCATGGGAAAAACCATAGCCTTGACTAGACGGACCTTGGTTGGCAAAGTAATGTCTCTGCTTTTTAATATGCTGTCTAGGTTGGTCATAACTTTCCTTCCAAGGAGTAAGCATCTTTTAATTTCATGGCTGCAATCAGCATTCGCAGTGATTTTGGAGCCCCCAAAAATAAAGTCTGACACTGTTTCCACTGTTTCCCCATCTATTTCCCATGAAGTGATGGGACCAGATGCGATGATCTTAGTTTTCTGAATGTTGAGCTTCAAGCCAACCTTTTCACTCTCCTCTTCCACTTTCATCAAGAGACTTTTTAGTTCCTCTTCACTTTCTGCCATAAGGGTGGTGTCATCTGCATTTCTGAGGTTACTGATATTTCTCCCAGCAATCTTGATTCCAGCTTGTGCTTCTTCCAGCCCAGCGTTCCTCATGATGTACTCTGCATAGAAGTTAAATAAGCAGGGTGACAATATACAGCCTTGATGTACTCCTTTTCCTATTTGGAACCAGTCTGTTGTTCCATGTCCAGTTCTAACTGTTGCTTCCTGACCTGCATACAGGTTTCTCAAGAGGCAGGTCAGGTGGTCTGGTATTCCCATCTCTTTCAGAATTGTCCACAGTTTACTGTGATCCACACAGTCAAAGGCTTTGGCATAGTCAATGAAGCAGAAATAGATGGTTTTCTGGAACTCTCTTGCTTTCTCCATGATCCAGCGGATATTGGCAATTTGATCTCTGGTGCCTCTGCCTTTTCTAAAACCAGCTTGAACATCTGGAAGTTCACAGTTAATGTATTGCTGAAGCCTGGCTTGGAGAATTTTGAGCATGACTTTACTAGCGTGTGAGATGAGTGCAATTGTGCGGTAGTTTGAGCATTCTTTGGCATTGCTTTTCTTTGGGATTGGGATGAAGACTGACCTTTTCCTGTCCTGTGACCACTGCTGAGAGTGAAGTACATTAGGTCCTCTAATACAGCGAATCTTTCTGAGCAGGCATTCCCACCAGCATCTGTCACCTTTGATTCACCAGATCTCTTTACTTTGGGATTTTTCAATGGAGACTAACTCTGGAGTTAAGCATTTCGTACGTGCACAACCAAAATCTTTCCCCACTAAGTAACTTTTATGACTAATGTTTCAGAGAATACATTTTGGGAAACAACCAATGAATTTAGGTTCCTCGTTGCATTCTGTTGAAAGCTTTGCAGGTACTTGTCTTCCAGTCTATTATCTGTCCCAGTTTTGCTGTCTTGGGAGATGGAACAAGCCTGCTTTCCATAACTTCTTTCTTGTTAATAAAAATATGCAGCCGGATAGAACTTGATACTGAATCCAGTGTCATACCACTAAAGCCTCCTTCCAGGCTACCACTGATCTGTTAGTCCTTTGAATATGAAAGCATTTTTACTTTGTCACATGACGTGCTAAAAAATTTTCACATACACTGTTTATGGCATTGTCCTGATTTCCTAGCCTGTTTTTTAAATTTTAAAAATCTATTTTATTTGACCAGAATACATTAAATATCATCACTTCAGCATGTAATCAATATAAAAATTACTGACAAGATAGTTTACCCTTTTTCCAGCCTATTAATCCTATCAAAAAGCAGATGACATTAATGTAGCCAAGTAATGCTGGCCAGTAGTGATTGCCAGATCCTTTTCTAAGAGCTCAAAGGTACTTAGGAAATTACCTAAGAAAGTCTTTAAGAGCAGCTCTGGTCTTCTGGTTAACACCTGTCTTCCCCACCTTTCCCTTTGTCCTCCCACTTTCTCTAAGAGTGCTCCTTGAGGTATGTTGCCCTGTCCCTTTTTGTTACAGAAGTTTTCATTTAACTTCAATATCTAAAGACTTATTTCTTTTATCTGAGATAAACCAAACAGTGGCAAAGAATTTAGCAGTCATAGCTTCTTGCCTCTAAAATTACGAAAGACACTGCAGCCTCTGGTGTATTAGAGCCTTATTATTAATAGCATGTCTTTATGATACAACGAATAACATGCTAGATGCCTGTTTGATAAATTTAAGAATAAGGAAAGTTTATATTGGGTACTGAATAGAGCAGAGGGTTTCCATCGTGGTTATACAGCAAGATCATGGGATATTGGGTTTGTGTGTGTGTGTGTGTGTGTGATTGAAGAATGGTGCTATTTCATATTATTATCCTTTCAGATGAAAAGATTTGTTCAGCTAATTTAATGAAAGTTACAGTCCATGTGTTTTAATTAAAGTCTTAATGATCTTTTCACAGAAAGAGAAATAGTACTAAGGTTGAATAAATTCATTTCTCTGAGAAGTGATTTCTAATTAACTGTCATATTTTGGGACTTTACCACCAGAGTTTCTCCAGGACATCTACCCGACTTGTGATCTATCGGAAAATGGATACGACTGGAAATTGTGTGTGATGGCTATCAATAGTTGTATTCATAGTCTTAGATATGACCCGAAGAGGTCCACAGCTGAATCACAGTCACCTCCAGCAACGACTCCTTCAACAGAGTCCAAGCCAAAAGATACCGACTTAGCTGACTAAATGTTAGCCATCCAACCTTTTCTTTTTTGCTATTGTACCAGCCTGTATGTTTCTCAAGTTATTAATTCCAAAATTAGCCTGTTGTACTGGCATTGTAGATCAGTATTCACACTTAAAGAAATAACCTATGTTCTTTTTTTGCCCACAAGGGAGGCAGAATTGCATTAGGAAGATAGGTGATGTTTCATCTTATGGGTAAAGTGATGGGCAATATTCCAATAAGAACCTCTCAATAAGAGAATGGTAGTAAACTCCTAAAGACTGTTATTTTTGCTGTTTTAATGTAGAGTGAAAGTAGTACATTTAGCTCTTAATGACAGATGTAATCTGAGTGTTAGTGATGCAGATATGAGTAGTGACGTAGAGCCATACTTGGATAGGCAAACCATAATACGGAGCATGGGAACTTGCAGGTATTGATACTCAATATGTCAAGTGATTTCTGCAGTACAGAGCTTGAGTTAAGCTACACTGTTTCAGAAGGGCAGTATGGCTTACATATAACCAAAAAATCTTGCAGATTCTTAATTTCAGATTAATTCATCTAAATTAGTCTTCGGCTTCACTCTTCACTATTATTTTGAAAATAATTTTACAAACTACTAGTAATAGAGTTAATATAGAAAAGTTAATTTATACCCTAGGCAAGATTAAATTTCAAATTGTATGTGCAGATTTAAAATTTGATTTGTATTTTGTGTTATCTGAAATATTTCCTGTATTAGAAGCAGAATTTCAAAAACAAAAACTGCATATTTACAGAAAATTTTTAAGATTTATATAGTTAGCTCTGTTATGGTGTTTGTTTATATAAGTTACAAGACCAGCCCTGTCCAATAGAACTTTCCATTATATTGGTAAAATTCTATGAGTTTACATTGCCCAACATGGTAGTAGCCACCTGTGGCTTTTGAATATTTGAGATGTGGCTACTTAGATGTAGCCTTTTAAATTGTATCTCATTTTAACTAATTAAAATTAAAATTTAAATAGTCATATGTGGATAGTGGCTACTATACTAGATAGCACAGATTAGAATGCACATTAAAAAAAAAGTGTTTAAAATTGTCCCCATAGTTTGAGTTATAGTAATATACATACTGGAGAAGGAAACAGCAACCCACTCCAGTATTCTATTCTTGCTTGGGAAATCCCCATGGATAGAGGAGCTGGGTGGGCTACAGTTCATGGGGTCAAAAAGAGCAGCTGAGTAGCTTTTACTTCATTTCCATATATACATAACTTTAATATCATACCCATTGAGCAAAATAAGTTTCATAAAGGTGTTTCAGATCTTATTTAAACTAAATTAGACCTTTTGTATCCAGAACAACAACAATGTTCAAAATTTCACAGGTCAGTTTTGTTATTGTATTAGTCCAATGTTAAACATTTAAAATGCCTGTTCATAAGACTTGTTTTTGATAAGTTTATCTTTACTGTATTGTTTTCCAAATAAATACAGTAAATAAACATCTTATTTCCTTAATACAGATGCTTTATTTTTTTTCATGTAATTTTATAGAACTTTTACTAATGTCATCTATACCTATTTCCTGGTGGCTCAGATGGTAAAAGAATCTGCCTGCAATGTGGGAGACCTGGGTTTGATCCCTGGGTTGGGAAGATCCTCTGGAGAAGGAAATAGCAACCCACTCCAGTACTCTTGCCTGGAGAATCCCATGGACAGAGGAGCCTGGCGGGCTACAGTCCTTAGGGTGGCAAAGTCCTTAGGGTGGACAATACTGAGTGACTAACACTTTCTGCATAGCATTTTTAATTTAATGATAACATTTCCAGCCAGGTTCATTAATGTGACACAGTTAGAATGTTTGCTTTCTTGCTTCATAAGCAAACAGAATAGTTTAATCCAGTAACAATAATTTACCACTGTGGGTATAACTGTAGGGATCTTGAAAACTTTGGAAGTGTTTTGCCCTTCCTGGGTAAAACAAGTGTTACTAAAGCATAATACTATTTTATACTTTAATATTTATTTAAATATATGCCAATATTTTAATTTTGGTCAGCAAGGCTTCAATGTTTACCTCTGGCTTTTACTTTTCTTTATAGCCCATGTCCACATCTAGTAAAGTAATATTTTTGCAACATTAGGCAACAGCGGCGATCTAACCACATTCACTCTTGTGTAGAAGTAAAGCACTTGTCACTCCTTCCTTCACCCTAATTTAACTCACGTTAAATTTGCAATGAAATTTTTTCACCATAATTAAAAAAAAATCCCTGCACATTCACTGAGATGGAATAATTGGGCATCTCAAATCATAAGTAAAATTAATTTGAAAGATTGGCGGTTGACAGGTTTAAATCTCAGGACACCAGCACAGGTGGGCAAGAAACACTTTTTCTATATCAATTCCTGTTTTGATTTCACAGCTTTCAGGTGATCTCGCCAGCCGCTTTGGGCCAAGACCCCCGCCCCGCCCCCGGGAGTCCCCAGTGGGCAGGGCTAGGTTTTAGCTCACTAGGCTGCGAGGACTGGGTCGGATAAAGCCGGGCTTTCCAGGCAGGGTTCGGCTCTGAATTCCCCTCCACCCTGGGCGGTAGCACGGGGCCCCTTCACGACGTTCCGGCTGTTCTCGGGAGGTTTTCAGCCCCGCCAACCCACTCTCAGCTCCCGCACGGCTGGCCTCTCAGCGTCCAGGTGTCCGCTCCTCTGGGGAGACCGGCCAGGAGACGCTCTCCTCAGAGCCTTGCTTGAGTGGGCAAGTCAGGCTCTGGGGCCGGCAGAAAACCTCGTTTGAGGGCCCCGCCGAGGGGCCTGGTCAACGTGCTGCAGCTGAGCGCAGGGGCTGCTTGTGACTACTGCTCGGGCGCTGCAGGTTCGGTCTCAGCCCAGGTACAAGCGCTGGTTTGTTGCCAGCCCCTCGGCCACTTCTGAGTCACAGTCTGACTCCCAGTGGGCAAGCCCTGTGGGGCGACACTGGAGTAGGGGCTCCCATAAAGTGACCCACTTTGTCACTGGCTTCCTGCCACCACCTGCCCCAGCCCCTTTCCCACCTGAGGACTCGAAGACTCGGGGGAGACGGCAGTGAGGGGCTGCGCGCGCATGGGGGACGGGCAGTGTGCTGTGTGGAGCCACTTCCTGGAACTTTCCACGCGGTGTCTAGGGCTCTGCGGTGCAGAGGGTGCTTCAGCCTCACCCTCGCATTCTAGGCTCGCCTCAGTGGTCTCTTCACGAATGGTTGGTGGTTCCTGTGAGTGTGAGCCAAGTCGGAGCGACCTGTGACGCCATCTTGATGACGTCGCTCTTAGGCTCGGGTTTCAGCCTCCACGCGCTGGAGTGGAAACTTAGCATTAGTTATTCAAGGCATGTGAGTTTCCCACAACTGCGAGGAGAGCCCCTAGGATGTGAATGGAGATAGTAGGTTGGAGAATACCAACTGGCGGGAGTTTTTATCCGTAGTTGTAGGGGTCTTACACAGTGCTTTGGCTGGGGAGAGGTTTCAGAATTGGTTTCTTGCCCTTTTTCTTAGCCATCAGCTGAGATAGCTAGTTGTCCCGTCTGCTCTTTAGTCATTGGCCTAGAACGATCCTCATTTCTGTCCACAGGACCCATTCAGATGGAGCAGCTCCTATCTCTTTTCCTTCCAGGTCCCCCTGGAGCTCATGGGAATTGTTTGGTTGCCGCTTCATAATTTTGCATCACGGGAAACGGGCTTTATCCAGTTTTCCATATACTTCTTTTTTATATTTAATTTTTAAAATTTATGTTTGGTTGTGCTGGGTCTTTGTTGCTATAGGGTCTTTTCTATGGTTGCAGCAAGTGGGGGCTACTCTCTAGTTGTGGTGCTCAGGGCTTCTTGTTGTGGCCTCTCTAGCAGAGGAGCACAGGGCTCTGGGGTACTGGGGCTTCAGTAGTTGTGGCGCAGGGGCTCATTTGTTCCAAGGCATGTGGAATCTTCCTGGATCGGGGGTCAAACTGATCCAGGGAAGATTGGTTCTCCCCTGCATTGACAGGCAGATTATTTACCACTGAGCCATCAGGGAATCCCGTTTTCCATATACTTCTGTTACCGAATTAGGTAACGGACTGCCACTTGGGCCCTAGCCTGGCCAAGGCCCGCACTGCCTTGAGATGAAGATTCTTTTTATGTTCAGGTTCTGGCAGCCAAAAAGTAAACTCAAGCTGACATCAAAGCAGGGCAAGTTTAATTCAATGGCCAGAGGATGGAACAGTGAGAACTCACTTTGCCAGTCAACTTCTCTATATGGGAGTGGGAGGTTGGGGTGGGGGATGAGGTCACGAATAAGACAAGATTTTTAACCAGCAAGGTTAAGAAGGAGGAGTCATGTACTTTGATTTTCTGGGAATAGGTGGGGTTCTTCCTGGAACTGGAGTGCCATCTCTTTTCTGCCCTTGTATGGTCCTTTTTCATTTGGGTCAGAAGCAGGTCAAACCATCCTGGCGAGGACAGGTGGAGATCTTACTATTACAGTGAGCTGGTAATGAGATGCAGGGCAACCTTTGTCCCACTCTGGAAGCTGAACAAGCTTTCACTAGTTTTCTTGTGGATGGATTCTGTTGTTCTGTGCTGTGAAAACAGCTAGAGGATATGGTTAGCTTTGGTTTTCTGCTCCTCTGCCTGGATGGGGAGGGGCAGAGGTATGATTCTGTGGCAAGAGCCTTGGGAACACTTCCATGTTGAACCTGCTACTTAAGTGGCTCAGAGGGTAAAGCGTCTGCCTGCCATGCGGGAGACCTGGGTTTGATCCCTGGGTCAGGAAGATCCCCTGGAGAAGGAAAAGGCAACCCACTCCAGTACTCTTGCCTGGAAAATCCCATGGACGGAGAAGCCTAGTAGGCTACAGTCCATAGAGTGGTAAAGAGTAGGACACGACTGAGCGACTTCACTTTCACTTTTTCTTTCATGCAAAATGATGAATTCAGGTTTGATACTGTTTAAATAGCATGTTTTTTTTATTATTTAGAAGTTTTTTATTTGAAAGATAATTGCTTTACAGAATTTTGTTGTTTTCTGCCAAGTATAAACATGAATCAGCCATAGGTATACATATGTCCCTTCCCTCTTGAACCTCCCTCCCTATCCCTTCCCTATAGATTGTTACAGAACCCCTGTTTGAGTTCCCTGAGTAATACAGCAAATTCCCATTGGCTATCTATTTTACATATGGTATTGTAAGTTTCCATGTTACTGTATCCGTACATCTCACCCTCTCCTTCCTTCTCTCCCCCTATCCATAAGTCTATTCTCTATGTCAGTTTCTCCATTGCTGCCCTGCAGATATATTCATCAGTACCATCTTTCTAATTCCATATATATGCATTAGTATACGATATTTATCTTTCTCTTTCTGACTTACTTCACTCTGTATAATAGGCTCATTGCTGCTGCTGCTGCTAAGTCACTTCAGTCGTGTCCGACTGTGTGTGACCCCATAGACGGAAGCCCACCAGGCTCCCCCATCCCTGGGATTCTCCAGGCAAGAACACTGGAGTGGGTTGCCATTTCCTTCTCCAGTGTGTGAAAGTGAAAAGTGAAAGTGAAGTCGCTCAGTCGTGTCCAACCCTTAGCGACCCCACAGACTGCAGCCTACCAGGCTCTTCCATCCATGGGATTTTCTAGGCTAGAGTACTTGAGTGGCTTGCCATTGCCTTCTCTGTCGTCCACCTCATTAGAACTGACTAAAATGCGTTCCCTTTTATGGCCGAGTAATATTCCATTATGTATATACATATCACAGCTTCTTTATCCATTCATCTGTTGATGGACATCTAGGTTGCTTCCATGTTCTAGCTATTGTAAATAGAATAGCACGGTTTTAATTTTTAACATTTTATTTTGGGATAATTTTGGACTCACAAAAGAGTTGCAAAAGTAGTACAGAGAGTTTCCGTAAACCTTTCACCCAGCTTTTGTAAATGTGATACAATTATCAAAACTCAGAAATTAACATTGGTACAGTGCTGTTAACTCCAGACTTCATGTGTATTTCCCCAGGTTTTCTGCTAAAGTTCTTTTTCACTTCCAGAAGTCAATCCAAGATCCTATGTTTTTTTTTTTTAATTTTCATGTGTCCTTAGCCTCCTCCCACCTGTGGCAGTTCTCAGTATTTCCCTGTTTTTCCTGACTTTGATACTTTTGAAGAGTACTGATCAGTCATTTTGTAGAATGTCCCTCAATTTGAGTTTGATGTGTTCTTGTGATTAGACTGAGGTTTTGCATTCTTGGAAAGAACACCCTAGAGGTGATGTGCTCTTCTCAATATCACAGCCTTTTCAATTTTTCAGTGAAATGGTTATAAGAAGGTTCATTGGTTTGCCCCAAATCAGAGCTGCTAGTGCCAAAGCCAGGAGTAGACCTCAAGTCTCACTTTTATGCTAGAGTTGTTAGTGCAAATCTGTAAATTCTTTCATGTATTTTTCAACACTACTGAATTATTCAGAAGTTGCCTTTTAGGATTATGACTGCTGAGCCCTTGTTTGGCTCCTGCACAATGAAGTAGGGGGAAGGGGAGACTGGATGATCGATGGACAGAAATCCTAAAAGAAAAATAGTACAATTGACCCTTGAACAACGTGGAGGTTAGGGGCTCTGACGCTCCACAAAGTCAAAAATCCATGTATAATTTATAGTCAGCTCTTTCTGTATACCTGGCTCCTCTGTGTTTGCAGTTACTCTGAATCTGAGGTTCCACATCAGCAAATTCAGCCAACTGTGGATTGTGTAGTATTTACTGTTGGGAAAAAAAATCCACATATAAGTAAACCCACACAGCTCAGACTTGAATTGTTCAAAGGTCCCCTGTACTTTCAAGTGCTCTGAAGTTGAGCATTTGCTCAGTGACTCTGCCAGTTTGTGAATGGTATGGGTGATGGTCACCACTTAGTGAACCCCAGCTATGTGCCTGGTCTCAACCCAGCATCCCCATCTCCCCTTTGTAGAATCTCTGCTTTGCAGAAGAGAAGCTGAGAACCACATTTCCCAGAGCCCCTATCTCAGTATGATTCTGGTTTAGAGTTCGTTGATGAGAGAACTGGCATGAAATTTGAAGGCAGACGAAAAGAAGCCATTTTCCTCCACAACTGGGACACATGGGCAGACTGAGATTAACAGAAACTTCCTGAAGAACTCATGAGAATCATAGACTTCACTGCTGCAGATGGGTCAGGGTGGGAGGGGTTGATTTTCAGAGAATCTTCATGAGCTTCCCAGTAATCTTTTGAGAATTTTCCACCTTGGTGCTTCAAGCTGAGGTCTCCAGTGTCTGTTTCCTTGATTTTTGGTGACACTGTCTTTGACCTATCTTTCCTACTTCTTTTACTCCTGTAAACCATTAATTGGGGCTTCTCAGGTGTTACAGTGGTAAAGAATATGTTTGCCAATTCAGGAGACACAAGAAATGTGAGTTCAGTCTCTGGGTCAGGAAGATCCCCTAGAATAGAAAATGGCAACCCACTCCAGTATTCTTGCCTGGAAAATTCCATGGACAGAGGAGCCTGGTGGGCTATAGTCCATGGGATTGCAAAGAGTTGGACATGACTGAGCGGACACGTAGTAGCAGCAGCAAACTTCTTATTCCTGAGCTTCTTGAAGGCAAAGACTGTGTTGTCAGTACCTAACACAGTGGTCTGGGATTAGTAGGTGCCCAATAAACAATAACATTCCTCATTCATCTTGTCTTGCTGCTGCTGCTGCTGCTAAGTCACTTCAGTCGTGTCCGACTCTGTGTGACCCCATAGATGGAAGCCTACCAGGCTCCCCTGTCCCTGGGATTCTCCAGGCAAGAACACTGGAGTGGGTTGCCATTTCCTTCTCCAATGTGTGAAAGTGAAAAGTAAAAGTGAAGTCGCTCAGTCGTGTCCGACCCTTAGCGACCCCATGGACTGCAGCCTACCAGGCTCCTCCGTCCATGGGATTTTCTAGGCAAGAGTACTGGAGTGGCTTGCCATTGCCTTCTCCGCATCTTGTCTTACTGTGCTTCAAATTCTACCCTTGTTACAATTTCTCTCTATTCATCTTCTGTGTCTTCATGTAGCTGAACTTGTTATATCCATTCTTCAAAGTTGGTTTGTTTGGAAGTGTGAGAGAGCGTGAGGACTTCTTAGTCTTGAGACTTTGTATAGATACAAAGGTAAATGTGCAGTAATGGTTGCAGCATCCTCTCTAATAGGATAAAAAATTAGAAGCAATATGTAAAAGGTAAGATATGCCTTTTGTACAGATATAAAAGGAACACGTTAGAGATTTTATTTAACTCATTACTAATGAGGGAACTTGTCAGATGTCACAACCATTTAAAAGGACAATCCAAAGAACAGACACATTTATAGATTAGAATTATTAAAATTAAAGCACAAATGAAGAAAAAAATGGCTTTTCCCATAATTGGGGAGGAAAGTCAATTGAATCTTCACCAGACAATTTATTTGCATGTCTATAGATAAGAATTATTTTGCATTGCTATCAGTTATATGCAATTTACAGAATGGAAAATCAGAATCAGATGACCAAGTGTTCTCTAAACAATATACAGTTTTCCACTGAAGCACAAATTTTTCCCTATAAGTGTAAATATCCATTAATAGAGAATGGTAATATAAATGAAGAAGCCACTAACTACAGTGGGAGAGAGTGAAAAAGCTGGCTTGAAACTCAACATTCAAAAAACTAAGATCATGGTGTCCAGTCCCATCACTTCATGGCAAATAGATGAGGAAACAGTGGAAACAGTGGCAGACTTTATTTTCTTGTGCTCCAAAATCACTGCAGATAGTGACTGCAGCCATGAAATTAAAAGACGCTTGCTCTTTGAAAGAAAAGCTATCACCAACCTAGATAGCATATTAAAAAGCAGAGACATTACTTTGCCAACAAAGGTCTGTCTAGTCAAAGCTATGGTTTTTCCAGTAGTCGTGTATGGATGTGAGAGTTGGACCATGAAGCAAGCTGAGCACCGAAGAATTGATCCTTTTGAACGGTGGTATTGGAGAAGACTCTTGAGAGTCCCTTGGACTGCAAGGAGATCAAACCTATAATCCTAAAGGAAATCAGTCCTGAATATACATTGGAAAGACTGAAGCTGAAGCTCCAATACTTTGACCACCTGATGTGAAGAACTGACTCACTGGAAAAGACCCTGATGATGGAAAAGACTGAAGGCAGGAGGAGAAGCAGATGACAGAGGATGAGATGGTTGAGTTGGATGGACATGAGTTTGAGCAAGCTCTTGGAGTTGGTGATGGACAGGGAGGCCTGGCATGCAGCAGTCCATGGGGTCGCAAAGAGTCGGACACGATAGAGCAACTGGACTGAGTGGGGAAGAACACATCTGTTGAAAAGAATGTAGCAGATGTTAAAGTGTGAAGACACTGTGTTTTTCTTCCTGATAAAGATCCTATAATATCTTGCCATATAAACCAAAAGATTCCACCAATCCTCTGCTCACGAAGCTTACACCTTTTCTCTGAGAGACAGAAGCTCCCTTCCCCAGGAAGTGGCAACACCTATGCAGCTGGGTCCCGGTCTGTGTAAAGGTGACAGTTTTCCCCCTTTGGCAAATCCCTGACCTGTGTTTGGATCTCCAAGCAGCCAGATTCCTGTGAATCTTCTTTAGTGTGTTATTGGTATCCATGGCTTCCTTCTGGTAGAATTTCTTAGAGGTCTCCATGTTAAAAGCTGCTGCATTCTTCACTGTTTACAATGGCCAAGACATGGCAGCAACCTAAATGTCCATCGACAGAGGAATGAATAAAGAAGTGGTACATATATACAATGGAATATTACTCAGCCATGAAAAAGAACAAAATAAGGCCATTTGCAGCAACATGGGTGGACCTAGAGAGTGTTGTACTGAGTGAAGTAAGTCAGACAGAGAAGGAGAAATATCGTATGACTTTCCTTATATGTGGAATCTTAAATGATACAAATGAACTTACTTACAAAACAGAAATAGGTTCTCAGACTTGGAGAACAAACTTATGGTTTCCTGGGGAAAGGATGGGGGGCAGGGAAGGGATAATTAGGGAGTTTGGGATGGATGTGTACACAGTGCTATGTCTGAAATGGGTAACCAACAAAAGACTTTCTGAATTGCACAGGGAACTCTGCTCAGTGTTATCCAGTGGCAGCCTGGATGGGAGGGGAGTTTGGAGGAGAATGGATACATATGTATGTATGACTGAGTCCCTTCCATGTTCACCTGAAACTATCACAACATTGTTTGTTAACTGGCTATATTCCAATACAAAATAAAAAGTTTCAACTGAAAAGAAAAAAAAGAAAAGCAAGACCTAGGTTGAAAATACTCACATGTATCTGTCTGATAGAGGACTTGTATACATTATATATTAAAAAATCTATAAATTGATAACAGTGAACACCCCAGTTTTAAAATGGGCAAAATTCTTGAATGGGCACTTCATGAAAGAAGATATAGGAATGTCCCATAAACACATGAAAATGTGTTCAATATCACTGGTCATCAGGAAACTGAAAATTAAAGTTGTAAGGTGATGTAAGCATACACCCACCAGAATGGCTAACATGTAAGGACTGACAATACAAATTGCCTGGATTTGGACAATTGAAACTCCATACACTGTTGGTAGGAGTATAAAATGTGATAGTCTCTGTGGAAAAATATTTGGTAGTCTCTAATAAAATTAAACATATACTATCCGTGACCCAACAGTTATATTCTCAAGAGAAATGAGTGCACATGTCTACAGAAAAGTTTCTAAAAGAATGTTCATAGTAGTTTCATTCTTGAGAGACCCAAACTGAAAACAACCATAGTTGTGGTGGGAATACCATTCAGATACTGGGATGAACCAGAGGGATGGGATGGGATGGGGAGGGAGGTGGGAGGGGGGTTCAAGATGGGGAACACATGTACACCCGGGGCAGATTCATGTCAGTGTATGGCAAAACCAATACAGTAATGTAAAGTAAAAAAAAAAACACAAAACTAGCATACATGCAAAAATATGGATGAATCTCAAAGGTATTATGTTGCATGAAAGAATCCAGATACAGAAGAATAGTTACTATTCGAGTCCTTGAATGTGAAGTGTAACAGGAAAACTAATGCTTGGTGTTGGGAGTCTTGAGTAGTGACTATATCAGCGGGTGGTGGTATTGACTTGAAGGGACATGAGTGAATCCTTCTGGGGTGATGGAAATTCTATATATTGATCTGGATGGTGGTCGCATGAGAATAAATATGTGAAATATCCTCAAGCTGTACTTAAGTAATGTGCATTTATTGTATATAAATTATTCCTCAACAAAGTACTTTTGAAAAAATGCAGTCAATTTAGATAAACTGATTTAAAATTTGTCCTTACAAAGATGTGTCTCTTAAGTTCAGACAGCAAGTCACAGAAGAGTAAATGTAATGCAATTTCATTTGGATTATTAAAAACCATTGATATGTGGTTATGGGCAATATATGAATGCATCACAAAAGATGGAAGATACTTGTCTGGATATTTACTGTGGCTCTTCTGGGCAGTGGATAAGAATAGGTGTGGAGACGGTTTATGGTTTGAATCATTTAAAATGTAAATGTATGCACAATTTTAAAAGGCTAATTTTAATTCAAGTAATATTCACAGAATATTTGGGCTTCCATGGTGGCTCAGATGGTAAAGAATCTGCCTGCTGTGAGGGAGACCTGGGTTCGATCCCTGGGTTGGGAAAATCCCCTGGAGGAGGGCATGGTAACCCATTCCAGTATCCTGGCCTAGAGAATCCCCACGGACAGAGGAGCCTGGCGGGCTGCAGTCCATGGGGTCACAAAGAGTCGGACGTAACTGAGCGACTAAGCATAGCATAATATTCACAGAAAATGGAATACACCATCTAAAAGAAGAGTGCTGAAAGGGACACTTATGCAGTTGGACCAGGCTAGGCCTGAGGTCTCATCTGGATGTATTTTCAGAAAAAGTTCTCTTGGCAAATAGAGGGATTTTAGTCAGCTCTAAAAGCCAGAGCCAGAGATGATTTGTGAATCTAGTCTAGTGCAAAAATACAGTTTGGGTTTTGGCCCTCTAGTATCGTCTTTCACACTGCAGATCGTTTCCCATCAGTGTTGGTGAAATCAGTTTAATGAGTTGGAACTTGCATTTTTAAAAAATGAAATAGAAAATATCAGAGGGCAGTATTATTTTGGAAAATGTTTGTCTCAGTTTTGAATCTATACTGATTTAGGAACTGAGTTGCCATGTAAAATGTGTTTCTTATTCAGGTCACAAGTCAAAAATAATGAAATCTACTGGCTCTAGTAACTTTAGCTCTGCTCTGCTTAGGTCACTGCATTGATGAGTGCAGGGTGACTGGTTTTTCCCTTGCCCTGCAGTTTAGAGAGATTTAAGGGACAGTCCAATGGAAGGGGAATGATTTTCCCTCTGGCTCCAAGGAGAGCACCAGCTTCCCTTCAGTCAGAGTCACAAGTGACTCCATCAGCAATGGCCTTTGGCATCCAGATCAGATTTGGGAAGCAGGGACTGTACCACAGTGGGTTGTGTTTAGTGGAATGAACTTTCTTGTTGTTACATTCCACCTGTCTTTTGACTCTTGAAATACTTTCTTTTTAGTCCTTGAAATCCACATTGTTGTTTTAAACAAAAGCAATTTTATTTTATTTTTTAACTTTTACATTTTATATTGGAGTATACCTGATTAACAATGTTGTGCTGGTTTCAGGTGGACAGCAAAGGGACTCAGCCATACATAAACATGTATCCATTCTGCCCCAGACTCTTCTCCCATCCAGAAACAAAAGCTATTTTAGATGTCTGTTTAAAGGAAATGCCAACTGCAAGCCTTCAAGATGTAGTCAATGGTAGGTTTCTCCTCTTTCCCCATCTCAAACACAGAAAGAGTGATGTGGGAATGCGTCGGGGTGAGGGGGGAGACAGACAGACACACAGAGAAAAAGGAACATGTATATTACCAGGACCATTAGCAGCATATGTATTAAAGGACCAATATGTTATCCTTATACCTAAATGGCCAGATAAAAGTGAAGGTGGAGGTCGCTAGTTGTGTTCAGCTCTTTGCGACCCCATGGACTGTAGAGTCCATGGAATTCTGCAGGCCAGAATACTGGAGTGGGTAGCCTTTCCCTTCTCCAGCAGACCTTCCCAACCCAGGAATCGAACCCGGGTCTCCTGTGTTGCAGGTGGATTCTTTACCAACTGAGCTATGAGGGAAGCCCCGATGGCCAGATAAAGGCTCTGCTTAACTGAGATATCTCACTTGGACAGGCCCATTCAAGCCCAGCCTGAGGAGGCACTAATATATTTACATTGCTAACATATTCATTTCTCAAGAATGTTAATACTTCAGGTTTTTAATGGCACCACTTAAGTGAATTTCTAGGTAAGTCACTTTCTTTAAAGTGATGTTACCGAAATAAAATATTCGTTTTAGTGGATATCACTTTTCTCTATTAACACTTGCATTTTCGAATTAATTGATTTACTTAAGTGATGAATGGTGCCTATTTATGGAAGATGTAACATATTGATATGTTTTTGCAGTGCCTGGCAGTGCAGTATCCTGTACTTATATCTGTGCTTACTTACTGGGCTCCAAGAGTAATTATAGTTTTAACACCATTTTGATCTACCTAAGAATGTGTGTGCTCAGTTGTGTCCAACTCTTTGCAACCCTTTGGACTAGCCCGCCAGGCTCCTTTGTCTGTGGGACTTTTCAGGCAAGAATACTGGAGTGGGTTGCCATTTCCTTCTCCAAGGGATCTTCCTTACCCAGGGATCGAATCCTCATCTCTTGCATTGCAGGTAGATTCTTTACCATTGGGGAAGCCAGTGCTTAAAAATACTAAGTAAAGTTGTCACCAAATTTACAAACTGTGGGCTTAAGAACAGAAGTGTTCACATAGGCACATTTACCAGCTTGTCAGTCACTCAAGCATATTAACTAATTCATAGACTTTAGCGTGCATCAGCGTATGCAGGCAAGTATTCTAATGTGTGATGAGTATGATACACAAGGCTATTATTGAATACTATTTGGGTCTATTGAGGGGTGGCAGAGAAGGCAATGGCACCCTACTCCAGTACTCTTGCCTGGAAAATCCTATGGACGGAGGAGCCTGGTAGGCTGCAGTCCATGGGGTCGCAAAGAGTCGGACACAACTGAGCGGCTTCACTTTCACTTTTCACTTTAATGCATTGGAGAAGGAAATGGCAACCCACTCCAGTGTTCTTGCTTAGAGAATTCCAGGGACGGCGAAGCCTGGTAGGCTGCCATCTATGGGGTTGCACAGAGTCAGACACGACTGAAGCGACTTCGCAGCAGCTAGCAGCAGCAGAGGGAGTCAAGCTTTGTTATTCTTATCTTAAAGATTCTTTTTTCTCAGATGGGCCTGTGCTTTCTAGATTATTACTCTAGAAAAATAGCTTTCGAACTTCATTCTAAGAAATCCCAGGAATTTCACAAATGGTTGATTAGAGTATCATTGAAAGCAGCATTAAAAACTTTAACCTCTCACTAATGGAATTATTGTTGATTTTCTTAGGTGTAATGATAGCATTGCGGTGGTGTAGATTGCATTTATTTTTGAGTGGTGCCTGCAAAAGTATTTAGGAGACAAGTAAGATTATGTCTTCAATCCTACTTTCAAATTGTATAGCAAAAAGAAAAGGAAAAAGAAAGTATGCTAATAATTACTGAATCTCAGTGGGAGTATATGAGTATTTGTGGTGTTAGTCCTTCTGTAGATTTGATGATTTTCAAAGTAAAAATTAGGGGAAATTGCGTGTATACACTGAGGGACCAAACTCAGATCTCCTGCATTGCAGGCAGATTCTTTACTGACTGAGCCACCAGGGAAGCCCTATATATATGTTGTGGTTGTTTGGTTGCTAAGTTGTGTCTGACTCTTTGTGACCCCATGGACTGCAGCAAGCCAGGCTTTCCTGTCCTTCACTATCTCCCGTAGTTTTGCTCAGATTCAAGTCCATTGAGTCAGTGGTGCTATCCAAGCATCTCGTCTTCTGCCGCCCCCTTCTCCTACCCTCAGTCTTTCCCAGAATCAGGGTCTTTTTCAGTGAGTTGGCTCTTTACATCAGGTGGCCAGAGTATTGGAGCTTTAGCTTCAGCATCAATCATTCCAATGAATATTCAGGGTTGATTTCCTTTAGGATGGACTGGTTGAATCTCCTTGCAGTCCAAGGGACTCACAAGAGTCTTTTCTAACACCACGGTTCAAAAGCCTCAATTCTTCAGCACTCAGCCTTCTTTATGGTCCAACTCTCACATCCATAAAACAACAACAACTGTGTGTGTGTGTATAGAACACTTATATATGTTACATGTATAAGGAGAGAAAGCATTGAAACATTGTAAAAGGAGAGTGCTTCCTGGATCCAGGTGTAGGCTACATGGGTGTATGTTGTTCCTTCAACTGTCTGGGACCCCGAAGCAGGTGTCTCCCTGCGGAAGGTAGTGGTGGAGTGCTTTTGTGGGGGGGGGAATGAAGGCAGCAGGGTTCATCAGGAGGAGGAGTCAGCCACAGCTAAGGCCTCAGGTCAAATCATGGAGCTCTATGGCTGGGATGGCCCTTCCCTGTTGTCTTCCTTGAAGCATGGGGGTGGAGGTTTTATGCCTACTCACCCACCAGTCATTGGGTGTGAGCTGCCTGCCATTGGGTGTGTGACTTTGGGTGAGGTGGCTCTCTTTGGCTGAGAGCAGTTCCCAGATGGGGCCTCAGCTGGCAGCTGGCAGCCTCAAACACTGCACCTGGGGGATGGCGTGTCTGTACTGAAAGGGAGGTCTGGGTGGCTCACCACAGCATCCTCTATGCAGTTTTTCTTTCTCATATGTTCATTTATTTACTGGAGTCATATTCTTGTAAATGTGTTATTATTTTGGAAGTTTACAGCTTTCTCATGTGTTTCTGTTTTGTTGGTGGTGGTTCCCCCGCCCCAGTAATTTAGGCTTGTAGATTGGTCTTCTTGTAAAACACTGCCCCCATTCATGTGTACTGTGCTCAGTTATATGTCATCATCCCCAAATAAAAGAAATTGTAATAGCTCTCATTGTGTCAATATCATATTACACACAGTTGTAGGTTTTATGTTTTCTGTTTTGGTAAACTTTGAGTGCTGCTTATCTGACTTAGAATTTCTAAAATACATTTAGACAAATACCACTTTTAAATCTGCTTTATATATTGAAGATTCAAGTAAGACATAGTCTACATGAAAAGGAATTTGCTCCTTGAAAGCTATTGGTCTACAATTCCTCTCTAGTCTCTACCCAAGTTATGGCAGTGCTTGACTTCCAGATATGCCATGTGAAGTTCGAAAACAATAAAAGATAAAAAGAAAAGGTTTGTGATGCTAAGTGTAACTGGTATCTGACTCTGCTGAGCCAATCCATTCTTATCGTAACTGAGCAAGAATATTTTGCCTTGTCTGCATGCACTGGCCACTTTCTGGAACAAGAACAAGAAAGAACAAGGGAGGTTCTTTCCTGGTTATTTTAAGCACTTGTTTCCTTCTGATTTTCTTGTTTCCCTCATTGCCACAGTTTTTAATATGAGCTTCATTTATTCAGACAGACAAGGGTATAATATTATCCCCCTGGAGGAAAAAAACCAATAATTCCAAAAGCAGAGCCCACGTGTTGCAGAGAATTCAAAGTTATTCTTCCTGGGAAAAAAGCCTAATTTATTTTAGAATGGATTTAGCCTTTTAAAACATGGATACGAGAGTGGGCAGGTTTGCCCAGACAGTCGCTGCTTTCATGAAAGGTCTCCAGAGAAAGACCAGCCCCCACTGAAAGTGACAGTGTTGAATGTTGCAGTTGCCGCCTGGAAACCCCACTGCAGTCTCAGGATACCTTTGGAGAGTTGACCTATGAAACTTTTTAGAGCATACATAGACAAATCATTTGTGACAACCATAATATGAAGAATTGCTAACCCCTTCCTGGCCCCATGTCCTTACTAAATTCCAACCTTAAATAGTCTACTCTTCTTTAGTACTTTGTCCCTCTGCAATAGCCCAGTACAGCCCTTATTCTATGGTGTCATATTGTAAATAAGACCATTAGTACCCAGCTATGCATGCTGAGGGTGCTCACTAAATACTGTGTTCATTGGTCATATTTTACAATAAATTCCCTACGTTTCAGAAGATCAAAACGAAATGTTAATGACTTAATTATCTCTGACATTAAGCAGTAAGTACAAGGACTTCCCTGGTGGTCTAGTGGTTAAGAATCCACCTGGCAATACAGGAGACACAGGTTCGATCCCTGATCTGGGAAGGTCCCACCTGCTGCAGAACAACTAAGCCCATTCACCACAATTACTGAGCTTGTGCTTTAGAGCTTGGGAACCACAACTACTGAGCCTGCATGCTCTAGAGCTCATGGTCTGCAACAAGAGAAGCCTCCAC
Organism: Moschus berezovskii; assembly: GCF_049115385.1. Lineage (NCBI taxonomy): Eukaryota > Metazoa > Chordata > Mammalia > Artiodactyla > Moschidae > Moschus > Moschus berezovskii. The sequence continues at coordinate 17,449,195 of NC_142488.1, read as the reverse complement.
AGTGATAAGCCTGCACATTGCAACTAGAGAGCAGTCCCTTCTTGCTGCAACTAGAGAAAATCCTTTGCAACAATGAAGACCCAGTACAGCCAAAAATTTAAATAAATAAATTATTAAAGAAGAATCCGCTTTCCAATGCGATGGACATGGATTCGATCCCTGGTCAAGGAACTAAGATCCCACGTGCCACAGGGCAAGTTATTCTGCATACCACAACTGGAGAAGCCTGAGCACCACAATGAGAAGCCCTTGCACTGCAACTAGAGAAAGCCTGATGCAACAAAGACCCAGTGCAACAACAGCAATAAAAAGCAGTAAGTACAAATTGTGCAAAACATGATGCAAATTTTTTTAAGTGTGGAAGATTGTCTTAGTTTGAGTTCCTGTAGACATAGATCTCAAGACAAGGATTCAAGTGCAAATCATTTAACTGAGAGGTGAAGGAAACACTGGAGTGGCGTGAGGAAATGAGACAGACATGGGAAGGAGCTAATATCAGGTGCTACTGGAGCTTAAGCCTACTGAGGGTCTCTGGGAGGTGGCATAAGAAACTCAGAGTTCTCCTACCTGAGGGTGAGGAAGCTGAAGCATTTCATAGACAGATCCCGTCAGTTCTGTGTTGAGGACCGTGAGGGTTGAGGGAGCCTTAATTTTCTAGCACTTTCATAAAGCCCTGGTGTCAAAAATGGGCTTTATGTTAGGTTAGGGATATGTGTGGGTGCTGCAAACATGCTATTGGATATCCAGAATGATATGCCATTATTTTTCAACAAGATCTGGCACTTCTATCATTTAAAAATTGTCTTTTTTTCTGGTGATGGGCAGGAGGCTGGTTTCATTTACTTGAGTTTAGTAGCTAAGAATAATAATACTTTTTCAACCTCACAGGTTTAACGTGAGGATCACGTAATAGTATCTGAGAAAGTACAACAGAAATGGAAGATGGAAGTTGAAATGATTTGATTGTTTGCAGTGGACAGAAAAATGAACCAAGGAAGAACAGCAAACTGGAAAATAAAACTCACAGATTTTTTCTTGTTTTACTGTGTTTTAAGTGGTTTTGCTTCTGAATCCCAAAATGTGGAGTTTCAAGTGATTTCGTTTATTTCATGTTTCCTGATTCATCAGAAAGCCTTCTTGGAATCTGACATGTACTTTGGGACTGTTGACCAGCTGTTCCTGATTTGGCCACATGAAGCTCAGACTGTCTCAGTCTCTGAACGAAAGAGAACCAATAGGGACTTCCCTGGTGGTCTAGTGGCTAAGACTCCATGCTTCCAATGCAATGATCTGGGTTCAATCCCTGGTAGGGGACCTAGATTCCACATGCTGCATCTAAGAGTTCATGTGCCACAACTAAAGATCCCACATGCTGCAATGAAGATCAGAGATCCTACAACTAAGACCCTGCACAGCCAAATAAATATAAATAAATTAAAAAAAAACACACACAGAACCAATAGTATTAGCAGATCTCTTACCACCAGGAATGCAAGGTTAATAGTCTCTTTGTAATCAATGTTTGTAACTGTTCCATTTGATTTCAAAATGAGTGTGTATTCTCTATTCATTGAGTGTAATATTCTTTGTATAGATACTAGATCAGCCTGTGTTTTTAGTGTGCATTTAATCTTTACTGTTTTTAATGTATATATGTTTCTTGCCTACCTTATTGATAACTTTTTGAGAGAAGTTAACTAGAAATCTTTAATGATGGTGAATCTGTTATAAAAATGTGACTCTGTATTTTGAAATTACATTATTCAGTGCATAAAGTTTCAAAATTATTATAGCTTCCTTGTTCTTTTTATCATCTAGTTAGGTCCTGCTTTATTCTTTCTTTCTCCTTTAAGTTCTGTTTTGCCAGATATTAATTTTGCTAGATAGATATTTTGTTGTTATTTGTCTAATACATATTTTTTCTAATCCTTTTATCTCACGTGTGTCATTGTGTTTTACGTGTGCCTTCTATAAATAGCCCATATCTAGTTTTTGTTTTTCACCTACCAAATATTAATAGAAATAGATTTACTTATCTGTTAAAGATAGTGATTAAAACCATAGATTACTGCTGTATTTGGGTTTAATTTTTGCTTTCTTGTTTTGTTCCTCTTTATTTTTTCATTTTTGTTTTCTTCTGGTTTGAAAGTTATCCACTCTAGTTATTTCTTTGTCATTCATTTCTTACTCCCATTTTGAATTGCCTTTTGACCTTTTATTACTAATGAGATGTTTTCTGCAAGGTTAATTGTCTTTCCTTATCGTGGAATAGAGTGAAAATATGATAAACACTTATCTTCTGGAATAACATTTATGGCACATTTGAGGGTTGTTGCTGTGTACCTAATGACGTAGAGGGTATATGTTGCTTTATTCCATGCTCACAGAGGATACAAGCACAAATTACTGAAATCTTCCCAAACTTTCTTCGGCATTTCTATCCATATAATTTGGCTGACCCTCCCTTTTTTTCCCCTTTCTCTTTCCTCATGATTTTTCTCCAGTAGCCTTTGAAAGGAGCCTTAGTGACAGGAGTTGCAAGAGGTAGCATGAAGGAAAATTAGGTATATCAAGTCCCCAAGCCTCAGCTACCCAATTCTGTAAAATTAATAGTTTTTAAAGAGAACCTATTTTTTTTTCTCTCTCTCTCCATTTGTGTGACAGCTTTGTCCTGTGACACATGCACCTTCAGCTGACTTTCCAAAGCCTTCTATTTCGGAGGTCATAATTTTGACTGATAGGCCTATAATTAGTAAGTGCTCATTAAGTACTCTGTCCCGAGTATTTCTGTGGGATGGTAGAGAATGTTCTTAGCAGCTGCCAGGGTGATAACGGTCCTGCAAATTGGCATGACTCCAAAAGTACTAAAGAACTTTGTTAATATTAAAAGTAAATGAAGGAACAAGCATAGCAGTAGCTGTAGCAGCAACTATAGCAAAGGAGAAAATAGTGTGAATGCTTTTTAGTTACCAAATCTAAGGACCTCATTTTTCTCCATAGTGTTCAAAGCTTGACACTCTCAGTTTTCCTCCCACCCATCTGAAGTCATGCCTCTTTCTACTGACTCTTTGTCCTCCTGCCTCCTAGCTACAGGTGTTTTCCACCTGTTTATCCAGAGTCCTTTTCTCTCTTCTGTGATCCTCCCCTACATAGAGCATTCCATTCCACTGGCTTCAAATATAAATTTATGCCTTCCAAATCCACATCTGTCTTTTATTCAAACTCCAGTTCCTCGTTTTTAATTGCTTGCTGAGTGTTTTCCCCGTACAGGTCCTGCTGAAGCCTTAACTAAATGCACCTAAAGTCATACTCTTTCCTTGCAAGCAACTTCCACACTCTATGACCCAGCAATTCCACTCTTACATATAATGAATAATGAAGTCGCTCAGTTGTGTACAACTCTTTGCAACCCCATGGACTGTAGCCTACCAGGCTCCTCCATCCATGGGATTTTCCAGGCAAGAATACTGGAGTGGGGTGCCATTTCCTTCTCCAACTCTTATATATGTAGCACAGAAAGAAATGTGTGCACAGTACACCAAGAGATGTGTAGTTAGAATGTTCATGGAACATGATAAATCATGACCAAATAGAAATTGACTCAGGAACATAAAGTTGAGTTAAAATTAGAAAGTCCAGCAGTTTAATTTATCACATTAATAGAATAAAGAGGGGAGAATGTGATCATTTCAATAGCTGTAGAAATTCATTCAATAATTTTAAACATCCTTTAATGGTAGAAACTCTTAGCAAAGTCAGAGAAGATGGGAACATCCTTAATCTCTAAAAGACTTACTGTGAACATGCTGTGCTGTGCTAAGTCACTCAGTCATGTCCAGCTCTTTGCGACCCCATGGACTGCAGCCTGCCAGGCTCCTCTGTCCAAGGGATTCTCTAAGCAAGAATACTGGAGTGGGTTGCTGTGCTCTCCTCTAGGGGATCTTCCCAACCCAGGGGTCGAACCCAAGTCTCCTGTATTGCAGGCAGATTCTTAACCATCTGAGCCACCAGGGAAGCCCTACTGTGAACATACTAAATGATAAATTGTTGAAAAATTTCCCTTGGAGATCAGTAATAAGAGAAGGATGCCCTGATAACCACTATAATTCTACATTGTTCAGAGTGTTCTGGCTAGTACACAAAACAAGAAAAAGGCATAAGAATTGTAAAACAGAAAACTGTCATTATTTATATATATGATTATGTTCATAGAAAATCCGAATGATTTGGCAGATAAACTATTTGAAATAATACGAGAATTTTAGCACAGACCCTAGATGTAAAAGCTCAATACTACAAAATCCAATATATTTCTCCACACCAGCAACAAACTAAAAAGATTAAAATACCAGGAAACACATCTAATAAAGGATGTGCAAGATTCTACAGAAAAAAATGATAAAACCTTATTCTCAGACATTAAAAGAGTATAAGAATGGGAAGATATACAATAGTAAATATGAACACAAAAGATGCCCATTCTCCCCAAATTCATTTCTAAATTTAATGCAATTCCAATGAATGTTTTTTGGTGGATATTGACAAACTGATTTTAAAATTCATATGGAAATCCAAAAGGCTAAGGATAACCATTACCCTTTTAAGCAGAAGAATAAGGGAGAAAACTTGATCCATTGGATAAGAAGGCTATTGTAAATCTATAGTAATCAAGACAGTATATCATTTTTCAGGGATAGACAAATAGACCAATGGAGTAGAATGAGTAATCCAGAAACATATCCACAGTTAAGGTTAATATTTGGTGTATGTTGCACTCTAGAAGAGAATTGTCAGTCCTTAGAATGAATAGTACTGAGACAATGGGTGCATGTGTGTATGCTCAGTAGCTCAGTCATATCTGACTCTCTGCGATTTCATGGGGTGTAGCTCGCCAGGCTCCTCTGTCCATGGAATTTTCCAGGCAAGAATACTGAAGCGGGTTGCCATTTTCTACTTCAAGGGATCTTTGCAACCCAGAGATGAACCCTCATCTCTTGCTTCTCCATCCTTGGCAAGCGGATTCTTTACCACTAGCGCCACCTGGGAAGCCCGGACAACATGTTCAGTTCATTCTCTAAGTCATGTCTGTCTCTTTGCGACCCCATGGACTGAAGCACGCCAGGTGTCCCTATCCATCACCAATGCCTGGAGCTTGCTCAGACTCATGTCCATCGAGTCAGTGATGCCATCCAACCATCTCATCCTCTGTCGTCCCGTTCTCCTGCCTTCAGTCTTTCCCAGCATCATGGTCTTTTCCAGTGAGTCAGTTCTTCATATCAAGTGGCCAGAGTATTGGAGCTTCAGCTTCAGCATCAGTCCTTCCAATGTGATTTCCTTTAGGATGGAATGGTTAGATCTCCTTGCAGTCCACGAGACTCTCAAGAGTCTTCTCCAGCACTACAGTTCAAAAGCATCAAGTCTTTGGCACTCAACTTGCTTTATGGTCCAACTCTTACATCCATACATGACTACTGGAAAAACCATAGCTTTGACTAGATGGACTTTATTGGCAAAGTAATGTCTCTGCTTTTTAATATGCTGTCTCGGTTGGTCATAGCTTTTCTTCCAAGGAGCAAGCATCTTTTAATTTCATGGCTGCAGTCACCATCTGCAGTGATTTTGGAGCCCAAGAAAATCAAGTCTCTCACCGTTTCCATTGTTTCCCCATCTATTTGCCGTGAAGTGATGGGACCAGATGCCATGATGTTTGTTTTTTGAATGTTGAGTTTAAAGCCAGCTTTTTCACTTTCCTCTATCACTTTCATCAAGAGGCTTTTTAGTTCCTCTTCTCTTTCTGCCATAAGTTTGGTGTTATCTGCATATCTGAGGTTATTGATATTTCTCCTAGCAGTCTTAATTCCAGCTTGTGCTTCATCCAGTCCAGCATTTCACATGATGTACTCTGCATATAAGTTAAATAAGCAGGGTAACCATATACAGCCTTGACGTACTCCTTTCCCAATTTGGAACCAGTCCATTGTTCCATTTCTGGTTCTATCTGTTGCTTCTTGACCTGCATACAGATTTCTCAGGAGGCAGGTATGGTGGTCTGGTATTCCCATTTCTTGAAGAATTTCCCACACTTTGTTGTGATCCACACAGTCAAAGGCTTTGGCGTAGTCAGTGAAGCAAAAGTAGATGTTTTTCTGGAATTCTCTTGCTTTTTCTGTGATCCAGTGGATGTTGGCAATTTGATCTCTGGTTCCTCTGCCTTTTCTAAACATCTGGAAGTTCATGGTTCATGTACTGGTGAAGCCTCTTGGAGAATTTTGAACATTACTTTGCTAGTGTGTGAAATGAGTGCAATTGTGCAGTAGTTTGAGCATTATTTGGCATTGCCTTTATTTGGGATTGGAATGAAAATTGACCTTTTCCAGTCCTGTGGCCATTGCCGACTTTTCCAAATCTGCTGGCATATTGAGTGCAGCACTTTCACAGCATCACCTTTTAGGATTTGAAATAGCTCAGCTGGAATTCCATCATCTCCACTAGCTTTGTTCATAGTAATGCTTCCTAAGGCCCACTTGACCTTGCACTCAAGGATGTCAGGCTCTAGGTGACAATGTGTAACTGTGATTAAATTAAACCTCTATCTCATGCTATATCCCCACATCTATTTCTGCTGCTAAGTCACTTCAGTTGTGTCCGACTCTGTGTGACCCCATAGACGGAAGCCCACCAGGCTCCCCCATCCCTGGGATTCTCCAGGCAAGAACACTGGAGTGGGTTGCCATTTCCTTCTCCAATGTGTGAAAGTGAAGTCACTCAGTCGTGTCCGACCCCCAGCAACCCCACGGACTGCAGCCTACCAGGCTCCTCCGTCCATGGGATTTTCTAGGCAAGAGTACTGGAGTGGCTTGCCATTGCCTTCTCCATCCCACGTGAATACAAGGGGGAAAAAGTGAGATTTATTTTAGTAATACGTTTTATTCGACCTAATGTATCCAAAAATATTATCTTTTCAACAGGCAATCAGTTTTGGATAAGACATATAATCTTTTATTATATACTGAGTCTTCAAAGTCCAGTGCAAACTTAATATTTATGGTGGATCACAATTTGGGCTAACCACATTTCAAGGGCTTAAGAGCCTCATGTGGCTCATGGCTCCCACACTGGACAATGCAGGGCCCTTTGGAGATGGTAATGCTTGAATTGTGTCGTCCTCCTCTTCTTCATCTGCAAGCCACCTGCCATACTTGTAGCCAGGGCAGCCCTTCAGAGAACAGACATTTATACAATGCACTGTTAAGAAGAGCTGCATAGTTCTGTTTAGGAGTTAAGCAGAAAAGTTTCTCACTCCTGGTCCTCAGTCATCCTGGCTCCATGAGCAGTCTACAACCCTTTGGCTTCTCTATTCTCACCCACTGTTAAGTACCACATGGACTGGGGACATGAGGGAGACAGGCGAGGCACCACCACGGTTGTAAAATTTAAATAGATGTCAAAAAAACTCAATAATCAAGATAAATATTTTAGAACAATATTTCTATATTGAAATTAATGCAAAAATTCCTGAATAAGATAATATCAAAATTTTAAATAACAAGGCTCCACTAGGGTTGAGATTGGGATCAGGTGAGGAGGGTGGGTGGTGCAAGTACAAGGACTGTTCTTCCTCTTTCCTTTGCCTCAAGTGGTTCTCAGTGTCATTAGACAATGGGGCCACTTTTCCAGAACTTTCCTAAGTTTTCAATATATACTTCTGGGTAATAAAATAAATGAATGAGCAAAAATAAGCCCTTTCTGAATAAAAAAGTTCTTTATTATTTAGGCTCAAATTCAATTTTAATGAAAAGCAGTAATGTATTGCTTTGACACAATTACAATGAAGACCTCCCTGGAATGTTTTTAACTTGACAAATTGATTCTAGAGTTTACACTGAAGAATAAGCAGGTCAGAATAGTGAACAGTGAACAAGAACATGTAAAAAAGAGTTGTTTTTATTGTGTGTAAAAATGTAAAAAGCAAGACCTGTCTGGTTTCTGCTTCTTGGCTGGGCAGCCCTCAGCTGGGGTTCCCACAGTCAGGCCCCAGCAGCAGCTCTTTAGTGTGGGGCAGATCATACCACAAGGGAGCCCTCTCCACTCCCAGATTTGCTCTTATCAGGTAAAATGAAAGTGAAGTCGCTCAGTCGTGTCCGACTCTTTGCGACCCCATGGCATACCAGGTTCCACCATCCGTGGAGTTTTCCAGGCAAGAATACTGGAGTGGGTTGCCATTTCCTTCTCCAGGAGATCTTTCCAACCCAGGGATTAAACCCGGGTCTCCCACATGGTAGGCATTGTAGGCAGACGCTTTACCACCTGAGCCACCTGTAGCTCAGTTGGTAAAGAATCTGACTGCAGTGCAGGAGACCCAGGTTCAATCTCTGGGTAGGGAAGATCTCCTGGAGAAGGAAATGGCAACCTTATCAGGTAAGAAGTAGTTAAATAGTCAGCACAAGCCTTGAAGGGGGATAAAAGCAAAAGAATGTTCCCAAAGTGCAGCCTGTGCCCTGAGGAGCTTGTGAAACCATGAGGTAAATGCCAACAGTCTCACCAACAGATCTTTAATCTCTCTCTCCCACCTCTGGACCACTCCCAGGACCTGGCCACCTTGTCGCAGCCCCTCTTCTAGCAGCATCTATTAGGTCACTTCCATGGCTGCCCACACTAGTGCTGCTAAGTCACTTCAGTCGTGTCTGACTCTGTGTGACCCCATAGACAGAAGCCCACCAGGCTCCCCCGTCCCTGGGATTCTCCAGGCAAGAACACTTCTCCAATGCATGAAAGTGAACAGTGAAAGTGAAGTCGCTCAGTCGTGTCCGACTCCTAGTGACCTCATGGACTGCAGCCTACCAGGCTCCTCCGTCCATGGGATTTTCCAGGCAAGAGTACTGGAGTGGGGTGCCATTGCCTTCTCCACTAAAAGCCTAAACATGAACAATATGAAAGTTCCTAAAAGACAATGTAAATTATCTTCATGAGGCTGGGGAGTAGGGAAGAATTGCATAAACGAGATACAGAACATACCTAACCATAGGAAAGGGGCATTATTGATAAATTTGATATTAACTTTAAGAACTGTTTATTAGAGAACTCTGTAAGAGTGAAAAGGTAAATCACAGGGTGAGAGAAGATATTTTCAAACTTCTGCAACTGACAAAACTAGTATTTTGGTGTATTAAAAACTCATATAGGCAAGTCTTGAGGAAAAGGATGAGGGTGGTTCTGACAGACACATTTGGGGAAAACTGAGGCCAATGAACTTTTGACTCATTTACTGCTTAAAAGTTTCAGAGGAGTCTTCTGGACAGAGACCTTTTGCCATCATGGGATGTCTCAGCCTAATAAAGAGAGGCATGGTCAGACATAGTATTTTAGGTCATGTTCACTCAAAGCAGAGCTTGAGACAGGGATTCCAGTGCATGCTGTTTATTGGAGGAATGCTCCTATGGGAAAGGGAATGTGGGAAGGGTGATAGGGCAGGGGAAGGTGTTAGGCAAGTATATGTTCTTAGCTTCAGCTTGAACCCACAGGTAGTTCTATAGCATGAACTACACCACAGAACTGTTTCCCCCTGAGATAAGGAGGCCAGAATTCCATGCCTATGTGGCATTTAGTCATTGACTGTGGGCTGTACCCCAAAGGTGGGAAGTGGGCATAGCTTCCTAAACAGATGAGGCCCCTGCTCAGCTGGGGGAAATTTTCCAAAGAAGGGGACTTTGTAAACTATTAGCAACCACCTCACAACATCTAGAGGGAGGGGTAGATTAGTTTGTAACAGGCATCACTGTGGCGCAACAGAGTATCCTCTGCAGTGAGGACTTGGTTAGTATGCCTGAGTCAATCTCAGTTCCCTTGTGGTATGGATCTTATGTTGCAGCCCAGAAGCCTAAATGAGACTGGACATCACAGGGCACAGTGATCTAGAGTAGAGGATAAAGAGTGAGCTCTGTTTGCAGAAGGCAAAGAGGAGGTTGTGACAGGGACTCAGAAGAATTTCTAGAGAGGAGATTGAAACAGCCACATGAAGAGGACCAATATTCTCCTAGAACACTGACTGAGCCAAAAACACAAAACCAAAAACACATCACAAGTTCATCAGCTGGCAACACTTTTTACAGCCAGCAGTGAACCCAACAGGAGAGAATATAAGGACATCTCTGTAAGATCAACCCATTTCCATCATCCAAGCTCTAACCTCGAGAAGACCCTAGGCATTGAAAATAAGTGCCATTGAGGTTTGTGAAGAATAATATGTTAGGCTTTTAAGAAATAAACCACAGTTACACTACACCTGAATTGTAGCATAAGTGACATTTCAACACCCACTTTAAAACACCTTACCGCCACTAGATTGTTATAGTCAGATACATAAATAGAGTAAAGAAAAGTTTGACCTTTGACAACAAGATCATTAACCCTTTGAGAGCAAGGTGATTAAACCCACACAGTGAAGTGTTAGATAATTCTATTTTATCTCATATTATTTTCCCTAATGAAGTTTGAAACTCACTGTCTTGATTCAACCTACATGTGTTACCAAGAGCCACTGGTAAAAGTCAGAAGACACCATGGAAGAAGAAAACTTGACTAGAAATTGCACTGGGATATCTGTTACTGGGATTCCCCAGGTGGCTCAGCAGTAAAGAATCCACCTATGATGTGGAAGATTCAGGAGACACCACAAGTTCAATCCTGGGTCAGGAAGATACCCTGGAGGAGGCCATGGTGACCCACTCCAGTATTCTTGCTTTGGAGAATCCCATGGACAGAGGAGCCTAGCAGGCTATAATCCATAGGGTCGCACAGAGTCTGACATGACTAAAGCTACTGAGCACACATCTGTTACTTAGAGAAAAATCACTTTAGACTCATGCATCACACCACAATGCCAGATTCATATATATATATATATATATATATATATAATTAATTCATAAGGAAAAACAATGAACTTTATGTGGTCTCTGGCATTCTCTATAAATTTTATAAGCTTTAAAATGAAAGCCATCACAATTATAACTGACAATTTCTGACTATGTAAAAATTTAAAGCCTAGTATATAAGAAACTAAAAAACACAGGGGAAATATTTTTTAACAAATATGGAAAACAGCGGTTTAATAACTTAGGAAAATTTTAAAAAATGATATCCTAATAATAAAGAAGAAAAAGACTAGCAATTCCAAATGATCTATGCTAAATAAAGAAGTATAGGGGAAATACTTATTGAGTATAATGGCTAGACACAGTTTTAGGCACTAGTAATTGAGTGTACTCCGGGAGTTGGTGATGGACAGGGAGGCCTGGCGTGCTGTGATTCATGGGGTCGCGGAGAGTCGGACACGACTTAGCGACTGAACTGAACTGAATTGAAGAATACAAATCAAATAACTAATTTGATACTAGAAAAACTGATACTTTCATATACTGCTGATGGAAGTAAAATTATGCAGTCCCAATTGAATTTGGCCATACTATCAAGTGATAGTATTGTTTTAAGTCAGGGATTTTACTTTGGGGAACATATCTCCAGAGGAAAAACTAATCCAAATAGGGGAAGAAAACATGTGCCTTAAGATGTTCCTCACATTGTATTTTATAAAGAGACAGAGAAAAAAACAATATATATGAAAACCCTTAAAGTATTTAGAATTTTTATTGAAGGTTTCTCAAATTTATTTTTCTATATAATCTTTTTCATAGAATATTAAATTGCTTGAGAACATGCCTTCTGAAAGAAGGGGGCCCATCATTTTGGTGATCTTCCTCTTGGGGGTTATAGAGTTAATGATGTGGTTCATTTGGCAATAAAGTTCAGTTGGGTGAAAAGTTTGGAGCTCAGGCCCCACTAAGCACTAGCCTTTCACCTAGAAGAGAGGGAGAGATCTTCTAGAACATAAGGAGGATGAAGTCTCTTGATTATGTACTCTTCTAGATTTTCTGAGGTGTGAACATCTCATGTGCCCTTTAGGCTAAATAAAACAGTTCCAACCTACCTACTGGGTACAGGCCCTGAACTTCTCGGAAAAAATGAGAATGAATCTCTTATTCTATGAAGACTAAGATTCGTAGAAAGGACAGGACCCCTTATCAACTAGAGGTTCAGAAGGAAGGGCAAAACTACGTGATTGGGTCTCAGAATAAATAATCTCAGAGCAGTGGTGCTTACCAGTAGCTCTCCAAGGTCCTGAACAACTGCTTGTGTCTCGACAGTCGAATAGAACCTTCCTCTCACTAGTGTCTCTCATCTAAAGGATTCACTTCTTCTGCTTGCCTTGGCAGTTGGCCTCTGACTCTCTGACATAATTTATGACCATACCTAATGGAACTTCAGTCACCATCTGTTTTCTCCATGTACTGGCAGCTTCATTTATTAGGTTCCTTCTAAAGGAAGTCTATTTGAGATTGTGTCAGTAGGAGAGAATGGGCTTCCCTGGTAGCTCAGACCAGGTAAATAATCTGCCTGCAATGCAGGAGACCCAAGTTCGATCCCTTGGTTGGGAAGATCCCCTGGAGAAGGGAATGGTAACCCACTCCAGTATTCTTGCCTAGGAAATCCCATGGACAGAGGAACCTAGTGGCCTTCAGTCTATGGGGTTGCAAAAAGTTGGACACAATTGAGCAACTAACACTTTCATAGGAGAGAATATATACTTTATTAATTCTTGGTTGTACTGTCAGGAAGGAAGGGAACATAGGAGAGGTAATTTTCAGATATGAGTCCTCTTAGGTCAGTAAAGCCTAGTATCTGTTACTATATTTTGTCGTTGCTTGGATGCTGGAAAAAGGAACTATAAGAAGATTACATGGAAGAAACAAAAAGAGGAGATCATCAGAGAGGGAAGAGACATAAAGAGCTTCTATATGACTTACCTGTCATACTTTTCAATCCTTCAATTACTGGATTACAAACAGGGTGACTTACATATCATTGGTAATGATAAACAAATGAATATTAAGCTAAGCACTAGAAGAACAAAGTTCTAGTCTTGGCGTGCATGCCCACTGTCTCTCTTGCTTTCTTTTTAAAAAACTCTTTGTATAGCATTGGGTAAAATTGTTGAAGTTCTCTGTATTAATGTAGGGTAACTGCTGCAACAAAATACTCCCAAATTCCAATAACTACAATAACATAAACTTATTTCTCACTCAGACAACAATCCAATACATATGCCTGGTTGATTGACTTTCCTGGACAATTCTCTTGAGTCTCCAAGTGATGACTTGGACTTCTTCCATATTGTAGCTTTGCTGTCCTCTAAGTTCTTGTAATAGTCTTCATTCATCTAGTCATTGAGGAAAAAGATTAGAAGCTTATATTTTGGAAAGTTTTATGGGTCAGGCTGTGAAATGGTACACATCACTTCTCCCCACATTCTATTGGACAGGAGTCACATGTTCATGACTAACTTCAAGGGATCTATGTGCTAAAAAGGAACACAGCTTGGTAAATAACTGGCCAGTCTCTCCCATATTCTCTGGGTTCTAGTTTCCTCAACTGTAAAATGACACAAATAATATCTGCCCTTTTTCATTGAGTTGTTGTAGCAACCAAAGATTATCTGTGTGAAAATGGCTTGTAAACTGTGAATAAGCATATACAGGAAGGGGATCATTTCTTGGCTTACCTATATTGGAATGTTAACTTTTAGAATGAAGGAAAGGTGTTCCTTCTTTGGTAGGACTCTTTATAGTTGATCTCAGAATACACCAAGTATATTTAATGGGATAATGTATTTTTTCACATTGGGTAAAAATAGAGATTGTAAATGGACCTTTGACATTTCATAATTTGAATATCTTGATAGAAGTATGTATGTGTGCATGCTAAGTCACTTCAATGTTAAGTCCAACTCTTTACAACCGCCAGGTTCCTCTGTCCATGGAATTCTCCAGGCAAAGATACCAGAGTGGGTTGCCATGCCCTCCTCCAGGGGATCTTCCCAACTCAGGGATTGAACTTGGTCTCTTACGTCTCCTGAATTGGCAGGTGAGTTCTTTACAACTAGAACCACCTGGGAAGTCTCTGATAGAAATATATTAGGATAAAGTTAAGTGAAAGTACCATTTGCCTCCAAGCCTAATTTTTTGCCAGGCTCCTTAAGATGCTTATAACTTCCCAGACAGTAAAACTACCACAGGATTGATTATGCATGATAAGTTCTATCATCTTGGACATTCTTCCCCGGACTGGTTATTGGGAGTGGGATATCTATTATGATTGTTGTATGTGACATCCAATTACTCACATATAAACAATGCACATACACACACAACTCCTTTTTCACTTTTCTGAGGCCCTCACCCTGAGCAACCAGAAGCTCCTCTTCCCTCTAACTTTCCAAAGAAACAAGCAAAGAACACAAAAACTAAAAAGACAAAAACCTCAAAGTAAAAAAGAAAAAGCCTCCCTCCAACTTCTCTTCTCCTTCTCAGGTTTTCCATGAAGCAGAGGACCTGACAGAGTTGCATTATGCTTACAAACCCAGCAACATGGCAATGATTTCTGAACCCTGATCACTCTTTAGTTTCATTATCTTTTGACCTGATGCTAGAAATAGCCATCTGGGAATGACTATTATTTAAGCAAAGATCACTCAGCCAATTGTGACTGAAGCATTCCGTTCCGTTCCGTTCTGTCGCTCAGTCGTGTCCGACTCTTTGCGACCCCGTGGACTGTAGCCTACCAGGCTTCTCCGTCCATGGGATTCTCCAGGCAAGAATACTGGAGTGGGTTACCATTTCCTTCTCCAGGAGATCTTCCCGACCCAGGGATGGAACCCGGGTCTCCCGCATTGGAGGCAGACACTTTAACCTCTGAGCCACCAGGGACTGAAGCATTAGATCATGCTAAACTGTGAGATTTCTTAATGAAAGGAAATAATAAGAAATCACAATAGCTAGGGACGTTCTTTGAGACTCAGCTTAGTTTCCTGAAAGGAGAAGACATTTGTTTGAAACTCCCAGGCCTTAGGGTAGTTCACCAGAGCATACTAAGCCTTAGGAATAATGTCTAATTTATCTTAGAGCAGAGCAAACTCACAGCTTAAAAATCCAAAGCAAAGATGGCTCTGTTATCAATATGTATAAAATATCTGAATGTGAACATGACCTAAAGGAAATTAGACTGCACATATCATGCATTCTGGTACAGTGTGGTATTAACTCGAAAATACTGAGTCTTGGGTTTTGTGGAAGGAAATAGAAGTTGGGATGTAAAATGAAGCAAAGAGATGCTCTTGGAAATATGAACTGGTATAAAATGAAAGTAGTGTCTAATCAAATAAGGGCCTTCTACAGATACACTGTCCCTCACTTCTGGCTATCTTGGCTCTTTGTCTCTTATCAGGAGAAAAAAAATGGGTCAGGGAGTTATACCAAAGCATACCTATTTCAGCTGGACTAACTTTGGAAGAATTAAAAAGTCTGCTCTTTTCTAGTGCCTCTCAATGTCTTTTTTTTTTTTAAAAAAAAACTAAACAAAGAAACAAAAACACAAAACTCCTTCTACCAGCCATTTCCAAGATATATATCTACTTATATTCCATTCTGGTCTGTGTTGTACTTACCCTCCGTGTCTCATGAAACTATGCAAATTGGTGCCAAACCCAAGCATGCTAAAACTTCTGGAGTCCTGATGCAGATTGGACTTACCACTTACTCACTGACTATTTGCATTAGTGAAGAGGAGATGGTTTTCTTTTCAAAAGGTTTTGAGTTTATATGTTATACTTGAATCAAAAGTTTTCCCCTTTTCAGGACAATACACATGCATCCTCCCAGGTGTTGTGAAGGGGAAGACATGGAGAAATGTAAAGACAGTGTGAGAGCGGAGGAGGAACTGGGATTCAGGGGTTCAGGAAACCTGGAATCTTATACTGTCTCTCACTGAATGTAGGAACTTGGCAAGTGGCTTATCGCTCTGAGCCCCCATTTTCCCATTTGCAAAATAATAGTAATCAACAATTAAGTGGCAGAGTGGTATAGCCGGCAAATGCACTCACTCCAGAGAGATTCAGTTCAGTTCAGTTCAGTCGCTCAGTCGTGTCCAACTCTTTGCAACCCCATGAATCACAGCACGCCAGGCCTCTCTGTCCATCACCAACTCCTGGAGTTCACTCAAACTCATGTCCATCGAGTCGGTGATGCCATCCAGCCATCTCATTCTCTGTCGTCCCCTTCTCCTCCTGCCCCCAATCCCTCCCAGCATCAGAGTCTTTTCCAGTGAGTCAACTCGTCACATGAGGTGGCCAAAGTATTGGAGTTTCAACTTTAGCATCAGTCCTTCCAGAGAGATTACCAGGTTCAAATTTCTGGCTTTGCTCTTGTTACCTGTAACACTTCTATGTCTAGGGGTTTTTTTGTTTGTTTGCTTGTTTTTGTTTTTACATCTAGCTGAAGCTTGAACTATATTGCTCATTGCAGAATGTTCTATTTTACTTTTTGCAAAATTAATAAACTAATTTTTTGAGGGAAATTTTAGTTTCACAGAAAAACTGAGTGGAAAGTACTTTTGATATACATTTTGTGAGTTTGGACAAATGTATAATGACACACATCTACCACTGTAATATCACATAGAATAGCTTCACTGCCCTAAAAATCCTGTGTCCTGGCTATTCATTTCCTCTCTCTCCAGCAATGCCTGGCAACCACTGATCTTTTTACTGTGTACATACTTTTGCCTTTTCCAGAATGACATGGAGGTGAAATCATACAGTATGTAGCCTTTTTACATTGTCTTCTTTCACTTAGTAATATTCATTAAGTTTCCTCCATGTTTTTTCATGGCTTGATAGCTCGTTTTTTTCTTTAGCATTGAATAACAAACACTCCATTGTCTGGATATGCCTCTGTGCTCCATCGCTAAGTCATGTCTGACTCTTTGTGACCACATGGACTGTAGCCCTCCAGGCTCCTCTGTCCATGGAATTTTCTAGGCAAGAACACTGAAGTGGGTTGCCATTTCTTCCTCCAGGTAATCTTCATGATCCAGGGATCAAACCCCCGTTTTCTGCATCTCCTACATTGGCAGGCGGATTCTTTACCACTGAGTAGCGTACTTTATTTATCCATTCACTTTCTAAAGAACATTTTGGCTTCTTCCAAAATACACATATTGTATCTTCTTGGAGAACTGGCCCTTTAACATTATTTTATGCCCCTCTTTATCCCTGATGACTTTTCTTGCTCTGAAGTCTGTTCTGTTGAAAACTAATTTAGCTACTACAGTTTTGTTTTGATTCTTAGTGTTAGGTAGCATCATGTATCTTTCTCCATCCATTTACTTTTCTATATGCATCATTATATTTAAAGTAGGTTACTTGTAGACATATAGTTATCTTGTTTTTTTGACTCACTCTGAGAGTCTTTGGCTTTTAATTGGTGTATTTAGAACATTGATGTTTAAATGTGATTATTGATATAGTTGAATGACTATACCATATTTGTTATTGTTTTCTATTTATTACCCTTATTCTTTTTTATCTGTTTTTCTTTCACACTTGTTCTGCCTTTTGTGGTTTTAACTGAGCACATTGTATGATTCTATTTTCTCTTATTTTCAGCATATCAATTATACTTATTTACTTTTTTAGTGGTTGCTTTAGAGTTTGCAATATACATTTATAGCAAACATGAGTCCACTTTCAAGTAATACTATAGCACTTCATGGATAGCACAGGTACTTCATAACAACAAAATATTCCTAATTCCTTTCTCCCATCCCTTGTGTCATTACTAGTATTCATTTCATTTATATATAAGTATATATATATATATATGCATACATAATTGAATACATTGTTGCTATTATTATTTTGAACAAATTGTTATCTGTTAAAACAATTAAGCATAAGAAAAACAAGAATTTTTACTTTTCCTTTTAAAATTCATTCTCTCATTCTTTCTTTATGTAGATCCAAGTTTCTGACTTATATCACTTTCCTTCTCTCTGAAGAACTTCTTGTAACATTCTTTCAAGGCAGATATTCTGGCAACAGATTCCCTCAATTTTTATCCTAGAAAATCTTTATTTCTCCTCACTTTTGAAGGATAATTTCAAAGATTACAGAGTTCTAGTTTGGTGGTTTTTTCTCTTAACACTTTAAATATTTCGGTCCACTCTCTTCTTGCTTGCATGGTTTATGAGGAGTCAGATGTAATTCTTATCTTTGCTTCTGTATTAGTAAGATAATTTTTCCCTCTGTCTTCTTTTAAGAATTTTCTCTTTATCTTTGACTTTCTGCAACTTGAATGTGATTAGCCTAGGTGTAGATTTTTGGGCATTTATCCTGCTTGGTGTTCTTTAGAACTTCCTAGATATGTGGTTTGGTGGCTGACATGTGCCTCAGTTAATCCATCAGTAAAGTGGGGATTATTATAGCAGCTACTTTCTGAAGTAATTGTGGGAATTAAGATGAGTTTGATATGCGATGAGTACTTAAAAGAATACCTAGATTTATTGACTATGCCAAAGCCTTTGACTGTGTGGACCACAATAAACTGTGGAAAATTCTGAAAGAGATGGGAATACCAGACCACCTGACCTGCCTCTTGAGAAACCTGTATGCAGGTCAGGAAGCAACAGTTAGAACTGGACATGGAACAACAGACTGGTTCCAAGTCAGGAAAGGAGTCCGTCAAGGCTGTATATTGTCACCCTGTTTATTTAACTTATATGCAGAGTACATCATGAGAAATGCTGGGCTGGATGAAGCACAAGCTGGAATCAAGATTGCTGGGAGAAATATCAATAACCTCAGATATGCAGATGATACCACCCTTATGGCAGAAAGTGAAGAGGAACTCAAAAGTCTCTTGATGAAAGTGAAAGAGGAGAGTGAAAAAGTTGGCTTGAAGCTCAACATTCAGAAAACTAAGATCATGGCATCTCGTCCCATCACTTCATGGGAAATAGATGGGGAAACAGTGGAAACAGTGGCTGACTTTATTTTTCTGGGCTCCAAACGGTGACTGCAGCCATGAAATTAAAAGACGCTTACTCCTTGGAAGCAAAGTTATGACCAACCTAGATAGCGTAGTAAAAAGCAGAGACATTACTTTGTCAACAAAGTCTAGTCAAGGCTATGGTTTTTCCAGTAGTCAGGTATGAATGTGAGAGTTGGACTATAAAGGAAGCTGAGCGCCAAAGAATTGATGCTTTTGAACTGTGGTGCTGGAGAAGACTCTTGAGAGTCCCTTGGACTGCAAGGAAATCCAACCAGTCCATCCTGAAGGAGATCAATCCTGGGTGTTCATTGGAAGGACTGATGTTGAAGCTGAGACTCCAATACTTTGGCCACCTGATGTGAAGAGCTGACTCATTATACAGAGTGAAGTAAGCCAGAAAGAAAAACACCAATACAGTATACTAATGCATATATATGGAATTTAGAAAGATGCAAATGATAACCCTGTATACGAGACAGCAAAAGAGACACAGATGTATAGAACAGTCTTTGGGACTCTGTGGGAGAGGGTGAGGGTGGGATGATTTGGGAGAATGGCACTGAAACATGTATGTTGTCATATGTGAAACGAATCACCAGTTCAGTGTCGATGCATGTTACAGGATGCTCGGGGCTGGTGTGCAGGGATGACCCAGAGAGAGGATAAGGGGAGGAGAGAGGTGGGAGGGGGGTTCAGGAAGGGGAACTCACATACACCTGGGGCGGATTCATGTCAATGTATGGCAAAACCAACCAATATAATATTGTAAAATAATTAGCCTCCAATAAAAAAAAAAGACAAGACCCTGATGCTGGGAAAGGTTGAGGGCAGGAGGAGAAGGGGACAACAGAGGATGAGATGGTTGGATGGCATCACCGACTCAACGGACATGAGTTTGGGTAGGCTCTGGGAGTTGTTGATGGACAGGGAGGCCTGGTGTGCTGCGGTTCATGGGGTCGCAGAGAGTTGGACACGCCTGAGTGACTGAACTGAACTGAATGTAGTTAGTTCTACATTAGTGTTAGCTAATATTTAATAGAGACTTGCTACCCACTCCGGTGTTCTTGCCTGGAGAATCCCAGGTATGGCGGAGCCTGGTGGGCTGCCGTCTATGGGGTCACACAGAGTCGGACACGACTGAAGTGACTTAGCAGCAGCAGGCAACAAACTAAGTCCTTTTCATACAGAATCTCCTTTCTTCCTCACAACAATACTGTTCTCAGAAGGTGCCTGTTAGCTCCATTTTACAGATGTGGAGACTAAAAGCTTAAAGAGAGTAAATGTTTTGTCTGTGATCACACAGCTAGTTAAGTGGCAGGTCTGGAACTCCTCCTCAGGTCTGTCTGATTGCCAAGACCATGTGTTAAATTATCAAGGAGTAGCATCTCAGAAGGGGGTTCAGTTCAGTTCAGTTCAGTTCAGTCGCTCAGTCGTGTCTGACTCTCTGCGACCCCATGAATCACAGCACACCAGGCCTCCCTGTCCATCACCAACTCCTGGAGTTCACTCAAAATCATGTCCACAGAGTCGGTGATGCCATCCAGCCATCTCATTCTCTGTCGTCCCCTTCTCCGCCCGCCCCCAACCTTTCCCAGCATCAGAGTCTTTTCCAGTGAGTCAACTCGTCACATGAGGTGGCCAAAGTATTAGAGTTTCAGCTTCAGCATCAGTCCTTCCAATGAACACCCAGGATTGATCTCCTTTAGAATGGACTGGTTGGATATCCTTGCAGTCCAAGGGACTCTCAAGAGTCTTCTCCAACACTACAGTTCAAAAGCATCAATTCTTCGGCGATCAGCTTTCTTCACAGTCCAACAGAAGGGGGTTAGTTGCTAGTTAATCTCTGTGATCCCCTTCAGTGTTAAAATTCTACTGTATGAAGTTTGAAATAATGACAGAATAATACTATGGTAAAGTGCACAGGCTTGAGAGTTGGAAAGCCTGTGTTTAAGCCAGTCAGGCATACTCTCTGCTTCCCCTGCTGTGACATGAAGCTAATCCACTTACCTTTCTTACTGAGTTGTTTTGAGGACTGAAAGAGCTGCTGTGTGTAAAATATTTTGTGCAGTGCTTTGTAAGTGGTACTGAAACATTGTAAGTGCTCAAAAAAGTTAGATAATAAAACAACTATAATTTAAAATCTTCTTTAATATTTATATTATTGGAAAGAACGATGAAATGCTTTGATTGTCCAGGCAGGAGGGCAAATGGTGAAAAATTTTGATGTGGAGCTTGGCTGGACGAGGTCAGAATAACTTGCATAATAGAACCCAGTCCTTGGGCTGCACAGAAGTCCTCCTGCACAAAAAGCTGAAATGACTGTGGTATTTTATTTGACTGTGGAGGTTTTATTTCTTTTCTTTTTAAAAAAATTATTTATTTTTTAATTGAGGATGGAGGTTTTATTTCTAATACTGGCAGTCATAAGAGAATTGGGACACTCTTGGGCATTATGACAAGGCTCTTATTTATGATCAGTCTCATTCACAGGATTAACTTGGAGGGAGTATTCCCAACATGGCTGGTCCTGATTAGAGAGGGAGCAGATGGCCTTTAAGCCGGACATCAGCCATGCCAGACAATGTTAAAACTGCCTGCTTTCTGAGCTTCTCAGAGTGAAAGGGCTGCCACAGTGATGTGATTTGGGCATGGCATTTCTTAGAGTAGCATAAAGGGATGTATAATTGTTAGAATTAGAGGTGACAGCTGCTGTGGGAGCCAGACCTATGGGGCATGGTGAAAGGGGCAAAATTCCTGTCTCTCACATTTCTCTCTCTCTCTGTGTGTGTGTGTGTATGATTCTGTTACTGCTATTTCCATCTCCTCTGAAGAAACAGAGGGATTAAAAGTAGCAATTCAATGCCCTTTCTTTGGCTCCCCAAGTAGCCCTACCCCCAAAAATGTGAATTATAATCTCAAAGCCCCTTGCTGCCCTTCTTCAATAACCTCTGCTCATCACACATCATGTTTATAAAGAGCCAATACTTTGTTTTTCATATCTCTCCCCTTACTCATAAGGGGTGGATGGAGGACATATTGTGTCCTCCTGGCACTGTGTTATGACTGGAGGATACAATAGGGACCTTTAAACTGAAGTACAGCACTATGTAATGGGCTGTGAGAGAAGTATCTTAATTTGGGTTTCTCCCAAAGTACACCTGTGGGACAAGGATTTAAATGCAAGTAATTTATTTGGGAAGTGATGCCAGGAAACACTGGTAGAAAAGATTTGGGAATTGAGGCAGGAAACAGAAGAAATCTAAGGGTGCATTTTTAAGCTAGTTACTACCATAGGCAACTAGGGTTCTTTCTCCCTGGGGAACTCTAGGAGCTGATGTAAAGGTGCCTCATTCTTCCAATCAAGGGGCCACTCAGCTGGGACAGTTAGCCATCAGATCCCTCTTCATCAGTGTTTGGAGGCTGCCCAGAGTGGCATTAACTCCCTGGCACTCCTTCTGCACACCTGGCCAAATGTGCTCTGGTGGGCCAATATAGAGTCACAGGTGTTCATAGTAAGCATCCTTCTGTGTCTTCCTTGTCCTAGTAAACATCTCTTCCGAGGAGATGTGGGCAGGGCCCCAGTTGCATCTGCTAAAGGAAGTACATTTACAGGGAGGGTACACAGGAAGGCTAGCCATTCCTAGTTTGGGTGATCAACAAAGACTTCATAGAGAAGAGCTTTCCAGGCCAGAACAAAGGCATGGAGTGTTTGGAAGAATGCAGTGACTTCAACATGGTTGGCATGAATGTGGTCAGGGAGATGGTTTGGAGCAGGGGAAAAGACAGTGCCGGTGAGCAGACCAGGACCAGCTCTAGGAGGTCCGTACAACAAGCTACGCTCCATACTCTACTGGGGATGCAGTGAAAGCCACAGCTTTGAGAAGGTTTGTGACCTGGCCACATTTGATTTTTAGAAAGATCAGTGTGGCTATGGTAGGCAGGCCAGGTGGCTGTTCCTTCCCGTTTGCTTCTTGTGAGTTTAATGTCTTTTTCCTGTTGCTGTGAGCATCGTGCTAGCACTAACTGATTCCCATCCAGTTTGCATTTTTCTCAATGCTCTCATAATCAGCCTATGTCCCCTCGTAGATGAGTGTTATCACCTCCATGAGGATCTGGGTCGCAGCCCCATGGCGTCCCTTCTCCAGGTTTCTAGGTTCTGATAACTTCAACTTCTTCCCTTTGTTCCTTCACATCCCCAGGAGGCCACTAATTCTTGTGTTATCTAGTGTCCCCTGTCTACCTTTCAAGTTCTTCAGTGTCTGTTTCAGCAGTTTCACCTCCTGTCCCTGGTTTACCTCTACTGAAATAACAGTGCTTTGTCTTTCTGTCTGGATCCTGGTTGATGCATGGGGGCACACTGATGGAGTATCCGGAGAACATGAATTGGCAGTCCATACAATTGTTGGGTTTTTCCCCAAAACTCTTAACAGCCAGGACACAGGCATGGAGAAGGCAGATGGTTGGGCTGATCAGATTTCAGGGGTTTGAAGAGGAAGATGTTTAAGAGGCTATATAAGCATCATGGGCAGGTGAACTAGATAATAACAATAGCAACGGCAGCAACAATAATAATAGATACACTTAAAATTTCGTTTACTGTATGCCAGGCACTGTTTTAAGTGCTTTATGTATACTATTATTTAACTTATCCCCACAACAACCCTAGGGCATATATACATACTTTTCTCTATTTTACAGATGAGGACACCAAGGCACCAAGAGGCACAGTAATGTGCCCAAGCTCATATAGCTAGTAAGGGGCAAAGTTACTATTTGAACCTGGGCGGTCTGCCCCCATAGTTGTGACTCATCATCTTTACAAGTGGTGAATTTCCTCCCCTACAGTTCTGATTCCATGGGTATATGACTTAATGCCTCCATGACAATCTTTGACTTGGCTATGAAGTTTTAGTGATGAAAATACATTTCTAAGAAGCCCTCACAGGAAGTCAGAGAAAGCTGAGCTTAATCTGCAAAGATGAGACTGAAGAGAAAGCTGAAAGAGAAGGCATGGACTAATAGGGGCATGGAACGCTTTTTTTGCAAAAGC
Source organism: Moschus berezovskii (assembly GCF_049115385.1). NCBI lineage: Eukaryota > Metazoa > Chordata > Mammalia > Artiodactyla > Moschidae > Moschus > Moschus berezovskii. Next base: position 17,425,204 of record NC_142488.1, on the reverse strand, counting down.
ACAGATGGAAATGAGACAGAGGAGCTGAGTTTATCATTCTCTGTAAAGCTTAATTAGGTCATTGGCGAGGACAGAATATTAAAAAAAAATCCCATCAGCTAAAGACCTGTGGGATTTAACTCCCCCATTCCTTCTCCTTAGATCTTAGAATAAATGAAGCCTTTTCCCAGTTACAAAAATGATGGTGAAAAATGATTGATTGTCCTAATGAGGAAAGAGAACAGCTGCCCGAACAGCAGATGTAACTTTTATAATCATTTCCTCTTCATTGGCTTTCTCCCTAACGACCCCAGCACTGATGATAGTATTTAAGAAGGAGGGCGTGTAATGGGCAGAGGCCTGGAATGATCAGGAAGCTTGGGCAAAGAGGGAAGTGGTTGGCCTGAGTCCCTTGTGATTGGCTGCATTTCTAACAGGCCCAAAGTTATGGCTATTCATCAGCCTGCTTGAAGACAGAATAACTAGAGTTTGTGGTGACCCAGTGTCCCAGGATTGAGGGCCAAGCCTGATAGAAAAATCACCCACAGCTACCACATGTACTTAAATCTGCTCCAGCTTCACTAAGATCCTAGTCTGTATAGTCATGCAGAAAGGAACATCCCTACCAGGGAACATTTAGCAGCAAGTCTACAAAGAAACTGAAATATGATAGCATAGGCAGCAGGCATGTGGTTAGGAGCATGGGCTCTGGCAGCAAAGGCTGTATTCAAATCCTGACTCTACCACTTATCAGCTGTGTGACCATGGGCAAGTCACTTAAACTGTCTGTGCTTTGGTTACTAGCTATGTGACCTTGGGCTAGTTTCTTATATCTCTGTGCCTTATTTTACAGTTTCCAAGTCTGTAAAATAAGGATGATAAGAATACCTATTTCACGGGATTGCAGAAGGGATTAAACAAGTAAATGCAAAGCCCTCAGTACAGTGCCTGTCATTATAGCAAGTCTGTTTATGTGCTTCATAAATATTGTAAATAAACCTGCCATTGGTAAAACTGTAGATCATTCAAGTTTTTATGCCATCTGTAAAAGTGTGATGCAGCCAAGTTAGTCTTCAGTGCCCTCCAGATTCCTGGGCCTCTTTCTTTGTCCCTTCACCTCCATGGCATGTTCCTTTATTCTGTACAAATATTGCACACAGATCTCAGGCAGGCCTAAGACATCAATTCATGGTGTGATACTAGTGACTTTACAGTCACATCTTCATCATGTTTCTCCTCTCAGCCTTAAATCAAAAGGCTTATATGGCATTTCAGACACTGGCCAGAAGTGATGGACATCTTGGGGCCACTTGGTGCTCATTTTGAAGACCAGTTTTATGTGACCCCTCCTGGTGTCCCTTGCCACAGCTCAAAAATCTCGAGCTTATGGTTCTGCCAGCCCGGGCCCTAGATCCCAGCACATCTTGTTCAGGCAGTCCCAACACTGCACCCCCAAAGCAGTCATCTGTTCAGCCTTTCGATGTAACCATTGCTGGTTCTGGATGTATTGGATCAGACCTGCTTGATAATACTTTTATCCATATATCAGGTTCAGTTCAGTTCAGTTCAGTTGCTCAGTCGTGTCCGACTCTCTGCGACCCCATGAATCACAGCACGCCAGGCCTCCCTGTCCACGAACTCCCGGAGTTCACTCAAACTCATGTCCATTGAGTTGGTGATGCCATCCAGCCATCTCATTCTCTGTCGTCCCTGTCTGCTCCCACCCCCAATCCCTCCGAGCATCAGAGTCTTTTCCAGTGAGTCAACTCGTTGCATGAGGTGGCCAAAGTATTGGAGTTTCAGCTTTAGCATCAGTCCTTCCAATGAACACCCAGGATTGATCTCCTTTAGAATGGACTGGTTGGATCTCCTTGCAGTCCAAGGGACTCTCAAGAGTCTTCTCCAGCACCACAGTTCAAAAGCATCAGTTCTTCGGTGATCAGCTTTCTTCACAGTCCAACTCTCAGGTTAGCTGTCCCAAATTTTGGTGTGGTTCAAGTAGATATAATTACCCCTAATGTTGAAAAGCAAAGTTGTTGTTTTTTTTTTTTTTTAGTGAAAGCATTTGTCTTTCATTTCTTTTAGCCTCATGATATCTCCATTTTGCAAGTGGGAAAAATCAGGTTTGGTTGCACATACTAGGAAGCCTATCTTAAAGTCCCTTCAAAAATATAAGAAGTTAATTACAGGGATAATTAACCCTGGTAAGTTGACAATGACTAGCTCATTGTCAGGGCAGTGATCAGCTCTGGTCCTAAGAAGACCAACTTATTTTCTCTTAAGAATCTCTCAGCTCTCCTCCACTGGGTGGTTTGATTCTCAGGCTGGTAGACGGTGCTTCAGCACCCCTGAGGCTCAGATCCATACCCCAAAACACCTGAGGAAGACAGGAATCATCTTTTGTGATGGTTCTCTTTTAAAAAAAAACTTATTTATTTTTAATTGGAGGATAATTGCTTTACAATATTGTGTTTGTTTCTGCAATACATCAACATGAATCAGCCATAGGTATACACACATCCCCTCCCTCTTGAACCTCCTTCCCACCTCCCACCCCATCTAACCCCTCTAGGTTGTCACAGAGCACTGGATTTAAGCTCCCTGCATGATACAGCAAATTTCCACTGGATATCTAATTTTACATATGGTAATGTACATGTTTCAATGTTTCATTCTCAATTCATTCTGCCCCTGTGTTCATAAACCTGTCCTCTATGTCTGCATCTCCATTCTGATTGTTCTCTTTTAAGAAGCACCCCGTAAGTGTCCTCTTACGCCTCATTGACCTGAATAATTCTGGAGGCTGGGAGAATATCATGTGCTAATTGGCTTAGGTCTGGAGTTTTGAGCCAATCACTGTCAAAGGGACTATAATTACATTTAGCTCAGTTAGTCTCACCAGTGGCATTGGGGATGGGTTGGATTCCTTTCACTGTGGCAGGATTGGGGAAAGAAAGACATCTAAACAAAAGCCTGTGGTTTTGTCGGGAAGTGGTCATTGTCAAGATTCTGGATAGGTAACTGGGCAGTCCTCCTCTGTAATGGCCTCCACAGTTTTTGCCTCCTGGTATTCACACCCAACCCTTCCTCTCCCCTTTCCTCTTCCACTGAATAGGGCTGACCTATGTCACCAATACAATATTCCAGAAGTGGTGTAACTGCTAAAGCTAGGTCCTAAAAAGCATTGGGTCCTCTGCCTTGAATCTCTCCCGCTAGGAGAAGGCAACAGCATGCCATGAAGACATCTTTGTAGCTCTGTGCTGGGGCCCACAGAGAGAGGAACTGAGGCTTGTAGACAACAGCTTGTACCAGTTTACCAGCCATGAGTGTGAATCATGTTTGAAAGTGAATCCTCATCCAGCCCCAGTCAAGCTGACATCTTAATGCAAACTCATGAGAGACTGAGCCAGACTCACCCAGATTCCTGAACTTCAGAAAACCATGAGAGATAATAGATTACCTTTGTATGAAGCCACTAAGCTTTGAAGTGATGTTACACAGCATCCTACAACCAGAATGGCTACCTTCAATGGACACTGCAGCCATTTTTTAGGTCCAAGGGGTTTCCCTCCTCCCTTTTCTTGTCTTTATAAATAATTCAAGTGAAATGAGTGTTTTTAAAAAGAATTCTCTATCTTTACTCCCCATTACTTTCACTGCTTCATTAAATTGGCAACTACTAACCAAATATGTTTTCTGAGGAATTTCACTTGAGTTCTTAAAAAATTCAGAACTTCTAAGCTGTACCACAGAGAAGGTTGGCATGGAAAATATTGAACTGGAAAGTTGCCTGAGAAACAAAGTAAGAAGTTTGCCAGGCCCACCCAGATAGCTGACCTAGAGTCAGTCCTTAGCATGTATAGGCTCTTCCAACTTGGAAAAAACATTTCACTTTATGAATAATCAAGACAGAATTTCCCTCTGGAAATATGATAAAGCTAAAAAAGGATTATAACATTTCATTTGCTTTTTTTCCTGATTATATAGGTAATAACTTTTAAAAATAAAAAATGTGGGGATAAACACTGAAAAGAATAAAGAAGACACTAGAAACCATGCACAATTTCACTACAGAGACTGCTACTAACATTTCTTCATTGCATTTCAGTATAAAATTATGACATGAAGTATACAGTTTTATATCTTGCTTTTTCTGTTATACTTTGAGCATTTTCTCATGTGGTTGAATATTATTTGAAAATGTGTTCTTTACTGGATTCTTAAGGTTTTATTAAATAAGTGTTGTTGCTGCTGTTTAGTTGCTAAGTAGTTCCCAACTCCTTGTGACCCCATGGACTGCAGCATGCCGGGCTTCCCTGTCCTTCATTATTTCCTGGAGTTTGCTCAAACTCATGTCCATTGAGTCAGTGATGCCATCCAACCATCTCATCCTCTGTCATCCCCTTCTCCTCTTGCCTTCAATCTTTCCCAGCATCAGGGTCTTTTCCAATGAGTCAACTTCGCATCAGGTGGCCAAAGTATTGGAACTTCAGCTTCAGCATCAGTCCTTCCAATGAATATTCAGGGTTCATTTCCTTTAGGATTGACTGGTTTTATATCCTTGCTGTCCAAGGGACGTTTATTTAGCTATTCTTCTAGGTGATAGCCACTTTTTTCTATTATAGACAAAGCTGAGGGGATAATACTTGTACATTCATCATTGTCCACTTTTCTGATTATCTCTTTAGTATTAATATCTCTAATTTCTTGAAAAAGAATTATTGGATGACGTTTGTGGTATTTTCTAAAGACATTGTTCTAATATTGCCAAATTGCCCTTAAGAAAGTCTTACCAATTTATGGCATTTGAAGAAGGTAATGGGACTGTTCATGTCACTGCATATTTATCAAAACAGAGTAGGACAGTTTCTAAATTATCAGTTTGAAAGGTAAAAGTAGTATCTTGCTTTAATTTGCATTCATTTATTAGTTGGAAGTTGAGTACTGTCTCACACATTTATTAGCCATTTTTATTTCCTCTTTTGTGAAGTATTTATCACAACCTTCACCAACTTTTGCCATTAGGATTTCATCTTTTAAAAGAAGCAAATTTTAAAAGTATCTAGATCAATAATTGGAGAAGGCAATGGCAAACCACTCCAGTACTCTTGCCTAGAAAATCCCATGGACGGAGGAGCCTGGTAGGCTGCAGTCCATGGGGTTGCTACAAGTCAGATGACTGAGCGACTTCACTTTCACTTTTCACTTTCACATTGGAGGAGGAAATGGCAACCCACTCCAGTGTTCTTGCCTGGAGAATCCCAGGGACGGGGTAGCCTGGTGGGCTGCCATCTATGGGGTTGCACAGAGTTGGACACCACTGAAACGACTTAGCAGCAGCAGCAGCAGATCAATAATATTAAATATAGTACAAACATGTTCCTTGTCTGCTCATTTGCCTTTTAATTTTATTTATGGTGTTCATAGATGATCATATTTATTTCTTTCTCTGCTTTTATATTTTGGAAGTATGTTACCATGTCCATATGATTTAAGCATTTGTATTTAAATTTGTGTTTCTCTTAATTTTCAACCCATCAGGAATTTATTTTGTGGTATGGTGTAAGAATCTAACTTTGAAGCTATTTTTTTCTCTGATTTAGTTAGTTCATTGGCCTGAGAGAGTTTATTTAATAAGCCTTTAGTTCACCACTGATGAGTATGATGACCTTTGTTGCATACGAGATTCTTATGTATATGCATCTAGCATGGTTCACTGTAGCTTTAGGTAGGGTACATTTTTGCCTCCTAGGTGGCTCAGTGGTAAAGAGTCTGCCTGCCAATGCAGGAGATGCAGGAGACGTTGGTTCATTTCCTGGGTTGGGAAGCTCCCCTGGAGGAGGAAATGGCAACATTCTCCAGTATTCTTGCCTGGGAAATACCATGGACAGAGGAGCCTGGCAGGCTACAGTCCATGGAGTTGCAAAGAGTAGGACATGACTGAGCATGCACATTTAGATACAGTTGAGGTCTTCTTTTAATATTCAAAATACTAACAGGGACCAACCATACTCTACTGGACTCCACGTTCTCTATAGCAACAGAAATAGAATTGCTGTTCACCAGTGGGTGCGATAGCACCTGAGGTTCTCTCTTTTAGGGATGCTAGAAGCTGGACTGGTCCATAAGCTCCTAGGGTAACTGGGAAATTTAACTGGGGCTGTTACAAGAGAAAGGTACTAGACAGATTGCTCAACTAGGGCAGGGGGAGAAAGATAACGGAGAATGATGTGCAGTGTCATTATTTCAAGATAAAGTCTCATTTGAAATATTCATAAGATATGGAGTCTTCATAACATAATCCTTGTGACAGAATCTTCAGTGTTTCCTAAATAATTGAAGAAGGTAGTTTAAGAGACGTGTTACTTCAGTAGTAAGTTTTTAATGTTGGCTATTCAAGATTCTTTTAGAACCAAGCACCTTTTAAAAGTGTGAAAAGTGAAAGGTAGTGTTTCAGTCATGTCCAGCTCTTTCTGACGACATGAACTATAGCCTATGTGGCTCCTTTGTCCATGGAATTCTCCAGGCAAGAATACTGGAGTGATGGAGTGGTCCCAAGATGGTGGAGGAATAGGATGGGGAGACCACTTTCTCCCCGCAAAATTCATCAAAAGATCATCTGAATGCTGAGCAAAACCCACAAAACAACTTCTGGACACTGGCAGAGGACACCAGGAACCCAGAAAGGCAGCCCATTCTCTTTGAAAAGAGGGGTGCGATTACTGGTTTGATTGTTCTCTCCCCTTTTGACTCTCCCTTTTCTCCCTCAGGTCACTTATATCCCCTCCCTCCCCCTTGTCTTCTCTGCTTAACTCTGTGAATCTCTCTGGGTGTTCTGGGCTGTGGAGAACACTTAGGGAACTGATTACTGGCTGGATTGTCTCCCCCCTTTTGATTCCCGCTCTTCTCCTCCTGGTCACCTCTATCTCCCTCCTCCCTCTTCTCTTCTCTGTGTAACTCCATGAACCTTTCTGGGTGTTCCACACTGTGGAGAGCACATAGGGAATTGATAACTGCCTAGATAGCTCTCTCTCCTTTTGACTCCCCCTCTTCTCCTGGTCACCTCTTTCTCCTCCCTCTTCTCTTCTCCATGTAACTCTGTGAATCTCTCTGGGTGTCCCTCACTGTGGAGAATTTTTTCACCATTAACCTAGATGTTTTATCATTTGTGCTGTATGGATGGAGAAGTATTGAGGCTACTGTAAGAATAAGACTGAAAGCCAGAGTCAGGAGGCTTAAATCCAAAACTTGAGAACACCAGAGAACTCCTGATTCCAGAGAACATTAATAACAAGAACTCATCCAAAAGCCTCCATACTTACACTGAAACCAAGCTCCACCCAAGAGCCAACAAGTTCCAGAGCAAGACACACCATGCTAGTTCTCCAGCAATGCAGGAACACCGCCCTGAGCATTAAAATACAACCTTCCCAAAGCCCTGCCAAACCCATAGACACCCCAAAACTCACTACTGGACACTTAATTGCACTGCAGAGAGAAGAGATCCAGCTCCACCCACCAGAACACAGATACAAGCTCCCCTAAGCAAGAAACCTTGACACGCCACTAGTCCAGCCACACTCACAGGGAGCAAGCTCCACAATAAAGAGGAACCACAAACTTCCAGCCTACAGAAAGGCCACCCCAAACACAGAAATTTAAACAAAATGAAAAGGCAGACAAATATTCAGCAGGTAAAGGAAGACGATAAATGCCCACCAAACCAAACCAAAGATGAGATAGGGAGTCTACTGAAAAAGAATTCAGAATAGTGATAGTAAAGATGATCCAACATCTTGAAAACAAAATGGAGTTACAGATAAATAGACTAGAGACAAGGATTGAGAAGATGCAAGAAATGTTTAACAAGCACCTAGAAGAAATAAAAAGAGTCAATCAGTAATGAATAATGCAACAACAGAGATCAGAAGCACTCTGGAGGGAACCAATAGTAAAATAACTGAGGCAGAAGAGAGGATAAGTGAGGTGGAAGATAGAATGATGGAAATAACTAAAGCAGAGGGGAAAAAAGGATTAAAAGAAATGAGGACCTCAGAGACCACTGTGACAATGTTAAATGCCCCAACATTTGAATCATAGGAGTCCCAGAATAAGAAGACAAGAAGAAAGGGCATGAGAAAATACTTCAGGAGATAATAGCTGAAAACTTCCCTCAAATGGGGAAGGAAATAGCCACCCAAGTCCAAGAAACCCAGAGAGTTGCCAACAGGATAAACCCAAGGTGAAATACCCCAAGAAACATATTAATCAAATTAACAAAGATCAAACCCAAAGAGCAAATATTAAAAGCAGTAAGGGAAAAGCAACAATAAGACACAGGAGGATCCCCACAAAGATAACAGCTGATCTTTCAATAGAAACTCTTCAGGCCAGAAGGAAATGGCAGGACATACTTGAAGTGATGAAAGAGAAAAACCTACAATGCAGACTACTATACCCAGCAAGGATCTCATTCAAATATAAAGGAGAAATCAAAAGCTTTACAGACAAGCAAAAGCTGAGAGAATTCAGCACCACCAAACCAGCTCTTCAACAAATGCTAAAGGATCTTCTCTATACAGGAAATACAGAAAAAGTGTATAAACTCAAACCCCAAAAAACAAAGTAAAAGGCAATGGGATCATACTTATCAATAATTACCTTAAGTGTAAATGGATTGACTGCCTCAACCAAAAGATAAAGACTGGCTGAACGGATACAAAAACAAGGCCCCTATATATGCTGTCTTCAAGAGACCCACTTCAAACCAAGGGACACACACAGACTGAAAGGGAAGGGCTGGAAAAAGATATTTCATACAAATGGAGACCAAAAGAAAGCAGGAGTTGCAATACTCATATCAGATAAAACAGATTTTGAAATAACGGGCTTGAAAAGAAACAAAGAAGGACACTACATAATGATCAAAGGATCAATCCAAGAAGAAGATATAACATATATAACATACACACACACACACACACACACTCAACATAGGAGCACCGCAATATGTAAGGCTAAGGCTAACAGGTTTGAAAGGGGAAATTAACAGTAACACAATAATAGTCGGAGACTTTAATATGCCACTCACACCTATGGATAGATCAACCAAACAGAAAATTAGCAAGGAAACATAAATTTTAAATGATACAATTGACTAGGTAGACCTAATTGATATCTATAGGACATTTCACCCCACAACAGTGAATTTCACCTATTTCAGAAGTGCACACAGAATATTATCCAGGATAGATCACATCCTGGGTCATAAATATAGCCTTGGTAACTTATAAAAAATTGAAATCATTTCAAGCATCTTTTCTGATGCAGTTCAGTTCAGTCACTCAGTCATATCCGACTCTTTGCAACCCCATGAATCACAGCACGCCAGGCCTTCCTGTCCATCACCAACTCCCAGAGTTCACTCAAACTCATGTCCATCGAGTCGGTGATGCCATCCAGCCATCTCATTCTCTGTCGTCTCCTTCTCCTCCTGCCCCCAATCCCTCCCAGCATCAGAGTCTTTTCCAGTGAGTCAACTCGTTGCATGAGGTGGCCAAAGGATTGGAGATTCAGCTTTAGCATCAGTCCTTCCAATGAACACCCAGGATTGATCTCCTTTAGAATGGACTGGTTGGATCTCCTTGCAGTTCAGGGGACTCTCAAGAGTCTTCTCCAACACCACAGTTCAAAAGCATCAATTCTTTGGCGCTCAGTTTTCTTCACAGTCCAACTCTCACATCCATACATGACCACTGGAAAAACCATAGCCTTGACTAGACAGACCTTTGTTGGCAAAGTAATGTCTCTGCTTTTTAATATGCTATCAAGGTTTGTCATAACTTTCCTTCCAAGGAGTAAGCATCTTTTAATTTCATGGCTGCAGTCAGCATTTGCAGTGATTTTGGAGCTCAAAAAAATGAAGTCTGACTCTTTCCACTGTTTCCCCATCTATTTCCCATGAAGTGATGGGACCAGATGCCATGATCTTAGTTTTCTGAATGTTGAGCTTCAAGCCAACTTTTCACTCTCCTCTTTCACTTTCATCAAGAGGCTTTTTAGTTCCTCTTCACTTTCTGCCATAAGGGTGGTGTCATCTGCATATCTGAGGTTATTGGTATTTCTCCCGGCAATCTTGATTCCAGCTTGTGCTTCTTCCAGCCCAGCGTTCCTCATGATGTATTCTGCATATAAGTTAAATAAGCAGGATGACAATATACAACCTTGACATACTCCTTTTCCTATTTGGAACCAGTCTGTTGTTCCATGTCCAGCAACAGTTGTTGCTTCCTGACCTGCATACAGGTTTCTCAAGAGGCAGGTCAGGTGGTCTGGTATTCCCATCTCATTCAAAATTTTCCACAGTTTATTGTGATCCACACAGTCAAAGGCTTAAGTAGAGGTCAACTACAGGAAAAAAAAAAACTATTAAAAATACAAACATATGGAGGCTAAACAACACACCTCTGAATAACCAACATATCACAGAAGAAATAAAAAAAGAAATCAAAATATGCATGGAAACAAATGAAAATGAAGCCATGACATCCCCAAACCTATGAGATTCAGTAAAAGCAGTGCTAAGGGGAAGGTTCATAGCAATACAAGCTTACCTCAAGAAACAAGAGAAACATCAAATAAATAACCTAACTTTCCACCTAAAGCATCTAGAAAAAGAAGAAATGAAGAACCCCAGGGTTAGTAGAAGGAAAGCAATCATAAAAATTAGGGCAGTAATAAAAGAAAGGAGACTAGCAGAAATTAACAAAACTAAAAGCTGGCTCTTTGAGAAGATAAATAAAATAGACAAACCATTAGCCAGACTCATCAGGAATAAAAGGGAGAAGAATCAAATCAAAAAAACTAGAAATGAAAATGGAGAAATCACAACAGACAACACAGATATACAAAGGATCATAAGAGACTACTATCAGCAACTATATGACAGTAAAACGGACAACTTGGAAGAAATGGATGAATTCTTAGAAAAGTATAACCTTCCCAAACTAAACTAGGAAGAAACAGAAAACCTTAACAGACTCATCACAAGCATGGAAATCGAGGCTGTAATAAAAAAACCTTTCAACAAACAAAAGCCGGGACCAGATGGCTTCACAGCGGAATTCTACCAAAAATTTAGAGAAGAGCTAACAGCTGTCCTACTCAAACTCTTCCAAAAAATTGCAGAGGAAGGTAAACTTCCAAACTCATTCTATGACGCCACCATCACCCTAATACTAAAACCAGACAAAGATGCCACAAAAAAGAAAACTACAGGCCAATATCACTGATGAACATAGAAGCAAAAATCCTCAACAAATTCTAGCAAACAAAATCCAACAACATATTAAAAAGATCATACATCACGACCAAGTGGGCTTTATCCCAGGGATGCAAGGATTCTTCAGTATTTGCAAATCAATCAATGTGATACACCACATTAACAAATTGAAAGATAAAAACCATATGATTATTTCAATAGATGCAGAGAAAGCCTTTGACAAATTCAACATCCATTTATGATAAAAACCCTCCAGAAAGCAGGCATAGAAGGAACATACCTCAACATAATAAAAGCCATCTATGATAAACCCACAGCAAACATTATCCTCAATGGTGAAAAATTGAAAGCATTTCCCCTAAAGTCAGGAACAAGACAAGGGTGCCCACTCTCACCACTACTATTCAACATAGTTTTGCAACTTTTAGCCACAGCAATCAGAAAAGAAAAAGAAATAAAAGGAACCCAGATTGGAAAAGAAGTAAAACTCTCACTGTTTGCAGATTATATGATCCTCTTCATCAGATCAGATCAGATCAGATCAGTCGCTCAGTCGTGTCCGACTCTCCGCGACCCCATGAATCACAGCACGCCAGGCCTCCCTGTCCATCACCAACTCCTGGAGCTCACTCAAACTCATGTCCACAGAGTCGGTGATGCCATCCAGCCATCTCATTCTCCATCGTCCCCTTCTCCTCCCGCCCCCAAACTTTCCCAGCATCAGAGTCTTTTCCAGTGAGTCAACTCGTCGCATGAGGTGGCCAAAGTATTGCAGCGTCAGCTTTAGCATCAGTCCCTCCAATGAACATCCAGGGTTGATCTCCTCTAAAATGGATTGGTTGGATCTCCTTGCAGTATAAGGGACTCTCAAGAGTCTTCTCCAACACCACAGTTCAAAAGCATCGATTCTTCGGCGATCAGCCTTCTTCACAGTCCAACTCTCACATCCATACATGACCACGGGAAAAACCATTGCCTTGACTAGACGGACCTTGGTTGGCAAAGTAATGTCTCTGCTTTTTAATATACTATCAAGGTTGGTCATAACTTTCCTTCCAAGGAGCAAGCGTCTTTTAATTTCATGGCTGCAATCAGCATCTGCAGTGATTTTGGAGCCCCCAAAAATAAAGTCTGACACTGTTTCCACTGTTTTTCCATCTATTTCCCATGAAGTGATGGGACCAGATGCCATGATCTTTGTTTTCTGAATGTTGAGTTTCAAGCCAACCTTTTCACTCTCCTCTTTCACTTTCATCAAGAGGCTTTTGAGTTCCTCTTCATTTTCTGCCATAAGGGTAGTGTCATCTGCATATCTAAGGTTATTGATATTTCTCCCGGCAATCTTGATTCCAGCTTGTGCTTCTTCCAGCCCAGCGTTCCTCATGATGTACTCTGCATATAAGTTAAATAAGCAAGGTGACAATATACAACCTTGACGTACACCTTTTCCTATTTGGAACCAGTCTGTTGTTCCATGTCCAGTTCTAACTGTTGCTTCCTGACCTGCATACAGGTTTCTCAAGAGGCAAGTCAGGTGGTCTGGGATTCCCATCTCTTTCATAATGTTCCACAGTTTATTGTGATCGACACAGTCAAAGGCTTTGGCATAGTCAATGAAGCAGAAATAGATGTTTTTCTGAAACTCTCTTGCTTTCTCCATGATCCAGCGGATGTTGGCAATTTGATCTCTGGTGCCTCTGCCTTTTCTAAAACCTGCTTGAACATCTGGGAGTTCACGGTTTAGGGTTTACATACTGCTGAAGCCTGGCTTGGAGAATTTTGAGCATGACTTTACTAGCGTGTGAGATGAGTGCAATTGTGCGGTAGTTAGAGCATTCTTTGGCATTGCCTTTCTTTGGGATTGGAATGAAGACTGACCTCTTCCAGTCCTGTGGCCACTGCTGAGTTTTCCAAATCTGCTGGCATATTGAGTGCAGCACTTTCACAGCATCATCTTTCAAGACTTGAAATAGCTCAACTGGAATTCCATTACCTCCACTAGCTTTGTTCGTAGTGATGCTTTCTAATAGAAAACCCTAAAGACACCACCAGAAAATTACTAGAGCTAATCAATGAATATAATAATGTTGCAGGATATTAAATTAACACACGGAAATCCCTTGCGTTCCTCTACACTAACAATGAGAAAATGGAAAGAGAAATTAAGGAAACGATTCCATGCACCATTGAGATGAAAAGAATAAAATACTTAGGAATAAATCTACCTAAAGAAACAAAAGACCTATATATAGAAAACAATAAAAGACTGGTGAAAGAAATCAAATATGACACAAATAGATGAAGAAATATATCATGTTCATGGATCGGAAGAATCTGTATAGTGGAAATGATTATACTACCCAAAGCAAGCTATAGATTCAGTGCAATCCCTATTGAGCTACCAACAGTATTTTTCACAGAACTAGAACAAATAATTTCAAAATTTGTATGGACATACAAAAGCCTCAAATAGCCAAAGCAATCTTGAGAAAGAAGAATGGAACTGGAAGAATCACCCTGCTTGACTTCAGACTATCTACAAAGCTATAGTCATCAGGACAGTATGGTACTAGCACAAAGACAGAAATATATGTCAATGGAACAAAATAGAAAGCCCAGAAATAAATCCACGCACCTATGAACACCTTATCTTTGACAAAGGAGGCAAGAATATACAATGGAGAAAAGACAATCTCTTTAACAAGTGGTGCTGGGAAAACTGCTCAACACCTGTAAAAGAATGAAACTAGAACACTTTCTAACACCATACACAAAAATAAGCTCAAAATGGATTAAGGATCTAAATGTCAGATCAGAAACTATAAAACTCCTAAAGAAAAACATAGCAAAACACTCTCTGACATAAATCACAGCAGGATCCTCTATGACTCACCTCCCAGAGTAATGGAAATAAAAGCAAAAATAAACAAGTGGGACCTAAGGAAAGTTAAAAAGTTGCACATTGAAGGAAACTATAAGCAAGGTGAAAAGACAGCCTTCAGAATGGGAGAAAATAATAGCAAACAAAACAACTGACAGTTAATCTTAAAGATATACAAGCAGCACATGCAGCTCAATACCAGAAAAATAAGTGACCCAATGAAAAAATGGGCCAAAGAACTAGACAGATGCTTCTCCAAAGAAGACATACAGATGGCTAACAAACACATGAAATGATGCTTATCACTTATCAGAGAAATGCAAATCAAAACCACAATAGGGTACCATCTCATGCCGGTCAGAATGGCTGCCATCAAAAAGTCTAGAAACAGTAAATGCTAGAGAAGGTGCAGAGAAAAGGGAACCCTCTTACACTGTTGGGTATGCAAAGTAGTACAGCCACTATGGAGAACAGTGTGGCGATTCCTTAAAAAACTGGAAATAGAACTGCCATATGACCCAGCAATCCCACTGCTGGGCATACACACTGAGGAAACCAGAACTGAAAAGAGACACGTGTATCCACAGTGTTTATCTCAGCAGTGTTTACAATAGCTGGGACATGGAAGCAACCTTGATGTCCATCAGCAGACAAATGGATAAAAAGCTGTGGTACATACATATGCACAATGGAATATTACTCAGCTATTAAAAAGAATACATTTGAGTCAGTTCATTGGAAGGACTGATGCTAAAGCTGAAAAATGCAATACTTAGGCCACCTCATGCGATGAGTTGACTCACTGGAAAAGACTCTGATGCTGGGAATGGTTGGGGGTGGAAGGAGAAGGGGACGACAGAGAATGAGATGGCTGGATGGCATCACCGACTCTGTGGACATGAGTTTGAGTGAACTCCGGGAGGTGGTGATGGACAGGGAGGCCTGGTGTGCTGTGATTCATGGGGTCGCAGAGAGTGGGACACGACTGAGCGACTGAACTGAACTGAATGAGGTGGATGAAACTGGAGCCTATTGTACAGAGTGAAGTAAGTCAGAAAGAAAAACACCAATACAGTATATTAACGCATATATATGGAATTTAGAAAGATGGTAATGATGACCCTATATGCGAGACAACAAAAGAGACACAGATACGAAAAACACTTCTGGACTTTGGGAGAAGGCGAGGGTGGGATGATTTGAGAGAATAGCACTGAAACATGTGTATTACCATATGTGAAATAGATCACCAATCCAAGATCAATGCATGAAACAAGGCATTCAAAGCTGGTGCACTGGGACAACCCTGAGGGATGGGACGGGGAAGGATGTGGGAGGGGATTCAGAATGGGGAACACATGTACACCCATGGCTGATTCATGTCAATGTATGGCAAAAATTGGTACAATATTGTAAAGAAATTAGCCTCCAATTAAAATTAATTAATTAAAAAAAAACTAAAAAAAAAACCCCAATCCCTACATCAAGTGACATGTGCCCCACCTGCTGGTTTTACAGGGTATGAGGTCACTTACTCAGGAAGCTTCTATTTTCATTAAACTGCACTCAAAATCCAGATTTCATTGTCACAGTGTGCTTGATTATGTCTTTTTACATTTAACAAACCAGGGACTGAACAACATAATTTAGTTACAAAAGGAAGTTTTTCACACAGACCATCAACATGGAAGTCAAATGATACAAATCAGTACTGAATACCAGTGTCCAAGAAAAGTGAAGCATCTGATATATGAGAACAAAGAATTCTAGGGTTTTATAGACTAAATACTTGTGATAATAAACTCAATTAGTCTGTTATATTTATCCTCTTAATTTCAAGTCCAGCCTATTTTTAGCAGACTTATTCAACGTCTAATAGACTGATGAACTAAGCTAATATCAAAACCGATATTAGGCCTTTTCACTTAAATTGTTAAGTTTCACTATTCTTGGTTCTCAAGGTTTTGATTGTTAAAATGATATCATAATTTATTTGGGAAGAAGAAAAGAAATAAATAAAAATAAAGGAGGAAAAAGAATACTGGAATAAGTTGCCATGCCCTTCTCCAGGAGATCCTGCTGACCCAGGAATTGAATTACCGTCTTTTGCATCTCCTGCATTGCAGGCAGATTCTTTATTGTGTGAGCCACCAGGGAAGCCTACACATTTTAAAAGGTTCACTGTATTAGTTAGGGAGATTCTAGCTGCTATAAGAAGTATTCCTCCCAATTTTAGTGGCTTCAGTCAGTTCAGTCACTCAGTTGCATCTGATTCTTTGTGACCCCAGCATGCCAGGACTGCAGCATGCCAGGCTTCCCTGTCCATCACCAACTCATCTCCATTGAATTGGTGATGCCATCCAACCATCTCATCCTCTGTCACTTCCATCTCCTCCTGCCTTCAATCTTTCCCAGCATCAGGGTCTTTTCAAATGAGTCAGTTCTTCACATCAGGTGGCCAAATTATTGGAGTTTCAGCTTCAGCATCAGTCTTCCAATGAATATTCAGGACTGATTTCCTTTAGGATTGACTGGTTGGATCTCCTTGCAGTCCAAGGGACTGTCAAAAGTCTTCTCCAACACCACAGTTCAAAAGCATTTGTTCTTTGGCACTCAGCTTTCCTTATAGTTCAGCTCTCACTTCCATACTTGACTACTGGAATAACCATAGGCTTGACTAGATGGATCTTTGTTGGCAAAGTAATATCTATGCTTTTTAATATGCTATGTAGGTTGGTCATAGCTTTTCCTCCAAGGAGCAGGCATCTTTTAATTTCATGGCTGCAGTCACCATCTGCAGTGATTTTTGGAGCCCCAAAAAAATAAAGTCTGTCATTGTTTCCACTGTTTCCCCATGTATTTGCCATCCTTGGAAGGAAAGTTATGACCAACCTAGACAGCATATTAAAAAGCAGAGACATTACTTTGTCAATAAAAGTCCGTCTAGTCAAGGCTATGGTTTTTCCAATGGTCATGTATGGATGTGAGAGTTGGACTATAAAGAAAGTTGAGTGCCAAAGAATTGATGATTTTAAACTGTGGTGTTGGAGAAAACTCTTGAGAGTCCCTTGGACTGCAAGGAGATCCAACCAGTCCATCCTAAAGGAGATCAGTCCTGGATGTTCGTTGGTAGGACTGATTTTGAAGCTGAAACTCCAATGCTTTGGCCACCTGATGCGAAGAACTGACTCATTTGAAAAGACTGTGATGTTGGGAAAGATTGAGGGCAGGAGAAGGGGACGACAGAGGATGAGAAGTTTGGATGGCATCACCGACTCAATGGACATGAGTTTGGGTGGACTTCAGGAGTTGGTGATGGACAGGGAGGCCTGGTGTGCTGTGGTTCATGGGGTTGCAAAGAGTCGGACACGACTGAGCGACTGAACTGAACTGAACTGATGGAACCAGATGCCATGATCTTAGTTTTCTTAATGTTGAGTTTTAAACCATCCTTTTCACTCTCCTCTTTCACTTGCATCAAAAGGCTCTTTAGTTCTTCACTTTCTGCCATAAGGGTGGTGTGATCTGCATGCTGCTGCTGCTAAGTTGCTTCAGTTGTGTCCAACTCTATGCGACCCCAAGGACAGCAACCCACCAGGCTCCCCCGTCTCTGGGATTCTCCAGGCAAGAACACTGGAGTGGGTTGCCATTTCCTTCTCCAATGCATGAAAGTGAAAAGTGAAAGTGAAGCTGCTCAGTTGTGTTGACTCTAAGCAACCCCATGGACTGTAGGCTACCAGGCTCCTCACATGGGATTTTCCAGGCAAGAGTACTGGAGTGGGTTACCATTGCTTTCTCCAGTAATCTGCATATCTGAGTTATTGATATTTCTCCCATCAATCTTGATTCCAATTTGTGCTTCATCCAGCCCGGCATTTCGCATGATATACTCTGTGTATAAGTTAAATAAGCAGGGTGACAATATACAGCCTTGACATATTCCTTTTCCTATTTGGAACCAGTCTGTTGTTCCATGTCCATTTCTAACTGTTGCTTCTTGACCTGCATACAGATTTCTCAGGAGGCAGGTCAGGTGGTATGGTATTCCCATCTCTTGAAGAATTTTCCACAGTTTGTTGTGATCCACGCAGTCAAATGCTTTGGCGTAGTCAATAAAACCAAAGTAGATGTTTTTCTGGAACTCTCTTGGTTTTTCAGTGATCCAATGGATGTTGGCAATATGATCTCTGGTTCCTCTGCCTTTTATAAATCCAGCTTGAACATCTGGAATTTCATGGTTCATGTACTGGTGAAGCCTGGCTTGGAGAATTTTGAGCATTATTTTGCTAGCATGTGAGATGAGTGCAATTGTGCAGTAGTTTGAGCATTCTTTGGCATTGCCTTTCTTTAGGATAGGAATGAAAACTGACCTTTTCCAGTCCTGTGGCCACTGATGAGTTTTCCAAATTTGTTGGCATATTGAGTGTGGCACTTTCACAGCATCATCTTTTAGGATTTGAAATAGCTCAACTGGAATTCCATCACCTCCACTAGCTTTGTTTGTAGTGATGCTTCCTAAGGCCCACTTGACTTCGCATTCCAGGATGTCTGGCTCTAGATGAGTGATCACACCATCATGATTATCTGGGTCGTGAAGATCTTTTTTGTACAGTTCTTCTGTGTATTCTTGCCACCTCTTCTTAATATCTTCTGCTTCTGTTAGGTCCCTACCATTTCTGTCCTTTATTGAGCCCATCATTGCATGAAATGTTCCCTTGGTATCTCTAATTTTCTTGACGAGGTCTCTAGTCTTTCCCATTCTATTGTTTTCCTCTATTTCTTTGCATTGATCACTGAGGAAGGCTTTCTTATCTCTCCTTGCTATTCTTTGGAACTCTGCATTCAAATAGGTATGTCTTTCCTTTTCTCCTTGCCTTTAGCATCTCTTCTTTACTCAGATATTTGTAAGGCCTCCTCAGACAGCCATTTTGCTTCTTTGCATTTCTTTTCCATGGGGATGGTCTTGATCCCTGCCTTCTGTACAGTGTTACGAGCCTCCATCCATAGTTTTTCAGGCACTCTGTCTATCAGATCTAGTCCCTTGAATCTATTTGTCACTTCCACTGTATTATCATACGGGATTTGATTTAGGTCATACCTGAATTGTCTAATGGTTTTCCCTACTTTCTTCAGTTTAAGTCTGAATTTGGCAATAAGGAGTTCATGATCTGAGCCACAGTCAGCTCCCAGTCCTTTTTTTGCTGACTGTATAGAGTGTCTCCATCTTTGGCTGCAAATAATATAATCAGTCTGATTTCGGTAATGACCATCTGGTGATATTCATGTGTACAGTCTTCTCTTGTGGTTGTTGGAAGTGGGTGTTTGCTACGACCAGTACGTTCTCTTGGCAAAGCTATTTTAGCCTTTGCCCTGCTTCATTTTGTACTCCAAGGCCAAATTTGCCTGTTATTCTAGGTATCTGTTGACTTCCTACTTTTGCATTCCAGTGCCCTATAATGAAAAGGACATCTTTTGGGGGTGTTAGTTCTAGAAGGTTTTGTAGGTCTTCATAGAACCATTCAGCTTCAGCTTCTTCAGTATTACTGGTCGAGGCATAGACTTGGATTCTTGTGATATTAGTGGCTTAGCAGACTAAAACTTATTTCTTGCCTTCATAACTGTGCACAGAGAGTTCCTGGTCAGCAGACAGTGTTCCATGAAGTCATTCAAGGACCCAGGATCCTTCCATCTTGTGTCTCTGCTGTCCTATAAGGCATAAGACTCCACCACTTAACCCTGTTCATCTAGCTAGCAACCACTTGAAAGAAAGGAAGGTGGAGAAGGCACACTTGCTTCCCAATGACCTGAGCTCAGAAGAGGCACACATCACAGATGCTTACTTTCTTTTGTCAAAAAGTAGCCATATGGCTCTACCTAGATGTTGGAAATATAGTACCTGGCTGAAAAGCAATTTTCTAGGAAACTTTTTATACCATGCAAGCAAATGAATGACTTTTATGGTATGGCTAGCTGTCTCTGCCATATTCACTAAGAACATTTTCAGATATATAATTCATTGAGTTGATAAGAAATTGGTATAACAGAGTTTATCAGCCTTGTCACTACTGACATTTTGGATTGAATAATTCTCTGTTGCAGCGGCCTTTCCTGTACATTTAAAGTTGTTTAGCAGCATCTCTGGACTCTCCTCTTTAGATACCAGCAGGCAATGGCAAGCCACTCCAGTACTCTTGCCTGGGAATCCCATGGATGGAGGAGCCTGGGAGGCTGCAGTCCATGGGGTCGTGAAGAGTCAGACATGACTGAGCGACTTCACTTTCACTTTTCACTTTCACACATTGGAGAAGGAAATGGCAACCCACTCCAGTGTTCTTGCCTGGAGAATCCCAGGGATGGGGGAGCCTGGTGGGCTTCCGTCTATGGGGTCACACAGAGTCGGACACGACTGAAGCGACTTAGCAGCAGCAGCAGCATCCCCCTAGTTGTTGTTGTTTTTTATTCATTGCCCTTGTCCTTTGTTTGTTTGATCTTGTATATTTTCTGTCTTCTCTTGTTTTAATTGAGCATTTTCTATGATTCCATTTTCTCTCTTCTCTTAGTATATCAATTGTACTTCTTTTTTTATAACTTCTACTTAGTGGTTGGTCTAGAGTTTTCAACATATACAACTATTCCACATCAACTTTCAAATAACACTATATCACTTCACAGTAGTGTAAGTACCTTCTAACAGAGTATTCACAGTTCCTCCCTCCCATCCCTTATAACCTTGCAGTCACTCATTTAATTTATTTGTAAGCTACATTTGCTGAATACATTGCTGCTTACAGTTATTATGAACTGTTGTGTATTAGGTTAATAACTAGAAAAATAAAAATATTTTATTTTACCTTTATTCCTTCTATTGCACTCTTCTTTATGTAGTTCTGCCTTTCTGAGCTATATCATTTTTCTTCTTTTAGAAGAACTTTTGTTTTTAACATTTCTTACAAGGTAGGTCTACTGGCAATAAACTCCTTCAATTTCTTTTTTAAAAATATTTATTTATTTTTATTTTTGGCTGTGCTGTCTTCGTTGCTCTGTGGGCTTTTCTCTAGTTGTGATGCATGGGCTTCTCATTACAGTGGCTTCTCTGGTTGAGGAGCACAGGTTCTAGGGCATTCAGGCTTCAGTAGTTGTGGCACATGGGCTCAATAGTTGCAGCTCCTGGGCTTTAGAACACTGGCTCAGTAACTGTGGTTCACAGGCTTAGTTGTTTCGAGGCATGTGGGATCTTCCCAGACCGGGAATCAAATCTATGTCTCCTGCATTGGCAGGTGGATTCTTTACCACTGAGCCACCAGGGAAACCTCCTCAGTTTTTGTTTGTCTCAGAAATTCTTTAGTTCTCCTTCACTTTTAAAGAATAATTTGACTGGATACATAATTGTAAGTTGGTGGGTTTTTTTCTTTCAACACTTTAAATGTTTCACTCCACTCTCTTTTTGCTTGCATGATTTCTGAAGAGAAATCTGTTGTGAATTTTAACTTTTCCACTCTATAGGTAAAGTGTTTTATTTCTTTGTCTTCTTTCAATGTTTTTTCTGTCTTTGACTTTCTGCAGTATAAATACAATATGTCTAGGTATAAATTTTTTAATATTTGTCTTTTTGGTTGTTCTCTGAGCTTCTTGAATCTGGTTTGGTGTCTGTCATTAATTTTGGAAAATTCTCAGTCATTATTATTTCAAATATTTTTTCTTTCTACTCCATCTGGTATTTTTATTATGCATATATGACACTTTTGTAATTGTCCCATAGTTCTTGAATATTATGCTCTATCTTTTAATTTTTTTCTCTTTGTATTTCAGTTTTAGAAGTTTCTATTAACATATCACTGATTCCTTCCTTAGTCATATCTAATCTGTTGCTGAGCCCATCAAAGGCATTCTTCAATTCTGTTAGTGTTTTTAATTTCCAGCATTTCCTTTTGATTACCAGAATTTCTGTCTCTCTGCTTACATTTCCATCTGCTTTTGCATGTTATCCACTTTTGCCATTAGAGCCTTTAGTATATTAATCATAGTTGCTTTAAATTCCCAGTCTGATAATTGCAAAATCTCTGCCATATCTGAGTCTGATTCTGATGCTTGGTTTATCTTTTAGACATTTTTTTTTGTCTTTTGGAATGCCTTGTAATTATTTGTAGAAAGCCAGACATGATGTAATGAGTAAAAAGAACTGAGGTAACTTGGCCTCTAGTGTGAGGTTTTATGTTTTATCTGGCTAGAAGTTAAGTTGTGCTTATTGTTTGCTGTAGCTATAGGTATCACAGGCCCCTAAACCATCCTATGTGCTCTTCTCTCATTGTATTCATTGGTCAGCTACATTTAGAGCATCCAAAGCATATAGGGAGGTTCGAGGAGGGGACATATGTATACTTATGGTTGATTCATGTTCTTGTATGGCAGAAACCAACACAACATTGTAAAGCAATTATCCTCCAATTAAATTAGTACACCCGGGGCGGATTCATGTCAATGTATGGCAAAACCAACCAATATAATATTGTAAAATAATTAGCCTCCAATAAAAATAAAGAAAGCAAAAAAAAAAAAAAAAGCATATAGGGGATGATAGGCTTAAAAAGGTAGAGGGACCTGAACCCTGTATAAGAGACTGCAAAAGAGACATAGGCATTTAGAACAGTCTTTGGGACTCTGTGGGAGAGGGTGAAGGTGGAATGATTGGGGAGAATGGAATTGTAGCATGTATATTATCATAAGTGACCAGTCCAGGTTCGACGCATACATTTTCCTCTGTTCATTTCTTTGCATTTGTGCTTTTTTAATAAAATTCTTTTTTAGAAATAAAAAAAATAAATAAATAAAAAAAGGTAGAGGGAACCTGGACCCCCTGAATCACCACTTAAAGAGAAGCCACCAGGGAGAGCCTTTCAACTCAAATACCTACAGTGAATTTTGTGTGAATGAGAAATAATCTCTATTAGAATTTGGAATTAATTCATTTCTGTAGCATAGTGTAGTTTAACCTGAATAATTCAGGAGCTCAAAACATTTGATATTAAAGAATAGAGTGACCCTAGAAATTTGGAAGACTTGAGGAAATGTGGGTATAGACATTAGTGTTTATGCCTATCAGTAAACAAAATGCATTTATTCTCATTGCTTTAAAATGATATATTATAATAATTCTAATTGCAGAAAACCATATCAGCAAAATGATAAAGTCCCTCAAGAGTCTTGCAGTCCTGCAGCATCTACCTGAGGCTCTAGTGTGTCAACTAGACACCCAAGAGTCAAGATAACTATAAAGTGAGGCCCAGCCTACTTCCCCACAGTCTGATTCCAATAATGCTGACCAGTACATTCTTTTCAAGGTAGGAGTCAGAAGAAATTTTCCATTTTGGTTGCTTTTCATAGAAACTGAAGAATGAGATTAAGGGACTCATTCAGATGGCTATGTTAAATGACAAATGCAGATAATAAGTCAACTGAATGGCAGATATTAGAGGGAAGTCAAACATGTAGATGTTCAATCCTTCCCATTAATTGGAATAAAAATCCTGTGGAATGTGAAGGGTTGGAGGTCACTGGGTTAAATTAATCCCTGATTTTGCTTAGACTACTTAAGAGACTTTGGAGTTGCTGTCTTTAAAAATGCACACTGCATTGCACTATTTACATATTTTATGCGGGAAGTGGCAGGTTTTAATTTTAACTGCATACCAACTTCTCAATTGTTCCCTGAACAGAATAGAAACTTAGAGAAAATTAAATGGAGGGGAAAAAACTGATAGTAAAACCAGAAACTGAAATGAGTTTAAAGTTCAAACAAAGTGCATTCCAAAGTGCTGGAACGGTCTATAATCCATGCACATTTGATCAGGAAAACTACATGGTCTCTTATAGTGTTTTTTACCTGTCTGAAGAGACTCAAAGCAAGTAAAATTCATTCTAGAAGAAAAAAAAAGATAGACTCATGATATGCACAAAGAGCTAGCTGTAGGGTTTTAAGAATTTCTTCCAATCTGATAGTAAACTTTAAGGACAAAAAGGGGTTGATTTTATGCTTTGGCCTTCCTTGGTTTTGTGCTTTGTAATAGTACCTGCCTTCTATTTAAATTGTGTGAAGGAATGTTAAATGACAAATGACAGATAAATTTTGAGCCACACACAAAAAAAGAAAATGTCTGAAAGGAAGAATATTCTTTTTCTTTTTTTTGACTAAGTTCTTTTGTGTGCAGCTTCATGAATTGAGGTGCCTGACTTTGAGGTGAGGATATACTCTTGTAAAAGCTACCTTATCACTTTTGAGCACACTTTCTTTAGGCAACATTTATAGACATCTCGAAATGGCAGCCCACTCCAGTGTTCTTGCCTGGAAAATCCCAGGGAAGGGGGAGCCTGGTGGGCTTCCATCTATGGGGTCACACAGAGTCGGACACGACTGAAGTGACTTAGCAGCAGCAGCAGCAGCAGCCTGCTTGCAGTAAGCTCTTTGCCCACTATTACCAAATATTACATTAGTCAAGATAGGATAGGCTGTACTGCAGTAAGAAAACTACCTTTGTGAGTAGGGTGAAAATTTCCCTTCTCTTACTGTCAAGAGACTTTCTTTTCAACCAGTCCTGCTTTCGCCTTCAAAATGATGTTGTTATTGTTGTTGTTTTTCCTGAGGGCTTCAAGTTCTTATTTTTAACAGTAGTATCTGAGCATCTTCTCTC
Organism: Moschus berezovskii; assembly: GCF_049115385.1. Taxonomy (NCBI): domain Eukaryota; kingdom Metazoa; phylum Chordata; class Mammalia; order Artiodactyla; family Moschidae; genus Moschus; species Moschus berezovskii. The sequence continues at coordinate 17,400,378 of NC_142488.1, read as the reverse complement.
TGCATACCATTTTCAGTAGTCCTCAAGGCAACGTGGATGCTCCTAACTGTCCAGATAAGAGTCACGTTAATGAAGTGCAGAAAAGAAAACCCCAAAGTGAATTTTCATTTTCAGCGATTATTCCTGAAACACACTGCTTTAATTCTTGGTGTTCACGTGTACTTTTGTGACAAGCTTTTGAGTGCAAAGCTCCCAGGCTCAGCTCTGTGTCCCCCTGGGCATGTGAGCAGATGTGTATAGGACTGGGGAGTTTTTAAGTCTCTCATTAGGCATTCACTTTCTAATCAAGGACTCTTTCACAAGAAGCTCAAATAAACTCTTAGGGACAGCAATATGGCACAAAAGTTTGCCGAAAGATATGTCCAACCTGCATGTTAATGGTGGTGCCATTTTTTTTTTATAACTATTGGAATGTGTTTTTTTTTTTAATTGGGGTATAGTTGGATGTATCATGTAAGTTACAGATGTACAACACCTTGGTTAAACCCTACAGTCAGGTTTTCTGTGGGTCATTAAATGGTGAGTGTTCCCACGGTGACATGCAAGAGGCAGTCTGACCCATTACTTGGGAAGGGACTATGAATCACTTTTAGGTTTTGTGTTTTGCCTAAGAAATGATCTTACTTTATATTTTTATTTCAGTTTGTAAATTCTACTCTGTAAGAAAAGTCCATTCTTACTTCGTAAGAAAATTCACAGTTTTTAAAGTTTATACTCCATTTATTGATATTATAAAATATTGGCTATATTCTCTGTGTTGTACAGTGTATTCTTGTAGCTTATTTATTTTATGCATAACAGTTTGTACCTCTTAATCCCCACTCCTGTTTTGCCCCTCCCATCTTCCCTCGCCTTAATGGTAACCACTAGTTTTCTGTATCTGTGAGTTTGTTTCTTTATTTATTTTTGTACTGACTAGTTTTATTTTTTAGATTCCACATATGTGTTATCATACAGTATTTGTCATTCTCTCACTTATTTCACTTAGCATAATACTCTTCAAGTCTACCCATGTTGTTGCAAATTATTCTTTTTTATGGCTGAGTAGTTGTTGGAAGAGGGTGTTTCCTATGACTAGTGCATTCTCTTGGCAAAATTTTGTTAGCCTTTGCCCTGCATTTTGTACTCCAAGGCCAAACTTGCCTGTTACTCCGGGTCTCTCTTGACTTCCTACTTTTGCATTCCAGTCCCCTATGATGAAAAGGACATCTCTTTTTGGTGTTAGTTCTATAAAGTCTTGTAGGTCTTCATGAAAGTGAAAGTGACGTCGCTCAGTCATGTCTGACTCTTTGCGACCCCATGGACTGTAGCCCACCAGGCTCCTCCATCCATGTGATTCTCCAGGCAAGAATACTGGAGTGGGTTGCCATTTCCTTCTCCAGATAGGTCTTCAGAGAACCGTTCAACTTCAGCTTCTTTGGCATTAGTGGTTGGGGCATAGACTTGGATTACTATAATATTGAATGGTTTGCCTTGGAAGCGAACAGAGATCATTCTGTTGTTTTTGAGATTGCACCCAAGTACTGCATTTTGGACTCTCTTGTTGACTATGAGGACTAATCCATTTCTTCTAAGGGATTCTTGCCCACAGTAGCAGATATAATAGTCATCTGAATTAAATTCATCCATTCTGGTCCATTTTAGTTCACTGATTCCTAAAATGGCAATGTTCACTCTTGCCATCTCCTGTTTGACCACTTTCAATTTACCTTGATTCATGGATGTAACATTCCAGGTTCCTATTGCATTGTTCTTTACAGCATCGGACTTTGTTTCCATCACCAGTCACATATACAACCAGGCATTGTTTTCACTTTGGCTCAGCCTTTTCATTCCTTGTGGAGCTATTTCTCCACTCTTCTCCAGTAGCATATTGGGCACCTATCAACCTGGGGAGTTCATCTTTCAGTGTCATATCTTTTTGCCTTTTCATACTGTTCATGGGGTTCCCAAGGCAAGAGCCTCCTGAGAAATCTGTATGCAGGTCAAGAAGCAACAGTTAGAACCAGACATGGGACAACGGACTGGTTCTAAATCGGGAAAGGAGTATGTCAAGGCTGTATATTTTCACCCTGCTTATTTAACTTCTATGCAGAGTACATCATGAGAAACTCCAGACTGAATGAAGCACAAGCTGGAATCAAGATTGCTGGGAGAAATATCAATACCCTCAGATACGCAGATGATACCACCCTTATGGAAGAAAGTGAAGAGGAACTAAACAGCCTCCTGATGAAGGTGAAAGAGGAGAGTGAAAAAGCTGGCTTAAAACTCAGCATTCAGAAAACTAAGATCATGGCATCTGGTCCCACCACTTCATGGCAAATCGTTGGGGAAACAATGGAAACAGTGACAGACTTTATTTTCTTGAGCTCCAAAATCACTGCAGATGGCAACTGTAGCTGTGAAATTAAAAGATGCTTGCTCCTTGGAAGAAAAGCTATGACAAACCTAGATAGCATACTAAAAAGCAGAGACATTATTTTACCGACAAAAGTCCGTGTAGTCAAGGCTATGGTTTTTCCAGTGGTCATGTATGGATGTGAGAGTTGGACCATAAAGAAAGCTGAGTGTCGAAGAATTGATGCTTTTGAATTGTGGTGTTGGAGAAGACTCTTGAGAGTCCCTTGGACTGCAAGGAGATCAAATCAGTCAATCCTAAAGGAAATCAGTCCTGAATATTCATTGGAAGGACTGATACTGAAGCTCCAATATTTTGGCCACCTGATGTGAAGAACTGACTCATTGGAAAAGACCCTGATGCTGGGAGAGATTGAAGGAAGGAGGAGAAAGGGATAACAGAGGATGAGATGTTTGGATGTCATCACTGACTCGATGGACATGAGTTTGAGCAAGCTTTGGGAGTTGGTGATGGACAGGGAAGCCTGGTATGCTACAGTCCATGGGGTCACAAAGAATCGGACACAGCTGAGCGACTGAACTGAACTGATAGCTGAGTAGTATTCCATTGTGTATAAATATGTATATCACATCTTTGTCCATTCATCTGTCGATGGATACTTAGTCTGCTTCCATATCTTAGCGATTGTAAATAATGCTACTATGAGCATTGGGGTTACATATATCTTTTTGTGTGGGGGGAGTTAAAAATTGTTTTATTTGGAAAAAGTGCATTTTACAAAAGGGCAGCTGCAAAATACATAGATCTCTGCAACAATTACTTTTTTTTTCTTAAGGTAAAAAGAATGAGTGATATCCGAGGCATCAGAGCAGTAGATGGGCACATCTGGGGCACCTCCAAGTTATTTTCACGAAATAGAACAACAAAACACAAAGCTAAAAATTCCAATCGAGGAATTCTTCTAACAATTTAACATTAGCTTATCTTGTGAATTACCACTCTGTTTCTCCTTTTAGTAGAAAAGCCTGACTTACTATAGTGGCAACCAATGACTCCACTACAGGAAACACCTTAGAACATAGTTTTGAATCACACTGTCTAGCTGCAAAACTCGGGGATGGAGTGAGGCCGTTCAGTTCAGTAGCTCAGTCGTGTCCGACTCTCTGCGACCCCATGAATCACAGCACGCCAGGCCTCCCTGTCCATCACCAACTCCCAGAGTTCACTCAAACTCATGTCCACAGAGTCGGTGATGCCATCCAGCCATCTCATCCTCTGTTGTCCCCTTCTCCTCCTGCCCCCAACCTTTCCCAGCATCAGAGTCTTTTCCAATGAGTCAACTCGTCGCATGAGGTGGCCAAAGTATTGCAGTTTCAACTTTAGCATCAGTCCTTCCAATGAACACCCAGGATTGATCTCCTTTAGAATGGACTGGTTGGATCTCCTTGCAGTCCAAGGGACTCTCAAGAGTCTTCTCCAACACCACGGTTCAAAAGCATCAATTCTTCGGCGATCAGCTTTCTTCACAGTCCAACTCTCACATCCATACATGACCACGGGAAAAACCACAGCCTTGACTAGACAGACCTTGGTTGGCAAAGTAATGTCTCTGCTTTTTAATATACTATCAAGGTTGGTCATAACTTTCCTTCCAAGGAGTAAGCGTCTTTTAATTTCATGGCTGCAATCAGCATCTACAGTGATTTTGGAGCCCCAAAAAATAAAGTCTGACACTGTTTCCACTGTTTCCCCATCTATTTGCCGTGAAGTGATGGGACCAGATGCCATGATCTTTGTTTTCTGAATGTTGAGTTTCAAGCCAACCTTTTCACTCTCCTCTTTCACTTTCATCAGGAGGCTTTTGAGTTCCTCTTCACTTTCTGCCATAAGGGTAGTGTCATCTGCATATCTGAGGTTATTGATATTTCTCCCGGCTCCCGGCAATCTTGATTCTAGCTTGTGCTTCTTCCAGCCCAGCGTTCCTCATGATGTACTCTGCATATAAGTTAAATAAGCAAGGTGACAATATACAACCTTGACATACTCCTTTTCCTATTTGGAACCAGTCTGTTGTTCCATGTCCAGTTCTAACTGTTGCTTCCTGACCTGCATACAGGTTTCTCAAGAGACAGGTCAGGTGGTCTGGTATTCCCATCTCTTTCAGAATGTTCCACAGTTTATTGTGATCCACCCAGTCAAAGGCTTTGGCATAGTCAATGAAGCAGAAATAGATGGTTTTCTGGAACTCTCTTGCTTTCTCCATGATCCAGCAGATGTTGGCAATTTGATCTCTGGTGCCTCTGCCTTTTCTAAAACGTGCTTGAACATCTGGGAGTTCACGGTTCACATATTGCTGAAGCCTGGCTTGGAGAATTTTGAGCATGACTTTACTAGCGTGTGAGATGAGTGCAATTGTGCGGTAGTTTGAGCATTCTTTGGCATTGCCTTTCTTTGGGATTGGAATGAATACTGACCTTTTCCAGTCCTGTGGCCACTGCTGAGTTTTCCAATGAGGCAAATACCCACAAAAAACGAACACAAAAACCTGACAAAAAAACCCTCAAATGAGGACAAAGGTTTGTCAAAATGTGCCTGGCCTGAGAATTTTAGGAGATCATACAACATTAAACACAACTATGGACTCAAGCCCTAGGTTGTATTAATACATGGGATAACCATATAGGTTGCACTTCTGTGGCTAAGCCTATTTCTCTATTTATACAGACAGAGCTAGCATTGCTCTATTAACAGCTACCAATAAACTGCTTTGTCCTTTAAGATCTGTTTGCCACACGAGGTTGAAACCACTAAACCGAATCTTTTCACTAAGGCTACAAACACTGCGTCTATGCAGGGATGGGAAGCTTGTCACACACTCACATATCCAAAGTCCATCTGCCTTGGGGAGTCAGCTTCTAACTCTGCATTGTTTTCTTCCACTTCAATCCTTTATATATGTTATTTCACAATTTTCCTATCATGCTAAACACGGTAAAAATCTCTAATACATTCACACCTGGTTCTGGTTACCCAGTAGTATTGCTTGTGTGCAATGAAAACAAGAGACCAAAAACCACAGGACGAGTGCACAGGGCGGGCGGGGGATGACAGGATAGGGACCAGACAGAAAACACAGATGTGCCGATTTTACCAGAAACCAAGTACCCACTTCCCAAGTCTAGAGCAGAAGGAGGCTACTTGCTGCAGTTCATATCCTTCACCTATCACCCCAATTCCTGGACCCCCAAAGCAGGAGCCAGTGCTGTTACTTCTGAACCCAGGATCCTCAAAAATGAGTCCTGGAAATCCAGAAATGCTCCCCTCAAACTGTGTGGATCTGGTGGAAAACATGAAGCGACAAACCTATACTGTCTGACAGTTAAATTCATGTTACAAAAAACTGACATTCAGATTTATTTTTGTAACTTTTTAAAACAGAGAAAACAAAATACTCCTTGGGGAAAGGTGGGGGTTTGAGAAGACAGGCCCTGGGTAAAAATGATTACGACAGCACCTGGAGTTGAGAGGCCTGCCTAGGAGAGCAGCCCAGGCATGGCCGCTGCCCCTGAATCCCACTGCCGTCTGAGGCTCGGCAGACCAGTTCATGCGCCCCGCCGAGCTGCTATAGATCCAAGTCATAAAAATCTTCCAGCTCATCGTGAAACAAGTCCCACTCGTCTTCAGAGTCTGTCAGGTTGTCGCCCCCACCTGCAGCCAAAAGCATAAGCAACATCTCACCCAGCTCAAAGGTGACGACCTCCTCTTCGTCGTCAAGAGGGTTGCCATTCTCTCGGTCCTCGATGAGCTCCCAGATGTGGTTCCTTCATTGGGCCTGGTATCTGCTTTATGTTCCCACTTTATGTCTCTGTGGCTCCTCTCAACGGCTATCAGGGTATGCATGCTTGTAAAAACAGTTCCCTCCAAATGGGCAGCTCCCATGGCCTTCATCAAAATACCTGCATGCCTTGTTGCTCATTGCCTTCTTGTATTTCTGAATGAGTTTCTGCTTTTCTTTTTTTCTCCTCCACCCAGTACTCACTTGGAATGATAAAGTTAGATGTGATCTGGCAATCTAGGCAGGACTTTATCATCTTGCTCTCAAATTGCTTAGCACTCCTCCAGTTGCAAATACACTTGAGACAGTAGGTGTGGCTGCAGTTGGAGAGAATCCCAAAGTGGTGCTTGCTGGGTTGGCTTTCTCGTAGACTACCTCCCTGCAGATGCCACACACCATGTCCTTGCTGCACTGCACCACGAATGAGAGCTCCATGTCCTTCTCATGGGCCTTAATGCAGGATTTTATATGCTGTGACTTCTGGGCGGCATCCGCGGGATGGAGGACCTGCAGCCTGCACATGTCATATGCATCTCCATGCAGATACACGCAGTTCTCCCCATAGCGGCACTCCCCCACTGTGGCATAGGGGCAGAGCTGCTTCTTGGTGTCCACCATACTTTGCTCCCTCTCCGAGTCTTCCTTGGTCACTGAGCCCTGCAGGGGGTCTTCAGTGGAGCAAGGTAATGTGGCCACAGTAGGGCTGCCCTGGAACAAACTTCATGGCATTCACGGTCTTCTGAACTGGTTCCTACAGTTGTAAAGTTTGAATTTCTTGACTCAGCCTCGCCCATATTCATTTCAACAGTCGGTCCAACTGATGAGAGACTCGAGGAAGCAGCAAGGGATGGCTTTGCAGTCAGATCTGTAGCAGTTGCTTCTTCCTGTTTCAGTGGCTTGCTATGTTCATATCTGCAGCGGTGTCCATAAATACAGTACCCTCGCTGAAAATACTTGCACACCACCATATGGACTGTCAAGAGAGGTCATATGAGTAGCGACAGTTGTCTCCTTCCTTACAAACCCCATGCATGAAATACCGTCTGGGTTTCTGGTTTGTTTTTCGTGCATTTTGTCTCTCAGTCTTCACAGTGATATCCTTTCTTGCTGACCCATCTCTACATCTCTTAGTGTTCCTCCTTTCCATTGAGTCCAAGTCCAATCTGCTTGCTGATGACAGGCCAATAAACAGAGATGAGGTGTTGAGGTCAGAAACAGGAAAGCCAGCAGACCGAGGTGATAGCAGACTAGGTCTCTGAAACACTATCCTGCATGTATCTTTTTGAGTTAGTGTTTTTGTTTCTCTAGGGTATATAACCCAGGAGTGGAATTGCTGAGTCATGTGGCAGATTTAGTTTTCTGAGAAGTATCCATACTGTTTTCCTCAATGGCTGCACCAACGTTCTCCCCAACAGTGCATGAGGGTTAGGGTTATCCACATCCTCACCAACATTTGTTATTTGTGTTCTTTTTGATGATAGACATTCTAACAAGTGTGAAACGATATCTAATTTTGGTTTTAATTTTCATTTCTCTGATGATTAACAGTGCTATGGATCTTTTCATGTACCTGTTGGCCATCTATGTCTTCCTTGGAAAAATGTCTATTTAGAACTTCTGTCAATTTTTTAATTGGGTCACTTATTTTTTTGATATTGACTTGTGTGAGCTGTGTTGTGTATTTTGGTTATTGACCCTTTATCAGTCATATCGTTACCAAATACTTTCTCCCATTCAGTTTGTTATCTTTTTATTTTGTTGATGGTTTCCTTTGCTGTGCAAGAGCTTTTAAGTCTAAGTAGGTCCCATTTGTTTATTTTTGCTTTTATTTCCTTTGCTTTCGGAGATAGATCCAAAAATTTGCTATGATTTGTGCATATTAATGGTGGTGCCATTTTGTTTGTAATTACTAGAATGTGTTGGCTTTTAAAATAGTGTAAGCATTTTATATATAGGTAAAAAACACAGATCAAATGTTCATACAGATCAACTTGAAAATCATTGCTTTGGGACTTCCCTGGTGACCCAGTGGCTAAGACTCCATGCTCCCAATGCAGGGTACTTGGGTTCGATCCCTGGTCAGGGAACTAAGATCCCATAGGCCACAAGTAAGACCTGGTACAGCCAAAAAAATTCATTAAATAAATAAAAAGAATTAAAAAAGAAAATCATTGCTTTATTAATTAGTTGATAAGGCTCTGTGTAAAATCCTGATGTTGTGAACACATGATAGGGAAGCTTTGATGGAACAGGAAAGGACTAGCAAAGGGCTCAGAAAGTTCTTAGTTCTGAAAAGTTCCATTTATCTTTGGGAGAATGCAGGACAGTGGAGGATGAATCCTGTGAAACCAAAAAGACCCGTTTAACAAACTAGTGACATTTTCTTCCCAGAAAGTACACCGCTTATATGTTAACTAGCATTTGTTCTTGGATAAACTTTTAATTTTAGTACTATTGTTGCCTTGACTCTGGGTGAGGCAGGAAGGTACCCAGACCATCAAGGCTGTGTCACAGAGTCTGGTACAAGGAGAAGATTAGCAGAGGGAGGAACTGGGGAGAAAATAAAGGGGACTGGGAGGAGGCAGCATGGCAGAACCCTTGGGGGCATTCTCATGAGTGCAGCTTCAGAGGAATGGGGTCCATCTGTGAACACAGGGTCTTACTCCCAGGGTCCTAGTCACTGAGGTCAGAGGAGGTCCAAGCTGCAACCACACGTTTTTGTGCCTCTGGGCCTGGGATACTTCCTGAAGAGAAGCCAGAATGCCAGAGTACAGTTTCAAAAAGACCAGGAAACTGGAAGCCAGAGACCACTCCCAGAGGAAAAACCCCCTTGTCTCAAAAGGAAAAAAGGAAGACAATGAGTGACTGTCTGCTATGGTCTCAATCTTTGTGTCCACGTGAGTGCTAAGGCACTCCAGTCATGTCCGACTCTGCAACCCAATGGACTGTAGCCTGCTAGGCTCCTCTGTCCATGGGGATTCTGCAGGCAAGAATACTGGAGTGGGTTGCCATGCCCTCCTCCAGGGGATCTTTCCAACCCAGGGATCCAACCCGTGTCTCTTATGTCTCCTGCACTGACAGGCACGTTATTTAATACTACTAGTGCCACCTGCCCCCCACCCCACCACCATATAATAGAAGCCATAACTGTCAATGTGATGTATTAGGAGGTGGGACCTTTGGGAAGAGCAAAGCCCTTATGAATGAGATTAGTGCCTTTATAAAAGAGGCTGCAGAAAACCCCCTTGCCTCTTCCAACTTGTGAAGACATAGAGAGAAGATGGCTATTTGTGAATTAGGAAGTGGGCTCTCAAAAGACACTGAATCTGCCAGTACCTTGATCTTGGACTTCTCAGCCTCCACAACTGTGAGAAATAAATTTATGTTTATAAGCCACACAGTCTCTGGTGTTTTGTTATATCAGCCTGAGTGGACTGAGACACCATCTATAGGACAGAGTTTAACTCTTTGTCTCCTGTTCCATCTCTACCTCTAGTGCTGGGAAAATGAGGACGTGGTGTGACCTTTGGACACTGGGAACTGGCCTTCTACTGACAGAAGTGGTACTGAATTTTCAGCTTCAAAGTTCTGCTGGGTTGATTCTTAGAGACCCTTTCCTGTCACTGAAATCCTTTGACGAGGCAGCTCAGCACCAACACCCTCACACACAACCCAAGGATGCATATGGTTCTCAGCAGCTCAGAGTTCCATTGATCTAATGAGGCCTCTGCTCTCACACAGCCCTCCCTGCACGTGCCCGGACAGTCCAGCTCATTAAGCTTGCAGCCTGGTAGGTGCCCAGAGGAGGCCCCTTTCTCAGCCTCCAGACCCTCTACCCCAAGCTACTCTCTGCCAAAAGGGGACCCTGCAATAAAGACTTTTGGCAAATGTGTGTTTGTGAATGCAAATGCATCATGAGTGATAGGAGAGGGAGAAAGAGAGGGGACAGATGAACCGAGAAAGAGGGGAGTGGGGGCACATGTGGGATGTGCGAGTGAGAGAGTGAGTGGGAGAGAGTGAGGTGAGGGAGAGCACAGGGCATTGTGAGCAGAGATAAAGATGAGTAGTAGTGCGCGCGGAGAAGGCAATGGCACCCCACTCCAGTACTCTTGCCTGGAAAACCCCATGGACGGAGGAGCCTGGTAGGCTGCAGTCCATGAGGTCACTAGGAGTCGGACACGACTGAGCGACTTCACTTTCACTGTTCACTTTCATGCATTGGAGAAGTGTTCTTGCCTGGAGAATCCCAGGGACGGGGGAGCCTGGTGGGCTTCTGTCTATGGGGTCACACAGAGTCAGACACGACTGAAGTGACTTAGCAGCACTAGTGTGGGCAGCCATGGAAGTGACCTAATAGATGCTGCTAGAAGAGGGGCTGCGACAAGGTGGCCAGGTCCTGGGAGTGGTCCAGAGGTGGGAGAGAGAGATTAAAGATCTGTTGGTGAGACTGTTGGCATTTACCTTATGGTTTCACAAGCTCCTCAGGGCACAGGCTGCACTTTGGGAACATTCTTTTGCTTTTATCCCCCTTCAAGGCTTGTGCTGACTATTTAACTACTTCTTACCAGATAAGGTTGCCATTTCCTTCTCCAGGAGATCTTCCCTACCCAGAGATTGAAACTGGGTCTCCTGCACTGCAGTCAGATTCTTTACCAACTGAGCTACAGGTGGCTCAGGTGGTAAAGCGTCTGCCTACAATGCCTACCATGTGGGAGACCCGGGTTTAATCCCTGGGTTGGAAAGATCTCCTGGAGAAGGAAATGGCAACCCACTCCAGTATTCTTGCCTGGAAAACTCCATGGATGGTGGAACCTGGTATGCCATGGGGTCGCAAAGAGTCAGACACGACTGAGCGACTTCACTTTCATTTTACCTGATAAGAGCAAATCTGGGAGTGGAGAGGGCTCCCTTGTGGTATGATCTGCCCCACACTAAAGAGCTGCTGCTGGGGCCTGACTGTGGGAACCCCAGCTGAGGGCTGCCCAGCCAAGAAGCAGAAACCAGACAGGTCTTGCTTTTTACATTTTTACACACGATAAAAACAACTCTTTTTTACATGTTCTTGTTCACTGTTCACTATTCTGACCTGCTTATTCTTCAGTGTAAACTCTAGAATCAATTTGTCAAGTTAAAAACATTCCAGGGAGGTCTTCATTGTAATTGTGTCAAAGCAATACATTACTGCTTTTCATTAAAATTGAATTTGAGCCTAAATAATAAAGAACTTTTTTATTCACAAAGGGCTTATTTTTGCTCATTCATTTATTTTATTACCCAGAAGTATATATTGAAAACTTAGGAAAGTTCTGGAAAAGTGGCCCCATTGTCTAATGACACTGAGAACCACTTGAGGCAAAGGAAAGAGGAAGAACAGTCCTTGTACTTGCACCACCCACCCTCCTCACCTGATCCCAATCTCAACCCTAGTGGAGCCTTGTTATTTAAAATTTTGATATTATCTTATTCCGGAATTTTTGCATTAATTTTAATATAGAAATATTGTTCTAAAATATTTATCTTGATTATTGAGTTTTTTTGACATCTATTTAAATTTTACAACCGTGGTGGTGCCTCGCCTGTCTCCCTCATGTCCCCAGTCCATGTGGTACTTAACAGTGGGTGAGAATAGAGAAGCCAAAGGGTTGTAGACTGCTCATGGAGCCAGGATGACTGAGGACCAGGAGTGAGAAACTTTTCTGCTTAACTCCTAAACAGAACTATGCAGCTCTTCTTAACAGTGCATTGTATAAATGTCTGTTCTCTGAAGGGCTGCCCTGGCTACAAGTATGGCAGGCGGCTTGCAGATGAAGAAGAGGAGGACGACACAATTCAAGCATTACCATCTCCAAAGGGTCCTGCATTGTCCAGTGTGGGAGCCATGAGCCACATGAGGCTCTTAAGCCCTTGAAATGTGGTTAGCCCAAATTGTGATCCACCATAAATATTAAGTTTGCACTGGACTTTGAAGACTCAGTATATAATAAAAGATTATATGTCTTATCCAAAACTGATTGCCTGTTGAAAAGATAATATTTTTGGATACATTAGGTCGAATAAAACATATTACTAAAATAAATCTCACTTTTTCCCCCTTGTATTCACGTGGGATGGAGAAGGCAATGGCAAGCCACTCCAGTACTCTTGCCTAGAAAATCCCATGGACGGAGGAGCCTGGTAGGCTGCAGTCCGTGGGGTTGCTGGGGGTCGGACACGACTGAGTGACTTCACTTTCACACATTGGAGAAGGAAATGGCAACCCACTCCAGTGTTCTTGCCTGGAGAATCCCAGGGACGGGGGAGCCTGGTGGGCTTCCGTCTATGGGGTCACACAGAGTCGGACACGACTGAAGTGACTTAGCAGCAGCAGCAGCATTAACGTGGGAACTAGCAAAATGTAAATTTCATGTGTGGCATGTGTTTGTGTCTCATCCTATCTGTGTTGGAACAGCACTGGTCTGGGTGGTAGCAGAGATGTGTCCTTGAACGTAGGCAGGGGCCCTGATCACATGGCCCCTGGGAATTTTATCACCCTTTGAGGCGCTTCCTGAATCACACGATGCTCAGTATGTAACCTGTATTAAAAGATCACTAGCTCAGTAGATATATATTGGAGCTCACAGGCAGTCATAGATAGGACCTGATGTTATGGCAGTAGGGGAGGGTACTGGAGAGTGATGAAAAAGGAAGTGTGGTGGAGATCCTTTTAGACCCAGCATCTTTAAACACATTTCTTATATTTCAAAAATGCCCCACAATGGATGAGATCCTCACTTTCCCAACCTATTTGCAGGTAGGGATTATGACTCGGCCAATCAAACACACACAGGGCAGCATCTGAGGTGATGCAGAAGCAGTCAGTGTTACTGCATGAATCCACAAGGTTGAGGGTGGCAGCAGCAGTAAGGCAGAGATTCAGCATTAATGGGTGGGTGATGCCAGCTGTTATGATACTGCCCAGGAGGTGGCAGGAGTGTCTCTACCAAACCAGTTCTTGGTGAAATTTGTGGCATTTTTTTTTTTTTTTTTTTTACTACATAGCCTTTAAACTGGTTCTCTGGCCTTTCAGAGATTCTCTGTATCCTTCACATTTTTCCTAGCTAGAATGCTGTTATCTGCAATAAAATCCTGGCTGATATACAGTGGTTTCTGCACATGCTGTATGAAAGTGAAGTGAAAGTGTTAGTTGCACAGTTGTGTCTGAAATCGCTAAGTCATGTCTGACTCTTTGCGACCCCATGGACTGTAGCCCACCAGCCTCCTCTGTCCATAGGATTCTCCAGGCAAGAATACTGGAGTGGGTTGCCATTTCCTTCTCCAGGGGATCTTCCCAACCCAGAGACTGAAACCAGGTCTCCTGCATTGCAGGCAGATTCTTTACCATATGAGCCACCAGGGAAGCCCCACTTGCTATATCAGTCAGTCAGTCAGTTCAGTCGCTCAGTCATGTCCAACTCTTTGCGACCCCATGAATCACAGCATGCCAGGCCTCCCTGTCCATCACCAACTCCCGGAGTTCACTCAAATTCATGTCCATTGAGTCGGTGGATGCCATCCAGCCATCTCATTCTCTGTCGTCCCCGTCTCCTCCTGCCCCCAATCCCTCCCAGCATCAGAGTCTTTTCCAGTGAGTCAACTCTTCACATGAGGTGGCCAAAGTATTGGCATTTCAGCTTTAGCATCAGTCCTTCCAATGAACACCCAGGATTGATGTCCTTTAGAATGGACTGGTTGATCTCCTTGCAGTCCAAGGGACTCTCAAGAGTCTTCTCCAACACCACAGTTCAAAAGCATCAATTCTTTGGCGATCAGCTTTCTTCACAGTCCAACTCACACATCCATACATGACCACAGGAAAAACCATTGCCTTGACTAGATGGACCTTTGTTGGCAAAGTAATGTCTCTGCTTTTTAATATGCTATCTAGGTTGGTCATAACTTTCCTTCCAAGGAGTAAGCGTCTTTTAATTTCATGGCTGCAATCAGCATCTGCAGTGATTTTGGAGCCCCCAATAATAAAGTCTGACACTGTTTCCACTGTTTCCCCATCTATTTGCCGTGAAGTGATGGGACCAGATGCCATGATCTTTGTTTTCTGAATGTTGAGCTTCAAGCCAACTTTTTCACTCTCCTCTTTCACTTTCATCAAGAGGCTCTTTAGTCCTTCTTCACTTTCTGCCATAAAGGTGGTGTCATCTGCATATCTGAGGTTATTGATATTTCCCCCAGCAATCTTAATTCTAGCTTGTGCTTCTTCCAGCCCAGCATTCCTCATGATGTACTCTGCATATAAGTTAAATAAGCAGGGTGACAATATACAGCCTTGACGGACTCCTTTTCCTATTTGGAACGAAACAAGATTTGCTGTATGCTGCTGCTGCTGCTGCTAAGTCGCTTCAGTCGTGTCCGACTCTGTGCGACCCCATAGACGGCAGCCCACCAGGCTGTCCCGTCCCTGGGATTCCCAAGGCAAGAACACTGGAGTGGGTTGTCATTTCCTTCTCCAATGCGTGAAAGTGAGGTCGCTCAGTCGTGTCCGACTGAGTGACCCCATGGACTGAAGCCTACCAGGCTCCTCCATCCATGGGATTTTCTAGGCAAGAGTACTGGAGTGGCTTGCCATTGCCTTCTCCAGACTTGCTGTATAGTGGTCCTCAAATACCGAAATGATGCTTTAAGCAGTCACTCCTGCTTGAAGACCTATAAGTACTTTATGTTTAGCACTGAGATAACAGCTGGAGAAAGAAAGAAAATGCAAAGAAATAGAGGAAAACAACAGAATGGGTAAAACAAGAGATCTCTTCAAGAAAATCAGAGATTCCAAAGGGAACATTTCATGCAAAGATGGGCTCGATAAAGGACAGAAATGGTATGGACCTAACAGAAGCAGAAGATATTAGGAAGAGGTGGCAAGAATACACAGAAGAACTGTATAAAAAAATCTTCACGAGCAAGATAGTCACGATAACGTGATCACTGAACTAGAGCCAGACATCTTGGAATGTGAAGTCAAGTGGGCCTTAGAAAGCATCACTACGAACAAGGCTAGTGGAGGTGATGGAATTCCAGTTGAGCTATTTCAAATCTTGAAAGATGATGCTGTGAAAGTGCTGCACTCAATATGCCAGCAAATTTGGAAACCTCAACAGTGGCCACAGGACTGGAAAAGGTCAGTCTTCATTCCAATCCCAAAGAAAGGCAATGCCAAAGAATGCTCAAACTACCGCACAATTGCACTCATCTCACACGCTAGTAAAGTCATGCTCAAAATTCTCCAAGCCAGGCTTCAGCAATATGTGAACCGTGAACTCCCAGATGTTCAAGCAGGTTTTAGAAAAGGCAGAGGCACCAGAGATCAAATTGCCAACATCCGCTGGATCATGGAGAAAGCAAGAGAGTTCCAGAAAAACATCTATTTCTGCTTCATTGACTATGCCAAAGCCTTTGACTGTGTGGATCACAGTAAACTGTGGAAAATTCTGAAAGAGATGGGAATACCAGACCACCTGACGTGCCTCTTGAGAAACCTGTATGCAGGTCAGGAAGCAACAGTCAGAACTGTACATGGAACAACAGACTGGTTCCAAATAGGAAAAGGAGTATGTCAATGCTGTATATTGTCACCTTGCTTATTTAACTTATATGCAGAGTACATCATGAGGAATGCTGGGCTGGAAGAAGCACAAGATGGAATCAAGATTGCTGGGAGAAATATCAATAACCTCAGATATGCAGATGACACTACCCTTATGGCAGAAAATGAAGAGGAACTCAAAAGCCTCTTGATGAAAGTGAAAGAGGAGAGTGAAAAAGCTGGCTTGAAGCTCAACATTCAGAAAACTAAGATCATGGCATCTGGTCTCATCACTTCATGGGAAATAGATGGAAAAACAGTGAAAACAGTGTCAGACTTTATTTTTTGGGCTCCAAAATCACTGCAGATGCTGATTGCAGCCATGAAATTAAAAGACGCTTACTCCTTGGAAGGAAAGTTATGACCAACCTAGATAGTATATTAAAAAGCAGAGACATTACTTTGCCAACCAAGGTCCGTCTAGTCAAGGCTATGGTTTTTCCCGTGGTCATGTATGGACTGTGAAGAAAGCTGATCGCCAAAGAATTGATGCTTTTGAACTGTGGTGTTGGAGAAGACTCCTGAGAGTCCCTTGGACTGCAAGGAGATCCAACCAGTCCATTCTAAAGGACATCAATCTTGGGTGTTCATTGGAAGGACCGATCCTAAAGCTGAAAGAAACTGCAATACTTTGGCCACCTCATGCGACGAGTTGACTCACTGGAAAAGACTCTGATGCTGGGAAAGGTTGGGGGCGGGAGGAGAAGGGGACGACCGAGAATGAGATGGCTGGATGGCATCACCGACTCTGTGGACATGAGTTTGAGTGAACTCCGGGAGTTGGTGATGGACAGGGAGGCCTGGCGTGCTGTGATTCATGGGGTCACGGAGAGTCGGACATGACTGAGAGACTGAACTGAACTGAACTGAACAGCTGGAGGGGCTCAGAAGAAAATGACCTTTCATTGCCTGTGCACATTCACACAGGTGACTTGTGATTATTGGCATCCTGGTACCAAGGTCTTCCCCAGGGCAGAGGAAAACAGATTCTGATTAGTCTTTAGCTTAGAGCTGTATTTAACTCTTCAATTTGAATTCTCTAGAATAATTAGCTGCCTGCCTTCTTTTCTGGCAGCTGTTCTCAAATCAACTTTGAGACCAAGGCTACTCTGGACACGCACGGAGTCACAAAATCTCACTTACATCACTTAGTGAGTTTACCACTCTTCCTGCCTCTATAGTGTGTGTGGTTCATACAAAGGAGGACATATTTCAAATCATACACTTATAATTTGCAAACATCAACTTTAGTGTTTGAGTTCCTCCAAAGCTAGACTCTGAGAGGAGGATTTAGATTCAAGTGATTGATTTGGAAGGTGATCCCAGGAAGCACAGGGAGGGAGCAAGGAAAAGAGGGTATGCTGAGGAGAAGGTTATTACTGTGGCAACTGGGTTCAGTCCTGCTAAGGATTCTCTGAAAGATTGTGTAGAACATAACTCAGAACTGTCCCACCAAGGGGCAAGGAAGTTGGGGTATTCATCTGTCAGCTCTCAGTCCTCACTGGGAGTTACTCATGAGGGTATTATCTCCCCTGATCTTCTAGTTTGCCCTGCATGGACAGAGACTCTACTTACTATGGCCAGAGAAAGTCCTCAGGCAGAGAGACTCAGATACTTGAGGCTGGGATCTGCCAGTATGTGCGGGGACTGTCCACCAAAGCTGTTGATGACCTTCAGGTGGGCCAAAGGCATACTGGCTATATTGGTTGGCTATATCTAGTTATAAAACTTTCATCATGTCTTTTTTCTTTTATTCAACATATGTTTTAGAGCACCCAGTATGTTCGCAGCATGCATTTTGGCATGGTGATGTAACAGTGAACAAAACAGATGCAAAACCCTCCCTTAATATCTTACTCTAGTGATTGTTGTCAGGAGTATCAAATTCTTCCAACCACAAATACCTAACAGATTTTCAGTAATGTATGCATTCATTGTGGCTCAGCTGGTAAAGAATCTTCCTGCAATGCAGGAGACCTGCGTTCGATCCCTGGGTTGGGAGGATCCCCTGAAGAAGGGAAAGAGTACCCACTTCAGTATTGTGGCCCGGTGAATTCCATGGACTATACAGTCCATGGGGTCGCAGAGTCAGACACATATGCATTCATTTAATGTTAGTATTAATACTTGATATTGTACTAATTGGATAAATTGTGGCACTGTTTTTGTTATTTTTCCTTGTTAAGAAAATATAATCTCAAAGACTATTGGAGCTTAAAGTGTTCCTAAAATGACTGAGGCATGCAAAGGTTAACTAAACTTTCTGAAAGACACGTAGCAGAACAAGGACCAAAACCTCAGGTTTTTTCACATAAATGCAAAATAGCACCACATTGTCCGAGATTGGTGATTTTTTAAAGCAAAACTCAAAAAGCAGTTTAAGTGCACCTTTATACATTGGGGTAAGAGTGGAAATTGATGCAAATTTTTGTAAAACAATTGGCAATAAGCATACGAGCTTTAGAAGTAAACATTCCCATTGACATAATAATTCAGCTTTTAGGGATTTATCTTAAGAAAATAATCAGAAAATTGCAAAAGCTTTATATACAAGAAATATTCATTTAGTCAAAAGGGTGTTTTTAAAATATTTAGTGATATGGGAAAATACAATACTTAGTGATGAAATGAGATTATATAGCTTCATATACTGGGCGTCTCATTTTTTCAGAACAATCCACACAGAGAATAAAATATAGCAAAGAAGCAGTTATAGCTTCATGGTATGACGTGTGGAATATTTGTTTTTTCTTGCATAATTGCATTATGTGTTAACTTTTATAATCATGGGATAAAAATCTAAACATTATTTTGCCTTACTTTTCACCTCTAAGCATTTTGCTAAGGGTCAAGGAAGTATTTATTGGGTATTTTTGTGTCTCTTGCCTTGAAAAAAAATCATCCTGTTTTAATCTAGGCTCCCGATATTCAGAAGCCGTCCAGCTAGAGTGGCTGTGGAGAGGGTACATTTTGTAATGCCTTTCTTCATGGCCCTGTGTCTCCCTCTGCAGCTTCATCTCCCTTCACTGGAGTGCTTCCCTTCTCCCCATGGACATCGCATGGACATGGGTCCCTTGTGTGCATCCCACTAGTGTTTTCCTGCTTTGTGGCTTCTATTCCTTTGTTTCCTTCTTCCCCATCCGCTCCCCGTTCATTGTGTTTCTTTCAGTTCCTCTTACAGAAGCTGAATCCCATGCTGCTGTTTTCAGTCTTTCTCCCCTCTTAGTTTCAGTCGCAAAGTCTGATGGGGACTTCATCTCATCTTACCTGCTGTGTCTTGCCTTTGGGATTAGACACTTACTATGAAGATGAAAGAAAACGAGCCGCCTATTAAATATATCACCTTTGGACTTGCCAGACCCTCCAGCTCTGCCAAACACCATGGGAGCCTTTGGCCCCCTATGGCAACACTTCCCGAACTGCATGCTCTCTTCCAAAGCAACTGAAGAACACAGACCCCCTTCTTTCCCCCAAACAAGGCTGTTGTTTTTATCTCCCAGGTTGCTACCATGTGGGAATGTCGTGGTGTGAGAAAATATCAATACCCAAAATGCAGATCGCACTTGCTTCCCATCAACTATGAAGGGGCCATTAATCATTCTCCACCCTCCCATCCTTCCCCGTCTTTATTACAGAGAAGCTGTTCTTGTAATTTCTGAGAAGTATCTGTTGGTGGTGACTAACCTTTGGCATTGTCCATGTGGTCTGACAGAAACGGTCTAGTGTCTCCTAGCATCAGCCTGGAGAGTTCAAGGGCATCCGAGGAGGTCCCATGGCAAGGTGCAGCCAAGCAGAAGGAAAGGAAGATGTTGGGATGGGAGCAGCCTGAGGCTGGCTCCCTTAGGCCTGGTGTTGATGCATTCTTGCTTCTTTGCTGACTAAAGCTCTGAAGGCATTTGCTTTCTTTGTCTTGGCTCAGCTGAGTAAAAAAATGCTGTCTGGGCAGCATTTATTAGAAAACCCCTGCTCATAGGGGTGCGATAAATATTCTTTTTGGAAAATCTGTGGTACTTATATGGTTGCTACTGTAGTTCAAGCCCAAGAGAGATACCATGCTATACCTATTGGGATTCAGTGCTAGAAACAGAAACCCCTTAAAGTATTTAAATAGAAAGGTTTTGAGTTTGGAGAATAAAATGCTTAGCATATTGTTGGAGTGAAGTGTGAAAGTCGCTCAGTTGTATCCGAATCTTTGTGACCCCATAGACTATACCTGGCAGGCTCCTCCAACCATGGAATTCTCCAGGCCAGAATACTGGAGTGGGTAGCCGTTCCCTTCTCCAGGGGATCTTCCCAACCCAGGGATCGAACCCAGGTTTCCCACATTGCAGGTGGATTCTTTACTGTCTGAGCCAACTTCTCTGGCATGGAAAGAGCTGTGGAATGGGGTTTAGGGAAAGGCATAGCAAAATAAGAGTCCTGACAAGACCCAGGCAGAATGAGGCCATGTAAATGGATGGGCTTTTTGGGCCTGATACTGAATATGGGCCTCTGTATACCAGCACCAAACTGAATCTCAGAGACAGAGTTTGGGGAAAGCAGAAAAGAACATTTTTATTGCTTTGCCAGGCAAAGGGGGCCTCAGTGGGCTAATGTCCTCAAAACTGGGTGTCCCAACCTAGGGGGGGTGGTTTGTGAGAAGTCTTATAATCAAGGGGCAGGTTTGCTGACAAGGATCAGGGTGTGTGCAGGGCCTGCATTCATTCAGTCTCGACATCATTTGGCATTTGGTGGTCCTGATGGGTTTTGTGATTCTTGAGCTTATTAAACTGACTTTCTCTCTAAAATGAAGAATGCTTCATTAAGAAGTTAACATCTTCCCTCTGCTGGGGATTTTAGTTCTGCGGAAGACCTCAAAAGTACTGTTTTGAGTATTCCTTGAGGGGGAACCAGGATCCTACCCCAAGGCCACACTATTGTTTTTTGACTACATCTCCTTTGTCCCCACATCCTCCTTGTTCCCTGATTAGCAACTGTTTGAACCTACCCTTTGGAACTTACAGAAGGTCATGGAGGCTGAATGAAGCCTATTTCCTACAAACAAGAAACGGGGGACACAAAAAGGTTTTTGTGCCCAGGAGTCCCACAGGGTCCTGCTCAGTTTTAGGCCCAACTAAGCAGATGAAGGATTAAGCCAAGGAAGTTGGCTTAATTAGCCCCAGTTCTACATCCCTCCCTGTATCCATGCCCTTTGCCTTGTAATTTTGCACCTTCTCTTACAAAAGGCAAAATGGGTTTCCCTACCCTGTGATTTTTGGGCTTGGCCTTGAGACTTGCTTGCTTTGGACCACAGAATAGGGGAAGAAGCAGCACAAGTTCAATTTTGAACCAAAGCCTTTAAGAGAGCTCACATGTTTCTATTTTCCTTCTCATGCTTTTGCCAGCTTCATGAGAAGAGCTTCCCCTGGGTTCTTCTTATTCAGCATAGGCCCAAGAATTAACCCATGTGTGAGAGACTAGAGCCCAGCCCATTGCAAGGAACCAATCCCAGTGGACCTACAGCTTGAAAGGAGGCCTTCTAACTGAACTCAAGCTAGTTCATCTGAGCCCCAGGCAAACTAATGGTGTGTGAGAAATAAATGCTTATTGTGAACACTGAAATATTTGTGATTGTAGTTATGCAGCAATAGCTGGCTGATACAGGGACTGTCACTGAATACTCAAGGGGTTTATCATTTCCAGGTATTTCAATGAAGAGTATCAGGAGAACATCTACAAACCCAGACTGGCATGTGCAAGTGCTGAGGAATGGTGGCATAACTCAGTACATCTGGGTGACCTTTGGAGACAGCTGAGACAGAGCTATGACAGGGCAGTGGCTGACACCCAACTCATAGTCCATCTTCTCCAGATAGGTTTCCCTAAATGGCCAAGCCCTCTTCTCTCCTCACATATAGCCTGTATTTCTCCATCAGTTCTGATCATATGCCATCACATTTAGAGTGACCTAACTGCAAATCTCTCCATACAAATGGACCCACCTCATTGTATTTTTATCTAACCATGTCTCTGTATTTTTTCTGTGTGAATTTAATAAGGGATTAGTCGAGTATCTTGTTCAGATACACGTGCATTATGTTTAAAGCAGTGGTTTCTGAGATTCAGTCACTTCTGAACCATCTTCATAATATTTGTCTATTTCCACGTATAAGCAGGAAAATAACTGCCTAGGGTTTGAGAGACTGTAGGCAGGCCGAGGCTGTGACTGGCTGTGACTCATAAAGACTAGAATGCTGAGAGGAAAGAGAAGTCTTAGAAGAAGTTCTTTAAGGTAGAAGGAGAGACTGGAGGAGGCAGAGGACTGGACTGGAATTAAAGTGGAGTGGTGGTTAAAGGATGCTGAGAAGGAAGCCATTGGAGGACAGCATTAAGAACCAGGAAGGGGCACTGTGGGAGGTAGAGATGAGAGTGTGTTGGTGAGGGCTGCAGGGTGAGTGCAGAGGAGTCGCACAATAAGACAGGGTAAAGGGCAGATGGAAGAGAAGCAGGAGGGGGTAAATATTGGGCAAGTGGTATCCGTGGACCATCTTCATGCCATGTAAAATCATCTTGTTTTCCGTGTGAAGAGATGTCTATCTACCACACTGAGGAACTTTGGTCTAAATTGGTGGGCTTCCAAATCTTCTTTGCTTGCATGTCCTCTAAAAGAATTTTGAAAAATTACAAATCCCCTCACATTTTTAGAGTTCATATTTAAAACACTTTACATGTTACATTTCCACCAGCATTATGAGTTATCAATTTTCTCTGTATCCCCGTCAGCATTCAGTGTTCTCACTATTTTTTATTTTAGACATTTCCACATTGCCACAGGTGTACAATAATGTTTCATTGTGGTTTTAATTCACATTTCTCTAATGGCTAATGACATTGAATATACTACACATGCATATTTGTCATCTTTAAATAACCTTTGGTGAAATGTCTGGTCCTGTTGTAATAGATAAGAAGAAGAAGACTGACTCCGTACTGGATCTGTCCTTTAGCTCTAAGCCTTGTGCTTTGCTGCCTGTGCTGAGTCATGCTGGCTCTGCACCTTCCTAAGAGAATGTTGCTTATAGCCAGACATATACATAATAGCCTTTTCTCAAGGTTCTGCCTCCCAGGCTTGATGTTCCTATAGAGATAAAAAGTTGTATTAACAGAAAATAAGACTATCTTGTTGAAGGTTTACAGGAACATTGTGACCAGACTTACGTGGGCAGCTGCAGGAATGAAGGATTATCATATCCCCTCTGGGGTCTGGCCAGCACCAAGAAGTTTCCAGTAGTATGCCACATCCCCTCCCCTTTGCATAGGCCTAGATCCCAAAGAATTTCTCCTAATTTTTTTTCTAAAAGTTTTATAGCTTTATGCTTTACATTTAAGTCTGTGATCCATTTTGAGTTAATTTTTCTATGGTGTGAAACTTAGGTTGCTGCTGCTGCTAAATCGCTTCAGTCATGTCCGACTCTGTGCGACCCCATAGACAGGAGCCCACCAGGCTCCGCCATCCCTGGGATTCTCCAGGCAAGAACACTGGAGTGGGTTGCCATTTCCTTCTCCAATGCATGAAAGTGAAAAGTGAAGTCAGCCGTGTCCGACTCTTCACAACCCCATGGACTGCAGCCCACCAGGCTCCTCCATCCATGGGATTTTCTGGGCAAGAGTACTGGAGTGGGGTTCCATTAAGGTTCATTTTTTCTGCCTATGGATGTCTACTTTCTGCAACAGCATGTGCTGAAAAGTCTCTCTCTCCTCCCTTGAATTCCTTTTGCACCTTTCTCAAAAATCAGTTGGGCACAATTGCGTAGCTGTATTTCTGGGTTCTTTGCTCTGTTCAGTTGATCTATGTGTCTGTCCCTCTGCCAATACTACACTGTATTGATTACTGTAGCTGTACAGTAAGCCTTAATATTAGGTAAAGTGTTTCCTTCAATTTTAGTCTTTGAAAAATTGTTTTAGTGATTCTAGGTTCTTTACCTTTT
Organism: Moschus berezovskii; assembly: GCF_049115385.1. NCBI lineage: Eukaryota > Metazoa > Chordata > Mammalia > Artiodactyla > Moschidae > Moschus > Moschus berezovskii. The sequence continues at coordinate 17,376,583 of NC_142488.1, read as the reverse complement.
CATATAAATTTTACTACAGTCTTATCTATGTCTACAAAAATCCTTGATGGGATTCTGATAGTAATTGCACTAAGCCTATAGATATCAGTTTGAGAATAACTTACATCTTTACTGTGTTTAGTGTTCTGATCTATGAGCATGATATGTCTCTCCATTTATTTAGTCCTTCTTTGATTTTTTCATCAGCATTTTGTAATTTTCAGGATACAGATCCTGAGCATGTATTTCTAAGATTATACCTAAATATTTTTTTTTGTAGTGAGTATAAATGGTATTGTGTTTTAAATTTTGGTTTCCTTATGTTTATTGTTAGAATATATAAATGATATGAGTGTTTTTGTGTGTTTATTTTATATTTGCAACCTAATTGAATTCATTAATTTACTTATTAGTTCTAGGTTTTTTTTTCATAGATTCTTTGGAATTTTCTATTTAGAGACTGTCATCTACAAATGGAGTGGTTTTCTATCTTTCTTTCTGAGCTGTATGCGTCTTATTTCCTTTTCTTGTCTTGTTGTGCTTTCTAGGACTCCCGGTACTATGTTGAACAAGAATGGTGAGAATAGACGTCGTTTTGTTGTTCCTGATCTTAGAGGAAAGCATTCAGTTTTTCACCTTTCATTAAGTATGATGTTAGTTGTAGGTGTTTTTTTTTTTTTAATAGATGATGTCAAGTTGAAGACATTTACCTCCCTATTTCTAGTTTTCTGAGTTTTTAAAAACATCATGAATGGCTGTTTTCAAGAACTTTTAGAATGTTATTTTCTTTTAATATTTTAAAAATGATGCTTAATTGACATCTTGGTTCTGAGTGAAATTCTTATAATATGAGGGCACATCAATTTACTTGTCAGTTCTGCCCCTCCTGGCTGGACTGGGAGGACACAGGTGAGGGTGGGTCTTCTTGTTGGGTGGGATTGAGGAAAACTGGAGGGGAGTGATCTTGAGGCTTTGTGGAAAGCTCCAAGTTACCAAGTTATCCAATAGAAAACCATGGTGCTGAGAGGGTTATCAGCTTCCCAGGGCTTTTGTAACAAATTGCCACAAACTCAGTGACTTAAAACAACACAAATTTATTCTTTTACAGCTCTGGAGGTCAGAAGTCTAAAATCAGGGTTTTATCAGGGCTGTGTTCCTTCCAGAGGCTTCAGGGAGAGCCTGTTTCCTTGCCTTTTCCTGCTTCTGGAGGCCACCTGCCTTCCTTGGCTAGTGGTCTCTTCCTCCATTATCATGGCACATCACCCCACCCGTTGGTTCCATTAGCACATCTCCTTTTTTTCTCTCTGGCCTTAACTCGACTGCCTCCCTCTTATAAGGCCCCTTGTGATTATTTTGAGCTCACCAGGATAAGCTCAAGATCCTTATCTTAATTACACCTGTAGAGTCCCTTTTGCCATGTAAGGTAACATAGTAACAGGTTCCAGGGATTAGGACATGGACATCTTTTGAGGGAGGGGACATTCTTCAGCCCAGCACAGAGGTATGAACATGGATATGATGATAAGGCATTCTGGAGAGCAGGACTGTGGAATTACACTGTGGTTTGAATTCCCATTCCAGATTTACAAGCTGTATGACTCTCAATGAATTCCTTCTTCTGGCTAAACCTTTGTTCATTTGCAAAACTGTAAGCCTTTCTGTGAGATGACAGCTATCCATCAGAAATGTACACAAGTTTTCCAGAGTATGCAGTGGTGACTGAAAAGCATCTTTCTAGACAGGAACTGCATTTCTCAGAACCATGTGCATCTAGGTGAGGCCCATATGAGTACCAGCAGAATGTGAGTGGAAGTGATGTGTGTTACTTCTGACTGAGGTGCCTGTGATACAGGGGTGGATTCTCCATGCTCTACTCTTCCACCTGCTGGCTCCATGTTGACTCACAGATGACCCTGGAAGCCTTGTCATGAAGATGGTAAAGCTTCCACTAGCCTGGTGGTGGTGGTGGTTTAGTCACTAAGTCATGTCCAACTCTTGTGATCCCATGGACTGTAGCCTGTCAGGCTCCTCTGTCCATGGAATTCTCCAGGCAAGAATACTGGAGTGGGTTGCCATTTCCTTCTCCAGGGGATCTTCCCAACCCACTAGCCTACATCCCTCAGCAACTGAGTGGAGCAGAGTCTGTCCTCCTGTCACTGCCAAAATGGACACTTGTGTGGCCTATAATGTGAACCAGAAATAAATTTATTTTATGTTAAGCTGCTGACATTTTAGGTTTATTCATTGCAGCAGCCAGCATTATCTTAAGCAATACATCTACCTTGCGGACTGTTATTATCCCCTGGAACTATAAAATGAAATCCTATGTGTAAAGTGCATATGAAGGGACTAAGAGACTCACAGATTAGAAAGTCATGGACTTTTCTGCCTAGATCAATGGTTTTCAAACTGGAGCATGCATCAGAATCCCGAAGGGCTTGAATGCAAGACCCCACTTCAAGAGTTTCTGGTTTGGGGTGAACCTCCTGCACCCTGAATTTATCCTTAGGCTTTTCTCTCTTGCCTGTGTATTCTGTGTGGTTGTCACCTCCATGAGGGCAGGCACTGGGTCTACCTTGTTGGCAACTCCCTTCCAGAACCAGCACTGCTGCTGCTGCTAAGTCACTTCAGTCATGTTCGACTCTGTGCGACCACATAGATGGCAGCCCACCAGGCTCCTCTGTCCCTGGGATTCTCCAGGCAAGAACACTGGAGTGGGTTGCCATTTCCTTCTCCAATGCATGAAAGTGAAAAGTGAAAGTGAAGTTGCTCAGTCGTGTCCAACTCTTCAAAACCACATGGATTACAGCCTACCAGGCTCCTCCGTCCATGGGATTTTCCAGGCAAGAGTACTGGAGTGAGGTGCCATTGCCTTCTCCACAGAACTAGCACAGTATCTGGCAAATCAAAGGCCTCCAACCAGAAGTGGAAGAAGGAAAAAGGAACAAGTTGGCAGTCTGCGGCTCCAGGGCTGGAGCCAATATGCTTCAATTAAAGGTTTGACCATTTCCTCCTTCTTAAGTAGCCTCAAGTGGGATTCTTTGTTCCTCCACGACCCTGTAAAGGCGAAGGGGAAGAGAAGCTGCCGCAATAGTAGCCTGTGCTGTTATCTACCAAGTAGATTTTCCCTTTTGCTGGTATCTCTTTAGAACATCTCCTGGGATTGATGAAATATTTTGCATCCCACAAAGTATATCCATTCTCTTATCAGGCAAACTTCATTTTGCCTCTACATTCTGGGGCTTTCATCTATGAATGAACATATTCTCTTGATGACACTGGAGGATTTCATTTCAGAGAGCTGCTGCCCATTTGAGAAAGTGTGTCGACTGTATTTCCTCTCAGCGGAGTTTCCCTGCAGAATAGAAAGCACAGGGCTCACAGCGATGAGCTATCACTTCTCAGGGCTGGCCCCACACAGAGACTGAGGATGTAGCCCTCACCTGGTGTGAGGAGAGGCCTGGGGGGACCGATGAGGCCTGGGAAGCAGCTATTAAAAAGCAAATGTTATCTGGGAAGGAGGGAGATGGGTTCAAAGAGACAAATTCTGTGTACTTGGCAATTTTGCCCATGGTGAACCCTGAATTCTATCTTTCTGTGAAGTAAGAAGTTCGGTATTAGCAATTCCAAAGAGTCATTCTGATTTCAGCAGCTTTGAAAGCTGGCAGCGGTGGGGAGACAGGAGTGCAGTCATAATTCCTTGGCTTCAGCACTAGTGTGTGGCTGCCAGAGGACCAGGAGGAGGCAGGAGGCTGGTTGCATTTAGTTTACCCTCCCAGAGCTCTGACAAGACAGGGAAGGCAACCTCTCCCTGATCACCGTTCTCTTGGGTCGCCTTTGGAAGCCTGAGCTATATCAGATTTAAATTTCTTTACTCCACTATAGCAAGTTTTTGTAAAAGCTGAGAACCAGCAAGGATAAAGCAGCTGTATTTCCATTACAGTCTTTCTTGTGATTTGTTGTGAAATAAATAGTCCTCCAGGCTCATCTGTCCATGGGATTCTCAAGGCAAGAATACTAGAGTGGATAGCCATTCCCTTCTCCAGGGGATCTTCCCAACCCAGGGACTGAACCTGGGTCTCCTGCATTGTAGGCAGATTCTTTACTGTCTGACTCACCAGGGAAGCCCCATTGGAGAGGAGGTGAGGGGAAATTCAGCACGGGCTTGCCTCATGCTTGGCTTTGTGTGCTGGGGGCCTTCATTTGTACTGAAGCAATGGGAGGGGGAAGTTGTGCTCCCCCCCAAAACACCCCTCCCACCCACCCCCGCCCTGTGACTTGGAGTTTAATCATAAACCGCAGTGTGGTGCGATGTGGGAAAGTGTAAACAGAGCTCCGTGGCCAGCCTAGGCCTCTCAGACTCAAGTTCATTGCTGCCTAAATGTCCTCACTCAGCTGATGTTTCAGTATTAAGCTATTCTCTAATTGAGGTTTTAAATTTTACTTGGAGTATTTGGGGAGATGTGGTGTCTTATGTGGGAATTCTCTGAGAGCTCTATTTCCCCCATTTCAAATCCTTGCTAATGTAGCATATTTGGGTGCCTGTATGATTTTTATTCATTAACCCCATCTAAACTACTCATCTGAACTGATCCTGGATCATCTCCACGATTCTGTGTGCTTTGTTTCTGTTTACTCATTTTCATCCCAAAACTTGCAGAATTGGTTTTCCTGCTCTGGATTTTGAGGACAAGCCCCGCCAGTGATTTGTTTCATATGTAGGTTCATTTCTTTGTGTCACTGGTAAGTGTCCACTGATGTCTTGGAGTTGTGGGAGATCTGATTCTCAAAAGCTTGTAAGTTTTTGCATTGAAACATGTATATTTCCATATGTACAATAGATGACCACTGCAAGTTCGATGCATGAAGCAGGGCACTCAAGGTCAGTGCTCTGGGACAACCCAGAGGGATGAGGTGGGGAGGGAGGTGGGAAGGGGGTTCAAGATGGTGTGACACATGTGCACACATGGCTGATCTATGTCGATGTGTGGCAAGGGCCACCAGAGTGTTGTGAAGTGATTGTCCTCCAATTAAATAAATAAAAATTTTAAAAAAAGTTTTTAAGTTGCATTTTAACTTCAGATCCTTTATTCCAGATGTGGGGGTAAAAAGAGAGGTTATGAACAATCACACATGCTTTTTAATATATTTGTATATAAATAAATTTGGGGTTTATGATTGCTGGTTTTTCTAGTAGTCATGTATGGATGTGAGAGTTGGACTATAAAGAAAGCTGAGTGCCGAAGAATTGTTGCTTTTGAACTGTGGTGTTGGAGAAGACTCTTGAGAGTCCCTTGGACTGCAAGGAGATCCAACCTGTCCATCCTAAAGGAGATCAGTCCTGGGTGTTCATTGGAGGGACTGATGCTGAAGCTGAAACTCCAATAGTTTGGCCACCTGATGCGAAGAGCTGACTCATTGGAAAAGACCCTGATGCTGGGAAAGACTGAGGGCAGGAGGAGAAGGGGACGACAGAGGATGAGATGGTTGGATGGCATCACTGACTCAATGGATGTGAGTTTGAGCAAGCTCTGAAAGTTGGTGATGGACAGGGAGGCCTGGCATGCTGCAGTCCATGTGGTCGCAAAGAGTCGGACACAACTGACTGAACTGAACTGATTGCTGAGAGATCACTTGTAAACTTTAGTCTCTAGAGTTTAAAATAGTTGCTGTGGATTTTATTTTGCACCTTTAGAATATTCAAGTATGAGCTGAGATTTTTTTCAGCTTTATTGAGGTATAATTGACAAATAAAATTCTAAGGTATTTTAAGTCCATTGTGATGGACTTCCCTGGTGGTCCAGTGGCTAAGACTCCTCATTCCTAACGGAGGGGGCTCAGGTTTGATCCCTGGTCATGGAACTAGATCCCATGTGCAGCAACTAAGAGTCCACATGCTGCCACTGAGACCTGGCATAGCCAAATAAATAAATAAGTAAAAGTAAGTATTAAAAATAAATAAAGTATACATTGTGATGATCTGATATCTGTGTATGTTGTGGAAGGGTTTCCCCATCTAGATAATTAACACCTCACATATTTATCTTTTTGAGTGGGTTTGTTTTGTGTGTGTGTGTGTGGGGGGGACATTTAAGTTCTATTCACTTCGCAAATTTCAATTATACAATATATACAATTATACAAAGTGTTATCAACTATAATCACCATCCTTTATATCAGATTCTCAGACTTTATTCATCTTATAGCTGAAACTTTGTACTTCTTTACTAGCCTCGCCCTATTTCCTCCCTGCCTGGAAACTTTTCTACTCTGTTTCTATGAGTTTGACTTTTTTTAGATTCCAAATTTAAGTGCTAGCATGCAATATTTGTGTTTGTCTGACTTATTTCACTTAGCATAATGCCTTCAGGGTCCATCCATGTTGTCACAAATGGTTGGATCTCCTTCTTTCTCATGGCTGAATAATACTCGTGTGTGTTTGTGTGTGTGTGTGTGTGTGTGTGTGTGTGTGTGTGTGTGTGTAGCACATCTTTTGGTTGATTATGCAGATCATTTTATTTAGCACCTCTGATATGGAAGGGACAGCACTAGGTGTTAGGATTCAGAGATGAATAAGGATAAGCTAGGAAGCTGACAGATAATTATGTGACACCAATCATAATAATAACAATATCTAATATTTCTTAGCATTAAAAATATGGCAGTATACTAAAATCCACTGAGTTGTACACTTAAAAATATGTGCAAAGTCTTGTAATAACCTGTAATGGAAAAGAATCTGAAAAAGAATATATATAACTGAATCACTTTGCTACACCTGAAACTAGTACAACATTGTAAATCAGTAACAGTTCAATTTAAAAAATATGTGCCAGGCATGCCACATACATTTCTCATTTACTTCTTTATATCTTTAAAAATCTAGATATAGTTGACATATAACATTACATTAGTCTCAGTTGTACAATATAAAGATTCAGTATTTGTGTATTTTTGAAATGATCACAAGTCTAGTTAACATTCATCACCATACACAGTTACAGAATTTTTTTCCTTGTGATGAATATGCTTAAGATCTACTCTCTTAGCCACTTTCAAGTATACAATACAATATTATTAACTCTAGAGCCCATGTTGCACATTACATCTTTCAGGACTTACTAAGTTTACAGCTGGGGTACCCCATCTTCTTTATTCATTCACCCGTTGATGGATACATAGGGGACTGAGATTATTTTTAATTCTAAACTTTATGTCAGTAGCAAATTGTCACAGGAATAGTTTCCTCTGGGGCAGTGAATGCAGGTTTGAGTTCATATAAAATTTAGGAAGAAGACAGAACATTTGAAAGGCAGTGAGTTTCTCTTCTCTCTTTGGCTTGTTACACCCAACACACCCATCTCCTTCTTGTAGATAAAGACCAGTCAAAGGCAGTTTGTAATCCTTTTTCTGGGTCCTTTTCACCTGTTTTTGAGTTTTCCACACCTGAAGCTTGAAGCCAGTCCTGATCCTTCCTGAAGCTTCCTCCCAGATTCTGCCTGCTCCCCATGTTGTCTGTGATGGTAGGAGTCTGGCCTGCACCAGTCACATGGCTAGCACCTCAGTTAATGCAGGATAGAAGGGTACAGCCCTTTTCCCAAAGGAATATGCTGCCAGGAAAATTTTAGATCACAAGGGCTTAGGCTCCTGAAAGGCAGACCCTTATTTCTATGGCCAAGGCCCAAGGAATTGTCAAGATAACTTTCTATTGGGCCTAAGCAGTCATGGAGGGGTCTGGGCCACTTTTGGCTCAGGCAGAGGGACTCAGAGCTGGGAAGTACCTAACCCCATTGTAAGACTTCAGCGGGAGTGTGAAAGAACTATCGATATTACACTTGATGATGGAGATAAACCGGAGGCGATACCGGAGGTGATAGGCTGTGTGGATGTGTTTTATACAGTAACTGTCCCCAGTCAGGAATTTTGGAAATGGTATGGAATTGACCTATATATATATATATATATTTTTTTTAAAGCATGTTAATTTTTGGCTGACAAACATTTCATTAGAAAAGCCTGTTCTATGACCTTGATGCTCAAAGGAAGGTCTGTGAACAGCTTTGGCATCCCCTGGGAGCTTGTTGAGCTTCCCTGATAGCTCAGTTGGTAAAGAATATGCCTGCAATGCAGGAGACCCCAGTTCAATTCCCAGGTCGGGAAGATCCACTGGAAAAGGAATAGGCTACCCACTCCAGTATTCTTGGGCTTCCCTTGTGGTTCAGCTGGTAGAGAATCCGCCTGCAATGTGGGAGACCTGGGTTTGATCCCTGGGTTGGGGGAGCTTGTTAAAAGGCACAGTCTCAGGCCCTGCACAAGTCCTACTGAATCTGCATTTTAATAAATCCCCCAGGCAATTTATATGACATTTCCTCTCTCTTCCCCACCCTATTTTGCTTTTTCACCAACTTTTTATTTGAAAATAATTATAGATTTACAGGAAGTTGCAAAGATACAATAGAAAGGTCTGATTAGACCCTTCACCCAGTTTCCTCCAGGGCTTATATCTTACATAAGTGTAATATTATCACTTTTCTACAAGCCTACAAAACCATTATGCTTCCTTACTGAAAGCTACTGCGCCTGATGGCGCTCACCTGGGTTGCAGGCCACTGTTGTGCCTCATTCCACTTGGCAGGATTCCGTAAATAAAGGAGATGGTGCTGCCAGGTGCAAGGGAGAGACAGCGTGGCTCACAGAGTGATGTGCTCGTGCTGTGCAGGCGTCCCTTTGTGGGCTCTATAGAGGGGCTTCAAATGGCCAAGAGGGGTGCTATGGATCTGGACATAGGGAACAGGTTGAGGCCATACAGGAGAGCTGGGAGATGGGAAAGTCAAGCCAAGTCATTACACCCTAGATAAGCACAAATGAGGAGAACAAAGCTTTAACGTGAGAGGCAAGGTCTTTGGGACAAACCCGGAATCGCCAACACTGATTTCCAGGTCTTTTCACTGAAGCAAAAGAGGACTTATTAGAACCATTTGAAAACCCACAGCAGGGGCCGGGAGACAAGTTTGGAGTCTCACTGCTGAAGTTCAGGCCAGAGATGGTGACAAGATAGGGTGGTGGCTGAGGAGACTTGGATCCTGGGAAGGTCAGGACCTTGTCTGCATCCAAGCCCTCCCTTGCCTTCGTCTTCAGAATAGTTTGCCTCCCACTGGCTGGCTCAGCCCATGAAGGCCAGAAGATACTTGAGGGCTTGTCTGTCAGTGCTCTGTGGCTGAGTGGCAACCAGCCTTGACCTGATGTCCTTCATTGGACTTTCTGCCTTGCTTTCTGCTGAACCCTGCTCAGAACTCATTGCCTGCTGGGACTAGTACTCTCCCTTACTTGTATTTGTCCTCCCCCTCCACCCCCTGTCTATTCACTTTCTTACCTGGCATCTAGCCTATCTAGATCAAATAGAGAAATAAACTGCAAACTGTCCCCCAGTACTCACTCTCCCTTTCTTTTATGATAAGAAAACTATTTTTATTTATTTTAAATTATTATTATTATTTAATTTATTTCCAATTTATTTTAATTGGAGGTTAATTACTTTACAATACTGTAGTGGTTTTGCCATACATTGACATGAATCAGCCATGGGTGTACATGTGTTCCTCATCCTGAAACCCCCTCTCCCTCCCCATCCCATCCCTCTGGGTCATCCCAGTGCACCAGCACTGAGCACCCTGTCTCATGCATCGAACCAGGACTGACGATCTGTTTCACATATGATAATATACATGTTTCAGTGCCATTCTCTCAAATCATCCCACCCTCTCCCTCTCCCACAGAGTCCAAAATACTGTTCTATACATCTGTGCTTCTTTTGCTGTCTCACATACAGGGTTATCATTACCATCTTTCTAAATTCCATATATATGTGTTAATATACTGTATTGGTGTTTTTCTTTCTGGCTTACTTCACTCTGTATAATAGGCTCCAGTTTCATCCACCTCATTAGAACTGATTCAAATGCATTCTTTTTAATGGCTGAGTAATATTCCATTGTGGGCTTCCCTGGTGGCTCAGAGGTTAAAGCGTCTGCCTCAAATGCGGGAGACCCGGGTTCGATCCCTGGGTCGGGAAGATCCCTTGGAGAAGGAAACGGTAACCCAGTCCAGTATTCTTGCCTGGAGAATCCCATGGACGGAGAAGCCTGGTAGGCTACAGTCCACGGGGTCGCATAGAGTCGGACACGACTGAGCGACGGAACGGAACGGAATATTCCATTGTGCATATGTATGTATCACAGCTTTCTTATCCATTTGTCTCCTGATGGACATCTAGGTTGCCTCCATGTCCTAGCTATTGTAAACACTGCTGAGATAAACACTGGGGGTACACGTGTCTCTTTTCAATTCTGGTTTCCTCGGTGTGTATGCCCAGCAGTGGGATTGCTGGGTCATGTGGCAGTTCCATTTGCACTTTTTAAAGGAATCTCCACACTGTTCTCCATAGTGGCTGTATTAGTTTGCATTCCCACCTACAGTGTAAGAAGGTTCCCTTTTCTCCACACTCTCTCCAGCATTTATCGTTTGTAGACTTTTGGATAGCAACCATTCTGACCTGCATGAGATGGTACCTCATTGTGGTTTTGATTTGCATTTCTCTGATAATGAGTGATGTTGAGCATCTTTTCATGTGTTTGTTAGCCATCTGTATGTCTTCTTTGGAGAAATGTCTGTTTAGTTCTTTGGCCCATTTTTTGATTGGGTCGTTTATTTTTCTGGAATTGAGCTGCAGGAGTTGCTTGTATATTTTTGAGATTAATTCTTGGTCAGTTGCTTCGTTTGCTATTATTTTCTCCCATTCTGAAGGCTGTCTTTTCACCTTGCTTATAGTTTCCTTCATTATGAAACTCTTGATTTTTAGTAAGGTTCCTTTCCCACGCTTCCATAAAACTGGGTGTGGCCATATGACTAAATTCTGGCCAGTGGGATATAAGCAGAAGTGACGTCTCCCTCTTCTCACTTGCTGGGAAGTGAATCTGGTCAGGAACCATCTTGGTGATGGAACAAAAAGAGGGATGAAACCTGGGTCTTTGATGACTTCATTAAGTAGAGCTACCACACCAGTTTGGACTTCTTTGTGAGTCAGAAGTAAACTTCTGTTGTGTTTAGGCCACTGTTGTTTGGGGTCTCATTTCTTATTTCTTTCCCATAAAAAATTCCCCAATTTCTTAGCTCATAGAGTTTAACATCATAACCCTTTCTGAGTGCCTATATGTGCTGGACACTTCTACAAGCTTCAAATCACCACACACTAAAGCTTTGAGGTAGACACATATCACCACCATATTTATGCATGACGACTTAGTCTCAAGTGCCAGTAAAAAGATTTGAGATTTCACCTTGGTCTCTGTGATCCCAGATCTCTGGAGATTATGCATTAGGCCTCATCAGTTCGGTTCAGTTCAGTTCAGTTCAGTTGCTCAGTTGTGTCCGACTCTCCACGACCCCATGAATCACAGCACTCCAGGCCTCCCTGTCCATCACCAACTCCCGGAGGTCACTCAAACTCATGTCCACAGAGTCAGTGATGCCATCCAGCCATCTCATTCTCTGTCGTCCCCTTCTCCGAGTTGATAAAAATTCAGACAGTTTGAGTTTTACTAAGTATACAATAGTGAGTGGAAGCTAAATGGAAATTTAGATTTCCAAAAGGAAATCTAGGCTCTCAGAGGTGAACTAGAGCAAGGTGTCTCAGGCTTGAATGTGTCTAGGAGTCTTTGGGGATGATCCATCCCTACCTAAAATTGAAGGTGGCAGAACAAAAAATATGTGGGCCCAATATTTTCTGCCCCAGGTGTTAGCCTGAACAGCCCATGACTAATTTAATAATAAAACTTTGTTTTCTGATTTTAGTATCACTTTACAGTGATATTTCTGCGGTGGGGTTAGTTGGAGTGGATTGATGGACAGCAGAGTCTCTCAAAGTATGGTCCCCAGACCAGAAGCATCAGTGTCACCTGGGGAGTTGTTAGCACTGTGGATTCTCAGGCTCTGACCGAGAGCTGCTGAATCAGAGACTCTAAGGGCAGGGCCCAGAATTTTGGGGATTTCTCTGGGAAATCTGATGCACATTTAAGTGTGAGAAACACTGGTATAGAAGAAGAACCTGAGAAGAGGCAGTTATAGTATAATGGAATAAAAGCCTTCAACTGAAAAATCTAGGTTCAATCCTAGCTGTTTCTTTGTTCTTAAGTGGAGATGGAAGCACTAACTTCACTAAGTAATTTGCAGAATTAAACATAATGATGTTTTTGCTGTGTACCAGTTAAGAGCACAGACTCTAGAGCACAGCCTGGCTTCACATCCCAGCTCTGCGATTGTTAGCTTGGACAAGTTACTCCTTCCTCGTCTGTTAAAATGGGGATAGTAATAGTATACCACTCTCATATGTTTATAAGGATTACATGAGTTAACATTTGTAAAGCCCTTAGAAGAGTTTCTGGCATTGAATAAGTGCCATATGTTTGTTAACTAATAATAATAACTCATAAATAATAATCATAATAAATTCAGGGCTTGGTATACACTGTGACTACTCCAAAAGTATTTTTGGTTTAAGAAAGAAAACAGAGCAAACTGGGATTATGGGGGAAAGGAGATTGGAAGGATTCTCAGGGAATCAGTATTCCTGAAATCAGAACAGAATGCCAACTGCTTGAGACCAAAAGAACCCCTCTTCCCACTTGACCCCCATCCCTACCCCTAGGGTGACTGTCCTGGCACAACCCAGAAGTGTGTAAGATCCATCTGCTGTGGTTGGATTCATCAGGCATTTGGTTGGAATTGTCCCCTGGATGGCCCAGCATCTCTGCACAGTGTCCATTCAGGTTTAAGAGTGATATTAATAGAAGCCCAGCCAGTGCAGTTGAAGGTACCCTGCCATTCCTCCAGTGAACTGATTGACCTGTAGCGGCCTCACAGGGCTTAAGACCACAAAGGGACCCTAATCAACTGAGCTGGAGAAAGGAGGGCCTGGTGTTGTGTAAAATGTAGCTGTTAAACAATTTTTATTTATTTTTTTAAACAATGGTATTGAGGTATACTTTATATACCGTAAGATACACTCATTTTTAACATTAGAATATTTTTTCTTCCAGTTTTACTTATATACACAACACTGTATAAGCTTAAGGTGTACAACGTAATGATTTAATATGCATACGTCATGGAATGATTATCGCAAGTTTAGTGAACATCCATCACCTCATACAGATGTAACATTAAAGAAAGAAAAAATTTTTTCCTTGTGATGAGAATGCTGAGGATTTACTCTCTTAACAACTTTCATATATGACATATAGTAGTGTTAATTCTCTTTTTCAAGTTGTATTAATACATTACATCCCTAGTACTTACTGATAACTGGAAGTTTGTACCTTTTGACTGCCTCCATCCATTTCTCCTCACCCCACCCCTCTCCTCTGATAACCACAAATCTGATCTCTTTTTCTAAGAGTTTGTTTGCTTTTGAAGTATAATTGGTCTACATTATGTTAGTTCCTATTCCACAACATAGTCATTCGATACATTTCAAACTGATCATAAGTCTAGTTATATCAGCATACGAAGTGAAGTTGCTCAGTCATGTGCGACTCTTTGTGATCCCATGGACAGTAGCCTACCAGGCCCCTCTGTCCTTGAAATTTTCCAGGCAAGAGTACTGGAGTGGGTTGCCATTTCCTTCTCCAGGGGATCTTCCCAACCCGGGGTTTGAACCCAGGTCTCCTGCACTGCAGGCAGACGCTTTACCCTCTGAGCCACCAGGGAAGCCCTACATTCCCCACATTGTTCCACCCATTTTGTGTACAATGTAATGACTTTTTAGTGCACTCCCTGGACTTTCCTGGTGGTACAATGGATGGGAGTCTGCCTGCCAATGCAGGGGACATGGATTCAATCCCTGGTCGGGGAGGATTCCACTTGCTGCACAGCAATTAAAGCCCGTGCACCACAACTACACACCCTAGTGCCTGTAAGCCACAACTACTGAGCCCAAGTGTTTCAACTACTCAAGCCCATGCGCTTAGAGCCTGTACTCTGCAACAGGAAAAGCCACCACAATGAGATGCCCCTGTACCACAACGAAGAGTAGTGACCCCCACCCATTACAACTAGAGAAAGCCTGCACACAGCAATGAAGACCTAGCACAACCAAAAAAGTAATAATAATAATAAAGAAATTTTAAAAATTTACTCAGTCATACAACCATCACTGTAGTCCAGTTTTTTTCTTTTTGTAAATGTTATTTTTATTTAAGTATTGTTGATTTACAACCGTGGTCCAGTTTCAGACATTCCTGGCAAGCCCATAAAATCCTTCATTGTTTATTTATAGTTGATCTGTCTTCCCATTTCTAGCCTCAGGCAGCCACTAGTCTACTTTCTGTCCCTGTAGGGTTGACTTTTCTGGACATTGTCTATAAATGGAGTGGCCTTTTGTGAATCTTTGTGTGGATATATGTTTTTATTTCTCTTGAGTAGATAGATACCTGGGAGTGGAATTGCTGGGTCATTGGGTAAATTTAGGTTTCAGGTTTAAAGAGTTGCCAAACTATTTTCCAAATTTGGCTGTACCATTTTACATTCTCACCAGTTTCTCCACATCCTTACCAGTGCTTGCTATGGTCTGTTTTTTTTTTTTTTAATCATCATTTGAGTGGATGTGAAATGGCATTTCATTATGGTGATTATTTGTATTTCTCTGATGACTAATGCTGTTGAGCATCTTTTCATGTGCTTACTGGCTATTCATTTATCTTCTTCGCCAAAATGTCTATACAAATCTATAGAATTTTTGTGTTTAAAAGTAGATATGATGTGGATACCACCTCTTCCTGACTCTTGGCACCCAGAGAGGAGGACTCTTTCCAAAATGAGTCCAAGTCCCTCAGGCTAGTGGTAGGCTGGGGTTTCTAGGAGACTAGCTTTTGTATCTGTCACTTAAAATCTTTTCATTGGAGACTCCTGTGGTGGTCCAGTCACTGAGACTCTGTATTCCCATCGCAAGGGACCCAGGTTCAATCCCTGGTCAGAGAACTAGATCCCTCATGCTGCAACTACGAGTTTGCATGCCACAACTAAAGATCTGGTATCCCACAATGAAGATCAAAGATCCTGCATTCTGAAACTAAGACCCAGTGCAGCCAAATAAATAAATATTTCTGGAAGAACCTTTTCATTGCAGGATTAGGGAGCAAATTCGTAAACTGCTGAACTTGAAGAAAAGGGAGTTTGTTAGATTTATTTAGCTGTTATTCAGATACGTACATATTTTAAAAGATGGGGCGTTCAGTTGTTTTCTATTTATGCCTTTTCTTTTTCTTTCTGAATACCCACATTGCAAAGTGAATTGGCAAATTCCAAGCAATTTTCATTTGTGTGAAACTGATTAACAAATGATGCCACTAAAAAGGGCCCTGCCACTTTCTTGGACAAAGAATATAGATGGCATACAGTGAGTAAGAATAAATTTCTAACTACCAAATAGCAGTGCACCATTAGTGGGATGGCATGTAAAGCTAATGGCATCAAGGATAATGGGGAAGGAGTGATGAATGGGAGCCAAAATGTTACCTAGAAATTTGTATTGTGGTCCCAATAAACTCAGCAGGAAAGGCTGCATTACTGGAAAGGCCCAACCATTCCCTGGCACGTGTAGAGAATCACCACAGAGTTTACACGTGAGTTTTCAGAATGGCCTACAGCATATTCTAGATATGTTGCTGCTCAATCTGGACAACTCAGGGGCTCAGAATGTGAAAAAAGTGTGATTCCAAGAACTAACATTATCAGGAGAATGCAGAGTACTGTTATTACTTGATGTCAAAGCTATCTTTAGTGGCCAATGGTGGCCACTGGTCAGCAGGAAGATGCTTGGGAGAGTTATTGGAATAGGCTGAGAAGGTCTGGATTCCAGATTTCCTCCTTACTCCATCCATCTTGCCCCCAAGATGTTGAGGGATGGATATCCTTCCTTTAAAGGGACACAAAGTAGAGGGCCCCAGTTACAAAAGATTCCTCCATAACTTAGTTTATTATTGGTAAAATGGACATAACAACAGTCATATAGTAGAACTGATGTGAGATAATCTGTGTTGTGGCAGCAGAACATAGGCTCTCAGTGAACAGAGGCTGTTACTATGCTGTGTTCATACATTTTGAGTGGTCAGCTTGTAGGCAAGACAGTGCACATAGTTGCAATTTTTCCAACCATTGATTATGTCATAATTGAGTCATTCGTCAACACACATTTCTGAATACCTACTATGTAGCATTGATTGTTCTGGATATAGAGCATGCAGAGGTATAAAACAGAGTCTCTATCCCCAAATTGTTAAAAATCCAGTTGGAAAATTAATTCTAGAAGACTGTGTGAATGACTGTGACAGAGGATTGACAAGGTACCATTGGAGGACAGAAAAGGAAGTGATTCACTGTGTGTGGGATTAAGGAGGGAGCAAGAGTTGGAAGGTATTCCGGAAGAGGTTATATTTGAGCTGAGCTTTGAAGGATGGATAAGAGTTCATGAGGTAGAGATGGTAGGGAAAGCATTTCCAGAAGACAAAATAGGCAACAACATGGACCTAGTCATAAGATTGTGATGTGTTTGAAGACCTTTAATTATCCTAGTGACTATAGTGGGGGCATAGGATTGGATGGTCACAGGGGTGGGAGCGTATGGACTGAAAATATACTTCAGAGTGAGATTTCAAAAGACTGCGTGGGATTAAGGAATTTAAGCTAAACACTGTAGGCAAAAAGAAAACAGAATGGGCTCTCAAAGCAGTGGCATGACTGTTTTCCCAAATTAAAAATGCTTTTCAACCTGCTGGGCACATGTCAACTAGTAAACATAACCTAGTTGTGCAATAACTTTAGAAAAATGACTTACGGAAGGAGGAATCCAAAACTTAATCAGAAACCTAATAGATCACCTGACATCTGACCATCAATTTTAAAAAATCCCATTACAATAAAAACCGTTATAAAGACTGCCTGCTATACTATTTCTCTCTCTAGGCATATGGCTTAGAAACACCATTTTCTTTTTATCTAGTCACAATAATTTATATAGAATGGATAACCTGGTGCAATAAATTCCATCTTTGTTCCTGACACACCTAACAGTTCCTTTTCTGCAGGGAGAGCAACTGCTTCTGGACCGCACACGGGAAGAGGAGGCTGAGTTGAACTGTAGCTGAACCCCATTTAGTTTTTCTCTTCAATTATCAATCCCCAACTATTCCTTGACCTTCCTTTACCATCTCCTCCATAAACATTCCAACCCCTTCATCTAGAAAAGCTCATTCAGACTCCCAAACCACCCACCCAACTTCCGAAACAAAATACTCTCATCCCAAATATCTAGAGCTCAGAAAGGAACCCCTGGTGATTTCCAAATAAGGGGGATTCTTGGCATTTGAAGATTCAACAACTGCCATTCCAACTCTTCATCAGTGACCCTGACAGTCATTTCTATTTTTGGTGGGGCATGGATTTTGAGCATTGCAACAAGCCTCTTACTAGGGAAGTCCAGGCAATTGCTAGCCACATCTCAAGGTGGCTTTGTCCTCTCTGCTTGTCACATATGCATTTTTGCTCAAGAAGTTTTGTTTCACTGCATTTGAGGAGGGATGCTGTGTTCTCTGGATATTAACTAAGTCAAGAATTCATGGAAAGTCTTATGACTAATACCTTAAGAATGTTAAAGACCTATTCTGCTTCTAACACTTGCTGATATGGAACAGGAATGTGGCATGTGTATGTGTCTTTTTTAACCTTATTAATGAAAAAAACTAAACCTACAGAAAAATGATAGAAATAGAATAATGAACTTGCATAAACTTTCACTTAGATTTACTTATTCATGTTTTTCAGAAGGTGAGACAATAAGACTGAGTAACTGGTGAGACCGAATGTTAGTTAAGGTAACTCTAGCTACTCTAACAGACCTCCGAATCTCTATGTATGTTTGTATAGTTATCATTATTTACCGACATTTGAGACTAGCTTGCAAGACACCATGACCCTTTACCTCTAAATATTTCAGTATGTAAATGGAATTCTCTTACAAAACCACAGTGTAAGTATCCAATTCAGGAAATTGAGCATTGCTATTCCACCATTAGCTGGTATAGAGTCCGTATTAAAACTTTGCTGATTGTTTCAATAATGTCCTTTAGAGCAATTTAAAAACATTTTATTGGAGTAGAGTGACTTACAATGTAGTGTTAGTTTCAAGTGTACAGGATAGTGATTTAGTTGCAAATATACATATATCTGGGTCTTCCCAGGTGGCACTAGTGGTAAAGAACTCACCTGCCAGTGCAGGAGACATAAGAGACCCAGGTTCAATACCTGTGTCAGGAAGATCCCCTGGAGGAGGGCATGCCAACCCACTCCAGTATTCATGCCTGGAGAATCCCATGGACAAAGGAGCCTGGTGGGCTATGGTCCATAGGGTCTCAAAGAAATGGACATGACTAAAGTGACTTAGCACACACACATACATATATCCACTCTTTTTTAGATACTTTCCCCATATAGGCCATTACTCAGTATTGAGTAGAGTTCCCTGTGCTTTATGGTAGGTCCTTATTGCTACTGCTAAGTCACTTCAGTCGTGTCCGACTCTGTGTGACCCCATGACGGAAGCCAACCAGGCTCCCCCATCCCTGGGATTCTCCAGGCAAGGACACTGGAGTGGGTTGCCATTTCCTTCTCCAATGTGTGAAAGTGAAAAGTGAAAGTGAAGTCGCTCAGTCGTGTCTGACCCTTAGTGACCCCACGGACTGCAGCCTACCAGGCTCCTCCATCCATGGGATTTTCCAGGCAATAGTACTGGAGTGGCTTGCCATTGCCTTCTCCGAGGTCCTTATTAGGTATCTGTTATATATATAGTATCATGTATATGTGAACACCAGTCTTCCAGTTTATCCCTACCCGCTCCTTAACCCATGGTAACCATAAGTTTCTTTTCTAGGCCTATGAGTCTGTTTCTGTTTTGTAAATAAGTTCATTTATAACATTTTTTAGATTTCATGTGTGATATCATATGATATTTGTCTGTCTTTGTCTGACTTCACTCAGTATGATAATCTCTAGGTCCATCCATTTTGCTACAAATGGCATTTCTCTTCTTTTATGGCTGAGTAGTATTCCATTGTGTATATATAACTTATCGTCTTTGCCCATTTCTTTGTTGATGGATATTTAGGTTGCTTTCATGTCCTGGTTGTTGTAGATAGTGCTACAATGAACATTGAGGTGCATATATCTTTTTGAACTGTGGTTTTCTCCATAGAGCAATTTTTAAAACCAGTCCATGTTCCAGTCCAGGCTCAAGAATAGCATTCAATAGTCATGTCTTTAGTCCATTTTAATCTAAAACATTTCTTTTATCCGTCTTTGTGAAGCTTCCTGACTCTAATTTATTTTGAAGTGTACAGTCCCAATGTTTCATAAAATGTTCCTTTGTTTAGGTATATTTGATGCTTCTTCATGAATGGATTCAGATTATGCATTTTGAGCAAGAACTTTATTTGGATTTTTTTTTTACTTTAATTAATTAAGAATGTGATTTTCAAACAGTGCTGCTGCTGCTGCTAAGTCACTTCAGTCGTGTCCAACTCTGTGTGACCCCATAGACGGCAGCCCACCAGGCTCCCCCGTCCCTGGGATTCTCGAGGCAAGAACACTGGAGTGGGTTGCCATTTCCTTCTCCAATGTGGGTGCAGTCATTATCAAATAATTCTCCTGCCACAAAATGTCATGGGTAGATTCCAAGGAGACTCATTTTAGTGAAATTGTTACACCTTTCCTAACATAGATTTATGAAAATCACTTCGCAGGTTCCTTATGTGGAGTAGAAGTTGACACAGCAGACAGTTATTCTGGTGGGTCATTTCCTTCCAATGTTGCCCGTCTGTTCACGGAGTCCTGGTGCACCGCCCTGCTGTCCCCCAGTAAAGCATCCAAAAGTCAGTAATGGAGGGAGTGTGCAGACATGGAACAGCATTTACCAACAAAGAACTGGCAGGGACTAACATTTCTAAATCTTCATTACTTTTACAAAACACATCAAAAATATAATCAATAATTCACATTAAACTATACTTAGCAAAACATGAAAAGTTCATTTTGTGATCCAGCACCATGACTTGGATAGTTTTGAATTCTCCATTATTTGTTAAATGGACATGGATAGTATCCACTCACTGACACTAGTAAGAATTCCAAAGCTTTAAGTGATTCAGATGTGGAGTGTCGACTCTTCTAAGATGGGATGCAGAAACAATATAAACTTAAATCTGTACTGATTTCTTCCTTCTTTCATTCACTCAACAAAATGTGGACTGAGAAGCTACTTAGTGAGCTTCCCTTAGAAGCTGAGTAGCTTCCTTAGAAGCTACTTAGGCTTTTAGGGATTAAAGACCTAGTTCCTGGCCTCAGGGAACTCTTATTAGAATTTGATATTTGGACTCAAAAGTCAGAGCCCAAGTTATCCTCTTGCTTAATGGCATCAGTTCACATTTTGTCCTAATTTAGATGGTAATAAGGCAGAGAGCTTCCCTGTGGTTATTTTGTGACTCTTGCTTCATCTCATTGGCTCAGTGTTGCTGCCATCATATATTGTCATGTCCTTGTACCTCCCCAAGAGCTAAGAAGCCCACTTTCAGGGTTGTCACATGCCATGACCCTGTCTTCAACCTGCCACTGACCTTTTTAGCCTGCATTCTACCAAATTTCAGTGGCCCTCAATGCCTCTATTGTTAAGGTCTGCAGAGGTCCTCTATGCCTTGGATTATGCCATGTAGATGTATTAACTCATTAAAAATCCATTGTGTCATGAACCCAGTATAACAGAAGTAAAATTGGACTTGGATTCAAGTAATACGGTTTCTTGGCTGTGGTGGGGATAGGTCAATGTTGTTCGTCACACCTGTGTTCTCCTCTTTTTGGGCACAGAGCTAGTCTTCATTTTCTAGACTCTCTTGCAGTTAGGGGTGGCCACATCACTGAATTGTGTCCAGCAGAATGTGAGCAGAATTGGTATCTATGTGTACCACTTCTAGGCCTGACTCATAGAAACATGTGTTCTGCCATGCTCTTACAGAGCATGCCCTTCTTGCAGAGAAGCCACATGTTGGTGGTGGAACCAAAAGGTGCCAGGCACCTGGATCCCTGAATCACCATATAGACCCCTGCTATCTCCAGTGAACAGGGATAACCACCTTGGATTGTCCTAGAACCAAGGAATACATGCCTATATATTAAGTCCCTGAGATTTTGGTATCTGTTATTTAACAAATACTGTCTCATCAATACCTTTGACTTGTCTTCGTGTTCTGTTTACCCTTGGGCAAGTCACCTAGCCTTTCAGAGTCTCCATAACCTCCTCTGTCAATGGGGAATAAGATAGGCATTCTTGGCCCCATTTTACAGATGAAAGGATTAAATGAGGTAACATTTGCAAAGATACTTTGTAGATGACTTTACAATACAGATGTAAGATGGTGCTATTATTATTGGATCTTGTCCCCATAGGTAGCTAATATGTTTTCTATTCAAGTACCTGTTTTCCTGGGGCTTCCCAGGTGGCACAGTGGTAAAGAATCCACTGCCAATGCAGGAGACACAAGAGATGTGGGTTTGATCCTAGGTTGGGAAGATTCCCCAGAGAAGGAAATAGCAACCTAATTCACTATTCTTGCCTGGAAAATTCTATAAACAGAAGGACCTGCTGGGCTACAGTCCATGGGGCCAGACACGGCTGAGCACACACACACACACGCACACACACACACACACGCACACACACACACACACGCACACACACACACACGCACACCTCTGTTCCTTCCCTAACCAAGTAACATTTCCTGGTAAATGTCTAACTGGGACTCTGGAACATACTGCTCAATGAGAGAAATCACCATTAAGGAGCACTCAGACTACGCTGACTCCCTCTGGCATGTCAGTTTGCGGACCATGCCTGCCTCAGTCAGCATTAAGTATTTCCTACTGCCTAGGTGACATCCTGGAACTTGCACTTCTAACCAACTAATTCCTATGATCATCTAGGCCCAATCAGAGGCATCAGAACTGTAAATTTCCCAAGGCTTTCTTGGATCCCTAAAGGTCTTATTATAATAGCAGACATAATGTTGAGTACTCCTGATACACTGTTACTGGATGCATTACTCCAGGTCATCTTCACAACCACCCAAAGAAGGAGATTCTCTCTCATTTTGCAGATGATAAAGCTGAGGTTACCCTTACAGAGGTTAAGAATTTCACTCAAAAATAATTCATGTAGACAGATTCAAACTTGTGTCTCTGAACAGCCTATACTCTTAACCTCTATGTATCTAGTGGTTAACTCTGCTTCACAGCCCATCATTGCCCATTCCCTTGTAAGAGTCTCATTGCTGAAAAAACCAAATCTCCTTTTAGAAGAAAAGGATTTTACTTTGCGAAAGGAGTCAGCAACAATAACCCCTTTGAATGTTTCAAATTGACTTTAATATTTCTGAAATAGTCACATTTCTTCGAAATTTGTTACTTATCATAGTGATTGTACCTTAATTTGCTGCAAGCTATATTCATGCATTTTTTTAATGTGAAGAAAGAATTCTCTGGGGGCAATTATACAACAACATTGTGGCATCAGCGTTCAGCATCTGAGAGAAAGTGCGGGGATGAGTGGCCTTCCTCCTTGCATAGGGCTGGCTGCCTTCAGTGGGTTCTGTGTTGGGATGGGAGCCAAACTCTATCCCAGTGTGCTGGTCAGTGCGGTGCATGAAAGGGATGCCCCAGATGTTTCCTACTCTACTGATTGAAATTGCCTGATAAGGGGCAAGATCAGTGGGTTATTTCACTTGACATCTGATGCACACTTAACATTCCAGATTGCATGTCTGTCTGTGTTGAACCGGTATCCCATAGGACCATTCTATATTTATTCCAAGTTTGTCCCCTACCTCCTACAGAAGCTGAAGAATTCTGTTGTCAAGCAAATGTCCTGTGTAATAAAGGAAAGGCAGTATGTAACAATCTGTCCTTATGAAGTGTATAAAGTCCAGAGTAAAGTAGCTCTGAGTTAAACTCTTGAAATTTCAAAATATTCAATCTCTCAAAAATTCAGACAGATTAAATCTCATCTTGACATCTTCATTATCATCAAAAGTTTCAATTTATGAGTACGGAAATGCTTCCCATGTGACAATATCACTGAATTCATCATTGAAGTCAAAGGGAAAGCAGTACTGGGTCAGTCAATATTTCATGTGAAAAAGTGAAAGTTGCTCAGTCATGTCTGACTCTTTGTGACCCCATGGACTGTAGACCCCCAGGCTCCTCTGTCTATGGGGATTCTCCGGGCAAGAATACTGGAGTGGGTTGCCATGCCCTCCTCCAGAGGATCTTCCCAACCCAGGGATTGAACCCATGTCTCCCGCATTGCAGGTGGATTCTTTACCAACTGAGATACCAGGGAAGCCCAATACTTCATGTACATTTCCCCTAATTCCCCAACCACTCAGCAGGGTAGGTCTTAGCTCCATCTTACAGAGGAAGAACCTATGCTAAGCAGGCCTAATTAACTGGCCCAAATGCACAGCTAACAGATGGCAGATTCAGGCTTTGAAGCAAGACAGTCTTGGTCTCACGGCCCATACCCAGTGACCTCTCTGCTCAGAACACATCTGTTTCCTAAATAAGGAATTCCTATAATCTAAACATCCATAGGAAGTTGTTATGAAGGAACTTCGAAGCAAGAAACAGAAGACCTGCTTTTCCAGAACCTTTCTGGTCAGCTGTTCTGAGCCTTCCCTCTTCACTGTGAGTTCCCCACAAAAGAACCTTGCTGATGCCAGAGTCCACCCCACACCCCACACCCCTATGCCAGGGAATGAAAGAGGACCAGGCGGGAAGATCTTAGTGAATATCGGAAAGATGGAGCCAAAGAGACCCATGCACTTCTAATTAAAGAGCATGCCTTCCATGGCCCGCTCAATGTCCTGCTGCCTTCTCAAAGCGTACCCTGAGAGTTTCAGTTTTGGCAAAAGCCTGTGAGATTTCATGCTCCTTTTCCCCATGTAATAAAAAAGTCATTTTTGCCTCAAGCTAAGGAAAACACTGGCATTTTTAGCTTTTAAATGTTTGGGTGAGGTGTTTTTTTTTTGTTGTTGTTGTTGTTGTTATTGTATTTTATTGTTGCTGTTATTTGGAAATCTTGTGGACATTCACAGTTTTTGGTTCCCTTACTGAATTTTTCTGGAAACTTCTATGGAAAGAAGGGTTAAAAGCAGAGGAAAGAGGTTGGTTTTTAAACTCCAAGTCTTTGGGTGGGTGGAAGATTTTAAAAACTGTGCCTGCTGGGTTTCAGATGGCATACAATTTAGTCCTAACCTTGGTGGAGAGCAGGGGACTGGCATGGATGCCATCTTGCTCTTGCCTCCTTGTAAAAACTAGAGTCAGATGCCCTGTCTGTGTTCACTGACCAGCCTAGGGGAGGTTTTACCCATATACTCATCTTCCTTTGCTTATTTAGAGGGTGAATTCACCCTCTAATAGGAATGCTGGAAAGAAGGATCCAACCCTTCATAATTCAAACAATACAGGGAAGAAGCAAAGCAGCGCCTTCACCAAAATATTCAACGTGGTGGTCAGACTGCACCATCCAGGGTCCAAATTCCAAATAAGCTTTGCCTGTTTCCCCATTTTGTCTCTTGCCATCTTGGGGCTGTACCAAAACATGTCGTCCTTAGCTTTTTGCAGTCCACACAATTGCCTGTACAGCCTCACCCTCTAATGGAATTCCCTTACTGCTTTAAGGATCAGGGGACTGATCCTAAAGTGATACACTCTTTAAAAACACCCCACCCTGTCCCTCCTAGCACCATCCTCTCTCATCCCAGTCCACTTGGATCCCTCCAGTGTTTCCCTCTTCCACTCAATTTCTGAGGGTAGAAAATACCCCATTTTCCTCTTTCCTTTTGGTACTCGAATGTCTCAGAGGATATTTATGAGGGAGTCATGCATTCCCCAGGCTTCCCAGGTGGCTCTGTGGTGAAGTATCTACTTGCCAATGCAAGAGACCCAGGAGATGTGGGTTTAATCCCTGGTTTGGGAATAACCTCTGGAGAAGGAAATGGCAACCCACTCCAGTATTCTTACCTAAAACATCCCATGGACAGAGGACGAGCCACAGTCTATGGGGTCTCAAAGAGTTGTACACGGTGAGTGAGCATATACGCAATTCCCCATTCCACTTCCTGCTCACATTTCCAGATCCTCGAGTCTTCTGCTCCATCTCCCAAATCTTCCGGCCTTAGACCCAAGTGACAGAAGTGAGTCATTCAGTCAGCCAACAAATTTTCGTGCAGTGCCCACCAGGTGCTAGGCCCTTGGAGATGCAGTGGGGAAAAGACATAGTCCTGCTCTCATGGGGACTTCTCAGTTAAGTGTCAAGTTTGCCACCATCTAGGCTTCTCTGTCATCCCCACACTAATCCTACCCTCAGGGGAACATATGTAAGCAGTGCCAGAGCCTTCCATCCTGGCTTCGACTACCTACCACCATCACTGCTGCCACCTTCACAGTGTGTCCCAGAACTGTCCACCTAATTGCATACTCATGCGGGGGTGCTCATGAACACACCCCCCCCCCATAATTCCTAGAGTCAGTTATCTGGGTACTTTTCTAGCCTCTTTCTTACACACATGATTTGATGGGTATGTTTGAGCTATGCCAGATCTACATTCTTCACGGTTCTACCCAAGTTTATGTGAGCCAGATAAGTGACTTCCAGTTAAGGGCAGGTCACTATATCCTTAGTTTCTACAAAATCTCTCTCCACACATTCTCGTTTGATTTAGGGGGTGACTAGAGAGAAAATTATTATCTTAAATCTTATTTTGCATGTCACAATATGGAGATTTATCCCAGACACAAGCATGCATTCTTAATTATAATCACAGCATTGATCTGGGCAAGTATAAGATATATGGCCACAAGTTACTGGCGGTTTTGCATTACCATTTTAGTGCAATTAACATCTACCACTAAAGCATAAGACAAAATTAAAATGATGCTTGAAATGTTATGTCCTATCCAGGAAATGTTGTTACTGTTGCATTTTAAAGATGAGGAGTTAAGGTTTTCATTTTTAATTACATTACTGAGTGATTCGTCTTAAGGGAACCTAATTGTGAAGAATATAAATTATTTTGCAAGTTTATGGTGAGGGACTAGTAAGCCTTTTGGGAAGCAAAGAAACAAGCAAATTAAAATTCAGCAACATTCAAAAGTAAAGTGTAAAATTTCTCTCTGGTTGTAACTCTTTTAAAAAGCCTTTTTACAAGAATATTGTAATCAGTAATTTAATCATTCATGAAGCATTTTTGCTGTGATTTGAGGGCGGTACATAACAACGGCAGAAAGCTTATACAGCTTCAAGGCTGCTGCCCACCCCACTTTTAGGCCTGTCTTCTTCCCTGAAGAGTTTTCTCTCCTCTCATGGGGCCCTGTATTCCCAGAGCCATCCTTGGAGTGCCTGCTTAGACAGGAGTCATTCTCCAGGGCAGTGCCCCAAGTTTGCAAATTCTCTTTTCCTCTGCTACCTTCACAACTGCTATTCTTTCCCTCCAAGCCACTCAGCTAGCTGTTAGGGGAAAGCAGCTGATTAAACAAAGTCACACTCCAGTGTTGATGAATAAAAGCACTTAGTGCTCCCTGGGGTGTCTGTAGCTGAGACTGTGAGTCTATAATGGTGGAATTTCAGGCTGTAGTACAGGCTGGTGGGGTATAATTTTTGGTGTGTTTTGATGCCACTCAAGTCATACGACTTGTAGATGCTAAAGGAGCTGATAGAAAAGGATCTCATAAAATGACATTTTGCCTAAGGCCTTTCTTCCAGGGCTTCAAATAGTCAGGAAGAGGTCTTAGTGGTCTCCTGGTCCCAGGAAAGTTTTGTCTGGGTCACATCCATCTGCCCCTTCTTTGAACTCCTCTGTGACCATCAACCATAGATGCCGCCTCACAGAGCTGTAGCAGTGTTCCTTGGACCGATTCGTTTGCCACAAATGGAGTCCTGACTTCAGGAGAAATATAGCAGATCCTTAACATTTGTTGAGGAGGCATTCCCAGGCGTTTTGTTTTCCCATGAAAGTAAAGTGTAGCTTCCCAGGTGTTAATGCACGTGAGGATAACAATAGACATTTCCTATGTTTCCAGCACTGTTCATGCGCTCTCCACATGTGCAAAATGAATTCATGAAACTAATGTGTAAAATTAACTTATATGTTAATTTTTGAATAATTTTTATGAGTTTGTAGCATGTATACTTCTGAAATTATTAAAGCTTAAAATGGCACTCATCCTGTATTAACTCATTTAATTTTCATGACAACTTTACCATGTTGGTAGCATTGCTAACCCCATTTCATGGATGGGAAAACAAGCACTGGGAGATTACTTTGTGCAGTGTTAAATAGCTACTAAGGGACAAAACTGGGGTTATAAACGCTGGCAGTGTAACCCCTATGTTTGTGCTCTTAGCCACTATGCCACACTACCTCTTGGTAGTTGCTAAGAGGCAGCAGAGATGCTGCCATGCCTGCAGAACAGCTGAACTCAATCATTAGTCAAATGTTTCACTCTCCACACCAACCTCAAATTGTCATAATTCAATTTCAGCCATAGCAAGATGGCACCTTCCCACATATCATGGATTGTCAGGGCCCTCATTGGGGTCAAAACCATGAATGACAAATCTAGAACTGCTAAGTGTCCCCTGTGTACCCCACTTTTGTGTTTCCTACACTTTTACATAGCATGATCCAATCCACACTCATTAAATTGAGTTAAATGGAATTGCCACTCTCTGCCAACAAAGGTCCGTCTAGTCAAGGCTATGGTTTTTCCCGTGGTCATGTATGGATGTGAGAGTTAGACTGTGAAGAAAGCTGATTGCCGAAGAATTGATGCTTTTGAACTGTGGTGTTGGAGAAGACTCTTGAGAGTCCCTTGGACCTCAAGGAGATCCAACCAGTCCATTCTAAGGGAGATCGATCCTGGGTGTTCATTGGAAGGACTGATGCTAAAGCTGAAACTCCAATACTTTGGCCACCTCATGCGACGAGTTGACTCACTGGAAAAGACTCTGATGCTGGGAAAGGTTGGGGGCGGGAGGAGAAGGGGACGACCGAGAATGAGATGGCTGGATGGCATCACCGACTCTGTGGACATGAGTTTGAGTGAACTCCGGGAGCTGGTGATGGACAGGGAGGACTGGCGTGCTGTGATTCATGGGGTCGCGGAGAGTCGGACACGACTGAGAGACTGAGCTGAGCTGAGTGAGTTTGGGTGGAGAAGGAAATGGCAACCCACTCCAGTGTTCTTGCTTGGAGAATCCCAGGGACGGGGGAGCCTGGTGGGCTGCCGTCTGTGGGGTTGCACAGAGTCGGACACGACTGAAGTGACTTAGCAGCAGCAGCAGCAGCAGTGAGTTTGGGCAAATCCTCCTGTCTTGCCATCCACTTAAGTTGAACACAACTGAGCGACTGAACTGAACTGAAGTGAGTTTGGGCAAGTCCTCCTGTCTTGCCATCCACTTAATTCCAGATCTATTGGATAGCCTTGGCAGGGCCCCATTTCCCTCCTATGCATCACATGGCAACTTCCTGCATAAACTCACCACATATGCCCCAGCCTAAAGAGCCATAGCGAGGGCCTATCACTGCTACATAATCGCCTCTGAGGCTGCTACAGCCTCTAATGGGAGAGGAGGCACAGTGCTCTGTTCTGGGGAGCCAGCCCCATCTGGGCCAGAACTAGACCTGAAGCTGTTTATGTCTGTGGTCAGGCAGTCAGTCAACCTCCTCTAGCTGATTCCAGGGACCTCATTTGTTCTTCCCAGACCACCTGCATCTCCTTTCCCAGACTCACTGGCCTCCCACTGACCTTGGCTGGGGGGCGCTGGTCTCCTCATCCTGTTTTCTTGGCAATAGCCTCATGACCCTGGCAAACAGGAGGCATTAACACCTAAGATCCAGGGAGCCTCGTCTGTCTTTCATGGCCCACAGACAGAGGGCCTACTTGTTAACCTAACTTTATGGCGCTGTCCCTGGCACCTGGAACCTCCTGAGACTGACCTAGTCCCATTAGCCAAGGCTCTATCAACGGTACTTTATTTCTTGCTGGAATTTCTGAAAACTGAGAGGTTGCTCAGGGATTTCTGAGCCTTGAGTTGATTAGCAGTTAATGATGTGTGTTTTGATGAGAAAATAAAAGATTTTGTTTATCCACTTGAGAGGAGGAAAATTAGGAGTCAAAAGCAGAGAAGGAAAAACACAAATTCTCAGCTTTTCAATGGGGTTTTAAGTGGTTTGGGTCTGCTGAGTTCCCAGTCATTGCTGGAAAATTCTCTGGGTGTTGATTTTATGTATCAGCTCTCAGAAAAATTCATGAAGTGTTTGGCTCTGCCTAAAGCTGTCAGGAGACACACAGAAGGCCAAAAGGGCTGCTGGACAAGTCATTTTACTATTCAGAGAATGTGTGAATACAGCCAGGAGGTCCATTCATACTTCCACCTGAAGCAGAGGGAAAGAGGCACCCACTGGGACCAGAGGCAGTTTCCAGCGTTGTCTTCCAGCCAGAGCCATGGTTCACAAGGATGTCCCCAACTGAGTCAACATGTACAAAAAGAATGTTTTCTGAACCAATTCTTGGTCCACCATTGTTTAAGTCATGGGGAAATGCAGAAGGGCTCCATAAAGGTAGTCTGTGGTTATCTAAAAGGAATAGGCTTTGGAGTCAAACCAATCTGGGTTTGAATCTCACTTAACTATTCCAGATTTCTCAATCTCTATAAGTTTCATTTCTCATTCATAAAATGGGCCAGTACTATTTAACTTGCAGAGTTGCCATGAAGATTAAATGGTTCACTAAGTGAAATTAACTAGCACAGATTTACTCTCACCACCCCTTCCCTTTTTTCTTGTAGAAAGTCTGCATTCTCCCCTCTCTAGAGCACACATGGCCTTTAATGGCAGACACACAAAACAAATAGACCAAGGTGGTTAACATCTTCTAGGGGGTTGGGTTTTTTTCAAAAACAACTCACTGGGGAAGTAGTAATTCATAATCCTCCCTTTCAGCTATTCCCTGATCAAATCAACAAAGTGTCCTTTATTAACTGCTGATGTTGGAGTTTTATAGATGGTTTGGGCCAATAAACTCAGTTGGCTGGAGTTAGGCAGTCAAAGCCTTGATTTCCAAATGGGCCCATAGAAGGGATGTTCTTTGACAGTAAGTCTTACTCAGGCCAGTTCAGCCAGTCACATAACAAATAAGTATTGGCAGTTATATGTGGAGCTAGATAAGAGACTGAGTGAGGGTCTTTCTCTATCACTATTACTAAAATGACAACTTGGGGCACATCTTACTGGCCAGCATCCTTACCTTTTCTTTGCAAGGCCTGTCCATGGGATAGGAAGTACCCTTTGGTGAGAATCTGTTTGAAGACTTCGCTGATGTTCTTAGGTAGTCCTAACTCTGAGGGCAGATGACAGTGTTGGAGGCTCTCAGCTCTTCTGGAATAGTCTCTTCTCACTAAACTGCCTTTGCCTCTGGGTTGGAAGAGTCAAACTTGTGACTTGGGTCATCTGGAAAGGAGATATTGAGGGAGCAACTCATAGGTGTGGTTATACGCTGTAAAGATATTACCACCACCCAGTAGAAGATACTGAAAGGTCATTGACACATTTAACAGCAGGGTCAAAACAGAAAGCCTAAGACTGAAGTCTAATTATTCTTTATTTTTGATTCATCTTTATTTCGCTCCTTGAACACATTAAAGCTGTGTTCTTTCCAGCTGGAGGAAGCTTTTCCATCAAGGTTAGGGCTTATCAGAATTTCCTTTCCATTCTGGCACTAATTTAACTCTGTAGGGTTATTTTAATGGAGGAGTTTCCCAGTTAAGCAACAATTTTCAGGAACATCTCTGGGTTTAAGGTAGCTTTAGTATGCCTATAAAAAGCCAAGAGCCATTCAAAGTAGCTGGCTATGAATTGCTCATGAGATGGGTAATAGTGAGTTCAACACTAACATTGGCAATTTCTTTAAAAATGAAGAAATGCACCTTGGAATTGCTCAAAGTCCTAGAAGGATAAAAGAAAAAAATATTCAGGTTTTCTCACATGAAGATAGGGGTGGTAATGGAAATGAGGGGGGTTGACAGCTGCAAAGCAAAGGACATAAGTCAACTGGGAAGTCATTTGGGGTGTGGCTGAGGTCAATATCATAGGTGAAACTCAACTGGATATTTTATTTCACATTTGGGGAGAGATGGATAAGAAGATTTTCTTCAACAAAAGCTAAGCCTCGCCATGTTCCCTGAAAGCTTAGAGGCATCATCCTCAGTGCACCCCATGCCAGGAAGTAGAACAACAGGCATTCCTGGTGTCCCAAAGCCCAGCGCCTGCATTTGTCCAGTGAGGGAATTTCCTCCTGTACACAACTGTGTGAAGTAATATTCCTGCAGAAAGATCCTTCCAAAATCTTTCTGAAGCTTTTTGGACAACTACCGATGTGGTTCTTTAAAAGCTGCTTACAAGACAGGATCCACCGATGGGTGTTAAAATTAGTGGGTGAACATTTGTGGAGAAATGCTCTCTCTCTCAAGGTATTTATTAATTACAAAGGGAAAAGCAGTAACAATGTGCAGCCAGCAATGTGCAGCCAGCATAACAGTCACACCACAAGCAAGTGATCAAAGTTAACGTCACCAAAAATCAGAGGTGTCAACAACACGCACCTTCGGATATGATGTCCTGAAAAGGGTACATTATCACTTCTCATAAAAGCAGTTGTTAGAGCCTCTTCATGGGAATAACAACACTCTTTATAGACTAGCAGTTTCGGTGTATTTCTTGACCAAAATGCATAGTTTTAACTTAATTATGGGAAAGCTAGACAAACTCAAATCTTCTAGAGGGAAATTCTATAACTGGCTAGCATTCTTCACAAGTGTCAAAAAAAAAAAAAGAAAAAAAAGACGGGAAAACCGAGGAGGTGTCACAGATTGAAGATGCCTAAGAAGAAGTAGATTCTGGAACAGGAAAAGGACATTAGTGAAAAGACTGGTGAAATCTGAATAAGGCCTATAGTTTATGTAATAGTACTGTGCTAATGTTAATTTTCTGATTCTGATGGTTGTACTATGATTATGGAAGATATTAACATCAAAGGGCATACATATATGAGTTCTCTGTACAATTTCCCCAACTTTTCTGTAAGTCTAAACTTATCTCAAAATAAAAAGTTAAAAAACAAGTTTTCTGGGGAAAAAAAGACCCACCAGGCAGCATAATATTGCCCTCTGAAGTGCCTCAGTGCCTCAGCGAGCCAGATGGGGGTGCATAATTACCTTCCTTCACATTCTGTGTTTAATTTCTACAAGTTGTAACTTGTGCGGCCTCTCAGTCCCGTGGGTAGTCTAGGAAAATGATATTTCATGTTTCAAGACTAAAAGGGTAAAATTGAGAAGAGCCTCTCTAGCTTGGTTTCACAAGCTTTATTACTTGTGAGAAACATGTCTGTGAACAGGGAAATACCAATGATGTAAACAGATATAGTTTTAAAGGCTAAAACATGGAAGAGGGACTATAAGGCAGGAGGACTGCCAATTATTTGATTTTTTTTTTTCCCTTAAAAGCTGTGTACTTCTTTGGAGTCAGAATCCAATTGTTTCAAGTCTTCATTAATCAGTGACACCATTCATCAAATGGACACATTGGCATAACAAGCTCTCATAAATACAGTGTTTGTGATCTTTCTGGAATTATTAGAGTGAGGAATGGGGGTGGAGTGAAATCACGCAGTACCCCATCTACTTAGTCTAAAACATACTTACATATGCCACAGCAAATTAACATCCTGTCATGTTTTCTGTTTCATCTCTCTCTCTCATGTTTCTCTGTCTCCCTTCGGTTCTCTCTCTCTTGCATGTATAACGAGCAAACCAAGGGCTCCCCCCAACCCCTTAATTGAGGCAGTTCAGGTCAAATCATGATTGTTAATGGAAAGAAACCAAATCATTTGTCACAGAGCTTAATTTCGCCTGCACTGCCTGATTTCCTGCTGTTATTATACTTACAGTAGATGATAAAAGCAGTTGTTACAGCCTCTTCATAGGAAAACAAATCCCACCTGCAATCTGAATCAAAGCACCTGGGGCTGGGATCGAACAGGTATTTTTCCAGCCTTGGTTGCTCTTCAGATTGATTGAAAAGAACTGCTTCAGTTTTGAATGAAATTTAACTCCCACATTTCCAAGTACTATATTTAGTCTCATACGAGTGAGTATTTGAGGTCGCTCTTGAGAAAATATGGAGGCCCGGGAGCCCTTTTCTCATTCTACCACCTCCGAACTCAGACTTGCTCTAGGTTTCTGAAACTGCAGTTTGTGGGCTTGGAACCACCTGTGTGTTAAGATGGAGACTGAGTGTATATCCACTGCAAGTTGGAAAGCCACCACCAAAAGCCCAGGAGAACAGGTTCTTCTCATAGGGAAAGGATAAAGCATTTGATTGAGCATTTATGGAAATAATAATTCCCTGGAAACCTATGATTTCAATACTTTCTCCAATTTTTACCTTGCTAATGACCTGTTGACTACAGAGGTGGTGCTGGTTTTGAGACCTTTTTTGTCAAACTTGTTTTTGTCTTACAGATGGAGAAACAGGCTTGATAGGCATGACTTTTGCCACAAAGGAGGTTCAGAAGTAATGTGATAGCTGCTAGTCATGATCAGCCTTCTGGCCAGCCATCTCATGGGGCTCCAAAACCACCACATGGGGCTCCCCTGGGGCCACTCGAAAATGCACATCAGTAAGAGTGCAATCCCGCCTTTCGGGAACTCAACCCTGGCTGTGGTGTGTGATCCAGGTTGTGGTGTGTGAGTAGGATGTGTTTGTCCTGTGTTTATGTGGGAGTGGGGCAAAGCATTATTTGGCATGAAAGAGGACAGAGCCTGAGAGAAGAGATTGAGGAATACCAGGCATACCTCTGGATGAACCAATTATAACTTCCCAAACCACTGCCTTTGAAGATTTGCTCTAGGTCAGACGTTTCCAAGTCTGACTGAACATCTAAGTTACCTGGAGAAGCTTCAAAAGTACAGATTCTAGGGCTCCACTCTAATTTTATTGGATCAGAACTTCTAGGGGAAGGGCTAAGGAAAAAGTCTTTTCCAAAAGCCCAGAAGGTAGCTCAGACCAAGGTCCAGGTCTGGTAACCACTGCTCCTGATTGTGCTTAGTTGCTCAGTTGTGGCTGACTCTTTGCGACCCCATGGACTGCAGCCCGCCAGGCTCCTCTGTCCATGGAATTCTCCAGGCCAGAAAACTAGAGTGGGTTACCATGTCCTCCTCCAGGGGATCTTCCCAACCCAGGGATAGAACCCAGGTCTCCCACCTTGCAGGAGGATTCTTTCCCATCTGAGCCATGAGAGAAGCCCAAGAATACTGGAGTGGCTAGTCTATCCCTTCTCCAGGGGATCTTCCTGACTTAGGAATTGAACACGGGTTTCCTGCATTACAGGCAGATTATTTACCAGCTGAACTGCCAGGGAAGACCACTGTTCCTAACTACTAAGAACCAATCACTATCCCTGACTATATGGGGCACTGTGTATAAGTAATAATAGCTTAATGTTTTTCAAGCATTTGCTATATGCACAGAGCTTAGAGCTTTATACACATAGTCTTATTTAGTCCTTATAATAGCCACATAGGAAAGGTACTATTATTTCCATCTTAAAGATGAGGAAACTGAAGTTTAGAGAGATAAGGTAACTTGCCTAAGATTTTACAGTTAATAAGTGGAAGAACCAGGATCCATACACAAATGGTCTGATTTATGAGTCGAGGTTCTTACTTACTAGGTCATAATGCTTTGGGACGCTGAGTATTTATTCTCTTAGATAATTTTGGCCCTAGGATGAGGGAGTGGAGGAGAGAAGTAAGTATATCAAGAAAGAATGAGGCACAGTGTGTAAGCCTGTGCGTGCTTACTACATGAGTGTTAGCAATGTGGGGAGCAGATGGAGAACTGAAGAAACTGATAGATGGCTAAGCCTGAGGGAAGAAGAGTACAATGGAATAGTGAAACAAGAATGAATTCAGGAGCCAAAGACTTAAGTGTGAATCCCAGCTCTGCCATTTGCTAACTGTATGACTTTATGCAGTGCATTTAACCTCTTAGAGCCTTGGTTTACCTGTCAATAAATAAAAATAATAATACTTGTGTTGCAGGTTTGCAGATTATAGATAAGGGCTTTGCATGGAGTAGATCCCCAGTTATGGCAGTTATTATTACATTATTATTATATTGCACAGAAAAAAGGGCAACAATACTCAAAGGACTGATGTCCTCACCCCAAACTGAAAGTGGTTATCAGAAATAATCTGACTGAAGATATAATTCAAAGTGACTAGAAAAAGTTCAGGACAAAATTCTTTTAGAAAACTGCCTGGGAGACATAGACTCTTTAGATGTTAAAAAAAAAAGAAAAAAAATGTAATCCAAAACACAGTTGTTCTCTGCCCCACATGAAGAGTTATAGGAAAAGTGAGGGTTTGGTAAAGACCTGAAGAGTAGATGTAAATTCTTTCAAGTATCAAGATAGTTATAAAGGATTAGTTGATTCCCCCCCCCCGCCCCATAGCCTCCTCTTCTCAAAGGCAGCCTTGTGCTTTCAGACATGACAATGCTGCTTCTAATCTGGGGGCATCAGGAAAGAGACCTCAGGGAAGAACAAATTCTTCCCTTAGATGAAGATTGTGTACAACCCAGTGTGTGTCCATTGGCTGGACATAGTCCTTGGAATTTTGCTGATGGGTTTGAACCCTAAACTTCAAAATGATGGCAGAAGATAGAAAGACATTTAGACGTCGTTCTACAAAAGCAAGAAGAAAGGCACTACTGCCAAAAAGATGACTAAAAGGGAACAATAATAGTCTTCTATCATTGGAAGAATATAATGGTCCCAGGGAGAGTAATTAGATAATATAAAAAGGATTCTTGGGAAGGAAAATTCAGACTCTCAGGAACATTTTATACGTGTCAGGACTTGTGAAATAGTGTTCCAAAAGAAGAGGCAGAAACTGTCTTCACTGAATCATGGAAAGTCAAGTGAAAATTGAACATGATAAAACACTCCAGCTGGGCATCTCCAATCTACTTCTTGAAGATGAATTTGCCAAGATTTAAACTTGAGAAAGATTTTGAACCATAGCCCAAGAATGAACAGCTATTGCTGCATGGAAAACATAGGTAAGTCTCATTAAGTATAATGTTAAGTCAAATAAGCCAGACACAAAATGCATACTGTATGATTCCGTTCATATAGAGGTCCAAAAGAGGTAAAACTAATCTATGTGTTGAAAGTCAGGCATCCTAGTTATCTTTGGAGTATGGTGATTGGGAGAGACACAAGAGAGTTTTCAGGGTTGCCAGTTATGTTCTGTTTCTTAGTTTGGATGCTAATTACATGGATGTTTTTCGTTTGTGAGTATCCATTGAATTGTATACTCGTGATTTATGTATTTTTCTATATGTGTATTTCAATAAAAAGTTATAAAGCTTTCATCTATAAACAGAGAGTAATTTCTTTCAAGAGCAGCAAACTCCAGATATCTAAATTCAGAGTTTATTTCTAATTGCTGTACCGAGGAAAATTTTATCTTTTCTTGAACTGCCAATTCTTCAACTTCATGTGCTGGTCAGAATAACCCTAATATGTCAGTTCAAGTGTTCTGAGAAGCATATATCAATACTAAGATGGACTTAGATGTGCAAGAGATTTATCAGAAGAAATCCCTTTGAGGGATAAAAGGGAAGGAAACTGTGGAGAGCCTTCAGGTTAAAATGCAAATTTGACACCTTTATGAGGGATAGCGAGGCAAGAGGGTTGATGTAGGAAGACTTTCAGCCCATAGCATGATCCTGAGAAGATCTCATCTAGTTGATGGGAAAGTCTTGGCAAGTGTTTCTCTGTAGAGGAATACTGTACTGGGAAGAACTAGTGCTTTTCTAGTCTCCCAGCATAATCAGTCTTGACTGGGTGCAGCCCAGAGGAAGTGGGGCCTTGGCGTGAATGCTGTAGTGAACTTGAAGGTGCAGCAGTTTGAAGCTGCAAACATAGTCACAGCAAGTAGGTCTTCTTGAAAGGAAGTCTGGGCAGAGCCTGTCTATGCCCACCACACCTTTGTGTGGAGTGATGCTCATGGGATGGGAGTTGGCTACAGCGCACTCCATACAGAAATGTTATCTAGCATGTTATAAACATGAAGATTAATGTGCTCCAGGTTATTTCCTTACTGTTTAATAGCAAAGAAAAAAAGAAAAATAAAATATGGCACGTACCATATAAAAACAGTTGTTTTTTTAAATAGAGTGTATTTCAAAGCTTGTTGGGAAATATAGAGAGCTTCTTAAAAGAAAAACAACTGCTTCTCAGGTTCCATTTTAGCCCACTTTCTAGAGAATATTCTTTGAGCCACTTAAAGAAAAATGACTTGTGTTATATTCTGTTAGGCTCATAGCACAAAATAATGTAAATATTGTTATCCTGGAATTGTAACTCCTGTTTCATTGATTTAACTGCCCAAATTCTCAGGAATAATAAGCGGGGCATTTGAATTAGGGACACCTTTCTCACAACATATGGGTTCTTTTTTCCACCTATTCTATCATCTATGTCCAGAAACAAAATCCTGTAATTAGCTTAACAAGGGGCCTTAATATATTGACAAAGTTGCTAACTTCAATGTGACAACTCGTTTTTGGCTAGCTATTCCTCCTGCTGGTTACCACCACAAATTTCCACAATTCAAGAAAAAATAAAATTGGTCATCTGTTTCTTAACAATGCGGAGTCTCTCTGTTGCAGAAAGTGGCATTTTCATTCTTTTTTATGGCTGAGTAGTATTCCATTGTGTGTGTGTGTGTGTGTGTGTGTGTGTGTGTGTGTACACCACATTTTCTTCATCCGTTCACCTCTCAGTGGAAAAGAATCTGAAAAAGACTATATATATATATATATATATATATACACACATGCACACACACAAACATTATATAATTGAATCACTTTTCTGTACACTTGAAACTAGCACAACATGGTAAATCAACTATACTTCAATAAGAAAAACAATGTGGGAGTTTCGATTTATGTAATAGAGTGCCTGAAGAACTATGGATGGAGGTTTGTGACATTGTACAGGAGATGGTGATCAAAACCATCCCCAAGGAAAAGGAATGCAAAAAGGCAAAATGGCTGTCAGAGGAGGCCTTACAAATAGCTGAGAAAAGAGAAGTTAAAGGCAAACGAGAAAAGGAAGCATATACCCATCTGAATGCAGAGTTCCAAAAATAGCAAGGAGAGATAAGAAAGCCTTCCTAAGTGAATAATGCAAAGAAATAGAGAAAAACAAAAGAATGGGAAAGACTAGAGATCTCTTCAAGAAAATTAGAGATACAAAGGGAACATTTCATGCAAAGATGGGCTCAATAAAGGACAGAAATGGTATGGACCTAACAGAAGCAGAAGATATTAAGAAGAGGTGGCAAGAATACACAGAAGAACTGTATAAAAAAGATGTTAATGACCCAGATAACCACAATGGTGTGATCACTCACCTAGAGCTAGACATCATGGAGTGTAAAGTCAAGTGGGCCTTAGGAAGCATCACTACGAACAAAGCTAGTGGAGGTGATGGAGTGCCAATTGAGCTATTTCAAATCCAAAAAGTTGATGCTGTTACAGTGCTGCACTCAATATGCCAGCAAATTTGGAAAACTCAGCAGTGGCCCCAGGACTGGAAAAGGTCAGTTTTCATTCCAATCTCAAAGAAGGGCAATGCCAAAGAATTTTTGGACTACCACATAATAGCACTCATTTTACATGCTAGCAAAGTAATGCTCAAGATTCTCCAAGCCAGACTTCACCAGTACATGAACCGAGAACTTCCAGATGTTGAAGCTGGATTTAGAAAAGACAGATGAACCAGAGATCAAATTGCCAACATCTGTTGGATCATACAAAAAGCAAGAGAATTAAAAAAAAACAAACATCTACTTCTGCTTCATTGACTATGCCAAAGCCTTTGACTGTGTGGATCACAACAAACTGTGGAAAATTCTTCAAGAGGTGGGAATACTAGACCACCTTATTTGCCTCCTGAGAAACCAGTATGCAAGTCAAGAAGCAACAGTTAGAATCAGACATGGAACAACAGACTGGTTCCAAATTGGGAAAGGAGTCCGTCAAGACTGTATATTGTCACCCTGTTTATTTAACTTATATGCAGAGTACATCATGAGGAATGCTGGGCTGGAAGAAGCACAAGCTATAATCAAGATTGCTGGGGGAAATATCAATAACCTCAGATATGCAGATGACACCACCCTTATGACAGAAAGCGAAGAGGAACTAAAGAGCCTCTTGATGAAAGTGAAAGAAGAGAGTGAAAATTCTGGCTTAAAACTCAACATTCAAAAAATGAAGATCATGGCATCTGGTCCCATCACTTCATGGCAAATAGATGGGGAAACAATGGAAACAGCGAGTGACTATTTTTTGGGCTCCCAAATCACTGCAGATGGTGACTGCAGCCAAGAAATTAAAAGATGCTTGCTCCTTGGAAGAAAAGCAATGAGAAACCTAGTCAGCATATTAAAAAGCAAATACATTAGTTTGCAGACAAAGGTCCATCTAGTCAAAGCTATGGTTTTTCTGGTAGTTATGTATGGATGTGAGAGTCGGACCTTAAAGAAGGCTGAATGCTGAAGAATTGATGCTTTTGAACTGCATTGTTGGAAAAGACTCTTGAGAATCCCTTGGACTGCGAGGAGATCAAACCAGTGAATCCTCAAGGAAATCAGTCCTGAATATTCATTAGAAGGACTGATGCTGAAGCTGAAGCTCCAGTACTTTGGCCACCTGATGCAAAGAACTGGCTCATTGGAGAAGACCCTGATGCTGGGAAAGATTGAAGGCAGGAGGAGAAGGGGACAACAGAGGATGAGATGGTTGGATGGCATCACCGACTCAATGGACATGAGCTTGAGTAAACTCCGGGAGCTGGTGATGGACAGGGAGGCCTGGTGTGCTGCAGTCCATGGGGTCACAAAGAGGTGGACACGACTGAGCAACTGGACAACAACGACAAAATATCATCATAAAAATAAGGTGCACTTCTGGTCCAGAGAAGATGATGTTGACCCATTTTTCCCTGTGCATCCCGGACAACTGCCACTATAAACCCCGGAACAAGAGGCAAAAAAGAATTCTGAAAGATGATAAGAGGACAAGAAGGGAACTTCCTCACCCTGATAAAGGGCATGTATAAAAAAACCCACAGCTAACATCATACTTGATGGGGAAAGGCTGACTGCTTTCTCCCTAAGACCAGGAGCAGGGCAATGATGTCTGGTCTCAGTATTCTTATTCAACATATCACCAGACGTTCTAGCCACTGTGATAAGGAAAGAAACAGAAATAAAAGAAATACAGATTTGAAAGGAAGAAACAAACTGTCCCCATTTACAGATGAAATGATTGTGTACTTACAAAATCCCAAAGAAGCTACACACACAAAAAAAATCCTAGAACTAATAAGTGAGTTCAACAGGATTTCAGAATACAAGATCAGCATGTGAAAATCAATTTTCTATATATTAGTAATGAACAGGAGGAAAGAAAACCACTATGCTATTTATAATCACACCAAAGAAAATTAAATACTTCAATATAAATCTAACAAAACATGTATAGAATCTTTATGCTGAAAATTACAAAATGCTGATGAAATAAATCAAAGAAGATTTAAGTAAATGGAGAGACATATCTTATTCATGGACTGGAAGACATCAGTTCTGCCCAAATTGATCTGTAGGTTTAATGTAATTCTTATTAAAATCCCAGCAAATTTGATAGCCCTAGAAAGGTTAAATATAAAATTTATATGGAAAAGAAAATGACCTAAGAATAATGAAAACAATTTTGAAAATGGAGAAGAAAACTGGAGGAATCAACATAATCCATATTAAGACTTACTGTGTAGCTATAGTAATAATCAAGACAATTTGGTACTGACAGAAGAATAGGCACAGATCAGTGGAACAGAATTGAGAACTTAGATATAGACACACACAAGTGTGGACAACTACTTTTTGATAAAGGCATAAAACTAATTCTGTGGAAGAAAGATAGCCTATTCAACATGGGGTACCAGAGCAAGTGAACATTCAATTCCCACTATAAATCTCTAACAAGGAACCAACCCATAGTAAGAGTGAAAGAGATAATTCAGGATGATGATAGTCTGCAATTGATGCAAATACTCCTGTCAAGTTTGGGAGCAGTCCCTTTAAGGCAGGATGTCAGTGAATGAGAAAGTAACTTTAATCCCATGCAGACAGAAATGTTGACCTCAGAGACCAATGGGGACACTTTGTTGAGTAGGGGTTGATGGTGGGGTTTGATTTACGTTTCCAATGGAAGGCATGAGAGCTCTGCAGAGTCACAGACCCAGAAGCCTGATCCTAGGGTTGGGGCCAGTGTGGGGAAGGGTCATATAGAGGATGAGCTGCTAAATGGGGCTGAGTGATGCCTCAGGGACAGTGGGAGAAGCCATTTTCAACCTTAGACCCACACACTGGTGGTCTGGCCCAGAAATTAGGCAGGGATAATCCAAGGGTGAAGAGTACCAGAGAGTCACCTGGAGGGGCCAAGGTGGGTAGGGACTGATGGAGAGTAATCTCATGAGAGCTCTTGGATATTGACCTGGCAGAGAGACCACAAATGCAAAGGGCAGCAATGAAAACTGTGAGCCATCCTAGCCAGAGAGACTTTACTCTTGCTCTCTTCCCCTCCTATAAAACTGTTCTGTCCATAAAACTCTGTGATTTGAGAAATCCTCCCAACCGAAGAAAAAAGAAATGATTGGGGTCCCTCCTGTATTATACATTGACGTCCTGTGCAAAAATGAAGGATCTTGCAAGTCGTTTTACCCTTGAACTTATAGCAACAGAAACCTTGTCAATTGTGTTGGAGAGAGTTGCCACTCTTGAATCGGACACACCTGACAGGCCCTACACACTGAAGCTGCAGGAGTGCAGTGCATTTTGTGGCATAAGCCATTTGTGAAATTGATGTCTGTGTTCTTGTTTGTTTATAGCTAGGTCAGATAAGATGTATCTGTGGAAGAGATCACTAATCCCTCCCAGAACTGATGAATTCGATGGCTGAGAAAGCCCTCAGCAGCTCTCCTTCCAAGGGCCAACTGCAGAGATAGACTCTTGTCCTGACCACAGGGCCAGGCACTGGGGACCATGGTTTTCAGTGGTTGGAGATGTTAAGGGGCCACTGCTTATTGTCCCCTTTAACATAAACACTCCTGACTTGGAGTGTCTTAGCAGTTAATTTTTAGGATTGTTTTGGATAATGTTCTAATTGTCATTGCTCCTTACTCCAGGGCAACTTTGTCGATTTTCCTTTGTCACTGGGAGATCAGGCTGGCTCATTTCTGAATGGATTTTTAGGAGAAGAAAAGGGGAATCAGACCTCTGGAAAGAACAGAGGAGCTGGCAGGTGTAAAGGGGTGTGTGTGTGGCCCTCTCTGAACTAGCCTATCCTTGGTCCTTTATGTGGCAGTATTTCAATCACACTCATGTTGGTATTGTTAATATCATCCAGCAAATTGTCACCTCTCCAAAACCAAATCTGGGTCTGTTTTCCACTTAACTGAAATCCACTGCCTTATTGTTTCATGCCTGTGACTGTTTGTTTCTGGTCCTTTCTTGGTGATGAATATGCATGCTCCTCTGTCTCATGAACCTGGATTCTCACTTGGCTTGTATAGGACTCTCCATTGATTGGACAAGCCCCGAAAGCCTCAAGAGATGATCACGTGACAGGAGATAGAAATAACCTCTCCTGATGCTGGTTGCAGGAGTCTCACCCTCTGTCAGAGGCAGGAGAGTGCTTCCAAGGTGCTGCTAGCATGAAAACCACCATGTACACAGTGAACCATGTACACAGCAGAACCATGTACTTCAGCATGTTCTAGTTTAGACTATTTTCTGCACTTGTCTTCGGTCAGATTAAAATATCAATTACTGACCTACTTTCTCCCTCCATTTATTTTTGTTAAATCTCTTGATTTCAGAACATCCCTTACCCCTTGCTGGGCTGTGCTTAGTCGTGTCCGACTCTACAAGCCTGTTGCGTGTATCCCACCAGCCTCCTCTGTCCATGGGGATTTTCTAGGCAAGAACGCTGGAGTGGATTGCCATTCCCTCCTGAAGGGGATCTGCCACCCAGGGATCAAACCCAGGTCTCCCACATTGTGGGCAGATTCTTTACTGTCTGAGCCACCAGGGAAGCCCAAGAATACTGCAGTGGGTAGTCTATCCCTTCTCCAGGGTATCTTCCTGACCCAGGAATTGAACTGGGGTTTCCTACATTGCAGGCGGATTCTTTACCAGCTGAGCTACCAGGGAAGCCCACCCTTATGCCTTACCTGGTGAGAGTGTTAATAGCCTTGGTAGGGAGGCCAGAAGTCCCCAAGTGGCAGGAGGAAATAAAACTAGAGGAAATAAAAAAGTGGCAGACTTTTTTTTCTTTTCTCTTCTAATCCTGTGTTGTCATGACGATACCTGGTTCCACCTGAACTTAACTTTATCTCAAACCTTGAGATAACCAATGTGTTTTTCTCTTGAAAATATCTTTCTTAAGTTATGTTAATGAACTTGCTTGGAAATCTGCCTTTCTTCAAGATTCATGTCAATTGTTTTATGGCCAGAGATGACTTTCCTTGTGCCAATGCTATCTCAAAATGCATGTTGAGGGGCCTGGTGCAACTCTCTGTTTTGAGGTGTTTCCTTTCTTTGATTAGCAGCTTG
Source organism: Moschus berezovskii (assembly GCF_049115385.1). NCBI lineage: Eukaryota > Metazoa > Chordata > Mammalia > Artiodactyla > Moschidae > Moschus > Moschus berezovskii. The sequence continues at coordinate 17,332,635 of NC_142488.1, read as the reverse complement.
CTAATAGGTCTATAACTTCTTGATAAAAAGTAAGCCAGAAAGAAAAACATCAATACAGTATACTAACGCATATATATGGAATTTAGAAAGATGGAAATGATAACCCTGTATACGAGACAGCAAAATAGACACAGTTGTATAGAACAGTCTTTGGGACTCTGTGGGAGAGGGTGAGGGTGGGATGATTTGGGAGAATGGCATTGAAACATGTATATTATCATATGTGAAGTGAATCGCCAGTTCAGGGTCGATGCATGAGACAGGATGCTCGGGGCTGGTGTGTGGGGATGACCCAGAGGGAGGATAAAGGGAGGAGGGAGGTGGGTTCAGAAAGGGGAACTCATGTACACCTGGGGCAGATTCATGTCAATGTATGGCAAAACCAACCAACATAATATTGTAAAATAATTAGCCTCCAATAAAAATTAAAAAAAAAACTAGCAAAGGGGTACTCTTTCTGTTCCCTTCTGATGTCTATGTCAGAAACTTTCTCTATCTCTTTTATACTTTAATAAAACTTTTATTACACAAAAAGCTCTGAGTGATCTAGCCTTGTCACTGGCCTCATATTGAATTAGTCTCCTCTGGAGGCCACGAATCCTGGCGTTGTTCATGGCTCCTAGCGGCAACTTTTCACTGGGACTAAAACAAAACATAACTAATCCTGTTATTGCATCAGCATCTATCTCAGTAAAAATCTTTTAAAAAATCCCACCAAAAAACCAACTCTATGCAATATAAAAATCACATAATGTTGTAAACAAATAATGTTTGCTAGTTGAAGGGGCATTATGGCATATGAATTACCTTCCTTACTGTATATGCACATGTATAATTTTTACGTGTGGATTTTGTGTGCTTGGATCTTCTTAAAGCAGGATCCTGTTGTGTCAAGATTGGAGTTTGATCAATTACATGTTATAATAATATCCTCTTGTATGTTCTCCTCCAAACCTCAGTTGCTTACGGTGAGTGTTTCTTTGTGTTCTCATAGATATATGAGTTCAGTGTGGGTTAGGCTCAGTTGGACAATTCTGCTTCAGAATGCAGATCTAGACTAACTTGGTTCTTTGATACATTTTGGCTCCAATACTGGTCCACACGTCTCTCATCCTGTTTTGACCAGTGGGTCCCTTGAGACATTTCTATTTTTTTTTTTTTTTTACTGTAGTTGATTTATAATATTTGCTATTTTCAGGTACACAGCAAAGTGATTCAGTTTGTATATATATAAACTGTTCTGTTTCAGATTCTTTTCCATTAGAAATTATTAGAAGATATCGAATATAGTTCCCTCTGCTATACAGTGGGTCCTTATTGTTTATGTATCATAGTGTGTATCTGTTAATCTCAAACTCCTAATTTATCCCTCCCTCCTGCCCCTTTGGTAACCATAAATTTGTTTTCTGTGAGTCTGCTTCCATTTCTCAAATAATTTCATTTGTAACATTTTTTAAGATTCCACAAGTAGGTGATATTAGTCTTTCTCTTTTAATCTTTTCTGGATTTATGCCTAGGAGTGATACTGCTGGTATATGGCAACTGTAATTTTAGTTTTTTAAGGAAATTCCATACTATTCTCCATAGTGCCTACACCAAATTACATTCCCATCAACAGTGTAGAAGTATTCCCTTTTCACCACACATTCCATTTTATTATTTATTTGTTACTTATAGACTTTTTAATGATGGCCATTCTGGGTGGTGTGTGGTAATACCTTATCATAGTTTTGATTTGCATTTTTCTAATAATTAGTGATGTTGAGCATCTTTTCATGTGCCTGTTGACCCTCTGTGTGTCTTCTTTGGAGAAATGTCTATTTAACTCTTCTGCCCTTTTTTTTTTTATTTGGTTGTTTGGTTTTTGTTACTGAGTTGTATGAGCTATTTGTATATTTTGGAAATTAAACCCTTGGCGGTCGCATGTGTTGTGAATATCTTCTCCTGTTCTGAGGTTGTTTTTTCATTTTGTTGATGTTTTCCATTGCTGTGCAAAAGCTTTTAATTTTGATTAGGTCTCATTTGTTTATTTTTGCTTTTATTTCTTTTGCCTTGGGAGACTGTCCTAAGAAGACATTGCTATGATTTATGTCAAGGAATATTTTTCTTATATTCTCTTCTAGGAGTTTTATGGTGTCATGTCTTATATTTAAGCTTGTAAGCAATTTTGAGTTTATTTCTGTGTATGGTGTGAGTGAGTGTTTTAACTTCATTGATTTACATGTGCCTCTCCAGCTTTTCCAACACCACTTGCTGAAAAGACTGTCTTTTCTCCAGTGTATAGTCTTGTCTTCTTTGTTGTAGATTAATGGACTATAAGTGTGTGAGTTTATTTTGGGGCTCCCTATTTGTTCCATTGATTCATATGTCTGTTTTTGTGCCACAGTATTAGCTGTTTTGATTTCTGTGGCTTTGTAGTGTTGCCTGAGTTCTAGGAGGGTTGGAGGCATTTCCATTTTTGATGACAAATGTACAAAAGGGGCAAGCAGAAAAACGTGACATCCCTTAGGGCCTAGGCTCAGAACGTCACAACATCCCTTTTGCCCATACTCTACTGGCTAAGTAAACTGCATGGCCAAGACCAATATCAATGGAGTAGGAACATGTCCTTGACTTCTAGTGGAGCTGCAAACCCGCATGGATGGCAAAGGTCATGAGGACATGGAAGAATAAGGATTCAAAGAATTAGAGCAATCTGCTGAGACTGAAATGGGTGGAGAGCACCTGTGTGGAGAATGACTCAAAGGGATTGAATTAGTGTGCTTGGGCTGCCATAACAATACCACAGACTGGGGACTTAGATAACAATTTATTGTCTCACAGTTCTGGAGGCTAGATGAACAAAATGAAAGTGTGGGCAGGTTCGGTTTCTTCTGATGCAGAGGGCCACCTTCTTGCTATAGCCTCTTATGGTCTTTTCTCTGTGTGCATGCATTCTTCATGTCACTCTGTGTTCTAATCTTCTCTTCTTGTAAGGACAAAATCATATTGAATTAGAATCTACCCTAATGGCCTTCCTTATCTTAACATAGTCACCAAATCCCCTATCTCCAAATAAAGATTCACATTCTGAGCCACTAGGGGTTAAGATTTCAGTATATGAATTTGGGGAGGACACAATTCAGCCCATTGCAAGGATTGTCTTCTAAGTAGCTTAAAGCACTTCATAGAGGAATATACTGAGTTGGTCATTACGTGATGAGGAATTTAGAGACAAGGGAAGTGGGAGGGATCCAGACATGATTATTATGTGAATTAAACCAATTTGAGAAGACCACTACAGAATAAAGACTGGAATACATTTCCCTTGTGACAAATGGCTGCGATTTTCTACCACTTGAGTCCACCTGAGGTACCTGTCACTGAAATAAGTCAAATGAAATATAATAGAGAGATCAACCTACTTTTGACAACAGGGATCTTTGCTTATTTTAATCCCACTGACCTCAAAATCAGTACAATTTAGTCCAAGTGTTCTGCTCATTTTGTCTTGATCATCCTAGTCAAAGTTATCTGCCAGCAGTAGGAGAGAGGAAAATTCACTCTACAAGCATGAATATTCCTAGTGGAGAGGTATAGGAAACCCCTCTACCTACAAGTAAAGAAGCCCTGGTGGACTCATTCTCTGTAAAACAACAAAATCTAAAACCATCAACAACAAGAAAAAAAAACCTTTATAATAAAAATTAGTATGACCAATAACTTACACTACCAAAAATCACCCCCCAGGCCCCAGATGAACACATTAATGTAACTAGCAATATTCTTTATTGTTCACTTAGAGGGGATTTAATCTGTGTGGTTTAAAGATGTTACCTCCTTCCTTAATTTTAAAGAGAAACTCTCCTTTTAGTGCAGTAATGGATTTTCTAGTAATGAAATTAGTGTTAATGGATCTGATATCAAAAGGCAATGGTAACCATTTAAAAGCAAAGGAAGCAGAATTGTATGATCACAGACTTCTAAACCTTCTTTTAAGCTAAGTTTCTTCTTGTTCTTAATCTCATTATGCTTTTTAACTCTTGAAACTTGTGAGTTAATGAAGTGGGCAGTGTAGAGAGAATGGCAAGATTCCAATTTGCAAAGTAAACAGATCTCTTTTTTGTTGTATAATTCAAGGATGTCAAGCATCATGATTCAAGTGGACACTGAAAAACTATTTTTTTTCTTCCTATTCTTTGAAGGGGCATTAGAGAAAGAGGAAAAGATGGACACTCTTTTGATTTTAAAGCAAATTATTCAAATTTTAATAAAATGGATCCAGATTGAATTAGAAAATGGACTGAGATAATGCTTACAGTTTATGAGTGTGGTGCAAACCAGCAGTTACCATGCATGGCAGAAAAGGGTGGCTTTTATTTATTCATTCATTTATTCTTTGTGAATATGTGTATTTATTTTTCTTTCTCTATTTTGATAACTCCTATCATTATGGATGCTAAATTCTCAGGGAGTCACTTATACTAACACTCTAACTGTATCTCCCAGGAAGAAAAACTTTTCTTAAAGTTGCTGGGCATGTTTGAATAACATCAATTAGACAGTTTCATCAACAAACTGGCACCAAATATGGATACACAAAACTCTATTTTACATATCATTTGTCCCCTCCTTCTGGTGGCTCAAAGGGTAAAGCATCTGCCTGCAATGCAGGAGACCCAGGGTTTGATCCCGGGGTCAGGAAGATCCCCTGGAGAAGGAAATGGCAACCCACTCCAGCACTCTTGCCTGGAGAATCCCATGGATGGAGAAGACTGGTAGGCTATAGTCCATGAGGTCACAAAGAGTGGGACACAACCGAGTGACTTCCCTTTCACTTTCTTTTCTGTCCTAGGCAACTTGATTCTAAATTGTCCAAGTCAGCACACAAGCATTTATTTGGTCATCTATTAAACCAGTTTTATTGTTTTCATCCTTTTAGGTTATCTTTCAAATGATATTGAGTGGAGACTAATTTTGAAGTCTTCTTGGTAGAAGCTGTCTTTTTCTTTTTTTATCCTTTGGTCGCAAAGAGTAGGACAAGACTGAGCAACTGAACAGAACTGAACTGAACATTTAATTTTGTTGTTTTTTTTTTTGAATGGATAGTACATTCACATGATTCAAAAGTCAGAACAACATAAATAGTTACATGTTGGGAGGTGTCACATCCATTCTTTCCCCTATCCTCCTGTTACCTGTTTTTTTTAATTAATTTCTTATACACCATCTTATACAGTGCAAATCAACGTGAAAATATATTCTTATATCCCTCTTTCTTATACAAAAGATAGCGTATATGTGGTTCTCTACGTCAGTGTTTTCAGTTAGACAAACAGTCTGGAGTTAGTACCCGATTTGCACTGGGAGATCTTACTCATTCTTTATTTTACATCTTCATAGTATTCCTTGTATGGCTGTCACAGAGTTTGTCTAACCAGTTCCCTATTGGTTGACATAGGGTTGACAATTTTTCTGCCATTATAAATAATCCTGCAATGAGTGACTTGTATACATATTATGTCTGAAAGCATATCCATAGACTAAATTCCAGGAATGAAATTATTTAACCAATGGGTATTGAAATTTTGATAGATATTGTCAATTTGCTTTCCATTAGAGTTGTACCATTATGAATTCCCCTTACCATCCCCGCCCTGCTGCAGTATATGAAAGTGCCTGTGACCCCACAGTACAGTGAGAAGTGAATGTACTTAGAAGCCTAGGTTGGTACTTAAAGTGCTCAACACTTACCTGTGTAGCATAGCTGCTTGCTCTGATCATCTTCTCTAATGGAATAATTCCAAGTAGCAGTCAGTGGCTGAACTTTCTGCTGAATGCAACTTAATCTTTATCTTTTAAATCTTTTAAATGGTGAAATACAACACATATGCATAGAAAAGTTCAGAAAATAAGAATGCATAGCTTAGTAAATGATTGTGAAGTGAACACACATGAACCACAACCCAAGTTAAGAAAGAGAGCGTTTTACAGCACTCCAGAATGGCTTTGGTGTGCCCACCCTCCTCACAAAGAAGTCACTGTCCTGATTTTTTTTTTAAGTACATATTCAGTTCCTGGTGTCCTTTATACTTTGACTTCCTATAAATGCAACCTTAAAAATTATAGGTTAGTTTTACTTTGGTTTGAACTTTGTATAAATGGAAAAATGCAACCTTTACTCTTTTTTATTATGGTAAACTATACATAAAATAAAATTTACCTTATTAATCATTTTTAAGTGTCCAGTTCAGTTCATTCGCTCAGTCATGTCCACCTCTTTGCGACCACATGGACTGCAGCATGCCAGATTTCCTGTCCATCACCAACTACTGGAGCTTGCTCAAATTCATGTCCATAGAGTTGGGATGCCATCCAACCATCTCATCTGTCATCCCCTTCTCCTGCCTTCAATCTTTCCCAGCATCAGGGTCTTTTCCAATGAGTCAGCTCTTGGCATCAGGTGGCCAAAGTATTGGAGCTTCAGCTTTAGCATTAGTCCTTCCAATGAATATTCAGGACTAATTTCCTTGAGGATTGACTGGTTGGATCTCCTTGCTGTCCAAGGGACTCTCAAGAGTCTTCTCCAACACCGCAGTTCAAAAGCATCAATTCTTCGGCGCTCAGCTTTCTTTATGGTCCAGCTCTCACATCCATACTTGACTGCTGGAAAAACCATAGCTTTGACTAGATGGATCTTTGTCGGCTAAGTAATGTCTCTGCTTTCTAATATGCTATGTTGGTCATAGCCTTTCTTCAGTCTAGTTCAGTGATATTAAGTACATTCACGTTGTTGTGAAGCTGTCACTACCGTACATCCCCATAAGTCTTTTCATCTTGTAAAACTGAAACTCTATACCCATTAAATTATAATGCTCCATTCTCCTGTCCCCCCAGCTCCTGGCAACCACCATTTCACCTTCTGTCCTTATGATTTTGACTATTCTAAGTACTTCATATAAGGAGAATTATATGGTATTTGCATTTTTGTGATTGGTTTATTTCACTTAGTATAATGGCCTCAAGGTTCATCCATGTTGTGCCATGTTGCAGGATTTCCTTCTTTTTAAAAGCTGAAGAATATTCTGTTGCATGGATGGACCACATGTTGGTGTTCTGTTGATGGACACTTGAGTTGCGAATAACGCTGTTATGGATATGGGTATACAAATACCTTTTTGAGGCCCGCTTGAGGAGAAGGGGGCAACAGAGAATGAGATGGCTGGATGGCATCACCGACTCTGTGGACATGAGTTTGGGTGAACTCCGGGAGTTGGTGATGGACAGGGAGGCCTGGCGTGCTGTGATTCATGGGGTCGCGGAGAGTCGGACACGACTGAGTGACTGAACTGAACTGAACTGCCATCCTTTGGTTATGTACCCAGGATTGGAATTGCTAGATAATATAGTCCATAAAGGCAATGGCAAGCCACTCCAGTACTCTTGCCTGGAAAATCCCATGGATGGAGGAGCCTGGTGGGCTGCAGTCCATGGGGTCGCTAGGGGTCAGACACGACTGAGCGACTTCACTTTCACTTTTCACTTTCACACATTGGAGAAGGAAATGGCAACCCACTCCAGTGTTCTTGCCTGGAGAATCCCAGGGACAGGGGAGCCTGGTGGACTTCCATCTTTGGGGTCACACAGAGTCGGACACGACTGAAGTGACTTAGCAGCAGCAGCAGAAATAGACTAGTATAGTCTCTCCTCTTTTGTGTTTAACTTGTTTCTGTTAAATTTTGTTGTTGAGATGTATCCATGTATCCATATAGCCTACTGCTATAGTTCATTTGTTTTGGGAGTCTATTATTCCATTATGTGAACATGTTACAATTTATCCCTTCTACTCTTGATAGATCTGTGAGTTATTTGCAATTTGGGTCTACAGTACTATAAAGTGTTGCTGTTTTGACACATTTTGACACATTTCTCTACTGCATACATCTCTACTTTGTATGTACCTAGGAGAAGGCTCTTGAGAAACCTGTATGCAGGTCAGGAAGCAACAGTTAGAACTGGACATGGAACAACAGACTGGTTCCAAATAGGGAAAGGTGTACGTCAAGGTTGTATATTGTCACCTTGCTTATTTAACTTATATGCAGAGTACATCATGAGGAACGCTGGGCTGGAAGAAGCACAAGCTGGAATCAAGATTGCCGGGAGAAATATCAATAACCTCAGATATGCAGATGACACTACTCTTATGGCAGAAAGTGAAGAGGAACTCAAAAGCCTCTTGATGAAAGTGAAAGAGGAGAGTGAAAAGGTTGGCTTGAAGCTCAACATTCAGAAAACAAAGATCATGGCATCTGGTCCCATCACTTCATGGGAAATAGATGGAAAAACAGTGGAAACAGTGTCAGACTTTGTTTTTTGGGGCTCCAAAATCACTGCAGATGCTGATTGTAGCCATGAAATTAAAAGACGCTTACTCCTTGGAAGGAAAGTTATGACCAACCTTGATAGTATATTAAAAAGCAGAGACATTACTTTGCCAACCAAGGTTCATCTAGTCAAGGCTATGGTTTTTCCCGTGGTCATGTATGGATGTGAGAGTTGGACTGTGAAGAAGGCTGATCACCGAAGAATCGATGCTTTTGAAATGTGGTGTTGGAGAAGACTCTTGAGAGTCCCTTATACTGCAAGGAGATCCAACCAGTCCATTCGAAAGGAGATCAATCCTGGATGTTCATTGGAGGGACTGATGCTAAAGCTGAAACTGCAATACTTTGGCCACCTCATGCGACGAGTTGACTCACTGGAAAAGACTCTGATGCTGGGAAAGGTTGGGGGCGGGAGGAGAAGGGGATGATGGAGAATGAGATGGCTGGATGGCATCACCAACTCTGTGGACATGAGTTTGAGTGTACTCCGGGAGTTGGTGATGGACAGGGAGGCCTGGCGTGCTGTGATTCATGGGGTCGGGGAGAGTCGGACACGACTGAACGACTGAACTGAACTGAACTGAGGAGAAGGCAATGGCACCCCACTCCAGTACTCTTGCCTGGAAAATCCCATGGGTGGAGGAGCCTGGTAGGCTGCCGTCCATGAGGTCTCTAGGAGTTGGACACGACTGAATTACTTCACTTTCACTTTTCACTTTCGTGCATTGGAGAAGGAAATGGCAACCCACTCCAGTGTTCTTGCCTGGAGAGTCCCAGGGACGGGGGAGCCTGGTGGGCTGCCGTCTATGGGGTTGCACAGAGTTGGACACAACTGATGTGACTTAGCAGCAGCAGCAGCAGGATTGGCATTGCTGACTCATAGGGTGTATACCTTCAGCCTTAGTTAACTTGGATGTGTTTCAGTGAAAAGAATGAGAAAACCTGAGTTAAACAAAATTTTATTTAAGTTAAATTGAGTTTTTTTAAAATTTGTTTATTTTAATTGGAGGCTAATTACTTTGCATTACTGTATTGGTTTTGCCATACAGTGACATGAATCTGCCCCGGGTGTACATGTGTTCCCCATCTTGAACCCCCCTTCCACCTCCCTCCCCACCCCATCCCTCTGGTTCATTCCAGTGCACCAGCCCTGAGCATTGAGTTTTAATTTGAAAAAGAAATTTTTTTTAAAAAGAGTTTTGATTCATGTCAATGTATGGCAAAACCAATACAACAATGTAATTAGCCTCCAATTAAAATAAATAAATTAAAAAAAAAGAGTTTTAACTTAAATTTAAATTTAAGTTAAAATTAATTTGAATTTGAGAGTTAGATTGAATTTTATTTTTAAACTCCTTTCAAAAGATAATTTTATTTTTTAGGTCTTTCAGTTTTTTTGTGACCCCATGGACTACAGTATGCCAGGCCTCCTTGTCCATCACCAACTCCTGGAGTTTACCCAAACTCATGTCCATTGAGTCAGTGATACCATCTGGCCATCTCATCCTTTGTCATCCCCTTCTCCTCTTGCCTTCAATCTTTCCCGGCATCAGAGTCTTTTCAAATAAGTCAGTTCTTCGCATCAGGGGGCCAAAGTATTGGAGTTTCAGCTTCAGCGTCAGTCCTTCCAATGAATATTCAGGATTGATTTCCTTTAGGATGGACTGGTTGGATCTCCTTTCTGTCCAAGGGACTCTCAAGAGTCTTTTCCAACTCCACAGTTCAAAAGCATCGATTCTTCGGCGATCAGCTTTCTTTATAGTCCAACTCTCACATCCATACATGACATACATAGCCTTGACTAGATAGACCTTTGTTGGCAGACTAATGTCTCTGCTTTTTAATATGCTGTCGAGGTTGGTCATAACTTTTCTTCCAAGGAGGAAGCATCTTTTAATTTCATGGCTGCAGTCACCATCTGCAGTGATTTTGGAGCCCCCCAAAATAAAGTCTGTCACTGTTTCCACTGTTTCCCATCTATTTGCCATGAAGTGATGGGATCAGATGCCATGATCTTAGTTTTCTGAATGTGGAGCTTTAATCCAACTTTTTCACTCTCCTCTTTCACTTTCATCAAGAGGCTTTTGAGTTCTTCTTCACTTTCTGCCATAAGGGTGGTGTCATCTGCATATCTGAGGTTATTGATATTTCTCCCAGCAATCTTGATTCCAGCTTGTGCCTCATCCAGCCCGGTATTTAGGTCTTTAGCTCTTGGTATTAATAGATGTACACCCCACATTTTTAAAGGAAGGTTTCTGTATGTGGGCTATGACCCATAGGACTCAGAAGGATGACTGCTGATGTCTCCTAGATATCTAGAACAGGTGCTAGCAAACTAAAGCCCCATAATCTGTTTTCATAAATGAAATTTTATTGGCACACAGCCACCCCATCATTTACATATTGCCGATGGTTGCTTTTCTGCCACCATGACAGAGTTGAGTGATTGTAGCAGAGAATGTATGGCCCAGAAAGGTCACCCAACATTTCCTATCTGGCTATTGTTTCCATGACAAATTACCAACAATATAATGGCTTAAAACAACACTGATTTATTATTTTACAGTTCTGGAAGTCAGTAAGTAGACTCACAGGGTCTCACTGGGCGATAAGAAAATTGTTGGTAAGGCTAATGTTCTCCTCTGGCAGCTCTAGGGGAAAATCTGTTTAATTTCCTTTTCCAGCTTCTAGAGGCTACTTGCATTCCTTGGGTCATGGCCCCCTTTTCCATCTTCAAAGCCAGCAATGTTGCATCTCTATATGCCTTTCTTCAATAGTCATATAGCCCTCTGACCACTGCTGGGAAACTTTTCTGATTTTAAGTACACATATGATTAGATAAGGTCCTAGACTAGTCAGATATGTGTGTGTATGTGTGTGTGTGTGCATGCACATGTGTGTACACACTCAGTTGCTCAGTTGTGTCCAACTCTTTGAGACCCCATGAAATGTAGCCTGCCAGGCTGCTCTGCCCATGGGATTCTCCAGGCAAGAATACTGGAGCGGGTTGCCGTTTTCTCCTCCAGGGGATCTTCCCAACCCAGGGATCAAACCCATGTCTCCTGGATTGTCAGATGCATTCTTTACCACTGAGCCACCATGGAAGCCCAGACTGCTCAGATAGTCCCAGAATAAGTTCCTTCTCTCAAGATCTTTAACTTAATCAGATCACTGGCATCCCTTCTACCATGTAGGGTAACATATTAATATATTCTAGGGATTAAGACATAGGCATATTTGTGTACTATTATTCTGCCTATGCTTCTGGGAGGGACTGGGGGCAGGAGGAGAAGGGGACGACAGAGAATGAGATGGCTGGATGGCATCATCGACTCGATGGACGTGAGTTTGAGTGAACTCCGGGAGTTGGTGATGGACAGGGAGGCCTGGCGTGCTGTGATTCATGGGGTCGCGGAGAGTTGGACATGACTGAACGACTGAACTGAACTGAACTGAATTCTGCCTAGCATACTAGCCCTTTACAGAAAAAATTTGCTGACTCCTGATCAGAACCAAAACGTTGAGGAATTTCTAGTTGGAATCTAATGTAATCTAATAAGAATGTGGCCAAAGTATTAGAGTTTCAGCTTCAACATCAGTCCTTCCAATGAATACCCAGGACTGATCTCCTTTAGGATGGACTGTTTGGATCTCCTTGCAGTCCAAGGGACTCCCAAGAGTCTTCTCGAATACCACAGTTCAAAAGCATCTGTTCTTCAGCACTCAACTTTCTTCACAGTCCAACTCTCACATCCATACATGACCACGGGAAAAACCATAGCCCTCACTAGACAGACCTTTGTTGGCAAAGTAATGTCGGCTTTTTAATATGCTGCCTCAGTCAGTTCATTTCAGTCGCTCAGTCGTGTCCGACTCTCCGCGACCCCATGAATCACAGCACGCCAGGCCTCCCTGTCCATCACCAACTCCCGGAGTTCACTCAAACTCATGTCCACAGAGTCGGTGATGCCATCCAGCCATCTCATTCTCCGTCGTCCCCTTCTCCTCCCGCCCCCAACCTTTCCCAGCATCAGAGTCTTTTCCAGTGAGTCAACTCGTCGCATGAGGTGGCCAAAGTATTGCAGTTTCAGCTTCAGCATCAGTCCCTCCAATGAACATCCAGCATTGATCTCCTTTAGAATAGACTGGTTGGATCTCCTTGCAGTCCAAGGGACTCTCAAGAGTCTTCTCCAACATCACAGTTCAAAAGCATCGATTCTTCGGCGATCAGCTTTCTTCACAGTCCAACTCTCACATCCATACATGACCACGGGAAAAACCATTGCCTTAACTAGACGGACCTTGGTTGGCAAAGTAATGTCTCTGCTTTTTAATATACTATCAAGGTTGGTCATAACTTTCCGTCCAAGGAGTAAGCGTCTTTTAATTTCATGGCTGCAATCAGCATCTGCAGTGATTTTGGAGCCCCAAAAAATAAAGTCTGACACTGTTTCCACTGTTTTTCCATCTATTTCCCATGAAGTGATGGGACCAGATGCCATGATCTTTGTTTTCTGAATGTTGAGCTACAAGCCAACCTTCTCACTCTCCTCTTTCACTTTCATCAGGAGGCTTTTGAGTTCCTCTTCACTTTCTGCCATAAGGGTAGTGTCATCTGCATATCTGAGGTTATTGATATTTCTCCTGGCAATCTTGATTCCAGCTTGTGCTTCTTCCAGCCCAGCTTTCCTCATGATGTACTCTGCATATAAGTTAAATAAGCAAGGTGACAATATACAACCTTGACGTACACCTTTCCCTATTTGGAACCAGTCTGTTGTTCCATGTCCAGTTCTAACTGTTGCTTCCTGACCTGCATACAGGTTTCTCAAGAGGCAGGTCAGGTGGTCTGGGATTCCCATCTCTTTCAGAATGTTCCACAGTTTATTGTGATCCACACAAGGTTGGTCATAACTTTCCTTCCAAGGCATAAGTGTCTTTTAATTTCATGGCTGCAGTAACCATCTGCAGTGATTTTGGAGCCCCCCCCAAAATAAAGTCAGCCACTGTTTCCACTGTTTCCCCATCTATTTGCCATGAAGTGATGGGACTGGATGCCATAATCTTAGTTGAAGAGCTGACTCATTTGAAAAGCCCCTGAGGCTGGGAAGGATTGGGGGCAGGAGGAGAAAGGGATGACAGAGGATGAGATGGTTGGATGGCATCATCGACTCAATGGACATGAGTTTGGGTAAACTCTGGGAATTGGTGATGGACAGGGAGGCCTGGCGTGCTGTGATTCATGGGGTCGTGGAGAGTTGGACACTGAGTGACTGAACTGAACTGAGTAGGAATGTAACGTCCTAGTCAGGAATTTGACATTTCTATAATCTTTAGCTTCTCCTGTGCAATCTACTTAAAGTCATCTTGGCAAATGAGACAAGTGGCAGGACTATATTATGGACACTGGAGTGCTGTGAAGGAATTAAAGGCATCCCTTGATGCCTTTCTCTTGCAAAATTCTGTCTTCTCTGACTTTCCCAGTGGACTTTAACATGATTTTCAGCATCAAATTCAGTAGCAATCTCTCCCAACAGGCTAGCAAATTTTCATTCATCTTTTAGTATTCTGACAGGTATTAGCATTTTCCAACTCAGCTGAAAATAACCTCGCTGAGATCATATTATAAAGCCCTATTAAACACGATTGGCAATATAAAGCAATCAAGAGCTGCCTTTCCATATTTACTGAACATATTAATACTCTGTCAGCCTGTCTCTCTTCTTAGTGCATTTCCTTAGGAATCAAATATTTACTAAGCACTATTTGCCTCCCCCTTAATTCACTCTTGCTTTTCAGCAATCCTATATGATAATCATCTTATTTCTTCCCTTCTGAATTCCAAGATAATATACCTGTTACTGTGTTTGGTCCTAACTAGTCCCCACATTGTCAGCTCTCAAAATGGTCCTTTTCCTACTTCCTTAAAGCCTTTAGTTCTTATAGCTGAGGATTCAATCAAATCTCACTTTAAATATTTTCCTGAAGATCACAGTTCTCTACTCATTTTTTCAGTCAGTATGTTTTGAATGACTTGTTAGCTCATCCTTCTTATCAGTTTCTTTGATTTTTTCCCAGAGGGAGAAAGTTATAAATCATATAGAAAAATGAAATGATTCTAATATTTTAGCTAGTTATATATTCAATGGGATAGGGATAGATACTAAACGTTAGAGCAAATTTTTGAAAGACTGAAACATTAGGATTTCATATTTTTGTATATTTTAAATGATCTCTTGAGAGGGAGAGACAAATTGGGAGATTTGGGATTGACATATACACACTACTATATATAAAATATATAACCAACAAAAGCCTACTATATAGCACAGGGAAACTCTGCTCAATACTCTGTAATGACCTATATGGGAAACGAATCTAAAAAGGAGTGGAGATATATATATATATATATAAACATATATAAAAACTTATATATATGTATAAACTGACTCACTTGCTGGACACCTGAAACTAATACAACATTGTCAATCAACTATACTCCAACAAAAAATTTTTTAAAATAAATAAAAATAATCAAAGAAAAAATTTTAAAATGTTCTCGAATTGAATTTTTCAATCAAAACCTTGAATAAAAATTCCACACTGGGTAAAACAAATTCTTGTTAAAAGACAGCCCAAGAAATAGTAACTCCCAAGGAAGTCACTAATGTGGGGCCAAGGGACTGGCCACTGGGGCTTTCTCTGCTTTACTATTTTGGCTTAAAATGTGGAAGGTATGCATATCAGTTCTGCACCTGACCTGAGACTGCAAGGGATCCTGAGGGATGTAGGTACCCAAGGGATGTAGGTTTAACACATAGATACCATCTGGGAAGCTGTAACTATAGCATATGGTTAGGGTTAGCCAAAGGCTGTCACTAGTGAACTGTCTACCAAAAGCCCTGAGTGATAAAGGCTTTGCTGAAAGTGTCTTTCATGGAAAGTGGGGTGTGGGATTGGGCAGATATGAGCACTGTAGATTCCAGGAGAAGATCCCAATCAAAGAAGGGAGGATGATTAAGTGGTGGGCAGCAATCAGGAGCTGGCAGGGAGGATTGGGCTGGAGAAGGCATTTGGAGATTAGTTGAATAAAAGCAAGTATACTGAAGTGGTTTGACATTCCCTTCTCCAGTGGACCACATTCGGCTGTGGTCCATGTGATCAGATCGACTAGTTTCCTGTGATTATGATTTCAGTGTGTCTGCCCTCTGATGCCCCCTCACAATACATACCGTCTTATTTGGGTTTCTCTTACCTTGGTCGTGGAAAATCTCTTCACAGCCGCTCCAGCAAAGTGCAGCCACTGTACCTTACCTTGGACGTGGGGTAGCTCCTCTCGGCCGCTGGCCCTGGCCTCAGGCGTGGGGTAGCTCCTCTCCGCCGCGCCTCTTTGCCTGGTCGGTTGCGCTGGGGCTGGCGTCTCTCGCGTCTGCGCCGCCGGGAATGCTGGGCTGGAAGAAGCACAAGCTGGAATCAAGATTGCTGGGAGAAATATCAATAATCTCAGATATGCTGATGACACTACCCTTATGGCAGAAAGTGAAGAGGAACTCAAAAGCCTCTTGATGAAAGTGAAAGAGGAGAGTGAAAAGGTTGGCTTGAAGCTCAACATTCAGAAAACAAAGATCATGGCATCTGGTCCCATCATTTCATGGGAAATAGATGGAAAAACAGTGGAAACAGTGTCAGACTTTATTTTTTGGGGCTCCAAAATCACTGCAGATGCTGATTGCAGTCATGAAATTAAAAGACGCTTACTCCTTGGAAGGAAAGTTATGACCAACCTTGATAATATACTAAAAAGCAGAGACATTACTTTGCCAACCAAGGTCCGTCTAGTCAAGGCTATGGTTTTTCCCGTGGTCATGTATGTATGTGAGAGCTGGACTGTGAAGAAAGCTGATCGCCGAAGAATTGATGCTTTTGAACTGTGGTGTTGGAGAAGACTCTTGAGAGTCCCTTGTACCTCAAGGAGATCCAACCAGTCCATTCTAAGGGAGATCGATCCTGGGTGTTCATTGGAAGGACTGATGCTGAAGCTGAAACTGCAATACTTTGGCCACCTCATGCGACGAGTTGACTCACTGGAAAAGACTCTGATGCTGGGAAAGGTTGGGGGTGGGAGGAGAAGGGGACGACAGAGAATGAGATGGCTGGATGGCATCACCGACTCTGTGGACATGAGTTTGAGTGAACTCCGGGAGTTGGTGATGGACAGGGAGGCCTGGCGTGCTGTGATTCATGGGGTCGGGGAGAGTCGGACACGACTGAGCGACTGAAATGAACTGAACTGAACTGAACTGAATAAGAGCATCAAGGGAATGCCTAATCTAGATTTTAAAAAAATCCCAAGGCAAAATCAAATCATTATTGCGGAATAAAACAAAAGGTCAAGAGGCCTGATTGTATGGAGACCCCTCTGAAAGTCCCTTTGGAGGCAACCAGCCCTCCCCAGATTAGAGCCTTCAAGCAAGAAGATGTCCAGGAAAAATGGCAGCATTTAGATGCCAACATGTTGAAACATTGAACTAAAATATTTAACAAGAATAAATGGAAAAGTCTGCTTTTAGGTCTAAAACAGTCATTTATAAAAATAGAGAATGCAGGAGACTTGGCCTAACAGCAGTTTGTATTAAAATTCTGAGTAACTTTTGTTAATCAAAAGTTCAGAGGTATCCAACAGGGATGAAAAAATATCCTCAGACTCAACCTTTGCATTTCCTTGAGGGTCTCACAAAATTATCTTCGAAAAAGTTTTGTGGTCATATTCGTTTGGAAAATACTGCATGCTTTCTTGGAGATTTACAATATTTTTTAGTTGGTTAAAGGCTCAGAAGAGTGCTGTGGTTAAAAAGTCTTGATAAGCTTTAGTTAATCCAGTGTATTAATCAGGATAGGACAGGTTATACTATAAGAACAAACATCCCTCAAGTGTCAGTGGTTTAAAATAACAAAACTTTATTTCTTACTTATGCTATGAATCCCTCAGGGATCAATTGAGGCTCTGTTTCTTGTCATCATTGAACCTTGGTTGAAGGGGCAATCACCATGTAGAGCGCTGAAAGTCACTGGAGCAGATGGAGAAGAGAATATGGCAAAACATGCCCTTGCCCTTAAAGCTTTTACACCCAAGACGATATGCACCCCTCCTACTCATGTTCTATCAATCAAAGTAAGTCACATGGCCATACATTACAGGGATGTAGTTTTGAACTAGATATGAAGAAGAATTTTCTGAAAATTTGAATGAAGCCCCGTCCCAATCATGGCACATAAGGCCTCACAAGATCTGGCTCTTGTTGGCGACTCCAATCAAATCTCATGGCATCCTTTCCTACCAGGCTTGGTTTTAGGCATTCTCACCTTTCTAAGAATGCCAGCAGCATGCCAGGCTCTTTTCTGCCACAGGATGTTTGTACTTTCTGTTCTCTTTGCCTGGAAGTTTCTTTCTTTACCTTTTATATAGTTAGCTCCTTCCCATTCTTCTGAACTCAGCTTCAGTGTTTTCTCCATGTGCAGGCTTTCCTTGACTATTCACTCGAAATTAATACCTACGTCTTGTCACTTATTTTCTCTCCTGGTATCCACATTTATCAGTTATAGCTTTAGTCATAAGATGTAGTTACTGTATCTACCTATCTATCTTCTGACTCCATCCATATGTAAGTTCCATGTGGCCAGAAAACTTATCTATCATTTCACCACTGAATGAAGAGTAGTTTCTTTTAAGGATCTTTTTTTTTCTTTTTTCTTTTTTTTTTTTTACAGCGAGTGTCCTTTATTCGTACTATTGGTAGAAAACTGGGTTTTAGATTTCAAAATCTGTATCACAAAATTAGCAGCAGTTTTGAGCATTTCAACAATGCTGATGAACTCTGCTTTGCTGACACAAACAAGGCAGGACCTGTCTGAGGTGGACTGTTACACGTCCTGAGGTGCTGAGGCCGCCCTGCTCAGGACCCATTTGCAACAGTGTCTTCTTCCATCTCCTCTTCACCATCATCAGTGGGGCCTGCTCTGCGTTCTCTGCCAGGTATCTGACCGGACTGCAGCAAGCCCTTCAGCCGCTCCACTTCAGCCAAAGTTGACGCATTTGCTATAGCGTTCTTGATGGCTTCCACATCCCCTGGGGACGGCCCACCTTTCTTTTTGTCAGTTGGCAAACCAGCACCTGGGTTGAAAGTTTTGCTTCTCCTGGCAATATCCTTTGCAAGTTGTGCACCCCATTTGCCCTTGAACATTTTCTCTGCTTCCTGATGCTCTTTTAGTTTCACTTTCTGGAAATCCAGTACTCTGACTTGTGGAACTTTATAAATCACATAGAGTCTGTAATGCTTCTTATTGGTTACAGGGTTCCTTAGAATACTCAGATAAGTCAGTGACTTGAGAGATGCCAGAGGGTCCAGATCACCCAGTTCCACAAGACTGTTATTGGTGAGAATGAGTTCTGTCAGACAGGGCAGAGCCTGATCAAGCCCCTCACCTATACGGCATATTCTATTGTTGTTCACTAATAACGTTTTCAGTCTTCTCAACAAAGGAAAACCATCCAGTTTCCTGATTTCATTGTCAGAAAAATCAATGGCATCAAACTGGTCTAAGGTGGCACCCAGATTTTCAATGACAGGAATTTTATACCCCCACAGGTCCAGCTCTCGGTCCCGCACCGCGTTGGTGTACTGCGCCGCCTGCTCGATCAGCTCCGCCGTCAGCTTCACCATCCTGCAGCCTCCAGCCTACCGCTCCTCCCGCTTGTCCCTAAGGATCTTTTTTTTTCAAGCATATACATGAGAAAATAGTGTAATGGACTCTGACATCCCCATCCCCAAGCTTCAGCAGTTTTCAACTCATGGCAAATCTTGCTTCATCTAGATCCCCACCCAATCCTCTCCTGAATTATTTTTGAAACAATCAGTATTATCTGCAAATAATAAATATTTCAGTATGTATCTCTAGGAGATAAGGATTCTTAAAAAAAACAACCACAATATGATTTTCATACCTTAAGATCTTACCAATACTAATGCTTAGAGCTATTTGGGAAGAGAACGGGCTGTTTCAGAAAAAACCAAGTGCCTGGTTGGCTGACGAATGTTTCTTGAGCCCCTACCCTGTGCCAGCCATAGATTTTGAAGTGAATCATACAGACAAGGTTACAGGAGCTGATGTTCTGGGGAAGGGGCAATGGTCAGAAATGTGAGATGAGGTCCCCTTCTCCACAGAGCTGCCCAACATGGGCTGTGTCCAAGTCAGTCTGTATGAACAGGGATTTAAAGATGTCATGGAGAGGAGTTCTGCTTTACGGGGGGACTGGTCCATCTTAAAGCTTATGGATTCTTATTTTCATGCTGTTTTGGCCATCATTTGACTCAATTCCTTATTTATGACTCAAAATGTTTGTATGAAAAGCATTTTCTATGGTTTCTCTTTGCAGGAAAGAACCTTGATTTTTCTCATTTCTCTATGATTTACCACTTATATTTACCAAACAGGTCACTAAGGGGTAGGAGGCCATGACTGCTCCCAGCCCATATGCCATGTCTGTGTGAATTTAAAAGGCATGCCTTGCCTTGGACAAAGCAGCCTGTATCAGAGTGCAAGGCTTGGTGTGAAGATCACAGAGTTGGGTTTTAGACCCCTCTCGCCCCTTAACCAAGCACTCACCCTTGTGTAGTAAAGCACTCTATTTCAGTATGCGGCAGGCCTGTAGGTGGTTATCTGCTCAGGGTACTTTCCTGATTGTTTTAATTCCGTGCAACGCACATTCTTGCCCCTGAACACAAGTAATTCAGTAAAACCATTAAATGCAAAGGTGAGAAATGACCTATGATTTGTGACAGATATCTGCTATTCGTTTGTCAAAATCCAACTCTGTGTGTGAGGAGCAGTTAGTGGGATGATGCGAGTGGCGGGTGCTATCTGTGAGGAGATACCTCAGGCCCAAGAACAAAGACGCCCAGCAGGACGGTAGGAGGGGTGAAATCACGTTTAGAATCAAACCCCATGCCCGCCAGAAACACTGAGAGGCTCAAACAAACCTTGTGTGCACCAGGGCCCAGAGACCCCACGGAGACTGAGCCGGAGCTGTGTGTGAGCGTCTCCTGAGGAGGTGCGGGCCAGCAGTGGATGTGACTGGTAATAGAAGCAAAGTCCAATGATGTAAAGAGCAATATTGCATAGGAACCTGGAATGTTAGGTCAACGAATCAAGGCAAATTGGAAGTGGTCAAACAGGAGATGGCAAGAGTGAACATCAACATTTTAGGCATCAGCAAACTAAATGGACTGGAATGGGTGAATTTAACTCAGATGACCATTATATCTACTACTGTGGGCAAGAATCCCTTAGAAGAAATGGAGTAGCCATCATGGTCAACAAAAGAGTCCGAAATGCAGTACTTGGATGCAATCTTAAAAACGACAGAATGATCTCTGTTCGTTTCCAAGGCAAACCATTCAATATCACAGTAATCCAAGTCTATACCCCGAACAGTAATGCTGAAGAAGCTAAAATTGAACGGTTCTATGAAGACCTACAAGACCTTTTAGAACTAACACCCCAAAAAGATATCTTTTTCATTATAGGGGACTGGAATCCAAAAGCAGGGAGTCAAGAAATACCTGGAGTAACAGGCAAATTTGGACTTGGAGTACAGAATGAAGCAGGGCAAAGGCTAATAGAGTTTTGCCAAGAGAATGCACTGGTCATAGCAAACACCCTCTTCCAACAACACAAGATAAGACTCTACACATGAACATCACCAGATGGTCAATACCAAAATCAGATTGATTATATTCTTTGCAGTCAAAGATGGAGAAGTTCTATACAGTCAGCAGAAACAAGAACAGGAGCTGACTTTGGCACAGACCATGAATTCCTTGTTGCTAAATTCAGACTTAAATTGAAGAAAGTAGGGAAAACCACTAGACCATTCAGGTATGACCTAAATCACATCCCTTATGATTATACAGTGGAAGTGACAAATAGATTCAAGGGATTAGATCTGATAGAGTGCCTGGAGAACTATGGATGGAGGTTGGTGACATTGTACAGGAGGCAGTGATCAAGACCATCCCCACGGAAAAGAAATGCAAAAAGGCAAAATGGTTGTCTGAGGAGGCCTTACAAATAGCTGTGAATAGAAGAGAAGTGAAAGGCAAAGGAGAAAAGGAAATATATACCCATCTGAATGCAGAGTTCCAAAGAATAGCAAGGAGAGATAAGAAAGGCTTCCTCAGTGATCAATGCAAAGAAATAGAGGAAAACAATAGAATGGGAAAGACTAGAGATCTCTTCAAGAAAATTAGAGATACCAAGGGAACATTTCATGCAATGATGGGCTCAATAAAGGACAGAAATGGTATGGACCTAACAGAAGCAGAAGATATTAAGAAGAGGTGGCAAGAATACACAGAAGAACTGTACAAAAAAGATCTTCATGACCTAGATAATCACGATGGTGTGATCACTCACCTAGAGCCAGACATCCTGGAATGCGAAGTCAAGTGGGTCTTTGGAAGCATCACTACAAACAAAGCTAGTGGAGGTGACGGAATTCCAGTTGAGCTCTTTCAAATCTTAAAAGATGATGCTGTGAAACAATATGCCAGCAAATTTGGAAAACTCAGCAGTGGCCACAGGACTGGAAAAGGTCAGTTTTCATTCCAATACTAAAGAAAAGCAATGCCAAAGAATGCTCAAACTACTGCACAATTGCACTCATTTCACAGACTAGTAAAGTAATGGTCAAAACTCTCCAAGCCAGGCTTCAACAGTACATGAACTGTGAACATCCAGATGTTCAAGCTGGTTTTAGAAAAGGCAGAGGAACCAGAGATCATATTGCCAACATCTGTTGGATCACTGAAAAAGCAAGAGTTCCAGAAAAATATCTACTTCTGCTTTATTGACTACGCCAAAGCTTTTGACTGTGTGGACCACAACAAACTCTGGAAAATTCTTAAAGAGAGGGGAATTCCAGACCACCTGACCTGCCTCTTGAGACATGTTTATGCAGCTCAGGAAGCAACAGTTAGAACTGGACATGGAACAACAGACTGGTTCCAAATCAGGAAAGGGGTACATCAAGGCTCTATATTGCCACCCTGCTTATGTAACTTATATGCAATGTACATCATGAGAAATGCTGGGCTGGATGATGCACAAACTGGAATCAAGATTGCCGGGAGAAATATCAATAACCTCAGATATGCAGATGAAACTACCCTTATGGCAGAAAGTGAAGAGGAACTAAAGAGCCTCTTGATGAAAGTGAAAAAGGAGAATGAAAAAGTTGGCTTAAACCTCAACATTCAGAAAACTAAGATCATGGCATCTGGTCCCATCACTTCATGGCAAATAGATGGGGAAACAGTGACAGACTTAATTTTGGGGGGCTCCAAAATCACTGCAGATGGTGACTGTAGTCATGAAATTAAAAGACACTTGCTCCTTGGAAGGAAAGTTATGACCAATCTAGATAGCATATTAAAAAGCAGAGACATTACTTTGCGGACAAAGGTCCATCTAGTCAAAGCTATGGTTTTTATGGTAGTCATGTATGGATGTGAGAGTTGGATTATAAAGAAAGCTGAGTGCTAAAGAATTGATGCTTTTGAACTGTGGTGTTGGAGAAGACTCTTGAGAGTCCCTTGGACAGAAAGGAGATCCAACCAGTCCATCCTAAAGGAAATCAGCCCTGAATATGCATTGGAAGAACTGATGCTGAAGCTGAAACTCCAATATTTGGCCCCCTGATGCAAAGAATTGACTCATTTGAAAAGACCCTGATGCTGGGAAAGATTGAAGGCAGGAGGAGAAGGGGCTGACAGAGGATGAGATGGTTGGATGACATCACCGTCTCAATGGACATGAGTCTGAGTAAACTCTAGGAATTGGTGATGGACAGGGAGGTCTGGCATGCTGCAGTCCATGGGATTGCAAAGAGTCGGATATGACTGAGTGACTGAACTGACTGACTGAGAGGTATGAATATAAAGCATGGTATTTTACAAAATTCTCAATTCCACTGACAACCAACTTTGTGAATTACTTCATAAAAGTGTGGTATGCTTGTCTCATTCTGATGGGTTTCTAAAAAATGATATATAGATAATAAATCCAGGGTTTATAAATTTACTTCCTGTCAAGAAGTACATCTCATTATAATGTCTGTTGTTATGGAAATAATTGGGATTTTTCAGACATATAAGGGCATATCAATAGGTTGAAAATGTGTAGGTGTGTTACACTCCTTCTGTCTGCTAAATTTTCTTCAAATGTTTCCTATTGGAGGAAGAATTCATCACAAGAAAATAAAAACGCTAAAACATGCTGAGATAGCATACTTTCCATTTGAGAAAGCTAGTTTCCCCCACTCTTTAAACAAATGAAAAGGTTTGTATGCTCTTTGTATGAAAGAGCTAGCTGAAGTTCTGTACTTTGGTTTACTGTGGTATAGCATGTATATGCTAAGATGCTGGGGGGAATGCTATTTGTTACCTTGCTCCGTACCAGAACTGGCAGTTCAGCGATGTTCTGTTCTGTGTGTTAGTCACAGCTGCGTGGGGCTATTGAGCACTTGAAATGTGGCTAGTCTGAGTTGAGATGTTCTGTAAGAACAAAATGCACACTAAAGTTTGAGACTTGAAAAAGAATGTAAAATATCTCACTAATAAGTTATTAACATTGACTTCATGTTGAAAGGGTCTTTTAGATACATTGGATTAAATGTTACAATATTAAGACTATTTTTACCTGTTCCATTTCACCTTTCATAATGTGATTATTAAAAAACTTAAAATTATCTTAATTTTAAACTTAATGTGGCTCATATTATGTATTTTTTGGATAGTGCTGATTTAGATATAGACACTCCAGTGTTCTTGCCTGGAGAATCCCAGGGATGGGGGAGCCTGGTGGGCTTCCGTCTATGGGGTCACACAGAGTTGGACACGACTGAAGTGACTTAGCAGCAGCAGCAGCAGCATGATGCCTGGAGAAGGACATGGCAACCCACTCCAGTACTCTTGCCTGGACAATCCCATGGACGGAGGAAGCTGCTGGGCTGCAGTCCATGGGGTCGCGAAGAGTTGGACACGACTTCACTTTCACTTTTCACTTTCATGCATTGGAGAAGGAAATGGCAACCCACTCCAGTGTTCTTGCCTGGAGAATCCCAGGGACGGGGGAGCCTGGCGGGCTGCCTGTGGGGTCACACAGAGTCGGACAAGACTGAAGCGACTTAGCAGCAGCAGCAGCAGCAGCATGATGCCTACATGTCAACTATGGTGAGGAAAAATTCATCCATTCCTATGAATATTTTCTCCATTTGGCAATCAGACTGCTGGCCTGGTTTTCTCTAGGGGGGACACAGGCAGAGAGGAAGGTATTGTGGAGATGGAGTGATAAGGGGCATGCGCATCATAAGACAGGTTTGCAATGGTGTACTTATTAGGTAAGGGCTTCCCAGGTGACTCAGCGGTAAAGAATCTGCCTGCCAAGCAGGAGTTGTGGGTTCACTCCCTGGGTTGGAAAGATGCCTTGGAGAAGGAAATGGCAACTCACTCCAGTATTCTTGTCTGGCCAATGTCATGGACAGAGGAGACTGGTGGGTCCATGGGGTTACAAAGCGTTGGACACAGTTGACTGCTTCTAGCCAGACCTCCACTCACGGTGCCCTGCCTCTCGGGTGTTCTGCTAGTCTCTTTGGAACAAATCATATTACCGAAAATGTTCAACTATTTGGAAGAATTTGTCATGACATGTAAGGGCTGCAATATGCATGTGGATATTTTCTGTGGAATTTTTGGACAGGAAAAGAACTAACCTAAGTCCAGTGAATTGGGAAAAGGTAGCAAACCTTTGGCAAGCCACTCCAGTACTCTTGCTTAGAAAATCGCATGGACAGGGGAGCCTGGTGGGCTGCAGTCCATGGGGTCGCTACTAGTCGGACACAACTGAGCGACTTCACTTTCCCTTTTCACTTTCACACATTGGAGAAGGAAATGGCAACCCACTCCAGTGTTCTTGCCTGGAGAATTCCAGGGACGGGGGAGCCTGGTTGGCTGCCGTCTATGGGGTCACACAGAGTCGGACATGACTGAAGTGACTTAGCAGCAGCAGCAAACCTTTGGCAGAGTCCTAGTTGATATTCTTCATGGCAAATCCATTTTTCTTTCCATACTGTGTGAAAGTCCAGACTTCTCTTATCAGGATTTATAAGGTATAAATCTCTTGTTAAAGAAAAAAAAACCTACTGCTGAAATTCCTACATGATCAGATCAGATCAGATCAGTCGCTCAGTCGTGTCCGACTCTCCGCGACCCCATGAATCACAGCACACCAGGCCTCCCTGTCCATCACCAACTCCCGGAGCTCACTCAAACTCATGTCCACAGAGTCGGTGATGCCATCCAGCCATCTCATTCTCCGTCGTCCCCTTCTCCTCCCGCCCCCAACCTTTCCCAGCATCAGAGTCTTTTCCAGTGAGTCAACTCATCGCATGAGGTGGCCAAAGTATTGCAGCTTCAGCTTTAGCATCAGTCCCTCCAATGAACATCCAGGATTGATCTCCTCTAAAATGGACTGGTTGGATCTCCTTGCAGTATAAGGGACTCTCAAGAGTCTTCTCCAACACCACAGTTCACCTGTGTATATATTTGGATTCAGTTACTCTTCCACGTTTTCAGCAGTGCCTCCTGAAAGTTGGATCTTTATTTATAAGAAATAAACTATTTCTTATCATATTTTCCCAAGGCGGGTATTTTGATCCCATTCTACAAATGAAGAAACTAAGATTCAAATGCTTATATAAGTTTCCCAAGGCTTCAAATCTGCTCAGTGGTAGGTGGACTGAGGATTTGAAAACAGGTCTTTCTGGCTCTGAAGTTGTTCTTTGCTCCAGAACTTACTGCCTCCTTTTAAAACACTTAGGAAGAATTGTTCCAGAGCCACAAAATTCTACATGTATATTAAAAGTTTGGGTATGCTTTGAGGGCTGGTCTTTATTCTAGATTCTAAGAGGTCCTCAAGTGGGAGGGCCCACTGCCAAAGATAAATGGGCAAGGAGGAAGTCAGTGAACACTTTGGAGAAAAGGAAGAAAAAGAACAAGACTGTAAGCCAAAAGGCAAATTCTTCATCATTGTCCTTGAGACCCTGGGTAGATCATGTAATTTCTGAGGGTCTTACTGCCTTTACTTGAAAAATTGAGATGGTATTTGTCCACTCTGCCTTCTTTATGGGGTTATAATATGGACCAAATTTAGATACTCTATGAAAAGAGCTTTGTAAACTATAAAATGTTGTACAAGTTAGGTACTATTAAAGTAAAATTTTATTATCACCGACTTGATGGACATGAGTTTGGGTGAACTCTGGAAGTTGGTGATGGACAGGGAGGCCTGGCGTGCTGTGATTCATGAGGTCGCAAAGAGTCGGACATGACTGAGAGACTGAACTGAACTGATTAAAGTAAAATTTTATTTTCATATTGTTATTATTTTTAATATGATATGAGATTTGATTCCTCTTAACTGGGTAATTGTCAAATGAATGAAGAAAAGCTTATTTGTTTCTGTATATTTCAAAGAGAACAAACCTAAAGTTCATCATCTAGAATGGTCATGAGAGAGAGTGAATTTTAAACACTTTGTAGTGGTGATACAAAAAGTTAAATGGCCAGAAACTAATGCTCTGGGGCCAGAATGGAACTTATGGTCACTTTGGTCAATATGGGACATAAAAAAAACACCTGACTGAATTATAGACACATACTGTGTTCTTGGATGGGAAGATTAGAAAAATATTAGTTCCACCCAAATTAATTGATAACATTAACATAATCCCAATCAAGATTCCCACAGGACATTGTTGATAGTTGAATTCAACTACTTTAAATTTAAATGGAAAAGAGCCAGGATAATTCAAAAGAGAGGAGTAATAAGTGGAGGGTTGGCATTTAGGTTAGACTCCTATCCTCCTCTCTTGGCCCCAGTGCCTCACCTTCCCTTTGTGGCTCCATCATTCGTCATGTGACTCTGCGGTTCTTCTAAAGGCCCCTCCATGAGGAGCTTAGCCATGCGATTTACTTTGGCCATTGGAATGTTAGCAGGAGGGGTAAGTCAGTTCTGAGCCTAGGCCTTGGGAGGCCTTCCAGGTTTCTACTTGTTTCTTACATCTCTCATTGAGCCAGGAAGAATGCTGGTTAAAGGAGGATGAGGGATGATGGTCCAGAGCCGCCTCATGTGACTCAAAGACCTGCAGTGAGAAGCAGATCTCCTCAGCCATTGCAGCCTGAATCAGACCCAACTAGATAAGTGGAATTGCATTCAATTTGCAGATGCCTGAGGTTCAAGCAGGTTTTAGAAAAGGCAGAGGAACCAGAGATCAAATTGCCAACATCCGCTGGATCATAGAGAAAGCAAGAGAGTTCCACAAAAACATCTATTTCTGCTTCATTGACTATCCCAAAGCCTTTGACTGTGTGGATCACAATAAACTGTGGGAAATTCTGAAACAGATGGGAATACCAGACCATCTGACCTGCCTCTTCAGAAACCTGTATGCAGGTCAGGAAGCAACAGTTAGAACTGGACATGGAATAACAGACTGGTTCCAAATAGGAAAAGGAGTACGTCAAGGTTGTATATTGTCACCCTGCTTATTTAACTTATATGCAGAGTACATCATGAGAAATGCTGGGCTGGAAGAAGCACAAGCTGGAATCAAGATTGCCGGGAGAAATATCAATAACCTCAGATATGCAGATGACACCACCCTTATGGCAGAAAGTGAAGAGGAATTCAACAGCCTCTTGATGAAAGTGAAAGAGGAGAGTGAAAAGGTTGGCTTGAAGCTCAACATTCAGAAAACAAAGATCATGGCATCTGGTCCCATCACTTCATGGGAAATAGATGGGGTAACAGTGGAAACAGTATCAGATTTTATTTTTTTGGACTCCAAAATCACTGCGGATGCTGATTGCAGCCATGAAATTAAAAGATGCTTACTCCTTGGAAGGAAAGTTATGACCAACCTAGATAATATATTAAAAAGCAGAGACATGACTTTGCCAGCCAAGGTCCGTCTAGTCAAGGCTATGGTTTTTCCCGTGGTCATGTATGGATGTGAGAGTTGGACTGTGAAGAAAGCTGGTGGCTGAAGAATTGATGCTTTTGAACTGTGGTACTGGAGAAGACTCTTAAGAGTCCCTTGGACTGCAAGGAGATCCAACCAGTCCATTCTAGAGGAGATCAATCCTGGGTGTTCATTGGAAGGACTGATGCTAAAACTGAAACTCCAATACTTTGGCCAACTCATGCGACAAGTTGACTCACTGGAAAAGACTCTGATGCTGGGAAGAATTGGAGGCAGGAGGAGAAGGGGACGACAGAGAATGAGATGGCTGGATGGCATCACCAACTCGATGGACATGAGTTTGAGTGAACTCTGGGAGTTGGTGATGGACAGAGAGGCCTGGCGTGCTGTGATTCATGGGGTCGCAAAGAGTCAGACATGACTGACCGACTGAACTGAACTGAGTGATAATAAATGATTATTGTTTTACATCCTTAAGTTTTAGGATGGCTTGTTATGCAGCAATAGCTGACTGATTTGGCTCTATAACAGATGAAAATCTATTGTATTGTTATAACCACTATGAGCTGGAAACAGTATTTAAATCTGAGTCTGTTTTACTCCAAAGACCACATCTTCATTTCCTGAGAAAGTTATTACAAGGTTTCTGTTAAGAGACAATGGCCATACTATCCAAAGCAATCTATAGATTTAATGCAATCTCAGTCAAATTACCCATGACATTTTTCACAGAAATAGAACCAACAATCCTTAAATTTTAAGAAACCATAAAAGAAACAGAATTGCCAAAACAATCCTGAGGAAAAAGAGCAAAACTGGAGGCATAGCCTTCCCAGACTTCACACAATACTGCAAAGCTACAGTAATCCAAATAACTGATACTGTGGCAAAAAAAGAAAAGGACATATTGATCAATGGAACAGAATAGAGAGCCCCAAACACACCAACAGTCAATTAATCTTTGCCAAAGAAAGTAAAAATATACAATGAGAAAAGACAATCTCTTCAGCAAGTGGTGCTGGGAAAGCTTGATGGCCACATATAAATCAATGAAGTTAGAACACTCCCTCACACCATACACAAAAATAAACTGGAAATGGCTTAAAGACTTAAATACAAGACATGACACCATAAAACTCTTAGTAGAGAACACAGACAAAACATTCTCTGACATAAAACATAGCGATACTTTCTTAGATCACTCTCCTAAGGCAATAGAAATGAAAAAAAAAATAAACAAATTATAAACTTTTGCACAGCAAAGGAAACCATCAACAAGACAAAAAGACAATCTTGAAATGGGAAAACAAACTCACAACTCATGTGACTGACAAGGGCTTTATTTCCAAAATATATAAATAGCTCATACAACTCAAGAACAACAACAAAAGAAAAACCAAACAAAAAATGGGCAGAAGACCTACATAGATATTTCCTTAAACAGATAGACAATAAGCACATGAAAAAATGCTCAGTATCAATAATTATGAGAGAAATGAAGTCAAAACTACAATAAGGTATCACCTCACACTGATCAGAGTGGCCATCATTAAAAAGTCTACAAATAATAAATGCTGGAGAGGGGTGGAGAAAAGGGAACCCAACTAAACTGTTGGTGGGAATGTAAATTGATGCAGCCACTGTAGAGAACAGTATGAAGCTGCCTTAAAAGCCTAAAAATAGACTTGCCATATGATCTCCAGAAAAGATGAAAACTGTAATTTGAAAAAATATATGCACTCCAATGTTGATAGTAACGCTGTTTACAATAGCCAAGACATGAAAACAACCTAAATGTCTATCAGCAGATGAATGGATAAAGAAGATGTGGTATGTGTATACACACACACGCTCACACACACACACACACACACACACACACGGGGCTTCCCTGGTAGCTCAGCTGGTAAAGAATCTGCCTGCAATGAATGAGACCCCGGTTCAATTCCCAGGTCGAGAAGATCCCCTAGTGAAGGAATAGACTAGTTACTCCAGGATTCTTGGGCTTCCCTGGTGGCTCAGACAGTAAAGAATCTGCCTGCAATGCTGGAGACCTGGGTTCGATCCCTGGGTTGGGAAGATCCCCTGGAGGAGGGCATGGCAACCCACTCCAGTATTCTTGCCTGGAGAATCCCCATGGACAGAGGAGCCTGGTGGGCTACAGTTCATGGGGTTGCAAAAAGTCGGACACGACTGATTGACTAAGCACATACACAAACACACACATATATATATAATGGAATAATATTCAGCCATGAAAAGAATGAAATAATGCCATTTGCAGCAACATGGATGGATCTAGAGATTGTCATACTAAGTGAAGTCAGCCATACAGAAAGACAAATACCATATAATGTCACTTATATGTGGAATCTAAAATATGATACAAATGAACTTATTTACAAAACAGGAACAGACTCAGATATTGAAAACAAACTTATGCTTACCAGAGGGGAAACAGGGTGGGGGAGGGAAAAATTAGGAGTTTAGGATTAGCAGAAACACACTGCTATATATAAGATAAACAGCAAGGACCTACTGTATAGCACAGGTGACAATATTCAATATCCTATAATAAACCATAATAGAAAAGAGTATGAAGAAGTTATATATATCTGAATCACTTTGCTGTACACAAGAAACCAATTCATCATTGTAAATAAACTATACTTCAATTTAGAGAAAGAGAGACAATGTACATAATACAATCATTGTGCACAGACCCAGACCATTCTTTATATTGCTTAAGAAAGCTATCCAAAGACCTGCTTCTTCATGCAACCTATGACATGAATGCCCTTGCTGTGCTAGGGGAATCGATAAAAAATCAACCCATGTGCCCCAAACCTTCCAAGACCATAAATGGTTTAGCTCCCTTGTTAGAAATTCTGTCCAAGGCAAATGGGACAAAATTAAACTTTCTTATGAAACTCCCACTCCGTTCTTTCCACAAAACTAACCTCTTTAGATGGTATCTTCTCCCCAAGAGGTCCTGAAGGTATCTTGGAAGCTGTGGACCTGCTAAGGAGGGATAATGTACAATAGTTCAGGACTTAGAAGGGCAAAGATTTTTAGTTTAAAGAGAAAGAGTGACTTCTATGTTACCATTCTACACAGACTGCAAGAATCTTTCAGGAAGCTCCCATTGTCAACTTCTCAACAACTGGTAATGACTCTTGGCTCCCACACTACACATTTCTGTGGCTGCGCAGCAGTATTTCAGTCTCTTTCAGTATCTCATAAAAATCACAGCTAATAAACTCCAATCGGCACCTGAAGGAAAGGGTGCTTGCTTCTGACTGTAATATACTGGCCTTTGCAGCACTTCAAAGGGCAGGCGGCTGCTCAAGTCTACCTTGCCCTGGTTTCCATCCCTAGGTGAAGATTAACCATGTGTGCTCTGGGAAAATCTGTTCTGAGTTTGCCGTCAAGTGTTTTGTATCCCTTTAAATCATCTGTTCAATTTGACAGCCCACTAACACAGGCGCCTTTTTCAGTTGAGGGAGGGCACATACTCCGTTTCCATTTGATCCTTCAGTTTCTTCATGTCCTCTCTTACCCCTCTTAGACTTCTGAATTCTTCTTTTCAGAAGATGAAGCATGTACGTCCATGAGAGAAACCTGATAATTTAAAAGTTTAATAACAAGTCAAAACTAAATTTGGGAGTTATTGGGTGCCTGACTCCTGATACTTGAACATATTTTGTCCTTAGCTAAGATTGGGTGTCAAATTCATGATGATAGGATGAGTGATATAATTTTTTAAATGGAATTTCAGTTGAAAAAAATTTTCATATGTGTCCAGAGCCTTCTTCTCTGAACTTTTCCTTGTTACTGTAGCTTTATATTGAGATCTCAAAGTTTGGGTTCTTAGAAAACACCGTGTGAAAATGCACAGACTATTTTTAAAAATAGGCTATTTAAAAATATCAATTTCTTCTTTCACCACATCTTAAAAGTGTGGAGAGCATTGTTGAATCCTGGAAAAATGGGAGAACAATATTTATTGACCAGAGTAAAATTACTCTGAAATGCTATGTGATATATATTACAGAGTGGGGGTATTACTTAGCGATTTAGGAGAAAACTTTCCCCTAAGTCTTAACCACATTTCTCATTCCTCTCAAGAGAAAACATATTTCTCAACTTGCATTCACATGTTTTTGACAAGGTCAAAACAACTTACTACTTCATGTTCACATTTTAACATCTCTGAAATCGAGATGCATCTATTTGATGGTGCCTTATTGTCAGCCAGGCAGTGGGCATTGTCTGCCCCCATGCAAACTTAGATCGAAAACCTTCTGTGCTTCCTCCAGGTAAAAGTCTAGAAAGTACACAAACACCGAAACTTGCAGAACGGGCATCAGTGACTTGGAAGAAAACCCCAGAGACAATAGTGGAGACCACTTCTATGAAAGGCTGTTTTATCAGCTCTTTTCATAAAATCAAAATTGTTGATGGTCAGTATCATGTGGGCAGTGTTCTTTCTTCTTGGTGGTACATAAAAGAATGGTGTATTTTATAATCGTTGGCAGACTTGCTGAAATGCAAAGTGCCAATGGTCCACTTCTTCCTTGTTCCTCTGATCAGTTGTGTCCGGCCAGGGAAGTTTGGCACTTATAGATTTGAGTTTGATGCTGGCGCCAGCCTATGATTACTCCTGGCATAGTTCACCCTGTCACTTAGTGGCTCACAGGCAGTAGGACTTGCCTCCTGCTGTTTTGTCATTGCACTGTGGGTGCCCAAGTCACTGGATGTGGGGTACAGATCCCACCAGCTCTCCACACATTTATTTGCCACTTTGTCAGATATTTCCCTTTCTGGCCATGCTTTTCTACATAGAACATGCTGTTCAGGCCCAAAGAGTCTTCTGGGAAGAGAGAAAGTTTAGAGTCACCCACCAATAATCAGACCTTTCACAGTTTTCAGTTGTCTAAAACGGAGCACCAGATGTAGGAGTGTGTGAAAATGTCCTTCAAGTGGCAAAAAAACTGTCACAGGTTTCTACAACAGGAGCACAGAGCCTCAAGGCTTCTCTCAGATAATTAGTTGTAAAATAAATTAGGAGTTTAGAACAATCGTATACACAAATCGAAAAAAAGCAGAAACTAAAGGTATGAAAATGTGGAGCTAGTGGTAAAGAACCTGCCAAAGCAGGTAGACATAAGAGACCCAGATTTGATTCCTGGGTCAGGAAGATCCTCTGGAGGAGGAAATGGCAACCCACTCCAGTATTCTTGCCTGGAAAATACCATGGACAGAGGAGCCTGGTAGCTACAGTCCATAGGGTAACACAGAGTTGGACATGACCAAAGTGACTTAGCATACTAAGCTGTGAAAAGGAAAAAGAAAAGAGCTATGAGAGTTAATGCATCTTTGTCTAGAGTTGCATAGAAATCTGATAGTCAGAGACATGATGGATAAGTCTTTTCATGCCTTTAAGTCTCAGTTTTCTTATCTGTAAAATGGGATAAACCTACCTCATGAAGTGACTGGAGGCATTAGAATGCTTTCAAAATGCTTGTGTACAATAAAAACCTTATCACATTGAAACAATTTCATGTGTTAAGAACACCATATGACTTGATAATCTCTGAATGTACATGACCCTCAAGTAAACAATGGCCTTAAGTCATGAAGTAAGAATTAAATATATTCTGAATAATCTGTTTAAGAAAGTGGTTGCTTGGTGAGGGGAAGTAGGGGGGGAAATGCAGGCCATATTTTAGAAAGATTTCCCTCAAAAATACTTGTATGTATTGGAACTTAGTGTAATTTAGTTACCTGGATAATTCACATTATGGAAAACCTCATCTTCAATAATGCTGAATAAATGAAGCATGGTCGTAAAAATATACTCCAAGATCTCTGATCTCCAAATCAGGCTTTGGAAGACTTTAGCGCTATCAGTGATAAAAAAAAAAAAAACCATTGTAAATCATTTAGCCAAAAAAAGTTCTTTGAAACTGGGTCTTTTTTTCTTGTTATCCATGTAAACGTAGGAAACCAGGACTGTTTTAGCTACAAATTGTATAAAATACTTAAAATGAAAGTGTAAGAGCAGAGCTCCATAATGGGCACCTTTCTAAGGTTACCTTAAAGTTGAATCCAAAAAGCAATGTTGACCACCTGCCATTATTGCACGTCGGAAAATTGTATGTAATTGCGCCTTCCCAAAAGTGGCCACCATGGACTTTACTGGTGGCTCAGACGATAAAGAATCTGCCTGCAATGCAGAAGACCTGGGTTCAATCCCTGAGATGGGAAGATCCCCTGGAGGAGGGCATGGTAACCCACTCCAATATTCTTGCCTGGGAAATCCATGAACAGAGGAGCCTGGTGGGCTGCAGTCCATGGGATCACAAAGAGTCAGACACGACTGAGTGACTAAGCACAGAAGTGGCTAGGCAAAACTGGATGAATGGAATGCAGAAACACACTAAGTAATTAAAGAGTAAAAGCCCTATGTGATTCAGCTTCTAGCAAGCACATTTCTCGGCTTCTCTCTCATCTGTGTCATTCATTAAAATCATCTAAACTGATGTTTATGCAGGTCATCCAGCCCTGCCATCATTCTTCAGTGCGAGTTCTGTAGACAGTCTGGCTATATAGGAAGACCACCCATATAATCGAGTTGACTCACTGGAAAAGACTCTGATGCTGGGAAAGGTTGGGGGTGGCAGGAGAAGGGGACGACAGAGAATGAGATGGCTGGATGGCATCACCGACTCAATGGACATGAGTTTGAGTGAACTCCGGGAGTTGGTGATGGACAGGGAGGCCTGGCGTGCTGTGATTCATGGGGTCGCGGAGAGTCGGACACAACTGAGTGACTGAACTGAACTGAACTGAACTGAACTGAATGCTGAATACATGACCATGGGAAAAACCATAGCCTTGACTAGACGGACCTTTGTTGGCAAAGTAATGTCTCTGCTTTTCAATATATTATCAAGGTTGGTCATAACTTTCCTTCCAAGTAGTATGCGTCTTTTAATTTCCTGGCTGCAATCAGCATCTGCAGAGATTTTGGAGCCCAAAAAAATAAAGTCTGACACTGTTTCCACTGTTTCCCCATCTATTTCCCATGAAGTGATGGGACCAGATGCCATGATCTTTGTTTTCTGAATGTTGAGCTTCAAACCAACCTTTTCATTCTCCTCTTTCACTTTCATCAAGAGGCTTTTGAGTTCCTCTTCACTTTCTGCCATAAGGGTGGTGTCATCTGCATATCTGAGGTTATTGATATTTCTCCCGGCAATCTTGATTCCAGCTTGTGCTTCTTCCAGCCCAGCGTTCCTCATGATGTACTCTGCATATAAGTTAAATAAGCAGGATGACAATATACAACCTTGACGTACTCCTTTTCCTATTTGGAACCAGTCTGTTGTTCCATGTCCAGTTCCAACTGTTGCTTCCTGACCTGCATACAGGTTTCTCAAGAGGCAGGTCAGGTGGTCTGGGATTCCCATCTCTTTCAGAATGTTCCACAGTTTATTGTGATTCACACAGTCAAAGGGTTTGGCATAGTCAGTGAAGCAGAAATAGATGATTTTTTGGAACTCTCTTGCTTTCTCCATGATCCAGCGGATGTTGGCAATTTGATCTCTGGTTCCTCTGCCTTTTCTAAAACCTGCTTGAACATCTGGAGGTTCACAGTTCACATATTGCTGAAGCCTGGCTTGGAGAATTTTGAGCATGACTTTACTAGCGTGTGCTGCTGCTGCTGCTGCTAAGTCACTTCAGTCGTGTCCGACTCTGTGTGACCCCATAGATGGAAGCCCACCAGGCTCCCCTGTCCCTGGGATTCTCCAGGCAAGAACACTGGAGTGGGTTGCCATTTCCTTCTCCAATGTGTGAAAGTAGAAAGTGAAAAGTGAAAGTGAAGTCGCTCAGTCGTGTCCGACCCTTAGCGACCCCACAGACTGCAGCCTACCAGGCTCCTCCATCCATGGGATTTTCTAGGCAAGATGAGTGCAATTGTGCGGTAGTTTGAGCATTCTTTGCATTCCCTTTCTTTGGGATTGGAATGAAGACTGACCTTTTCCAGTCCTGTGGCCACTGCTGAGTTTTCCAAATTTGCTGGGATATTGAGTGCAGCACTTTCACAGCATCATCTTTCAGGATTTGAAATAGCTCAATTGGAATTCCGGATGTGAGAGTTGGACTGTGAAGAAAGCTGATCGCCGAAGAATTGATGCTTTTGAACTCTGGTGCTGGAGAAGACTCTTGAGAGTCCCTTGGACTGCAAGGAGATCCAACCAGTCCATTCTAAAGGAGATCAATCCTGGGTGTTCATTGGAAGGACTGAACTGCAATACTTTGGCCACCTCATGCGACGAGTTGACTCACTGGAAAAGACTCTGATGCTGGGAAAGGTTGGGGGCGGGAGGAGACGGGGACGACAGAATGAGATGGCTGGATGGCATCACCGACTCTATGGACATGAGTTTGAGTGAACTCTGGGAGTTGGTGATGAACAGGGAGGCCTGGCGTGCTGTGATTCATGGGGTCGCAAAGAGTCGGACATGACTGAGCAACTGAACTGAACTGAATTCTGAATATGTTTTTTATCTTAGAAAGTAAAGCAAATTTGTAATCTTCTGAAACAAGCTACTCTGACTTTCAATTTAAAAGCATAAAACTAGACTTTCAAAGAGTGAAGAGTATGTTTTGCAGTTTTCCTTGGGAGGCGCTCTAGGGGTTTTCCATAAGAAAATTGCAGTGTTACATACATACTCAGATTTCAAGGACTTGGTTTTTTTTTTTTTTAAGTTAAATATATCATTAATATTTTAATATTAATACATATTGAAATTAAGATATTTGGGGTTGAATAAAGTATATGGTTATAATTAATTTCACCTAGTTATGCCTCCCTTTAAAAATAAGGATACTAGAAAATTTACGATTACATATGCAGCCCACATTTATGGCTTACATAGTATTTCTGTTGGACAAATGGGTCTAGGGAATGATAAGCTTGGCTCACCCTGGTTCCTTGTATCGAGTCCTTTTAGGACTAAGAAACTAAGAGTGAGAAATGGGAGACACTGGTCCTAGACCAGTCTCTGACACTAATTATGCCAGTCTCCCCTGTGCCTTAGAATCTAGATCCATGGTTTGGGGTAGCATAACCTACCATCCACACCTCACGGGTTGGCTGTGAAGATAAAATAACATCACATATGAGAAAAAAGCCATTGGCACACTGCTCAGGGCTGTTGATCTCATCTAGAATACTCTCAATGCAAAATAGGTCTCAGCAGGTTTTTTGAAGCTACTTATCTTCCCTATTCCAGACCTCAGAGGACATCATATTATATTCCCTTTTACCTGGGAACATCACACTACATCCACAGCTCACATTTACTGTCTGCTTTGTATAGTGGGCTTTGTGTGAGGACTTGATAAACATTAGCTCATTTAATCCACAAAACCAGCCTATGAGATTGATACTGTTATTACTGAACATCAGAGCTGTGTGGCGTTTAAGATGATGGGCTCTAGAGCCAAACTATTTGGATGCATAACTGAGACCAACCACTTAATAGCTATATGATATTGGGCCAGCTACTTAACCTCCCTAAACCACAGCTTCCTCATCACTATGATGGGGAAAATACTAAGACTGTATTAGTTAAAGTAATGCTACCTGATATAACCAGCAAAATCAAATGGGCATGATGGCTCACATATAACAGAATATTTGCACATGTAAATGGGATCCCAAGCAGGGATCCAGGAATGCAAGCTTCTTTATTTCTCCTTAAAATGACTTTCGGAGTCACTGAGCTTGTCTGCAACAAGCTGTAAGAGGAAAGAGTATGGAAGATTTTGTATGACAGGAAACTGAGATTCAAAGGGATGTGTTCTAGGTCTTACAACTAGGCAGTAGAGGCTTTGATATTGACAGTTAGCTCTATCTAGCTCTGGAGGCCATATCGACTGCACAGATCATAATCCTAATATTAGGGACACCAGTTTGCTGTGCACAGAGCTGAACTATCACCAGAAATGGGGACACAGTTGACCGCTTGCCTTAGACTTTACATCTGAGAAGATGGAGAAGGATCTGACCTACAGCTCCACTGGCTTCACACTAGAGGGTAGAGTGGAGAATGTGCTCTGCACAGAGAGTAGAAATTGGACACCATTGCTGGTCCTTCTGGGCATCGCCACTTTTGTTGCTACCATTACCACACCCTTTTTTTTTTTTTTTCTCATTGCCTGCCTTCACTTCCTTTTGGAACCATTACAAACCCTTCATGAGCTTGATAAAACAGCTCCTGAGACAGAGAAACAAAAACTATTCACAGACACAGCTCTGCAAATGAGCTGGAAGTCAAGGGTTCCGGTTCTAATTCTTGCTCAGTCACTTACCAAGTGTAGTAGAATTCTTCATAGCTCTAATTCTCCACTCTTTATTGTATCCATGCTCTTTGCTATGTGTTTTTGTAGTTCCTATCACTAGTAGCAGAGAATATATCCCTGTCCTGTCAGTGTTGGACTTGGCCATGATTCTTGCTTCGGCGAATGAGCTACTAGCAGGCATGTTGCAAGCAGAGGCTTGAAGTATGCTTGCATCATTAAGCTCGTTCTCTTGCCTCCTTTAAATTCTCCATTAGAAGAAGAAACTCTGGCTAGCCCACTGGTCCAAGGGATGTGAGACACATGGAAAAGACTTGAATCCAACTCGCAGTTTGGACCCTACCCCCAATCTAAATCAACCAATCCCTGGTCAGAGAAGAGTGAATGTTTTTTAAGGGACTAAAGTTTGGGGTAGTTTGTTACACTCATTGTTTTGGTAATTGCTGACTAATAAGGGATTCCCAGGTGGCACAGTGGTAAAGAATCTGCCTGCCAAAGCTGGAGATCCAAGAGACCCAGGTTCAATCCCTGGGTTGGGAAGACCACCTGGAGAAGGAAATAGCAACCTGCTCCAGTATTCTTGCCTGGAGAACTCCATGGACAGAGGAGCCTGGCAGGCTACAGTCCATGAGGTCACAGAGTCAGACACGACTGAGTGACCGAGCACATACATATCAACCATGAGTAGCCTCAGCAAGTCATTTCTCTCTGGAACTCAGTTTACTTCTCTATGCAATGAAAGTGTTGAACAAGACGCCCTAAAGCCCCTTTCAGCTGTCCTAGAGACAAAGGCAAGCTATCTTGCCACAGTTTTCCCTGAGGTTTTGGGTTTAGGTATAGAAGTGGGACTCTTAAGTGAGTATCTTTTAAATATGATAATTAAGCAACTCTAATTATATTTATGAGCAATATCGCATTAATTTATTTTCATATTTTAATGAATAGAAGATTTCATTAGTTTTCACATACCAAAAGCTGACTTTACTAGCGCCGTCTCCATAGCAAGCAAGGACTGTTTCTGTGGCCCTCCTGATAGCTCAGAAAGTAGAGCCTGGAGGGTGCTGAAGTGGTGGCAGGTGGCCTCCATTCAATCTCCAGCCTTGAGGAGATAGGAGTATAACTTGAAAGGTATTAGAGACATCCAAGCAGTTTAAATCACTGCGGATGCTGATTGCAGCCATGAAATTAAAAGATGCTTACTCCTTGGAAGGAAAGTGATGACCAACCTAGATAGTATATTAAAAAGCAGAGACATTACTTTGCCAACAAAGGTCCGTCTAGTCAAGGCTATGATTTTTCCAGTGGTCATGTATGGATGTGAGAGTTGGACTGTGAAGAAAGCTGGTCGCCGAAGAATTGATGCTTTTGAACAGTGGTGCTGGAGAAGACTCTTGAGAGTCCCTTTGACTGCAAGGAGATCCAACCAGTCCATTCTAAAGGAGATCAATCCTGGGTGTTCATTGGAAGGACTGATGCTGAGGCTGAAACTCCAATACTTTGGCCACCTCATGCGACAAGTTGACTCACTGGAAAAGACTCTGATGCTGGGAGGGATTGGGGGCGGGAGCAGACAGGGACGACAGAGAATGAGATGGCTGGATGGCATCACCGACTCGATGGACATGAGTTTGAGTGAACTCCTGAGTTGGTGATGGACAGGGAGGCCTGGCGTGCTGTGATTCATGGGGTCGCAAAGAGTCGGACACGACTGAGCGACTGAACTGAACTGAACTGAAGCAGTTGTGAAAAGAGGTTATGTCCATCCACCCATTTTTCAAAGGTGCTTATATTGGAGAGAGGTCCAAGGAGATACACAGCTGTGGAATGTACATATGTGCCTCATTGGTCCCTCAGAAATCTCAGTGACTGTGGTAGTAGATTTATTGTGCGTACCACAGGTCAAGGTTCATAGGTTACTTTCCAAATATCCTTTTCAGGTGTCTGAGAATTCCTAGAAAGATACATTGTGGTACAGAATACTGTTGAACAGTCAGATCACTACTTGATCCAGTTGGAGCCCAAATGAAAATAAAATAAATATTCTCTCTGGGGTCTGCAGGTCCTGATGAAGTTTCTGACACTAACTGCCAGGGGTCAGATGGGCTAGAAATCTATTCTGACATTCTATACCCGACATTCTGTACCTGACATATTTCTTCTGACACTTACTTATGCAGCAAAATAAACTGAATCTAGTCAGCTTTCCATTTGATTAAAAAGAATGGTTTCTTCTTGCACCCATACATAACAGTACATTCCAGGAGAAACATTTTAACTTTACTTTCAAAAGCCAAACACTAGAAATGACAGAACTCTCCACCAATAGATGACTAGTTAAAGTAGCCACTGAAGTGGTTTAGGGTAGTGCTTAATACGAAAATATCTTAGGTCAAAGACCTGAATTCAGATTCCATAGTGTTGATTACACATTTGGGGTACAGGGCTAGTCATGTAATATCTCTGTAGTTCAGATCCTCATCTGTGGAATGGGGATGGTCAGTTCAGTTCAGTTCAGTTCAGTCGCTCAGTCGTGTCCGACTCTTTGCGACCCCATGAATCACAGCACGCCAGGCCTCCCTGTCCATCACCAACTCCCAGAGTTCACTCAAACTCATGTCCAGCGAGTTGGTGATGCCATCCAGCCATCTCATTCTCTGTCATCCCCTTCTACTCCCGCCCACAATCCCTCCCAGCATCAGAGTCTTTTCCAGTGAGTCAACTCGTCGCATGAGGTGGCCAAGGTATTGGAGTTTCAGCTTTAGCATCAGTCCTTCCAATGAACACCCAGGATTGATCTCCTTTAGAATGGACTGGTTGGATCTCCTTGCAGTCGAAGGGACTCTCAAGAGTCTTCTCCAGCACCACAGTTCAAAAGCATCAATTCTTCGGCGATCAGCTTTCTTCACAGTCCAACTTTCACATCCATTCATGACCACGGGAAAAACCATAGCCTTGACTAGATGGACCTTTGTTGGCAAAGTAACGTCTCTGCTTTTTAATATGCTATCTAGGTTGGTCATAACTTTCCTTCCAAGGAGCAAGCGTCTTTTAATTTCATGGCTGCAATCAGCATCCTCAGTGATTTTGGAGCCCCAAAAAATAAAGTCTGACACTGTTTCCACTGTTTCCCCGTCTATTTCCCATGAAGTGATGGGACCAGATGCCATGATCTTTGTTTTCTGAATGTTGAGCTTCAAGCCAACCTTTTCACTCTCCTCTTTCACTTTCATCAAGAGGCTTCTTAGTTCCTCTTCACTTTCTGCCATAAGGGTGGTGTCATCTGCATATCTGAGGTTATTGATATTTCTCCCAGCAATCTTGATTCCAGCTTGTGCTTCTTCCAGCCCAGCGTTCCTCATGATGTACTCTGCATATAAGTTAAATAAGCAGGGTGACATTATACAACCTTGACGTACTCCTTTTGTTATTTGGAACCAGTCTGTTGTTCCATGTCCAATTCTAACTGTTGCTTCCTGTCCTGCATACAGGTTTCTCCAGAGGCAGGTCAGGTGGTCTGGTATTCCCATCTCTTTCAGAATTTTCCAGTTTATTGTGATCCACACAGTCAAAGGCTTTGGCATAGTCAATGAAGCAGAAATAGATGTTTTTCTTGAACTCTCTTGCTTTCTCCATGATCCAGCAGTACACCTCTATAGAAAATGTTTGAAGTTAGTGAGAATTAAATGAGCCAAGATATGTAAGGCACTTAGAACAATGCCTGATACATAGTAAACACATAAATATATGTTAGCTATTATTATATTGTTAAAAAGAAAAAAGTAGATTTATATACTCTATTGAAATGGAATACTCACCCCAAAACTTCGTGGCTTAAAATAACAACCACCATTCAATATTTCTCGTGATTCTGAGAGTTGACTGGGCTCAACTGGGCTGTTCTTATTCTCCATGGAGTAACAGCTGTTATCATCTAAAGGCTCAGCTGAGGCTAGAACATCCAAAATGACTCACTCATGTTTGACTGTTGGTACTGGCTGGGGTTCTTGTCCAGAGCACCTTGGATGTCATCTCCATATGACTTGGGATTCTCAGCATGGCATCTGTGAGAATTTCTGAAGTGTGGGAAGATGGAAGCTGCAAAGCTTGTAAGATTTAGCCTTGGAATTGACACACAGCTTTGGGAGTTGCTTCCCTGGTGGCTCAGATGGTAAGGAACCTACCTGCAATGCAGGAGACACAGATTCAATCCCTGGGTCAGGAAGATCCCCTGGAGAAGGAAATGGCAACCCACTCTAGTATTCTTGCCTGGGAAATCCCATGAACAGAGAGGCCTGGTGGGCTATAGTCCATGGGGTCATAGAGAGCAGCCATGATGACTAACACTTTGGGGCTACACACTTCTGCCACATTTTATTGGTCAAAGCAAGTCCCATGCAGGCCCGGATTCAAAGAGAAAGGAAAAGAATTCCAGCTCTCAATAGGAGAAATGGCAAATAATTTGCAAGCATCTTCAATTCATCACATATTATTAAGTAGAGGGGAAAATGTAGAGAAGGTGTGGATGTGTTACTATTTATGTAACAAGGGAGCTTTTATACATATATATGTACATGCATATACATAAAATAACATATAAACCATACCTAGAACAACATATATGATCACATATATGTATATGAATTTGTATGTGTGTATACTGCATTGAATAAGTATCTTTTGACAGATATATAAGAAACTGGTAACTAGGGGACTAGGAGACTGAACTGCAAAATTGACTTAATTTTCACTGTGAAT
The DNA here is from genome assembly GCF_049115385.1 of Moschus berezovskii. Taxonomy (NCBI): domain Eukaryota; kingdom Metazoa; phylum Chordata; class Mammalia; order Artiodactyla; family Moschidae; genus Moschus; species Moschus berezovskii. The sequence continues at coordinate 17,289,042 of NC_142488.1, read as the reverse complement.
TGCATTATTTGAATTATTTTTACCATGTCCATATTTTATTCAAAATGAATAAATAAAAATGTAAAAAAGAGCAATAATATTGTTTCAGCTGTTATTAGTACAAGGGAAAATCAGTCACAAAGAAAGCAGTTCCATGAAATCAGCCCTTCACTCTCCTCCCAGCTATCAATACTGAATAACTTTGGGTAACTTTGAATTGTCCTCACTGACAAGGGAGGTCCTCCCAACATATGCGTGCATGTATGTGCGTGTGCACACACACTCACTCTCTCTCTACTGGTATTTTTTTTTAAACCACCAAAGTAGTTCATGTGTCTGTCAGGTTCTCACTCAGAATCAGGTTACTGGGTATTTGAAAAACATTTTTCCATTCCAATTAAAAATGATCATTTATTTGTGACTAGCGTAACATCTCATTTGTGTTTGAAATTGAAGAGCAGAATGACTCCATCAAATCGGGAATCTGTAAACACAGTATCATATTTTGATAGACACATAGCTGTGGATTTTAGCGTCATTGTTTGGTAGCTGTGGTTTTATGCTATTTCTCTGTGGTATTAGATGGTTGCAAGGAGGTTTAAATTCTTCTCTTACAAGGGAGTAAAAACAGAAAGTAAAGGCACAAATTCCCAGCCATCTCATGTGCTGCAGTAAGGAAGGCCAAAACGTCATTCCAAGGGGACGGACGGGAATGTTCTGTCTACTCTGCTTCTTGCTGTGTGAGTCCCTCTTGTCCTAAGAGCTAGCTAGTGATGCCACTGAGGTAGAAAAAAGATGATTTCAGGCTCCACAGATTATGTGCATTTTGTTATTATGATGTTTGGATTTTCATTCTGGTCATGTGCTTAACCATAACAGAATCTATTTCATTTCATTTTTAAAAGTCTTATTCTAAGTTTATGGATTTGTAAGCAAGTGTTGCATATATATATATGACCATGTCATGTAGCTTGTAGGATCTTAGTTCTCTGACCAGGGATTGAACCCAGGCCCTTGGCAGTGAAAGCATGGAGTCCTAACCACTGAACCACCAAGGAATTCCCTCACTTTCATTCTTAATTTTTCAGAATATCCATTTGCACTTCCATTTGTGACCCCATTTAGCATGATCTTTTGAGTCAAGGCCAGCCAAACAGAACACTAGTGAATTTCACGCACAAATAAATCAAGCAAGGGCCAAAGTGCAATTCACCGAGAATTTTAGAGCTCAGATTCACTTTCTCATTCCCCCTTGCCTTTAAAAGGGAATTTGGGGGTATTATAAATACTCAGCTTCTCTGTAGTCACCAGGATCATTATTCAGGGCTTACAAATTATGTGACACAGTTGTACTTATAGACTTATAACATTTTGAAGCTGAAAGGGGCCTTAGAGATTATAATGAAGAAATACAAGTTCATAGAGGTCTGCTGTTGCTGCTGCTGCTGCTAAGTCACTTCAGTCGTATCCGACTCTGTGTGACCCCATAGATGGAAGCCCACCAGGCTCCCCCATCCCTGGGATTCTCCAGGCAAGAACACTGGAGTGGGCTGCCATTTCCTTCTCCAATGTGTGAAAGTGAAAAGTGAAAGTGAAGTCGCTCAGTCGTGTCCGACCCTTAGCGACCCCACGGACTGCAGCCTACCAGGCTCCTCCATCCATGGGATTTTCCAGGCAAGAGTACTGGAGTGGCTTGCCATTGCCTTCTCCGTCATAGAGGTCTAATGACATGCAATTACATAAGCAGCTAATGAAAAATTCCAGATAAAACTTGCATATTTTACAGCTTGGAATCCACTGCTCCTTTTCCTGTACCATGATATTATAGTTATTATCGTAGTGTTCAATGTTGCCCTTGCCTTGTTTACAGTGTTGTGAAATGCACTGGGAATTGGTGTGCTATTGGGTCATTGGGCAAGACTGGGGTGCAAGTGGGGAGGGGATGAGTCTGTAATGAAGCTTCAACAAAAACCATGCTGCTTACAGCCTTATTTGTTTGTGCTTCTGGCTAAGATTTCATTGGAAGAAACAGTTCCACGACTAAACCATTTGGAAACCACATCAATAGTCCAATTCAAATATAATGCAGGATATAGGTTTAATAGAACATGTATAAAGCTTGCATACGAAGTGAATTAACATGCCAAAAGAAGTCAGGTTTGTGACTGGGTACAGCTGTGAATCAAATCAGGAACTCCAATTTTCATTGCAGCACTGTTTATAATAGCCAGGACATGGAAGCAACCTAGATGTCCATCTGCAGACGGATGGATAAGAAAGCTTTGGTACATATACACAATGGAGTATTACTCAGCCATTAAAAAGAATGCATTTGAACCAGTTCTAATGAGGTGGATGAAACTAGAGCCTATTATACAGAGTGAAATAAGCCAGAAAGAAAAACACCAATACAATATACTAACGCATATATATGGAATTTCCGTTCCGTTCCGTTCCGTCGCTCAGTCGTGTCCGACTCTTTGCGACCCCACGGACTGTAGCCTACCAGACTTCTCTGTCCATGGGATTCTCCAGGCAAGAATACTGGAGTGGGTTACCGTTTCCTTCTCCAGGGGATCTTCCCGACCCAGGGATCGAACCCGGGTCTCCCGCATTGGAGGCAGATGCTTTAACCTCTGAGCCACCAGGGAAGCCCATATATGGAATTTAGAAAGATGCAAATGATAACCCTGTATACGAGACAGCAAAAGAGACACAGATGTATAAAACAGTCTTTGGGACTCTGTGGGAGAGGGTGAGGATGGGATGGTTTGGGAGAATGGCATTGAAACATGTATATTATCATATGTGAAACGAATCGCCAGTTCAGGGTCGATGCATGTTACAGGATGCTCGGGGCTGGTATGCGGGGATGACCCAGAGGGAGGATAAAGGGAGGAGGGAGGTGGGAGGGGGGTTCGGGAGGGGGAACTCATGTACACCCGGGGCGGATTCATGTCAATGTATGGCAAAACCAACCAATATAATATTGTAAAATAATTAGCCTCCAATAAAAATTAAAAATAAATAAATAAATAAATTAAGTAAGCAAGTCCTTTTTCATTACTCTAAGTTCTAATGTCCTCTTTCTCTTCCATTTAACTCAGCAGTTCGCAACTGGAGGGTGGTTTTGTCCCTCAGGGGACATTTGGCATTGCCTGGGGACATTTTTGGTTATGATAACCAGGGAGGGGTTACTACTGGCATCTAGTAGGTAGAGGCCAGGGATGCTGCCAAACAGCCTACAGTGTGCAGGACAGCCCCCCTACAACAGAAAAATGTCAGCTCAAAATATCAGCAATGCTGAACTAAGAAACCTTGATCTAGTTAAACCCTACCTATTAGTCAGGACCAGCTCAAAGCCCACTGCTCCTCTTTGATGTTTTCCTGGCCTCTACAAACACTTTCTGCTCTGAGATTTTATGGTTTCTACTCCCCAGTTTAGCCGTTAGTTGTTTATCTTACTTGTGCATAATTTTTCAAGCCGAGATTAGTCATAGCTGTCCAACTTGGTTATAAGTGTCTCGTGAGAAGAGAGTGTTTTGTGAATATATTTGTTCTGGGTGCCTTATAAGCACCTAACCTTAGCCAAACATGTCAGTTCAGTTCAGTAGCTCAGTCGTGTCTGACTTTTTGTGACCCCATGAATCATAGCAGCCAGACCTCCCTGTCTAATACCAACTCCCGGAGTTCACTCAAACTCATGTCCATAGAGTCGGTGATGCCATCCAGCCATCTCATTCTCTGTCGTCCCCTTCTCCTCTTGCCCCCAATCCCTCCCAGCATCAGAGTCTTTTCCAGTGAGTCAACTCGTCGCATGAGGTGGCCAAAGTATTGGAGTTTCAGCTTTAGCATTAGTCCTTCCAATGAACACCCAGGACTGATCTTTAGGATGGACTGGTTGGATCTCCTTGCAGTCCATGGGACTCTCAAGAGTCTTCTCCAGCACCACAGTTCAAAAGCATCAATTCTTCAATGCTCAGCTTTCTTCACAGTCCAACTCTCACATCCATACACGACCACTGGAGAAACCATAGCCTTGACTAGACGGACCTTTGTTGGCAAAGTAATGTCTTTAATGTGCTATCTAGGTTGGTCATAACTTTCCTTCCAAGGAGTAAGCGTCTTTTAATTTCATGGCTGCAATCAACATCCGCAGTGATTTTGGAGCCCAAGAAAATAAAGTCTGACACTGTTTCCACTGTTTCTCCATCTATTTGCCATGAAGTCTTGGGACCAGATGCGATGATCTTAGTTTTCTGAATGTTGAGCTTTAAGCCAACTTTTTCACTCTCCTCTTTCACTTTCATCAAGAGGCTTTTGCGTTCCTCTTCACTTTCTGCCATAAGGGTGGTGTCATCTGCATATCTGAGGTTATTGATATTTCTCCCAGCAATCTTGATTCCAGCTTGTGCTTCTTCCAGCCCAGCGTTCCTCATGATGTACTCTGCATATAAGTTAAATAAGCAGGGTGACAATATACAGCCTTGATGTACTCCTTTTCCTATTTGGAACCAGTTTGTTGTTCCATGTCCAGTTCTAACTTACTTCCTGTCCTGCATACAGGTTTCTCAAGAGGCAGGTCAGGTGGTCTGGAATTCCCATCTCTTTCAGAATGTTCCACAGTTTATTGTGATTCACACAGTCAAAGGCTTTGGCATAGTCAATGAAGCAGAAATAGATGTTTTTCTGGAACTCTCTTGCTTTATCCATGATCCAGCGGATGTTGGCAATTTGATCTCTGGTTCCTCTGCCTTTTTAAAACCTGCTTGAACATCTGCAAGTTCACGGTTCATGTATTGCTGAAGCCTGGCTTGGAGAATTTTGAGCATTACTTTACTAACGTGTGAGGTGAGTGCAATTGTGTGGTAGTTTGAGCATTTTTGGCATTGCCTTTCTTTGGGATTGGAATGAAAACTGACCTTTTCCAGTCCTGTGGCCACTGCTGAGTTTTCCAAATTTGCTGGCATATTGAGTGCGGCACTTTCACAGCATCACCTTTTAGGATTTGAAATAGCTCAGCTGGTATTCCATCACCTCCACTAGCTTTGTTCGTAGTGATGCTTTCTAAGGCCCACTTGACTTCACATTCCAGGATGTCTGGCTCTAGGTGAGTGATCACACCATCATGATTATCTGGGTCATGAAGATCTTTTTTGTACAGTTCTGTGTATTCTTGCCACCTCTTCTTAACATCTTCTGCCTCTGTTAGGTCCATACCATTTCTGTCCTTTATCAAGCCCATCTTTGCATAAAATGTTCCCTTGATATCTCTAATTTTCTTGAAGAGATCTCTAGTCTTTCCTATTCTGTTGTTTTCCAATATTTCTTTGCACTGATTGCTGAGGAAGGCTTTCTTATCTCTCCTTGCTATTCTTTGGAACTCTGCATTCAGATGCTTATATCTTTCCTTTTCTCCTTTGCTTTTCGCTTCTCTTCTTTTCACAGCTATTTGTAAGGCCTCCTGAGACAGCCACTTTGCTGTTTTGCATTTCTTTTCCACGGGGATGGTCTTGATCCCTGTCTCCTGTACAATGTCACGAACCTCCGTCCATAGTTCATCAGGCACTCTGTCTATCAGATCTAGGCCCTTAAATCTATTTGTCACTTCCACTGTATTTGATTTAGGTCATATCTGAATGGTCTAGTGGTTTTCCCTACTTTCTTCAATTTAAGTCTGAATTTGGCAATAAGGAGTTCATGATCTGAGCCACAGTCAGCTCCTGGTCTTGTTTTTGCTAACTGTATAGAGCTTCTCCATCTTTGGCTGCAAAGAATATAATCAATCTGATTTCGGTGTTGACCATCTGGTGATGTCCATGTGTAGAGTCTTCTCCTGTGTTGTTGGAAGAGGGTGTTTGCTATGACCAGTGCATTCTCTTGGCAAAACTCTGTTAGCCTTTGCCCTGCTTCATTCCATGCTCCAAGGCCAAATTTGCTTGTTACTCCAGGTGTTTCTTGACTTTCTACTTTTGCATTCCAGTCCCCTATAATGAAAAGGACATCTTTTCTGGGTGTTAGTTCTAAAAGGTCTTGTAGGTCTTCATAGAACCATTCAACTTCGGCTTCTTCAGTGTTACTGGTTGGGGCACAGGCTTGGATTTCTGTAATATTGAATGGTTTGCCTTGGAAACGAACAGAGCTCATTCTGTCGTTTTTGAGATTGCATCCAAGTAATGCATTTTGGGATTGGGGGTGGGAAGAGACGGGGACGACAGAGAATGAGATGGCTGGATGGCATCACCGACACTGTGGACATGAGTTTGAGTGAACTCCGGGAGTTGGTGATGGACAGGGAGGCCTGGCGTGCTGTGATTCATGGGGTCACGGAGAGTCGGACACGACTGAGCGACTGAAATGAACTGAACTGAATGCATTTCAGACTCTTTTGTTGACCATGATGGCTACTCCATTTCTTCTAAGGGACTCCTGCCCACAGTAGTAGATATAATGGTCATCTGAGTTAAATTCACCCATTCCAGTCCATTTTAGTTCACTGATTCCTAGAATGTCTACGTTCACTCTTGCCATCTCCTGTTTGACCACTTCCAATTTGTCTTGATTCATGGACCTAACATCCAGGTTCCTATGCAATATTGCTCTTTACAGCATTGGACCTTGCTTCTATCACCAGTCACCTCCACAACTGGGTACTGTTTTTGCTTTGGCTCCATCCCTTCATTCTCTCTGGATTTATTTCTCCACTGATCTCCAGTAGCATATTGGGCACCTACCGAGCTGGGGAGTTCCTCATTTTGCCTATCCTATCATTTTTCCTTTTGATACTGTTCATGGGGTTCTCAAGGCAAGTATACTGAAGTGGTTTGCATTCCCTTCTCCAGTGGACCACATTCTGTCAGACCTCTCCACCATGACCTGCCCGTCTTGGGTGGCCCCACACGGCATGGCTTAGTTTCATTGAATTAGACAAGACTGTGGTCCGTGTGATCAGATCAACTAGTTTTCTGTGATTATTATTTCAGTGTGTCTGCCCTCTGATGCCCTCTCGCAATAGCTCCCGTCTTATTTGGGTTTCTCTTACCTTGGTCGTCGGGTATTTCTTCACGGCTGCTCCAGCAAAGCGCAGCCACTGCTCCTTACCTTGGACGAAGGGTATCTCCTCAAGGCCGCCCCTCCTGACCTTGAATGTGGGGTAGCTCCTCTCGGACCTCCTGCGCCCGTGCAGCTGCTGCCACTTAAACATGGGGTTGCTCCTCTTGGCCATGTAGGAAATGCTTTCCTGGGGGAGATGCAACAGGAAAAAGTTCAAAAGAATGTCTCAGATGCCCAGAGGAGCTACTTAAAGAAATATCTGGAATCACTAGTAAAGAAAGTCAGTATATTTTTCTAGTTGGTGCGAGATTATGGAAGAAGATGGTAGTAAAAAGCAAGAAGGCATGGGGAAGATGATGGAGGAAAATGGAAGAGGAGTTTGAAGTCCACAGAGGAGTTAATGATAGAACAGGTAGATAAAGGGAACCTCTAAAGATTCATTCACCATTCATCCATTCAACAAATACTTATGGAACATCTTTGAGGTATGGGTACTGTTGTAGACATAGTAAATAGCAGCGAACAGAATAGGGTGAAAGAAGGCTGATATACCTTATGCTGGAGAGAGGGGCAGATCATTAATAAACTAATGATGTAACATAATGTCTTATCTGTATACATACACACATATGTGCCTGTGCGCATGCTCAGTCACTTCAGTTGTGTCGGACTCTTTGTGACCCTGTGGATTGTGGCCCTCCAGGCTCCTCTGTCTATGGGGTTCTCCAGGCAAGAATACTGGAGGGGGTTGCCATTTCCTCTTTCAGGGGATCTTAGTGACCCAGGGATTGAACCCATGTCTCTTACATCTCCTGCATTGGCAGGCAGGTTCTTTACCCCTAGTGCTGCCTGGGAAGCCCACACACATATATACAGCTTATACATTGTAAAAGCCACATATATGATATAAATATAGATAGTGATAATCAGCGCTATGCTAATAAGGGATAATTGCTGATGTTAGAGGTAGGGAGAGCCCAGATTTATAGCATTTGCCAATCTCAATGGTATAAATACTCTGACCATAGATGCTTTTAAACTCCAAATGTGAGGTCACTGAATGCAGAGTTGGGAAGAGATGTGCACAGTGCTATAAAGAAGATACAGCACGGGTCTGAGAGACTGAGGATGGCAAAGATGGCATTTAGTATGCATAATGCATAATATTATTGTGGATGCATAAGATTATTTAAGTTTCAAGTGTACAACACAGTGATTAACCATTTTTAAAGGTTATATTCCACTGGTAGTTATCATACTGGCTATATTCCCTGTGTTGTACGATATCTCATTGTATCTTATTTATTTTATACATAGTAGCTTATACCTTTTAATCTCCTACCCCTATCTTATCGCCCCCTGCTTCCTTTCTGTACTGGTAGCTACTAGTTCATTCTCTGTATCTGTATGCTTCTTTTTGTTATATTTACTAGTTTTTTTTTTAAGATTCCAAACATGTGATATTATACAGTATTTGTCTTTCTGTCACTTACTTCACTAAGGATGATTCCCTCCAAGTACATCCATGTTGTTGCAAATGGCATTATTTCATTCATTTTATGGCTGAGTAGTATTCCTTTGTATGTATGTTCTGTTCTGTTCAGTCACTCAGTCGTATCCAACTCTTTGCGACCCCGTGGACTGTAGCCTACAAGGCTTCTCCGTCCATGGGATTCTCCAGGCAAGAATACTGGAGTGGGTTACCATTTCCTTCTCCGGGGGATCTTCCTGACCCAGGGATCGAACCCGGGTCTCCCGCATTGGAGGCAGACGCTTTAACCTCTGAGCCATATATATATATATATACCATATCTTCTTTATCCATTCATATGTTCATAGACACATCAGTTGCCTCCTTATCTTGGCAGTTGTAAGTAATGCTTCTATGAACATTGGAGTGCATGTATCTTTTCAAATTAGTTCGTTTGTTTCTTTAGGATATATACCCAGGAGTGAAATTGCTGGGTCATGTGGCAGCTCTTGCCTGGAGAATCCCAGGGACGGGGGAGCCTGGTGGGCTTCTGTCTGTGGGGTCGCACAGAGGCGGACACGACTGGAGTCACTTAGCAGCAGCAGCAGCAGTGGCAGCTCTCTTTTTAGCTTTTTGAGAAACCTCCACACTGTTTTCCACAGTATGCAGTAGACTGCACCAATTTACATTCCCACCAACAGTGCACAAGTGTTACCTTTTCTCCACAAACAGGGATACTTCAGTTAAAGAAAATTTCTCTGAGGATATGACATTTGAATAGTGTGGTTTTTGTACAAAGTTGTGACTTTTGTTTTGTCAGTATATTTACCAACTCACAATACTACACCTATTTCACCTTCTCCCTGAAGGGCTGTGAACGTGAGTAAAGTTAAACTTCTGCCAGATCTTCTTTCTGTCCTTCAGAGGAGCAGCTGGAGAGATGCCTCAGAGGAGAAGGCTGAAAAGAGCTCCCTTTCCCACTTCACAGCCCTGGATCTAGCATGTGCTTGGATGTCTGTGGAAGAGTAAAGACTATTACTCTACCTGTGGGGGTACCAGGGTCCTACCCAGAGCTGGCTGGAAATTTTGCCTCTTTCCCAGAGATAGACTGTAGATTTTTCGAGGAGTCACTCCACAACATGAGCCTGGGATACTTGGCAAGGCAGTCTGACTTCAAGTTATAACATTCTCTGCATGCTTTCTGGGTTGTTGTTGAAGGAAAATGCATGTAAATAGGATTTTCCATTTTCAAATGAATGCCCACAGAACTCCACAATTACAAACTGGTGTTGCCTAAAAGAGTGGCAATTTGGTTGAGAAATGGGTTTCAGTTTGTAACTTACAAGGATAGATGATAAATTTCCAGAAGTAAAAAAACTGGAAACATTAGGGTAATGTTTTCAAACTATTCTCAGCAAGCCACTGATTTAAATGAAAAAAATTCCTGTGAATGCCAAAAAAGCATACTTCAGATGTCCCCATCAACTATGAGACAGTTGCTTTCCCATGAAGACCCACCATATGGACAGTGTGAGAAATCTCAAATTAAAATAAATTGTTATTCAGAGAGAGCCTTTCAATCGAGCCAAGACTCCCAACTTTACATTTTGCAGCCTTTGCCACACAATTATGAGGTCCAGTTTGGGTTGTTTAAAATTTTTGTAGTATTTAATCTCCCAAGTGCAGCGATCTTTGTTTTAATCTCTCCTCTACAGTTCAGTGGCCTTGTAGCCAGTGTGAAAGAAAACAGGAGCCCTGGGCCTCAACTTCTAGCCTCCTGGTTTCCCTTCCCCCCTCTGGCTTCAGACCTCAGACTGAGCTGGACTGCTCAGCTCTTCAGGATCCAGTCCTCCTTTAAAATTCTGGGCTGAAGAAAGCTTTGGTACATATACACGATGGAGTATTTTTCAGCCATCAAAAAGAATGCATTTGAATCAGTTTTAATGAGGTGGATGAAATTGGAGCCTATTATACAGAGTGAAGTAAGCCAGAAAGAAAAACATTAATACACTATACTAACGCATATATATGGAATTTAGAAAGATGGTAACCTTAATCCTGTATACAAGACTGCAAAAGAGACATAGGCATATAGAACAGTCTTTGGGACTCTGTGGGAGAGGGTGAAGGTGGAATGATTGGGGAGAACGGCATTGTAGCATGTATATTATCATATGTGAAATGAATCACCAGTCCAGATTCGACGCATGATACAGGATGCTTGGGGCTGGTGCACGGGGATGACCTGGAGGGAGGATATGGGGAGGAGGGAGGTGGGAGGGGGGTTCAAGAAAGGGAACACATGTACACCTGGGGCGGATTCGTGTCAATGTATGGAAAACCAACCAATATATTAATGTAAGGTAATTTGCCTCCAATAAAATAAATTAAAAAAATAAAATAAAATGCTGGGCTAGCATAGGCAGGCCTGTAGGGGACAGAGGGGAAGATGGGTTGAGTGGGACCCTTGGTTCTGTTTGTACAGTCAATATAATTGACACGGACATTGCCTCAGCCACTGAGGATTTTTACCAGGGAGACAGAATGGCCTTGTTTTGGTGACATTAGTGTCAGGAAGGGGGACACTTCATTCTCCCCTGTCATGCTGCTTGGTGACTGTAGGTCAAGCTCTTCATCTGGGATTCTTCTCCTTTGGCCCTTCACTTCTGATGGTTTGGCGGAGGTGGGGGGAGTGTCACTGGAAATGGAGGCAGAAGGCAAGAAAGCCAAAGGAAAGGTTAAAGTCAATGGTGCTCATGTGCTGAGGCTGCCATAACAAGCTAAGCTGATGGCTCAGAAGAGTCTTCCTTGCCTTTTTCAGCCTTTGGTAGCCCCATGTGTTCTTTGGCTTGTGACATCGTAACTGCAACTTCTGTCTCCGTCTTTATATGACTTTCTTCCCTCTGACTATGCCCTGATTTTTCCAATGAGTGCTGACTCATTGGAAAAGACCCTGATGCTGGGAAAGGTTGAAGGCAAAAGGAGAAGGAGGCAGCAGAGAATGAGGTGGTTGGATGATGGCATCATAGACTCAGTGGACACGAATTTGAGCAAACTACAGGAGTTAGTGAAGGACAGGGGAGCCTGGCATGCTGCAGTCCATGGAGACGCAAAGAGTCAAACACAACTTAGCGAATGAACAACAGCCCTACCGCAGTGTGACCTCAACTTACGGTCAGTAATTATATCTGCAACCACCCTATTTCTAACAAAGGTCACATTTTGAGGTATTAGGGGTTTGGACTTCACCACATCTTTTGGAGGGAAACAATTAAACCTATGATGCCACTGAAGAAAGGGTAATTTTTCTTCCAATGATGATATTCCACTCATACTCCACTCTTAACATATGTTCAGTGCCTCAGTGTAGATGCAGCTAGGAAACAAGTGCATGGGAGGAAACAGCCTGCCAGTCCAGGCCTAGACGGCAGTTCTCAAACTGCATCTTTGTTGAAGTTCTTTTCTTCTTTAAAAATTTATTATTTTAAAGATATTTTCATTTGATTTATTAATGTTTTGACTCCTCTTCGTGGCACGTGGGATCTTAGTTCAATCTTCATCCAGACATTGAATCCATGCCCCCTGCAGTGGAGATGTGGAATCTTAACCACTGGACCACCAGGGAAGTTCCCTTTGTTGAAATTCTTGCCCTAAATCACAAATTAAGGGTGTTTAAGGCAACCTCCTAGTTTGGAAGTCTTAACTCCACATTTCCCAAGTCCTAGAGATGTAGCTAGACCTGTAATGGTATTTAACTATGTCATTTGTGATCTAATACAGTCGATATGCAGTGGCATGGCTATCCGATCAGCAGCTGGATTAAGAGCTCTTCTGCAGAGCTCACCCCTCCAGGGGAAAGAGGCTTGTGGACATGAGAGGGTGGGAGCTCCCCAGTGTTACAAGGGTCACTGAAGAAGTCTTCTTTGTCAGGGTTCTCTCTCTGTGTCAGCAGCACTGAAAATCCTTTTTTTCTTACTCTGACCTTGACTCCAATTTTTACACTGGAGCCCTTCAACTACCTCCCAGCTAAAAGAAGCTGACATGATGGAGTTGGCAAACAGAGGAAGAGAGAGGGAGATTCCTTTTCTTTCCAGGCTTAGAGGTGAAAGGGGGCTTCCTGGATGATGGTGTAACCTACTTATAAGTAAGCTGCAAAATGAAATGATCTCCCTCATTCATTCTCTTGGTGGGGGGCAGGGCACAATGTAGACATTTCTCTCAAATGACCACAGACATAACATTCACATCCATCCCACGATATTTTCTTCTTAGGTGTGCTCAAAATGCAAATGCTTTTATGATTGTAAGCTAAACAAAGAAAAGGGAAGTCATACCAACGACTCCCCACACTCCTAGAAATCAATTTGAGGCCTCCTGAGATTTTAGACCACCCTCCACAAGACTGACAAACCCTGGCCTAAGCAGTTCCTATCCTCATTTTGAGATATGGAACTCTGGAGGCCTGGGGAAGACTGTAGATCCTTTCTCAGGAAAGTGTTTTTAAACTCATTAAACACAGTTCAAAGATTTACAAAGGAAGCCAATTATATTGAATCTAGTTACCAAAATATTAAAAAAATATTTTGGTATAAGGTTATTTTTTTGGCATTTGTTAATGCTTTAAATAAGAAGTTCAGTTCAGTAACTATGGTAACGTCTAAGTGGTAATGAGTGTAAGAAATGTTATTTTAGGATACCTGAAAACAGTAATGTGTTGTGAAAAAAATCTGATTGCTGTTGGTGACAGTCACTGGTATGGTTAATACTACTGAGATATGTGGCCTATATTCCTAAATGAAGGGCATGCTCAATTTCATCTGGAGGTGAGTAAGTATCAAGGTGTCATTTTTTTCCCATCCACATTCGCAGACCCTTTGGCGACCTGTGGACTCAGATTGGAATCCCTGACTGTGGGCCTCTGGGTTTCCTCAGCCCTGTTCGACCTGGGTCCTCCCCAGTGGCCCATGTAGATCACATTGTCCATACTTATCATCCCTCCCTATCACAGGAAGCGGAGCCAAATTCTGAGCCCTGCTTGAAAAGGGCAGAACTTAGCAAGTCTGCATAAGGCTCCCTGAGAGTTTGTCTCTTCAGATACCCTATCCACCTCTCCTAAGATAGCTCTGACCTCTCTCTCTCTGCAAACGCCCTTCCTCTCCCTCTCCCTCCCTCGTGGCCATGGGCGTGGTCCTGGGAGACCCCATTCCTGCCCTTGTTGCTCATCTGTGACTCCTGCAGCCAGACAGGGGTTGGCCCCTGCCTCCGTGTGTGCTGGCCTGTCTGATGCCACCTCTGAAATGAACTGCTACCCTAACCCCATCCACCACGGGCCCCTCTTTACCTACCCTGTGCTCTTCTGCCCAACCCTCAGCTCAGCCTGTCGCCCCCAGAGCATTCTAATGTCCTTGTCCCAGTTAGTTCATACAGAACCGCAAGGCTGTTGCAGTTCATACTTGAACCAAAGAATCAGTAAACTTCTCCAGATCTTCCATCTGTTCCAGAACACCCTCAATCAAATTCCTTTTTAAACCCAGTCTTCTCAACACTCACCATATATTTAATAATTTCCCCCCTCATCTGGGGAAAAAGATGAAAATAATAAAGTCCTCATGCATGTTGAATCAAAACTGCATTTCAGTATTTCAAGAAAACCTTATGTAGCAGTATGATGTTCTGGAACTGTTCTGTATGTATTACAAATACTGTATCATTTAATTCTTGTAACAACCCTATGAAGTGAGTATAGATAAAGAGAACAGAGTAGGGTTGCCAAATTCAGCAAATTAAAATACAGGATGCCCAGTTAAATTTGAATTTTAGATAAACAGCAAATATTTTCAGTTGTTTCTTAAATATGCCCCATGCAACATTTGGAACATACTTATACTAAAAAGTTGTTTGTTATTTATCTGAAATTCAAATTTAACTTAGTGTCATGTATTTTATCCAGAATTCTTTACAGAGAGGTGAAGCAACTTGCCCAAGATCACACAGCCAGAAAGATTCGAACTCAGATAGTCTGGCTCTGGAGTCTTTGTTCTGAGCCATCAGTCTCCCATCGGTTTTTCCTTGGAACAGCTAACCTGGAACCAGAAATTCATCTGGGATGGTGACTCCTTATTTTAAAAGGTCAAGGTCATTCTTAGTCCCACAGTCTAGCAGCAAAAGGGATACAAGCCCAAAGTTCAACAGTCAGGAATTGAGTGGAGTTGGCTTCTGTAAAACCTCCAACTTGTTCATTTTCACCAAGAGCATCTGGTGTTTTGCAAAGACTCAGGGCACAGGAACCACTAAAACAAGCATGCTGTTGCTCATGTGGGGTTCAGCTCCCTGAGGCTGTGATCTGAGATGGCACACCAAGTCCCCGGGGAAGGGGCAGAGGCCTCTTTGGTACTGATCAACTTGAAATTTAGAAATTTGAGTAACTGGTGAAGAACAGGTTCTGGGATACCATACAAACTTGGATTTCTGTCTGTTTGTCTTGCAAACTCACATGGGGCACTTTTTACGTGACAACACTATTTTACATTCTATGGGTTGCAAAGAGTCGGGCACGACTAAAATGACTGAGCATACATGCTTGCACTATTTTACTACTTTATAAATATTAATTTGCTTAATCTTAATGACTACACTATATCAGGTAGTTACTATTAATATCCCCACTTTACAAATGAGGGTACTGATGAGTAGAGAGGTTAGGTCACTTGCTCAAAGTCACACAGCTTAGTAATCGACAGGGTTGGAATTCAAATCCAGAGGCCTAACTCCATAATGCATATGTTTAACTAGCATAATGTGAAGTGGATGAGTTTCTGAAATTAGATGACTTGAGCAGTCCCTAAAAAGGCAGATTAAGTCCATGTAATGATCAAGATTATTCTAGGGGTTCAAGGTCTGTCCAGATAATTAACTGAATTGGAATTAAAATGGTTTGTTAACATGGAATTATTCTGCCTGTTCAGGAAATTCTCAAGACATCTGATTTTGAAATCTCATCAATTGTCCACTGCTCTAGTCCCCAGTGGCTCAGCGGTAAAGAATCTGCCTACAATGTAGGAGCGAAAGGAGATGCCAGTTCGATCCCTGGGTCGGGAAGATACCCTGAAGAAGGAAGGGCATGGCAACCCACTCCAGTATTCTTGCCTGGAGAATCCCATGGACAGAGGAGCCTGGCAGGCTACAGTCCATAGGGTCACAAAGAGTCTGACATGATTGAAGTGACTTAGCATGCATACTAATGGTTTAAAATGAAAATATTTGGGGAGAACACCTTTATCACGGCCAGCAACAGCCTAAGTAGATGTGCTATGTATTTAGTTGCTCAGTCGTGTCCGACTCTGTGACCCCATGGACTGTAGCTCACCAAGCTTCTCTGTCCATGGGGATTCTCCAGGCAAGAATACTGGAGTGGGTTCCCAGGCCTTCCTCCAGGGAATCTTCCCCACCCAGGGATCGAACGTGGGTCTCCCAAATTGTAGACAGATTCTTTACTCTCTGAGCCACCAGGGAAGTCTAAGAATACTGGAGTGGATAGCCTATCCCTTCTCCAGGGAATCTTCCCAACCCAGGGATCGAACCAGGGTCTCTTGCATTGCATGATGCTGCTGCTGCTGCTAAGTCACTTCAGTCGTGTCCAGCTCTGTGTGACCCCATAGACGGAAGCCCATCAGGCTCCCCTGTCCCTGGGATTCTTCAGGCAAGAACACTGGAATGGGTTGCCATTTCCTTCTCCAATGTGTGAAAGTGAAAAGGGAAAGTGAAGTCGCTCAGTCATGTCTGACTCTTAGCGACCCCATGGACTGCAGCCTACCAGGCTCCTCCGTCCATGGGATTTTCTAGGCAAGAGTACTGGAGTGGCTATAGATTTCTAACAAATGTTAGAAATGTAGATGCTAACATGTAAATAAATGGTTTTGTAAGAAATGGCCAAGGTGCTTGGATCCATGAGAGAAAGACAGGAAAGTTTTAATTTTGATTATCAGCATCCAAAATGGATGTGAGACCCAGAAAATGATTGCTGCTTAGGAGGACGTGGAGCACAATTTCTGCGAAAAGATGTGGCAAATCAAGAGTTAATTCAGGTTTTTCCTGAGTAGTCCCAGTCAAGTCTCTTCTGCTTTCCTTCTAAACCCTGAAAAAATTGAGACAAGGTAACAGTTTTCCCAGGCAACCCACCCTCCTTTTGGTTAACCTCACCTCCTCCCTCTTCCCCCAGCAAGGAGGAACATTGAAACCAATTCCTTGTCACCCTGCAATCACACCAGACATCATGGCCACTGTCTTCTGGTTTCCCCACTGTAAAGCAGCTTCCAGAAGATGTGCTGTACACAGCTGTAAGAATGCAGGCTGCAAGGGCTATTTTACTCTGTTGCGTTCTGTGACAGCATGATCCATTGGCTGCTCTTTGGAACACAATATAGTAAAAAGAATTGGCCCCTGCTGGTGCTTAAAAGGTGCTGGAAGGGGAGTGTTAATTTATTGCTAATATACACTGTGTTAAAAATAGCAAGAAAAATGTCTTTTGTTCCCAGTTTGCCTCTTGGTGCTCTAGAAATCGGGTGGCGGGATGCAGTGGTCATTATTAGAGGTCGCGTTGTGGTCACAACTTAAACCTGTACCATTGCTGAGAGGTAGGGGAATGAAATCCTTTGTTCTGTGCCTGCGGGGAAGCTTCCCGAAGGAGCTGTCCCCCACAGAGGCCAGGACACGCTTGCCACACTAAAGTTGGGGGCATTTATCTCCTGGCCCCAGACCTCCTGAACTTGCATTTGCACTTTCTGTCTGTTCACCCAATGCTGCAGTAATGGGCTCTGGAAACCTTCTGCGGAAGATCAAGTCTGCTGGCGACAGGCAGAGAGGAAACAGGCTTGAGATCCCAGAGACCTCATTTCGGGGGTCTGGAAACAGAGGCCAGGAGAGAAAAATGGCCCTTTGGCGAGGCGCCCAATAAATAGTCTTTGGATTGAAGACTTGTGGACTCAGAGCGGTCAGATGGGAGCAATATTTAAGGGAGAGGCGAGGAGGCTTCTGCAAGCTTCAGAGAGTGGATTTCCCCCTGCACTTGGGTATTTTTTAAAGCTGCTTATGGGTGTTTGGGCTGTAAGAAACAAGCACAGCCAGAGGAGAAAAGCAGAAGAGCTCACCAGGACTTTCTGGAAGATGTGACTGCCGGATGCTCTTTGACTCCTGCGTCTCAGTCACCAATTGCTTCTTCTGTCTCTGGCAGTGCCAGCTCCTAAACCATCCTTCACTTTGAGGAAGTCAGTAGAACTCCTGGGATTCATGCTTGGCTACAGTCAAAATCAGTTTCCGTGATTAATTAATTTAATTAACATATTTGGAGTTCTGACCGCCTTTAATATCATTTACCTCTAGAAAAACTCCTATGAAGTAAGGCAAATATTTTTGTGGAAATAGCCTAAAATAGCCTCCCTGACCAACCTAGAAGAGGGGAAATGATAGTAGCCTGGATCTAACCATCTCTACTGCTCTTTAGCAGCTTTCCAACATATATGATTCTTTTTCCTAGAGAAAAATTCAAGTACACATTTCTTCATCTGATTCCCTCCCTGTTCTCTCCCTTCCCCTCTCCTCTCACTCTGATTTATCTAAATTCCCTGGAAATGAACTTCCCTGATAGCTCAGTTGGTAAAGAATCTACCTGCAATGCAGGAGACCCTGGTTCAATTCCTGGGTCAGGAAAATCCTCTGGAGAAGGGATAGAGTACCCACTCCAGTATTCTTGGGCTCCCCTTGAGGCTCAGCTGGTAAAGCGTCTGCCTGCAATGCAGGAGACCTGGGTTCCATCCCTGGGTTGGGAAGATCCCCTGGAGAAGGAAACGGCTACCCACTGCAGTACTCTGGCCTGGAGAATTTCATGGACTGCATAGTCAATGGGGTCGCAAAGTGTCGGAAACGACCGAGCAACTTTCATGTTCACCTGGAAATGGACTTGCCCAACCCGTACGTGAAAAGAAGGGACAGTGGAAGCACTTGGTGAGAGGCAGTGGGGAGAATCAGTCTTCCCCCAGGGGGTCAGGGAGCTGGGAGAAGACAGTTAATTCCTCCGTGCTAAGCGTCCCAGCCTCTGGCCTGCACTTTTGATAGCAGCCCACTTTCAATTCAGTCATGTTGTGTGTTTTCCCTGGCTTAGCCTAAAAGGTCATCCACTCTGCTTTCTCTGCCACGAAGAGAAATTTGTCAGGGCCTCTCCGAGAGTGGGCCCTTAGCTGTTCATCATTTGGGATGAGTTCTCCAGCTTTGTGCTGGCCCAGTTGTTTATTAAGCAAGGGCATCACTGGGGTTGTGTGAGAAAGCTGTGTGTTCTGTCCTTTTAGGAAGAAAGGGGGAGGGGTGGGATGGGGCTTTAGAGAGAAAAATGATACAACCAAAAAGTAAAAATAAGTATGGAATAAAGACCATAATTAGATCTGTTATTTTTATGTCATCAGTCAGAAACCACATTTGAAACCTTCCTCTTCCAGTAATAAGAATGTGCATGTCAATCACTGCAGGGCAAAATACTTTCTTCTTTTTTTGTTGTTGTTGTATTACATTTCATTAGAAGTCTGAGTGACCTTTGAATCTTAAACAGCAGCCAGGTAACCTGGCCCCAGCTGTACAAGCCTATTTTCCTTTTCTTCTTGTCCTCCCTTCATTCCTACAGAAATAAAGTGGTCCAGACCTACTGGCAGTTCAGGTAGGACATTAATCAAAAACCTAGTAGAAACGAAAAAGTCCTTCCAGCAGCAGGCAAGAGTTAGAGCTGTGAGTCAGGACATTCAAGTTTGCCTTCAAACTGATATGAAAACAAAACACCTTTTTTAATTTCAGAACCTAATACCAGACCCAGTCTAATCCTCATGGGTCAATCTATTGTGTTTAGCATCAGCATCATTCACTAAACCCTGCCCACCCCCCACCCTACCCCCGCCGCCACCACCTGCACCCTGAAAAGAGCTATCCATATTTAGAAACTGTTCAGTTTATATAGATTATATATAACTACTATTTCATGTATTTGTGCTTGCTATTTCTGTGCTTATTGTACTCATAATTGAGGACACACATAACACTCAAAAAGAAGTTCTCAAAGATTTACCAAAGGACAGGAAGAGAATGAAAATGGTGAAACAGCTTCCCATGAAGATGATAAATTGAGTTGGTAGAAAAATCTTTGGTTTATTTTCCCATTTTTATCCTCTGATACACATGAGATGTATGGCTAATTATAATCATTCTAAAGCTTATGGCAATGAAAGGAATAAAATGTTTGAAGCCCCTTGGTCCTGGCTGCCTTTAGCAACCACAGTTAAAGGGCTTCAGTACAGAGCATTTAACAACTGTGACCAGGGCCAGTCCATGAAATGAGCTGGTGGGACTTTTTGGCCCCAAAGTATCATTGTGGGGGAAAATTTGATGCTGAACAGGACAGCCAGTCAGCCACACCTCTGACTGTCTCTGGGAAATGGAGCAGGTTCTAGTAACTTTCATAGAACTTGGATTCCTCATCTGTAAATGCAGTAGGATTCTATTTAAAAAGCAGTTAAGTCCCTTCCACTGGAATATGCTAGGATTTTGGAGTAGAATAACATTTTTTTTTTTACCTCATTTATCTTCTAGGGAGATGTAAAGTTAAATGTGACAATTCAGTTTAAGTCAGGTGCCTTCTCTTTGGGCCATAACTTTGATGTCATGGAGATGAACGAGTAAGTAGTTTAAACTTTTTGTGGATCATGGGTCCCTCTGAGAGTCTGATGAGAACTCTGGATCCTCTCTCCAGTAAAATACACATATGCCTATTTTTGGCTCACTTCGTACAAAGGCCACATCAAGGATGGTGGATTTCTAGGAGCACGTCATTGGATCCCAGTTAAGAACTGCCGAGCTCCTGAGGTCTGTGCTCCATTATACAGCTCCAGGTTGGACAATATTTTTTTAGCATTTACTAGTTCATTAGGCATTTTAGCTTGCATGATCATCTCAGGACAGAGGTGAGGGACTATACTCAAATATTTACTCACTATCCCAGATCGTTCCTATTCTACCTTCCTCCTGAATTATACCCTGGTTAACATTATATATATCTAACAACTACTTACTAAGCACACACTATGTGGCTGCTACTTGTATTTTAAAAACCTTAATGTATTTAATCCTTGCAAAAGCCCTACAACATAGAAGTATTGACATTTTCATAATATAAGTGAGAAAACCAAGGGACAGAGAAGTTAAATAATTTGCCCAAGGTCACTGAGTTAGTAAGTGGTGGATCTGGGTTTTGAACACTGCAGTCTGAACATGAAACAACAGACTGGTTCCAAATAGGAAAAGCAGTACATCAAGGCTGTATATTGTCACCTTGCTTATTTAACTTATATGCAGAGTACATCATGAGGAACACTGGGCTGGAAGAAGCACAAGCTGGAATCAAGATTGCCGGGAGAAATATCAATAACCTCAGATATGCAGATGACACCACCCTTATGGCAGAAAGTGAAGAGGAACTCAAAAGCCTCTTGATGAAAGTGAAAGAGGAGAGTGAAAAGGTTGGCTTGAAGCTCAACATTCAGAAAACGAAGATCATGGCATCTGGCCCCATCACTTCATGGGAAATAGATGGGGAAACAGTGGAAACAGTGTCAGACTTTATTTTCTTGGGCTCCAAAATCACTGCAGATGCTGATTGCAGCCATGAATTAAAAGACGCTTACTCCTTGGAAGGAAAGTTATGACCAAGCTAGATAGCATATTAAAAGGCAGAGACATTACTTAGCCAACCAGGGTCCGTCTAGTCAAGGCTATGGTTCATGTATGGATGTGAGAGTTGGACTGTGAAGAAAGCTGATCACCGAAGAATTGATGCTTTTGAACTGTGGTGCTGGAGAAGACTCTTGAGAGTCCCTTCGACTGCAAGGAGATCCAACCAGTCCATTCTAAAGGAGATCAATCCTGGATGTTCACTGGAAGGACTGATGCTGAAGCTGAAACTGCAATACTTTGGCCACCTCATGCGACGAGTTGACTCACTGGAAAAGACTCTGATGCTGGGAGGGATTGGGGGTGGGAGGAGACGGGGACGACAGAGGATAAGATGGCTGGATGGCATCACCGACTTGATGGACATGAGTTTGAGTGAACTCTGGGAGTTGGTGATGGACAGGGAGGCCTGGTGTGCTGTGATTCATGGGGTTGCAAAGAGTCCAACACGACTGAGCGACTGAACTGAACTGAATTCAGTCTGGCTCCAGATTCTGTGCTCTTAACCACTGTCACTGTTTTTAAAGAGTTTGGGTAATGGAGATTTCAAGACAAAAGCCATTCTGTGAAAATTCTTCAAGTTATATAGTTATGATTTCTGCATGTGTATTATTATACTTCATAAGTATATATTATACTTATGTATTATATACTTATACTTCATAAGTATGTAATAAGTATATTTATGCTTCAATTTTTTAATAATTGCTCTAGAAATCTACTGTATCAATTGGGAATACTTTTGGCAGTGTGAAAAATCTCTTGAATAGTGGACTAAACCAGAGGAGTATTTAGTATTTATTTAATAAGGGAGTTGGTGGTCTCAGAGTTGATTTGACAGCTCGGGTGCAGCCCAGTGACTTGGGCTCTTTCCAGTTTCCCCCTTGCCCATTTTCAATGTTCTGATAGTGTCTCTCCTCCTGGTCACAGATAGCTACTATGTCTCCAAGCACCACATCTGTGTAAGAAGGGATGGACAGAGAGGCAGTCTCCTCACATCTCTTCTTCTGCAAAACCTCTCGGCAGACTTTCCCATTAGTCTCATTGGTCAGAATTAGGTAACATGGCCACTTTCATAGAAGGGAAAGTGGAAACATGAGTCTGATTTTTCCAAGTCCTTTGGGCTGTGATGGAGAAGGGAGAGGGGTAGGAATAAACATGGTACCTGTGAACAGAGTCTTCTACAGAGTCCTTAAGTAACAACACTTTTGCATTGAGAGAGGAGGAAAGGAATGGAAGTGAAGGGACAGCCTTCTTTGAGATCAAAGGTGACCAATTACTATTTTTTCCCTCTGCATTAAAAAAAGCCTCATACTGATTCCTTCAGAAGATGTAGAATATACCTGATAATGGAAACTACTTGGTGTGGCAGATTTGAAAGTCTCTGCCAGCAAAAAATTAAATAAATAAAAAAGGAAGTCTCTGCCAGGAAATGGGAGGGATGAACTCTTACCCAATGGTTTAACTTAAATCTTTGAAAAATGGCTATTTCATTACCTTTTTAATGGAATATACATCAAATTTAGTGAATCTCCTGGACCCCAGGCTAGATTTAGCCAGATGGTACAAGTTTTCCAAACTTCTACTAACTCATACATTTTACGCAGATAAAATGCCTAAAGGGACTGGCATTCTGATAGGAGAGAGTGGTTGGTTAAGTGGTCTTGCCCACAATTTTGTACCTGAATGGCAATGATCCTTCCTTTCTTCACGTTATCTACTAAACTCTGTAAAATTCCTGTCTGTGGAGAGAGCCATTTTTCTGCAGCCTTCAAGAACCCTATTACCACAGTGTTTGGTTTGTGGAGTTTTGTCTTAGTTTAAGTTCACCCAGAAGATGATGTCAATGTCAAAAAGTGTTAGTCAGTCGTGTCCAAGTCTTTGCAACCCCATGAACTGTGGCCCACCAGGCTCCTCTGTCCATGGAATTCTCCAGGCAAGGATACTGGAGTGGGTTGCCATTTCCTTTTCTGTCAATATCAAGGATTGTGGTATAAATAGTTTCTTTGGGTGATGTCTGGGGGGGGTTTGGGGAAGTGATACAGGGAAGGGAAAGCAGTGAACAAAGGATGCATTATCGAATAAATTACCATGTTGATTGAGTGAAACTTGATCTCCCTGGGAAATTCTGAGGAGAGAGCATAAAACACATAGTTCACTGTTCTTCTACCCGAGGGCAAGAGAGCTGGGGTATTTATACACTAACTCTCCAGTATTATTGGAGTAGTTCCTTCCAAATGGTGTTAATTCCCTGACATTTCTGTCCTGCCACGTAGGCAGACAAATCTGACTTCAATGGCTACAGATAGTCCTCAGACAAAGAAATGTAGCTGCTGATGTTTGGAAGTGGGAAAGATAGGGGGATGTAAATTTCTTAGAATGAAAGTCCAGAGCCCTCTGCTCTTACTTCCTCATCCTCATTTTATAATCAAAGTAACTGTGGTCCAGGAAATTCCCTGGTGTTCTAGTAGTTCGGAATCTACCTTCCAATGCAGGGGATGTAGGTTCTATCCCTGGTCAGGAAACTAGGATCCCACATGCCATGGGGCAGCTAGCTCCATGCACCACAACTAGAGAGCTGGAGTGCCACAAGTACTGCAAGTCATTAAGTTTTGCAGGTGGTACTTCCCTTAATAAAACAAATTAACTTCCATATATATGAAAAAAAAAGACCTTTGAGCATAAAGACATAATTATTTATTTAAAAAAGAATTTAGCAGTTAAACATTAATAAAAAGTTAATTAGAGCCATTAAAAAAAACAAAGACCTGACACAGTCATACATACATAAATAAATATTTTAAAGAAAAGTAACTGTGGTCCAGATAGGTAAAATCTTACAGCTAAACAGTGGCTGGGTTACAATGACAACCCAGTTCTCTCATCTTTTCATCTTAGATCTTTTCATCTTCACCATGTTATTCACAAATGGGGGGATACATAAAATAATAAAAGATTATTGCTAGGTTGGGCTTTCCTCATAGGTCAGCCGATAAAGAACCTGCTTGCAATGCAGGAGACCCGGGTTTGATTCCTGGGTGGGGAAGTTCCCCTGGAGAAGGAAATGGCAACCCACTCCAGTATTATTGCCTGGAGAATCCCATGGACAGAGGAGCCTGGCAGGCTACAGTCCATGGGGTTGCAAGAGTTGGACACAACTTAGCGACTAAACCACCACCATTGCTAGGTTGAATTGTCGTGAAATTTAGAAAGTGATTTTTTCTTTGTGTTACTACTGCTGTGTGTGCTTAGTCGCTCAGTTGTGTCCGACTCTGTTTGACCCCATGGACTATAGCCTGCCAGGCTCGTCTGTCCATGGGATTCCCCAGGCAAGAATACTGGAATGGATTGCCATGCCCTCTTCCAGGGGATCCTCCCAATCCAGGGATTGAACCCAGGTGTCCTGCATTGAAGGCGGATTCTTTACCATCTGAGCCACCAGGGAAGTAGCGTGTGAATATTAAGAAAATATAATTGTCAAAATTAATAATTGGTTTTGGAACAAAGTGAAAATAATCATGAATACACCTTTCTCTGCACGTAGCCCTATTGGACATTTGATGATCTTCCCACAGCTGTGATAAAGACTCTTCTCAGTTCTAGGTCCTTCTGCTATGCCTTTTGGATATTCTCTGAGGTCTACATAAACCTTGTCCATTTGACTCTTAAATACAAGACCATGTGATGTATCCAGTATCATCCTCTTGTAGTACCCCTAATGCTTCTAAAAAATGCAGTGAGGAAAACATTTTCAAAACCTTCTAGTCCCACAGGGAACTGAAGAAACCCTGCTGGTGGAACTCCTAAAATATAAGAGCATTTAGAAAACTCTTAGGGAAGAGCAAAGTTCAGCTTCACAAGAAGATCTAAAGGAACACTTGGCCAGTTTTTCTCTCCAGACGCTCTACTCCAAGATACTCAGACTGTTCTTCACATACTTCTGGGGCCTCCTAGGGCTCTTGAGAGTCTGCTCCATTCTGATTTTCTTCCTTTTCTCTAATTTTGGTTTCACCTCATTCACTCATTTCTCCTACTCTAATAAGGGCTTAATTCTGGGTCAGAGATCAAAATAATTGGAATAGAAGCAAGGTGTTCAGAATGACCTCTCTTTGTTAAGTAGGTTTTGACATCTTTATACCCAGAGGTTCATGGCTGTATTTTCCAACTAAAACTTTAAAAAGAACTCTGCAGCTTCTCATTCTTTTGCTTAAATTATGGAATAATATGCATAATATAAAGTGTAGGTATTTCAGGTGTATAGCTCAGTGAATTTTAACAAGGTGAATGCATACCAGGTCAAAGTGTACATTATCAGCACCCAGAAGCCTAATTCATATTTTCCCAGGCATTACCAACACCCCAAAAGTAAAGATAATCTTTCACCAGATTAGTTTTGCAAATTTTTGAACTTCATATAAATGGAACCACACAGCATGTACTCTTGTATGTCTGGCTTCTTTTGCTCAACAGTAGGTCTGCAAGACTTATCCTTGGTGCATCCATGGTGTTGTGAGCAGCAGTAATTTATTTCTTTTTTAATTTCTGTGTAGTAATCAAGTGTGTGAATCAACAAGTTATCCATCCATTTGGGTCATTTACAGCACTTTAGTACTGAATTTTGTAAGGTCATTGAGATGGGATGAGATCGTATTTATATTTAGACATTTATGCCTAAAAACACTCATCAGCAGGTTGACAATGGCCAGTCAAGTCTATTTATTTAGCTAACATGTATATGGAGCTTATGGGCTGCCATATACTGCCTGGCTTATGGCTCAGGCAGTAAAGAATCTGCCTGAAATGCAGGAGACCTGGCTTGATCCCTGGGTCAGGAAAATCCCCTAGAGAAGGGAATGGCTACCCACTCCAGTATTCTTGCCTGGAGAATCCCATGGCCAGAGGAGCCTGGCAGGCTGCAGTCCATGTGGTCGCACAGAGTCTGGCACGACTGAAGCGACAAACACTTTCACTTTTCATATGGAGCTTTCTTTGTGTCAAGCACTGACCTAAGTGCTTTATAAATATAAACTCATTTAGCTTTCATACCGACACTCTGAGATAAGTCACTGTTATTGTTCCCATTAAACAGACGTAGAAGCTTAGACACGAATTGATCTGAAGTCACTGTCTAAAGTCACAGAGCTAATCCAGACAGAGAAAGTGCTGGCTAGTGGAACTGGCTTAGATCATGTCTCCACCATGACCCTTGGATGTATTCTATTACAGCACCCAGAACACTGTGGTATATGTCTTTATTTACCTCTGTTTTTGCTCCTCTGGACTATGAGCTTGAGCACAGCATCTTTGTCTTATTTTTGCCAGTGTTGGTTTAATGAACAAGCCAGGACTCTGCTGAAGTAAATGCTTGTGTGAGGAGTGAGTTTAATGTGGGGCAATGAACTCATGGGCAGCTTTTGTTAAAGTGCCTAAGATTTCCTTATATTTTCCTGGTGAAAACTGGGAGAGCAGGATCTGCGAGGACCTAGGGAAGAGAGCAGAAAAGGTGAAAAGGAGAGAAGGTGCATGCCCATCACTTGTAGGTTAACCATGCAAACTGCTCAGTACAGTTTTTATAACTTGAATCAGAGGAGAGAGTGAGGAGGAAGAGCCTAGAGCTGTGCTGACCAATATAAATAGAACACGAGCCACATGTGTAATTTTAACTTTTTCAGTTCAGTTCAGTTCAGTTCAGTCGCTCAGACGTGTCCGACTCTCCGCGACCCCATGAATCACAGCACGCCAGGCCTCCCTGTCCATCACCAACTCCCAGAGTTCACTCCATGTCACAGAGTCGGTGATGCCATCCAGCCATCTCACTCTCTGTCGTCCCCTTCTCCTCCCGCCCCCAACCTTTCCCAGCATCAGAGTCTTTTCCAGTGAGTCAACACGTCGCATGAGGTGGCCAAAGTATTGCAGTTTCAGCTTTAGCATAAGTCCTTCCAATGAACACCCAGGATTGATCTCCTTTAGAATGGACTGGTTGGATCTCCTTGCAGTCCAAGGGACTCTCAAGGGTCTTCTCCAACACCACAGTTCAAAAGCATCAATTCTTCGGCAATCAACTTTCTTCACAGTCCAACTCCCACATCCATACATGACCACGGGAAAAACCATAGCCTTGACTAGACAGACCTTGGTTGGCAAAGTGATGTCTCTGCTTTTTAATATGCTATCAAGGTCGGTCATAACTTTCCTTCCAAGGAGTAAGCGTCTTTTAATTTCATGGCTGCAATCAGCATCTGCAGTGATTTTGGAGCCCCAAAAAATAAAGTCTAACACTGTTTCCACTGTTTTTCCATCTATTTCCCATAGGTGATGGGACCAGATGCCATGATCTTTGTTTTCTGAATGTTGAGCTTCAAGCCAACCTTTTCACTCTCCTCTTTCACTTTCA
The DNA here is from genome assembly GCF_049115385.1 of Moschus berezovskii. Taxonomy (NCBI): domain Eukaryota; kingdom Metazoa; phylum Chordata; class Mammalia; order Artiodactyla; family Moschidae; genus Moschus; species Moschus berezovskii. The sequence goes on along the minus strand of NC_142488.1, from coordinate 17,261,383 downwards.
TCAAGAGGCTTTTGAGTTCCTCTTCACTTTCTGCCATAAGGGTGGTGTCATCTGCATATCTGAGGTTATTGATATTTCTCCCAGCAATCTTGATTCCAGCTTGTGCTTCTTTCGGCCCAGTGTTCCTCATGATGTACTCTGCATGTAAGTTAAATAAGCAAGGTGACAATATACAGCCTTGACGTACTCCTTTTCCTATCTGGAACCAGTCTGTTGTTCCATGTACAGTTCTGACTGTTGCTTCCTGACCTGCATACAGGTTTCTTAAGAGGCAGATCAGGTGGTCTGGTATTCCCATCTCTTTCAGAATTTTCCACAGTTTATTGTGATCCATACAGTCAAAGGCTTTGGCATAGTCAACGAAGAAGAAATAGATGTTTTCCTGGAACTCTCTTGCTTTCTCCATGATCCAGCGGATGTTGGCAATTTGATCTCTGGTGCCTCTGCCTTTTCTAAAACCTGCTTGAACATCTGGAAGTTCACGGTTCACATATTGCTGAAGCCTGGCTTGGAGAATTTTGAGCATGACTTTACTAGCATGTGAGATGAGTGCAATTGTGCGGTAGTTTGAGCATTCTTTGGCATTGCCTTTCTTTGGGATTGGAATGAACACTGACCTTTTCCAGTCCTGTGGCCACTGCTGAGTTTTCCAAATTTGCTGGCATATTGAGTGTAGCACTTTCACAGCATCATCTTTCAAGATTTGAAATAGCTCAGCTGGAATTCCATCACCTCCACTAGCTTTGTTCATAGTGATGCTTTTTAAGGCCCACTTGACTTCACATTCCAAGATGTGTGGCTCTAGGTCAGTGATCACGTTATCATGACTATCTTGGTTGTGAAGATCTTTTTTGTACAGTTCTTCTGTGTATTCTTGCCACCTCTTCTTAATATCTTCTGCTTCTGTTAGGTCCATACCATTTCTGTCCTTTATCGAGCCCATCTTTGCATGAAAAGTTCCCTTGGAATCTCTAATTTTCTTGAAGAGATCTCTTGTTTTTCCTATTGCTGTTGTTTTCCTCTATTTCTTTGCATTGATCACTGAGGAAGGCTTTCTTATCTCTCCTTGCTATTCTTTGGAACTCTGCATTCAGATGCTTATATCTTTCCTTTTCTCCTTTGCTTTTCGCTTCTCTTCTTTTCACAGCTATTTGTAAGGCCTCCTCAGACAGCCATTTTGCTTTTTTGCATTTCTTTTCCATGGGGATGGTCTTGGTCCCTGTCTCCTGTACAATGTCACGAACCTCCGTCCAGAGTTCATCAGGCACTCTATCAGATCTAGTCCCTTAAATCTATTTCTCACTTCCACTGTATAATCATAAGGGATTTGATTTAGGTCATATCTGAATGGTCTAGTGGTTTTCCCTACTTTCTTCAATTTAAGTCTGAATTTGGCAATAAGGAGTTCATGATCTGAGCCACAGTCAGCTCCTGGTCTTGTTTTTGCTAACTGTATACAGATTCTCCATCTTTGGCTGCAAATCATATAATCAGTCTGATTTCGGTGTTGACCATCTGGTGATGTCCATGTGTTAACTTTTTAGAAGCCCCATTTTAAAAACTGGAAAAGAAAGAACTTAAAATAATTGTAACAATGTATTTTATTTAGCCCAGCATATCCAAATTGTATAATTTCAACGACACATTGTAGATTCTTTTTTTTTTCTTTTTACTAAATCTTTGGAATGTATAATACAACACACCTTAACTTGGATCCGTCACATTTCAAGTGCTCAGTGGCTACCAATGGTTACTGGCTACTGTGCTGGACAGCGTAGGCCTAGAGCCTGGCTACTCAAAGTGTGGTCCTTGGACCAGCAGCACCACAAATGCAGTTTGCTAGAAACATAGACTCTCAGGCCCCACCCCAGCCTTACTGCCTTTTAAAGAGCTCCTGGTGTGATTTATTTGCACATCAAAGTTTGAGAAGCCAGCCTAGTGATCAGCTGCACTGAAAGGGTGTTTTCTAATGAATGGCAGATAATAACCCCCTAACCCTGAAATCACTAGCACAGGGCCTCTCATTAACTTCATTTGTTAGCTCCCCTCCATTTTTCCTTTACCCCCTCCCTTCCTCACTTCCTTCCTTTCCTGCTTCCTTCCCTCTCTTGGTTCCCACAGTAAAAAGAAGACTTTTTCAATCATGACTGCTGCTGCTCTCAAATGACAGTGCCAAGCTATGAAATTCTGCCAGCTCATCCTTTGTGAACGAAGGGAAGTGGATCCAGCCGCAGTCCTATCTTTCTACTATTATCCTGTATTAAATGTACTTCAATTAGTGTGTGCTTTGGGTCCCTGCGAGATCCCCTGCTGCTTTATGTCACTTGTGCGTTAACCTCATTGGTTACCACACATCGCTATTATTAAGCCATTAAAAGCCAGTCTTGTTCACCTGCCAGCCCTTTAGTTTCCTTTTCCATCTCCTGGATGATTTTCCCAGATGGAATTTTTGTGAGTCTCTCCATATCCATCCTCTCTTTTATCTTTCAGGAATTTATTTCCCTGCAGCCCTCTCTTCTTTCTGTGTCCCATTCTTCCTCTCCCCCCTACAGTATGCTGTCTTTCTGCAAATTTTTAATACCACTCTCTCTCCCCAGCAGAAGGTAATTACTCGGTTGAGAACAGGTTGGTTATAGCTGTGTGTGCATTCACCAAGCTGGAGCCTCGTCAGCAAGGCTGTTTCCAGCCCCTGCTGGCTCAGGCGACATTTGGCAAGTCATCGTTTTCCAACCCTATCCAATTGTTTCTGCCAATTTGATGAAACTGCAAAGCAGGTTGCAATATTGGCAGTTCAAAAGTGGCTATTGCATAGAGTTATAGAACCATATTCTGAAAACTTGTTTTTGTATATCTTGTCCACTTTACCTGTTAGTTTTAAAAGAGCAGTACAATACAGTTTTAGCAATGTCTGTATAGTATTAAGCTTGAATTTTTAGAAAGAAAATTCAGGATGCAGACAAAAATGCCCAGCCCCTTGGGATTGTGCTTTATTTTCAAATTGACAATTCACCAAGGAGGCAATGGAAGCTTTCCATTTTGTTCTCCTTACTGCAGTGTCTCATGTTGCCTATAGCAGGAAACAGCCAACAATGGCTGGTGGGCCAAATCTGCCTGCCTCCTGTTTTTGTATGGTTGGTAGCTAAGAATGGTTTTTACATTTCTCAATGGTAGGGGGAAAAATCAAAACACAAATATTTTGTGACACCTAAAAACTATATGAAATTCAAATTTCAGTGTCCGTAAATCAAGTATTCTTGGTGACACAGCCATGCCATTCGTTTATTGTCAGTAGCTGCTTTTGATCTGTCATGGCAGAATTGAGCGGTTACGACAGACTATATGGCCTGCAAAGGCCAAAATATTTACTCTCTGTGGCTTTACAGACAAAGCTTGCTGACCCCATGTAATGTGGGCACCAATTCCTTACTTGGACTGCATCTTGGGGAGCTTTGAAAAAATACAAATGCATGTGTCTTGCCCCTAAAGATGCTGATTTTATTGTTTGGGGGTGTATCCTAGGAATTGGTCATTTCCAGGTGCTTCTCCTCTGCAGCCAAGGTCTAGAACCATATAAGGAGATGTAACACTTTATTCATTCATGGTGACTTGAGGACCTAAAGAATATTTACTCCCTTACTCAACATGAAAATACCTTCTTCATTTCCCTTCCTTACTCTTATCGGGCTATTCTTGCCCGCTTGCCTAGTTCTGATTTCTTTTCTTTTGACTGAGTGTCTTTTTTAGCTCACATGTTTTCAAACACCATTGAAGAAAAGCAAGGAAAACAAGGTTGAATGATGGTCACTTCTAATTTTAGGACCACCTCATTGGGGTCTTGACTGGGAATTCATGGTTCCTCTGGATAGACAAAGGCCATGGTGGCTGATGAGTGCCTAGCTGAGAAAATTCAGTCTTCCTTCACCACCTAGCAACATTCCATTCACCCTTCTTCCCAGGTAAAGCTTAAGAATAAACTTCTTATGAAACACTTTCTGCCACTTCTCACTCCAGACCTGGCAGTGTTGTCCCTTCCAGCCTTTGCATCCCAACTGCAATCCCCACGGATTCTCCCCCCGAGCAGCTGGGACACCATCTGGCATTTACTGGTTTTATATGCCTGTCTCCCTCTACCAGTGTTGTTTGCTTGGTGGTAGAGCCATGTCTTATTAATCTATGTGGCCCTTGCTCCCAGAATCATGCTTATTATCCATCGGGTACTCAATAAATATAACGAAGGAGGCAAGGAGGTAATGAAGCTGTTTCCTCAGGAATTCAGGGTGTTTCTTGAAATGCCTTTACTGATAGTGGCAGTCAGTTGCAGGCTGGAGACATAATGTGTTGTTGGATAGCATATTAAAGCAAATCACTATAAGATGTGCTCGGGGCCTTAGTAGAAGCTTTGGTGGAAAACACCAACATGGCAAGGAGAATCATAGGGATTGTTATTGAATAGTGTCAAATTAAATAGGACTACCCACCACACTGAGGACCAGGCTTTACTGAAGACAGGACTATTCCAGAGAGGCACTCATCAGCGGTCCAAAGTAGCCCCACTGGAAAGCCTGCTTTGCTCAGGAGAAATTCTTGGCAATTACCTGTAATGAATTCAGCTAACATCTTATCCATCCTTTGGTTTGAATCAGCCCTCTGAATTCCAGCTCAAATGGTCAACTTACCCTCTCTCTGAATCTTCAGATCACCTGTTTACATCTTTATTGTTTTTCCTCTCCAGTGGCCTAAAAACTCCATGAGGCGAGAGACTATGTCACTTAATTCACCACTGAATACCTGTATAAAACATGGTGCCTAACACCATAGTGGGCGTGTGACAAATAAATGTTGATTGATTGAATGAATGAATGAGTCTGCAGGACCTAAAACTCCAATTTCCTTCATTTACTGTGGTGGGTCATGGTTTTCAACCCCTCAACATCCAGACCACTTCAACTGATGAAGTCCAAGTTTCAGATGTCCTTAACCTTGGACCAATGGACCCTAAATTGGTCCAAGGCTAAAATCTGAGCCATTTATGACTGTGCATGGAAAAAAATACCTCTTTATTTTCACTAATCTTTAATTGAAACATAGCTTTTGCTTTAATTATAAATGTAGGCAGCAAACCACAGAAGTATATTAGCAGGAGCTTTTATATATGATATATATAATATGACTCTGGCACTAGTGGAATCCTTTATGCTCATCAACAATTCATAATTATTATAGTACTTATATCTACTACCAGATTTTGTTGTTTAATATGTTGATAAAGAAGTATACATATTGTTATATCATGAATTTATTGAATGACCAAATTAATGTTAATTAACCTGAATGAATGCATTAAAATGCTAATAATGCCATTTGTAGATAACTGGATTTATTTTTATTCTTCTTATTTTACTTTTTATGTTAAAAGAATTCTTTAAAAAGGTCCCTAGACTTCACCACACTGCCAAAGGATTCCCTGGCACAAAGTTTAAAATGCTTTCTAGTGCTGGTTATAGAGGTGGAGCCAGTTTGTAAAAAAAGTGCATCAATCTATAGACATATTTTGAGGTTCATTATACTTGAGTAAAATGTCTTTTTGAAAATTGGTCTGAACAAATCATGGCAATCCCATATCAGTGATTAATTTCTGTTCAGTTCAGTCGCTCAGTTGTGTCTGACTCTTTGCGACCTCATGGACTGCAGCATGCCAGGCTTCCCTGTCCATCACCAACTCCCAGAGCTTGCTCAAACTCATGTCCATCGAGGTGGTGATGCCATCCAACGATCTCATCCTGTGTTGTCCCCTTCTCCTCCTGCCTTCAAACCTTTTCCAGCATCTTTCAAAATCTTTCCCATTATCAGGGTCTTTTCCAGGGAGTCAGTTCTTTGCATCAGGTGGCCAAAGTATTGGAGTTTCAGCTTCAGCATCAGTCCTTCCAATGAATATTCAGGACTGATTTCCTTTAGGATGGACTGGTTGGATCTCCTTGCAGTCCAAGGGAGTCTCAGAGTCTTCTCCAACACCAGTTCAAAAGCATCAATTCTTCGGTGCTCAGCTTTCTTTATAGTCCAACATAGCTTAGACTAGACAGACCTTTTTTGGCAAAGTAATGTCTCTACTTTTTAATATGCTGCCTAGGTTTGTCATAGCTTTTCTTCCAAGGAACAACTGTCTTTCAATTGCATGGCTGCAGTCACCATCTGCAGTGATTTTGGAGCCCAAGAAAATGTCCCATGTGTCCCAGTCTGGGCCAAAGAAACATAAGAGGAAATTCTGCCATGGAGACTGCAAAAGAGACACACAGAGAGAAGTCTACTCTTGACCTGGACTTTGTTGTGTCTGCATGTTTTATCTGGACCTGCTGTGGCCAACCCACAGAGGTGGACAAAGCAAAGTGGAGCTGGAGATACAAAATAATGTGCTTGAAGTCTGCTCTGACTCGATACCTTGTGATTGGGCTAATATATTTTCTCATTGTTTAAGTCAATTTGAGACCACTTTCCATTACTTGCAACCCTATGCATCCTTCAGTTCAGTTCAGTTCAGTTCAGTTCAGTTCAGTCGCTCAGTCGTGTCTGACTCTCCGCGACCCCATGAATCAGAGCACGCCAGGCCTCCCTGTCCATCACCAACTCCCGGAGTACACTCAAACTCATGTCCACAGAGTCGGTGATGCCATCCAGCCATCTCATTCTCTGTCATCCCCTTCTCCTCCCGCCCCCAACCTTTCCCAGCATCAGAGTCTTTTCCTAGTACATACTTTTAAAACTATAATTTTCCCTCTATGATACATTGATACATTGTATGATACATAGACACATTGATACATTGTATATACGGAACACTGATAGGCAATGTATTTCCTTATCATCAGTCCAAAATGTTTCTAATTTCCATTGTGATTTCTTCTTTGATTTATGGATTATTTAGAAGTGTATTGCTTAACTTTCAATCAGTTGTGAATTGCCTAGTAATCTTTTTGTTATTGATTTCTAGCGTTAAGATCATTGTGATTAAAGAATATACAGCTGAATCTGAATGAGTTCCATCCTTTGAAATTTGTTGAGACTAGATGAGCCAGTATATGGTGAAGTGTTCTGTTACTACTGGGGGCTGCCCCTATTTTGAACCTCTCTCCATACTTTGTTACAGTTTTGACTGGTCCATCTTTTCAGGCACCGGTATCATCTGCTGCAATGGGACTCCCTGCTGAACACTTCCCAGTCTCCAACACCCAGGCCACTGAATGCTTCCTCAACCCCACACTGGGCGTCTTGCATGGAATTTGGACGACCAGTGCCTTATCTCTAGTTCTTAGCGGACAGTTAGGGACAATCACCCTGCATCGAGGAGAATTTCTTTAGCAGTCAGATCTAGAAATGGAGCAATATCATGAGAAACTGCTTCATTTCCACAGAGAGTGATCCAAATACCCACCCCCCAGATAAAGACACATTTCCCCATATACGCATACTTTCTGTCTGGGGGCAGGTGGCAAGTGTCACAAATGGCCATGGAGGGGGTGTGCTTGGGGAAACTGAACTCTAACCCATATATCACTGCCATACATGCAAGATAAAGTACACATGGCAGCGGCCGCATGGTTATTCCAAGTGCCTCTGGATGGCTGTTATGTTGAATCATAAACTGAAGTAAAGGTAGATCCTCCATATATGTTTTCCACAATGCAATAATTTAGGATAAAATATGCACAATTGTGAGGGACAGGGAGGCCTGGCCTGCAGCAGTCAATGGGATAGCAAAGAGTCGGACACGACGGAGCTACTGAATAGCAACACCAACATGCACAATTGTGAGTCAGTGCTAAAGAGAATAACTAGAGAAGAGAGATAAGGGTGCTAAAATAGTTGACAAAAGAGCAATACACTGCTTAGGATGATATTAAGGAGATGGAGGCAAAGCACATTTCGTTTCATAACTTCATCTCTATGGAGGCAGATGTATGGAAGACAGGTTCTTGACATGAATGACCTTGAAGACCTGAGGTCAGAATCAAATCTCCATAATCTCACTTGATGGGAGGTGATGACACAGAAATGGTTCTAGGTAATTAAGGCTTTTCCCTTTGTAGTTGACACACTTCTCTGTACAGGTTTAGGGAGCTAGCAGTTAGTCTAGGGCCAGTGAGTCTTCCTGAGGGGCAACTTAGAAGAGAGAGACTAATGTGATGAACTCCAGTCTCCATTGCTGCCGTTGGACTTGGGACTGCAAATGGTATTTGCTGCCTTCGTAATCCACCATCCTTTCTAAATGCCCTTCACTCTCAGCTACCATCTCTGCTGGTCTCAGTGGCTTTCCCTCACTCCTGAGGAGCCTAAGCCTTGGCGACTCTTCTCTTCTCAGACTGAGCTTGATGCACATGTCCATTCACAGTCAGTCAGGTAAGGAAGTGCCACAAGGCGCCCACAGGGACTGCCACGTGTGTTCCTTCCTGCCCTTGCTGGATAAAAGTACCCCAGCCTTTTTGTGCTGATCAGGGTCAGTTACTCCTGGAGGATGGTGAGTCCCTATTTGCTTGCTGGCCCTAGGACACAGGGAGCACAGGGGGACAGGTATAGATACCTTGCTATGTCTTCTGAAGGGGGACTTTGGTGGCAAGAGTATGACCCCTTTGGACACACTATTAAGCAGAGCCCAAAGTTGAAGGAATGAGAAGCACAAAGTCCCCCAGGGGGTCACTGGCGATAATGTCAGGTGAAATCACTCCTGCTTCCATCTCTTGATTCACCTATCCACAGACTTTTCATGTGGGGGTTGTAGTACCATATCAACACCTCTGATTCAGTGTGTATACCGAGTCCTGGAAAATAGCACTGCAGCCTTGCCAAGTCTTTCCTCTGAGCTGGCATTTCAGCCGTACTTCAGTAGGCAATCCTATTACTCTATGATGGCCAGTTGTATTCTGAATGGTACAGTGTGTAATACAACCAGTGCCTCCTATGGTTATGAGCCCACTCCCCCACCTCCTTCATGTGAAATGAAGCATCCTGGTCAGATGCTATGTTTTATGCAGTGAGGCATTTTTTAAGCCTCTGAATAGTGGAGTTAGTTGAGGCTCTGCAGGCAGAAAAGGCAAGCCCATATCCAAAATAAGTATTTCTGTGAGAATGAACAGCTAGATTGTCAAGGATGGAAGGGAGTCAAATGATGTCAATTGCTATCACATGGCCTATCAGTTGCCTTAAGGAAAAGTACCTTATCGGAGGCTCAACATTGGTCTATGATGCCAACAGGTTAGGCAACTGAGGTGGCAATAATAGCTTCCTGTTGGGCCCCCATGTGACCTCCATCTCTGACACCATTGTTGCTCCATTGTTTCCATTGTGCCAACTCTGTGGTGGCCAATGACAAAAGCTGGATGGCATCAATTATCCGGGTCATTTTGTCAGCTTAGTTGTTCAGTGCCTTATCCAAGGTCGATGCTTTCTGGTGGGTGTTAACCTGAGAATCGTGAATCTTCATACTTTGTACCCACTTCCACATGTCCGTCCACATACCAAAATTAGTCACCAAGCTCACCCAAACTGGAAGTGTATTCCAACTCATTTGCTCAGAAAATGGAAAGCAGGGAATATTTAGAGAATAGCAGTAATGACTACCACAGTCTGCATGTGTTATACTCGGCTAGAAGGGTCTCAAGCATGTTCTTTCTCTTATTCTACAGTTGTAGTGAGAGTAAATGTTTACTTATAGCTTTCTTTCTTCCTAGAATCCAAGTGATGTTTCCTTAGAGCTGGGTTAAATACAGTGTAACTTGTGAGTTTTACTCAGAACACTATTCCCTTATGCTTTGTTACTGGTAAAATGTTATTTGTGGGTTTTTTTTTCTTTTTGTCCTGTTGCAGAGGAATTTTTTTAAAAGCAGCTGTTCAATACCCATGCAAATAGGCTTCCAAGTGAGCCCACCAAACCTATCTGGCCAGTCATGCCCATGCACATCTGAATCCCACTGAGACACAAGTCTGGCCTCCCACCATGCTTATATTACTATTTATATATTTTTGGCTCTCAATTGATTCTCTCCCCAACTACTGTATAAGCTCCTTAATATTGAGAGTGTGTCTCCTTTCTCTTTATAACCCCAGATCCTTGGATGGTATCCTACCCCTTCAAATGCTATGTAAAAATTTGTCAACGGTGATGAAATGATTCTAAAAAGCAAACAAAATGAGCTTTATGACAATAGCCATCCATGCAAATAATTCAAGGCGAACAGTTCTCAGAGGATGAACAGGACCTAGAATGCTTTTTACCAAGGGTGCCCACTGCTCTGGCCTGTGGCAAACAGAATTCTGTGAGTTAGAGGACCTGTTTGATTTTCGTGTGGCAAATGTTCAGAAGGTCGCAGTTCCTTAGGCAGGCTTTATTGAATCAGAATCCCAGAAAGCAGGACAGCCTTAGCCAAGTCTATGTCAATTAAAGGAGTGTAACCATTTTATTTTCTGTGCAAGACCTAAAGGTGTGAAGGCCACCATTTTCCGTTTTCAAGGCCCTTGCTTTCTATTTCTATTCCTTTCTCCATTTTAACTTTTACCCCCAACCCAGAAGCACAAACCAAATGCCTTCTGTTTGGGGAAACCAATAAATTGTTTTGATATTTTGTTTTATGACCCAAACTTATATATTACTGGCTGCTGAGGCATTATTTCTCCCTACATACTCATCATTCATAGCTACAGGGGTGAAAATATTCCAAAATAGTATGTAATGTCTGTTATACATTTAGATGCATACATTTTCATCATCATGATGGTGATTTAATAAAAACTTATAGGTTCATAGTAGAATATTTTTAATGCCTAGGCTTTTTTTTTAAGTGTGTGTGTGTTCTTTTCATTTCTCTCTTCTTGGAAATGTTATTTCTTGTAATATAGTCTTTATTTATCATGACTGGGTCTAACAAATTTTGGCAATAGGTTAAAGAAAATTCAGGGAAAAGCATTTATTCTCTTAAGAGTCAGGAAGTAAAGCATCTTTGTTTCATATCCATCATGTCAACGATAAACCCAAAGTCTCAAGTCCTGTGACATCAGGCATATAAGTTGAATTAGGTTAAAGCGTCTGCCTCCAATGCGGGAGACCCGGGTTCGATCCCTGGGTCGGGAAGATCCCCTGGAGAAGGAAATGGTAACCCACTCCAGTATTCTTGCCTGGAGAATCCCATGGACGGAGAAGCCTGGTAGGCTACAGTCCACCGGGTCGCAAAGAGTCGGACAGGACTGAGCGACTTCAATTTCTTTCACTTTCACTTTCATGGTAATGTAGTCTTTCATAGGGACTATAAATCATAAACATTGGATTAACCCTCCTGAGAATTCATGTTTGTACTGGCCTGTATTATTTTGAATATTTTTAGTCTAATTTGAAATTTTTATTTTTAGTGCTTTTAGAATTTCTCTTTCCCTTCCTCTCTCTCATTCACTAGCTCTTGTCCTCACTCTCACTCTTGGGGTTAGTTTGGTGTTAATGATTTCGGCCACTAATTCCCTCACTGATTTTGGCAGGGACTTCTTTTAAAAAAAATATTAACACTCTTCTTGGCTATAAAGTGACTTTGGCCCAGTAAGGTTATACTGAAGGGAAACTAAGGTGTTCCTCAGGTGTCAGTATAAATAAGTTGTCTCTATATGTTTTTAGAACCATTGTAATAGTTTCAAGCTCCTAAATTCAAAGTTCAAATTTTTTATAATTGTGTAGGTAGTCCAGAATGAAAATCGAGATATAAACTGCAAGATATTTTTCCACTCCAGTATTCTTGCCTGGAGAATCCCATGGACTGCAGCCTGACAGGCTCCTCTGTCTGTCGGATTGAAAGAGTCGCCCCCAAACCATTTTTCAAGTAATCTGAATTATTCAAATTCTTAAATTATGAATACCTTTGCTACATTCTTTTGAAAGTTAGAACAGAGTGAGTTACAGTAGTAAACAGCTGACATTTCTGTGCAATGGAAAAGGCAATGGTGCTTTTACTTCATTGTGTTTAGTAATTCATCTTCAGGAACTGGGCCCTTCTTACCAGCCAAGGCTAGGGACAGGGAGAAAAATCAGACAAGAATGCCACTAGAAATTGTACTGCATCTCATCCCATTGGCTGTCATTTCAGGCTTCAGAAAACACCACCAATGCAAGACAAGCAATCAGAATATTGTAGAATAATATATTATTGGAGCAAAAAGGAGCCAAAAGGCAGCCCTGTTCAACGCAAATATAATGTGAGCCACTTCTGTAATTTTAAATTTTCTAGTAGCCACATAAAAACAGTGAAAAGAAACAGGTGAATCAAATTGTAATAACATTTAATTTAACACAATATATTCAAGATATTCTCATTTCAAGATATGATCAATATAAAAGATATTAATGGGATACTTTATATTCTTTTTGGCACTAAATCTTCAAAATGTGGTATTGCACATTTCTAGCATATCTGAATTCAGACTTGTTACATTTCAAGGGTTCAGTAGCCACACGTGGTAAGTGACTGCCACAACAGACTGAGCAGACATGGAGTATATCTCATTCAAAACCCTCTCTCTGACAAAAAAGGACGCAGGAACCAGAGAAGTTAAGGCACTTGCCACACTCAGACTGCTGTGTCAGAGAGCAAGACTCAAAACCAGATCTTCTAGTTACCTATCAAGGCCACTTTCCATGACTTCAAGAGGCTCTTTTGTCCTGAAGTCTTACTGACTATCCCTCTCCAAATTTCAATTTCCATAAAGAAAAATAATCTTACAGTAGGAATGGGGGAAGCAGACAGATTCATATGTGAAACTTTAGCAGTGATCTCATACAAGGCTTAAGAAGGAAGTGAAGAGATATTAAACAATATTTTAAAATCTCTTATCTGCCTTAAATGTGTTAAAAATCTCAATGCCTGGGCAAATTATATCTGGGATCACTGAAATAATGAGATGAGATAACAGCTGCTATTGGTTACAAGGAAAATTATGAAGAAGGGAATAAACACTAGAGAATTGGCATATATCCAGATTTTTTCCAGTTGGAAAAGGCAAATGATACTAGTTGCAAACATGTACATAGTACTTACTAGGTGCCAGGCACTGGTTCAGAGTCCTTTAAAAATGTGGCTTCATCAGTTCCTCACAACAGTCTTATGAGGTAGCTACTAATACTGTCTTCACTTTTCACATGAGAAAACAGCAAAGAGGGGTTAAATAATCTGTTTAAACAATATCTGTTTAAATAGTCTGTCCAAGAAATACTGCCAGTAGATGGTGGAGCCAGGATTTGCCTCTGAAGTGTAATTCTTTGAATTGGCTTTGCACCATGCTGCTCACAGATTTAAGATTTCACTATCTGTCTACTTCAGTGCCCTCTTAAACTCTCTTTCCCTGTAGCTGGGAATCATGTGATATCCTCTTAAAAGTTCAGCCCAAGCTAGGCTCTGAGGCAACAGATGATTTCAGTAAGAGAAGTCCTAGCTTAATGCCTTTATAGTCCACCATCATATCCTATTGTCTACCATTCTCACCCAGACGTTATGCCTCAGTTTGGGGCCCTGGATCCTTCCTTGCATTCAGTTCAGTTCAGTAGCTCAGTCGTGTCCGACTCTCTGCAACCCCATGAATCACAGCACGCCAGGCCTCCCTGTCCATCACCAACTCCCGGAGTTCACTCAAACTCATGTCCATCGAGTCGGTGATGCCATCCAGCCAGCTCATTCTCTGTCGTCCCCGTCTCCTCCCACCCCCAATCCCTCCCAGCATCAGAGCCTTTTCCAGTGAGTCAACTCGTCGCATGAGGTGGCCAAAGTATTGGAGTTTCAGCTTTAGCATCAGTCCTTCCATCGCTAATTTAAGTACTGGAGTCTGTTCTTGTACCCTAGCTTGCAACATGTGGACAGAAGATTCGTTTTTCATCATAATTTTATTTTTTTTAATTTTAATTTTTTTAATTTTTGGAGGCTAATTACTTTACAATATTGTATTGGTTTTGCCATACATTGACATGAATCCACCACGGGTGTACATGTGTTCCCCATCCTGAACCCCCCTCCCACCTCCCTCCCCATATCATCCCTCTGGGTCATCCCAGTGCACCAGCCCCGAGCACCCTGTCTCCTGCATCAAACTTGGACTGGTGATCCATTTCACATATGATAATATGCATGTTTCAATGCCATTCTCCCAAACCACCCCACCCTCGCCCTCTCCCACAGAGTCCAAAAGGCTGTTCTATACATCTGTGTCTCTTTTGCTGTCTCGCATACAGGGTTATCGTTACCATCTTTCTAAATTACATATATATGTATTAATATACTGTATTGGTGTTTTTCTTTCTGGCTTACTTGGCTCTGTATAATAGGCTCCAGTTTCATCCACCTCATTAGAACTGATTCAAATGTATTCTTTTTAATGGCTGAGTAATATTCCATTGTGTATATGTCCCACAGCTTTCTTATCTGTTCGTCTACTGATGGATATCTACGTTGCTTCCATGTCCTGGCTATTGTAAACAGTGTTGCAATGAACATTGGGGTACACGTGTCTCTTTCAATTCTGGTTTCCTCAGTGTGTATGCCCAGCCGTGGGATTGCAGGGTCATATGGCAGTTCTATTTCCAGTTTTTTAAGGAATTTCCATACTGTTCTCCATGGTGGCTGTACTAGTTTTCATTCCCACTAACAGTGTAAGAGGGTTCCCTTTTCTCCACACCCTCTCCAGAATTTATTGCTTGTAGACTTTTGGACAGCAGCCATTCTGAATGGTGTGAAATGGTATCTCATTGTGGTTTTGATTTGCATTTCTCTGATAATGAGTGATGTTGAGCATCTTTTCAAGTGTTTGTTAGCCATCTGTATATCTTCTTTGGAAAAATGTCTGTTTAGTTCTTTGGCCCATTTTTTGATTGGGTCGTTTGTTTTTCTGGAATTGAGCTTCAGGAGTTGCTCGTATATTTCTGAGATTAATTCTTTGTCCATTGCTTCGTTTGTTATTATTTTCTCCGATTCTGAGTTGTCTTTTCACCTTGCTTATAGTTTCCTTTGTTGTGCAAAAGCTTTTAATTTTAATTAGGTCCCATTTGTTTATTTTTGCTTTTATTTCCAATATTCTGGGAGGTGGGTCATAGAGGATCCTGCTGTGATTTATGTCAGAGAGTATTTTTTCTATGTCTTTCTTCCTCTAGGAGTTTTATAGTTTCTGGCCTTACGTTTACATCTTTAATCCATTTTGAGTTTATTTTTGTGTACGGTGTTAGAAAGTGTTCTAGTTTCATTTTTTTTACAAGTCGTTGACCAGTTTTCCCAGCACCGCTTGTTAAAGAGATTTTCTTTTCTCCATTGTATATTCTGGCCTCCCTTGTCAAAGACAAGGTTACCATCAGTTCAGTTCAGTTCAGTTCAGTCGCTCAGTCGTGTCCAACTCTGCGCGACCCCATGAATCACAGCACGCCAGGCCTCCCTGTCCATCACCAACTCCCGGAGTACACTCAAACTCATGTCCACAGAGTCGGTGATGCCATCCAGCCATCTCATTCTCCGTCGTCCCCTTCTCCTCCCGCCCCCAACCTTTCCCAGCATCAGAGTCTTTTCCAGTGAGTCAACTCTTCGCATGAGGTGGCCAAAGTATTGCAGTTTCAGCTTTAGCATCAGTCCCTCCAATGAACATCCAGGATTGATCTCCTTTAGAATGGACTGGTTGGATCTCCTTGCAGTATAAAGGACTCTCAAGAGTCTTCTCCAACACCACAGTTCAAAAGCATCGATTCTTCGGCGATCAGCTTTCTTCACAGTCCAACTCTCACATCCATACATGACCACGGGAAAAACCATTGCCTTGACTAGACGGACCTTGGTTGGCAAAGTAATGTCTCTGCTTTTTAATATACTATCAAGGTTGGTCATAACTTTCCTTCCAAGGAGCAAGCGTCTTTTAATTTCATGGCTGCAATCAGCATCCTCAGTGA
The DNA here is from genome assembly GCF_049115385.1 of Moschus berezovskii. Taxonomy (NCBI): domain Eukaryota; kingdom Metazoa; phylum Chordata; class Mammalia; order Artiodactyla; family Moschidae; genus Moschus; species Moschus berezovskii. Next base: position 17,245,443 of record NC_142488.1, on the reverse strand, counting down.
TTTTGGAGCCCAAAAAAATAAAGTCTGACACTGTTTCCACTGTTTCCCCATCTATTTCCCATGAAGTGATTGGACCAGATGCCATGATCTTTGTTTTCTGAATGTTGAGCTTCAAGCCAACCTTTTCACTCTCCTCTTTCACTTTCAGCAAGAGGCTTTTGTGTTCCTCTTCACTTTCTGCCATAAGGGTAGTGTCATCTGCATATCTGAGGTTATTGATATTTCTCCCGGCAATCTTGATTCCAGCTTGTGCTTCTTCCAGCCCAGCGTTCCTCATGATGTACTCTGCATATAAGTTAAATAAGCAAGGTGACAATATACAACCTTGACGTACACCTTTTCCTATTTGGAAAACAACAGAATAGGAAAAACAAGAGACCTCTTCAAGAAAATTAGAGCTTCCAAGGGAACATTTCATGCAAAGATGGGCTCGATAAAGGACAGAAATGGTATGGACATAACAGAAGCAGAAGATATTAAGAAGAGGTGGCAGGAATACACAGAAGAACTGTACAAAAAAGATCTTCACGACCAAGATAGTCACGATAACGTGATCACTGTCCTAGAGCCAGACATCTTGGAATGTGAAGTCAAGTGGGCCTTAGAAAACATCACTACTAACAAAGCTAGTGGAGGTGATGGAATTCCAGTTGAGCTACTTCAAGTCTTGAAAGATGATGCTGTGTAAGTGCTGCACTCAATATGCCAGCAGATTTGGAAAACTCAGCAGTGGCCACAGGACTGGAGAAGGTCAGTCTTCATTCCAATCCCAAAGAAAGGGAATGCCAAAGAATGCTCAAACTACCGCACAGTTGCACTCATCTCACATGCTAGTAAAGTCATGCTCAAAATTCTCCAAGCCAGGCTTCAGCAGTATGTAAACCGTGAACTCCCAGATATTCAAGCAGGTTTTAGAAAAGGCAGAGACACCAGAGATCAAATTGCCAACATCCGCTGGATCATGGAGAAAACAAGAGAGTTTCAGAAAAACATCTATTTCTGCTTCATTGACTATGCCAAAGCCTTTGACTGTGTGGATCACAATAAACTGTGGAACGTTCTGAAAGAGATGGGAATCCCAGACCACCTGACCTGCCTCTTGAGAAACCTGTATGCAGGTCAGGAACCAACAGTTAGAACTGGGCATGGAACAACAGACTGGTTCCAAATAGGAAAAGGTTACCATAGGTGCATGGATTTATCTCTGGGCTTTCTATTTTGTTCCATTGATCTATATTTCTGTCTTTGTGCCAGTACCATACTGTCTTGATGACTGTGGCTTTGTAGTAGAGCCTGAAGTCAGGCAGGTTGATTCCTCCAGTTCCATTCTTCTTTCTCAAGATTTCTTTGGCTATTCTAGGTTTTTTGTATTTCCATACAAATTGTGAAATTATTTTTTCTAGTTCTGTGAAAAATACCATTGGTAGCTTGAATGGGATTGCTTTGAATCTATAGATTGCTTTGGATAGTATACTCATTTTCATTATATTGATTCTTCTGATCCATGAACCCGGTATATTTCTCCATCTATTAGTGTCCTCTCTGATTTCTTTCACCGTTGTTTTATAATTTTCTATATATAGGTCTTTTGTTTCTTCAGGTAGATATATTCCTAAGTATTTTATTCTTTTCGTTGCAATGGTGAATGGAATTGTTTCCTTAATTTCTCCTTCTGTTTTCTCATTGTTAGTGTATAGGAATGCAAGGGATTTCTGTGTGTTGATTTTATATCCTGCAACTTTACTATATTCATTGATTAGCTCTAGTAATTTTCTGGTGGAGTCTTTAGGGTTTTCTGTGTAGAGGATCATGTCATCTGCAAACAGTGAGAGTTCTACTTCTTTTCCAATCTGGATTCCTTTTATTTCTTTATCTGCTCTGATTGCTGTGGCCAAAACTTCCAAAACTATGTTGAATAGTACTGGTGAGAGTAGGCACCCTTGTCTTGTTCCTGACTTTAGGGGAAATGCTTTCAATTTTTCACCATTGAGGATAATGTTTGCTGTGGGTTTGTCATATATAGCTTTTATTATGTTGAAGTATGTTCCTTCTATTCCTGCTTTCTGGAGGGTTTTTATCATAAATGGATGTTGAATTTTGTCAAAGGCTTTCTCTGCATCTATTCAGATAATCATATGGTTTTTATCTTTCAATTTGTTAATGTGGTGTATTACATTTATTGATTTGCAAATATTGAAGAATCATTGCATCCCTGGGATAAAGCCCACTTGGTCATGATGTATGATCTTTTTAATATGTTGTTGGATTCTATTTGCTAGAATTTTATTAAGGATTTTTGCATCAATGTTCATCAGTGATATTGGCTTGTAGTTTTCTTTTTTTGTGGCATCTTTGTTAGGTTTTGGTATTAGGGTGATGGTGGCATCATAGAATGAGTTTGGAAGTTTACCTTCCTCTGCAATTTTCTGGAAGAGTTTGAGTAGGATAGGTGTTAACTCTTTTCTAAATTTTTGGTAGAATTCAGCTGTGAAGCTGTCTGGTCCTGGACTTTTGTTTGCTGGAAGATTTCTGATTACAGTTTCAATTCCCATGCTTGTGATGGGTCTGTTCAGATTTTCTATTTCTTCCTGGTTCAGTTTTGGAAAGTTGTACTTTTCTAAGAATTTGTCCATTTCTTCCAAGTTGTCCATTTTATTGGTATATAGTTGCTGATAGTATTCTCTAATAATCCTTTGTATTTGTGTTGTCTGTTGTGATCTTTCCATTTTCATTTCTAATTTTGTTGATTTGATTTTTCTCCCTTTGTTTCTTGATGAGTCTGGCTAATGGTTTGTCAATTTTATTTATCTTCTCAAGGAACCAGCTTTTGGCTTTGTTGATTTTTGCTATGGTCTCTTTTGTTTGTTTTGCATTTCTTTCTGCCCTAGTTTTTAAGATTTCTTTCCTTCTACTAACCCTGAGGTTCTTCATTTCTTCCTTTACTTGTTGCTTTAGGTGCAGAGTTAGGTTATTTATTTGACTTTTTTCTTGTGTCTTGAGGCATGCCTGTATTGCTATGAACCTTCCCCTTAGCACTGCTTTTATAGTGTCCCAGAGGTTTTGGGTTGTTGTGTTTTCATTTTTATTCTTTTCTATGCATATTTTGATTTCTTTTTGATTTTTTCTGTGATTTGTTGGTTATTCAGCAGTGTTCTGTTCAGCCTCCATATGTTGGAATTTTTAATAGTTTTTCTCCTGTAATTGACATCTAATCTTACTGCATTGTGGTCAGAAAAGATGCTTGGAATAATTTCATTTTTTTTGAATTTACCAAGGCTAGATTTATGGTCCAGGATGTGATCTGTGCTGGAGAAGGTTCCATGTGCACTTGAGAAGAAGGTGAACTTCATTGTTTTGGGGTGAAATGTCCTATAGATATCAATTAGGTCTAACTGGTCTGTTGTATCATTTAAAGTTTGTGTTTCCTTGTTAATTTTCTGTTTAGTTGATCTATCCATAGGTGTGAGTGGGGTATTAAAGTCTCCCACTATTGTGTTACTGTTAATTTCCCCTTTCATACTTGTTAGCATTTGTCTTACATATTGTGGTGCTCCTATGTTGGGTGTATAAATATTTATAATTGTTATATCTTCTTCTTGGATTGATCCTTTGATCATTATGTAGTGTCCTTTTTTGTCTCTTTTCACAGCCTTTGTTTTAAAGTCTATTTTATCTGATATGAGTATTGCTACTCCTGCTTTCTTTTGGTCTCTATTTGCATGGAATATCTTTTTCAGCCCTTCACTTTCAGTCTGTATGTGTCCCTTGTTTTGAGGTGGGTCTCTTGTAGACAGCATATATAGGGGTCTTGTTTTCTTATCCATTCAGCCAGTCTTTGTCTTTTGGTTGGGACATTCAACCCATTGACATTTAAGGTAGTTATTGATAAGTATGATCCCATAGCCATTTACTTTATTGTTTTGGGTTCGAGTTTATACACCCTTTTTGTGTTTCCTGTCTAGAGAAGATCCTTTAGCATTTGTTGGAGAGCTGGTTTGGTGGTGCTGAATTCTCTCAGCTTTTGCTTGTCTGTAAAGCTTTTGATTTCTCGTTCATATTTGAATGAGATTCTTGCTGGGTACAGTAATCTGGGCTGTAGGTTATTTTCTTTCATCACTTTAAGTATGCCCTGCCATTCCCTCCTGGCCTGAAGAGTTTCTATTGAAAGATCAGCTGTTATCTTTATGGGAATCCGCTTGTGTGTTATTTGTTGTTTTTCCCTTGATGCTTTTAATATTTGTTCTTTGTGTTTGATCTTTATTAATTTGATTAATATGTGTTTTGGAGTGTTTCGCCTTGGGTTTATCCTGTTTGGGACTCTCTGGGTTTCTTGTACTTAGATGACTATTTCCTTCCCCATTTTAGAGAACTTTTCAACTAATATCTCCTCAAGTATTTTCTCATGCCCTTTCTTTTTGTCTTCTTCTTCTGGGACTCCTATGATTTGAATGTTGGTACATTTAACTTTGTCCCAGCAGTCTCTGAGGTTGTCCTCATTTCTTTTAATTCTTTTTTCTTCTCTATTTCATTTATTTCTATCATTCTATCTTCTACCTCACTAATCCTGTCTTCTGCCTCTCTTATTCTACTGTTGGTTCCCTCCAGAGTATTTTTTTATCTCATTTATTGCATTATTCATTATATATTGACTCTTTTTATTTCTTCTAGTTTCTTGTTAAACCTTTTTTGCATCTTCTTGATCTTTGTCTCCAGGCTATTTATCTGTAACTCCATTTTGTTTTCAAGATTTTGGATCATTTTCACTATCATTTTTTGGAATTGTTTATCAGGTAGATTTCCTATCTCTTCCTCTTTTGTTTGGTTTGGTGGGAATTTATCCTGTTCCTTTACCTGCTGTGTATTTCTCTGCCTTTTCATCTTGTTTATATTGCTGTGTTTGGGGTGGCCTTTCTGTATTCTGGTAGTTTGTGGTTCCTTTTTATTGTGGAGGTTCCTTGCTGTGGGTGGAGTTGGACATGTGCCTTGTCAAGGTTTCCTGGTTAGGGAAGCTTGTATCAGTGTTCTGGTGGATGGAGCTGGATTTCTTCTCTCTGGAGTGCACTGAAGTGTCCAGTAATGAGTTTTGAGATGTCACTGGGTTTGGTGTGACTTGGGCAGCCTGTATATTGAAGCTCAGGGCTATGTTCCTGTGTTGTTGGAGAGTTTGTGTGATATGTCTTTCTCTGGAATTTGTTGGCCTTTGGGTGGTGCTTGGTTTCAGTGTAGGTATAGAGGCGTTTGATGAGTGCCTATCGATTAATGGTCCCTGGAGTCAGGAGTTCTCTGTTGTTCTCAGGATTTGGACTTAAACCTCCTGCCTCTACTTTTCAGTCGTATTCTTACAGTAGCCTCAAGACTTCTCCATCTCTTTTCGAAAACAATGGGCTGCCTTTCTGGGTGCCTGATGTCCTCTGCTAGCATTCTGAAGTTGTTTTGTGGAATTTGCTCAGCATTCAAATGTTCTTTCAATGAATTTGTGGGGGAGAAAGTGGTCTCCCCGTCCTATTCTTCCACCATCTTAGGACCACCCCTGGACAGAAGAGTCTTATATCCCAATCTCTTCAGGTCACTCTGCAGAACCTTCTCCTTGCCTCTACTTGCCTGCCGTTTATGTTCCCTGTTACCTTTTGAGAGACCTCCATGACAACAATTGCTTTGCCAAAGCATTGTGTGAAATGATACTCTCCACCCACCATGTTGCACCCATGGGTCAGAACTTCCTCCTATCGCTCAAATCACTTCCAACTCCCCATCCATCCCAGTGATTGAGTCTAATTTCAAGGATATGCCCCTCCTAGTTTGCTTGGTTTTCTGCATAGGTGAAACCTTCCAGTTTTGAGTGAAACACCGTGGTATCAAGTCATTGAGCTAGGCATTGGTCCTTGGCAAAATTACAAGTATATTACTAAACAGTTGATTTGGAAATAGTTAAAATGAAAAATGATTTAAAAATCCTTCTAAAACCAAACTTAATTCCTCTTCCCCTCATCTGGATAGTGTTCCTAAAATTGCCAGTAAGAAGAATGACTTAGATATAGTATATCTGGATCTCAGCAGGCTGTTAAATGAGGCTATCATATTTTTGTGGATGAGAAGCAAAGAGGTGATAGAATAGATATGTGAATTCATATCTGCTCTTGAATGTCAAGTTGAGCTAGATTCCAATACTGTTGTAAAAGCCTTCCTCTTAACCCTGTCCTATTATACTTCTTATTAAACACTCTAATAAACTCTTATGAGGAAAGCTCAGTGAATGTGTAGAAAATGCAGAGCCGAGATGAGAAGATTGCATAGCCAGTGACATGTTCATAAGTCAGAGGGTTATCCACAAGGTAGAATGAAGAGCTAAAATGAACAAGATTAAATATAATAAGGATGCATGTGAATGTATATATTTTGTTTAAAATCAAACTATACAAAATCAGTATGAAAAAGACATGGACCAGTATTAGTATGGTGGTGATAAAGGGGGAGTCTTGAAAGTGAAAGTTACTCAGTCGTGTCTGACTCTTTGTGACCCCATGGACTATACAGTCCATGGAATTCTCTAGACCAGAATACTGGAGTGGGTAGCCTTTCCCTTCTCCAGGGGATCTTCCCAACCCAGGGATCAAACCCAGGTCTTCCACATTGGAGGGGGATTCTTTACCAGCTGAGCCACAAGGGAAGCCCAAGAATACTGGAGTGGGTAGCCTATCCCTTCTCCAGCAGATCTTCCTGATCCAGGAATCAAACCAGGGTCTCCTGCATTGCAGGCAGATTCTTTACCAACTGAGCTATCAGAGAATTTTATTATAAACTCATGTGAGCCAAAGTGTGCATGGCTGCCAAAGATCAAATGTGATCTTGGACTACATTAATTATAGTATAATGGGAAGGCTAACTCCATTGCACTTGGTACCTGCCAAATTCTGTCTGGGTTTTTGTACTCAAATCATGGCAGGCTGACAAACTGCAGTGGATCTGGGACAGGTAGCCAGGGTGGAAAAGGGTCTAGAACTAATGGTACACTGGAACCAGGTGGTACTCACTTGTTAGAAATTGCTAGGTATTCAGGAATTTTGTGAACTGGCTGTTAACCCCTTGGTATCCTGAAACAGGCTCTGGTGGGGTTATTTGTTTACACCATGGTAATCAGCAAATGTTACAAACCTCCATCCATAGTTTTTCAGGCACTTCGTCTACCAGATCTAGTCCCCTGAATCTATTCATCACTTCCAGTATATAATCATAGGGGATTTAATTTAGGTCATACCTGAATGACCTACTGGTTTTCCCTACTTTCTTCAATTAAAGCCTGAATTTTACAATAAGGAGCTCATGATCTGAGCCTCGGTCAGGACTAGGTCTTGTTTTTACTGACTGTATAGAGCTTCTCCATCTTCAACTACAAAGAATATAATCAATCTGATTTTGGTATTAGCTGTCTGGTGATGTCCATGTGTAGAGTCACGCAAGTTTGGCCTTTGAGTACAAAATGAAGTGTTGGAGGAAAAGAGTGTTTGATATGACCAGTGTGTTCTCTTGGCAAAACTCTGTTAGCCTTTGTCTTGCTTCATTTTGCACTTCAAGGCCAAACTTTACTCCTGGGATCTCTTGACTTCCTGCTTTTGCATTCCAATTCCCAATAATGAAAAGGACATAATTTTTTCGTGTTAGTTCTTGAAGGTCTTGTAAGTCTTCATAGAACCATTTGACTTCAGCTTCTTAGGCATTTGTGGTTGGGGCATAGACTTGGATTACTGTGATGTTGAATGGTTTGCCTTGGAAATGAACTGAGATCTTTCTGTTGTTTTTGAGATTGCACCAAAGTACTGCATTTCAGGCTCTTCTGTTGACTATGAGGCCTACTACATTTCTTCTAAGTGATTCTTGCCCACAGTAGTATATATAATGGTCATTTGAATTAAATTTGCCTACTCCCATCCATTTTAGTTGATTGACTCCTAAAATGATGATGTGCACGCTTGCCATCTCCTGCTTGACCATGTCCGATTTAACTTGATTTGTAGACCTGACATTACAGGTTCCTATGCAGTATTGTGCTTTACAGCATCAGACTCTACTTTTACCACCAGACACAGGCACAACTGAGCATTGTTTCCACTTTGGCCCAGCCTCTTCATTCTTTCTGGAGCTATATCTCCACTCTTCCCCAGTAGCATATTGGACACCTACTGACCTGGCGGGCTCATCTTCTGGTGTCATATCTTTCATCTTTTTATACTGTTCAGGGAAAGTGGTTGTCTGAGGAGGCCTTACAAATAGCTAAGACATGAAGAGAAGCAAAAGGAAAAGGAAAAAGGGAAACTTATATCCAGCTGAATGTAGAGTTCCAGAGAATAGCAAGGAGAGATAAGAAAGCCTTTGTAAGAGAACAATGCAAAGAAATAGAGGAAAACAATAGAATGGGAAAGATGAGAGATCTCTTTAAGAAAATTAGAGATACTAAGGGAACATTTCATGCAAAATGGGTACAATAAAGGACAGAAATGGTATGGACCTAACAGAAGCAGAAGAGGTGGCAAGAATACACAGAAGAATGTACAAAAATGGTCATAATGACATAGATAACCACGATGGTGTGGCTACTCACCTAGAGCCAGACATCCAGGTGTGTGAAGTCAAATGGGCCTTAGGAAACATTACTATGAACAAAACTAGTGGGGGTGATGGAATTCCAGCTGAGCTATTTCAAATCCTAAAAGATGATGTGGTTAAAGTGTTACATTCAATGTGCCAAAAAATTTGGAAAACTCAGCAGTGGCCACAGGACTGGGAAAAGTCAGTTTCCATTTCAATCCTGAAGAAAGGCAATGCCAGAGAATGTTCAAACCACCATATAATTGCACTCATTTCATATGCTCAAGTAAGTTCAGTTCAGTTCAGTCGCTCAGTTGAAGGTCATGCTCAAAATCCTCCAAGCTAGTCTTCAGCAGAACATGAACTAAGAACTTCCATATGTACAAGCCGGGTTTAGAAAGGGCAGAGGAACCAGAGATCAAATTGCCAACATCCACTGGATCATAGAAAAAGCATGAGAATTAAAAAAAAAAAAACACCTACTTCTGCTTTATTGACTATGCTAAAGCCTTTGTGTGGATCATAGCAAACTGTGGAAAATTCTGAAAGAGATGGGAATACCAGACCACCTTACCTATCTCCTTAGAAACCTGTATGTGGATCAAGAAGCAACAGTTAGAACTGACTGTGGAACAACCAACTGGTTCCAAATTGGGAAAGGAGTACATCAATGCTTTATATTGTCACCCTGCTTATTTAACTTAAATGCAGAGTACATCATGCATACACTGGACTGAATGAAACTCAAGCTAGAATCAAGATTGCCAAGATAAATAACAACCTCAGATATGCAGATGAAAGTGAAAAGTGAAAGAGAAGTCACTCAGTCGTGTCCAACTCTTTGTGACCCCATGGACACCAGGCTCCTCCGTCCATGAGATTTTCTAGGCAAGAGTACTGGAGTGGGTTGCCATTTCCTTCTCCAGGGAATCTTCCTGACCCAGGGATCGAACCCAGGTCTCCCGCATTGTAGACAGATGCTTTACTGTCTGAGCCACCAGGGATGTCCTAGATAAGCAGATGATACCATGCTAATGGCAGAAAACGAAGAGGAGCTAAAGAACTTCTTGATGAGGGCAAAATGGGAGAGTGAAAAAACTGACTTGAAACTCAACATTAAAAAAACTAAGATCATGGCATCTTGTCCCATCACTTCATGGCAAATAGATGGGGGAAAAGTGGAAACAGTCACAGATTGTATTTTCTTGGGCTCCAAAATCACTGTGGATTGTGACTGCAGTTACAAAATTAAAAGATACTTGCTCCTTGGAAGAAAACCTCTGAAAAACCTAGACAGCCTATTAAAAAGCAGAGACATCATTTTGCCAACAAAAGTCTGTGTAGTCAAAGCTATAGTTTTTCCAGTAGTCAGGTATGGATGTGAGAGTTGAACTATCAAGAAGGCTGAGCGCTGAAAAATTGATGCTTTCCAATTGTGGTGCTGGAGAAGACTCTTGAAAATCCCTTGGACAGCAAGGAGATCAAATCAGTCAATTCTAAAAGAAATCAGTCTTCCCTGGTGGCACAGACAGAATTCGATTCATTGGAATATACCCAGATGCTGGGAAACATTGAATGGCCATGAATTTGAGCAAGCTTTGTTCTTGCCTGGAGAATCCCAGGGACGGGGGAGCCTGGTGGGCTGCTGTATATGGGATCGCACAGAGTCGGACACGACTGAAGCGACTTAGCAGCAGCAGCAACAGCAGCAAAGGACAGGGAATCCTGCCGTGCTGCAGTCCATGGCGTCGCAAAGAGTGGGACACTACTGTGTTACTGAACAACAACAAAAGGAAATCAACCCTGAATATTCATTGAAATGACTGATGCTGAAGGTCCAATACTCTGGCCACCTGATGCAAAGAACTGACTCCTTGGAAAAGACCCTGATGCTGGGAAAGATTGAGGGCAGAAGGAGAAGGGGGCGGCAGAGGATGAGGTGGTTGGATGGCATCACTGATTCAATGGATATGAGTTTGAGCAAGCTCCAGGAGATGGTGAAGGACAGGGAAGCCTGGCATGCTGCAGTCTATGGTGCCTCAAAGAGCTGGACACGACTTAGTGACTGAACAACAATGAATAATCGGCGAATGCTATAAAGACTTTTTGTTTTCCAGACAGTGTGTCTGCTAGGATGCCACTGTCAATAATGCCATGATTTGAAGAATGATTAAAGGCAGACAAGGTTGTACATTCAATTAAAAAAAAAGTGAGGAGAGGATGAGGACTTCAGAGCATTCTTTAAATACTTAGAGTTTAGATCTTTTTCAGCAAATCAGAGCAATCTTCTCCAACACTTCTATCTTTAAGAACAGAACAGCCTGCACTCTACAACCTCCTGACCCATCCAGAGGTGTGGCCCTAACTGCCAGTCATTAGTGGGTTTCTCATATTATCTTTTAAAAGTTACACAAATTTTCTATTTTGCTCCACAAATGATCCATATGTCTCTGAATATAAAAAATAATGGATTGAAGAGGGACTTCTCAAACTTTTCTGTGTACAAATCACCTGGGGAAATTGTTAACATGCGGGTTCCAATTGAGTATTTCTGGAAGAAAGATTGAGATTCTGAATTTCTAACAAGCCCCCAGGTGGTGCCAAAGCTGCTGGTCTGTGCATACTTTGAGTAGCAAGGGTTTCAATGATGGACCAGTCTCTTTTCCTGCTTTCTTTTCCCCCAACTCCAAATTATAGTAAATTTAGCACCTAGGGTGTTTACTCTGTATTTAATTTCTGTCTCTGATGGAGACATAAGCTTCTAGGAGTATACACATGTGCTTCTGAAAAACTCGGAGTTAAAGCTTTTTTGACTTACTTATATTTCACTTTTTGTCCTCTTGTAGAATTCCTTTTTACTGAACAGCACTTCAGCCTTTATACTTTCTGCCTATATTGAGTATGATTATGAAAAACAGTGGAGGAAATTCATTCTTTGACCCATTGTAGGAAAATTGTCAAGGACCTCATCCCCTTTGTTACATTCTGTTCTCTGTTTGAGGCCTCAGCAGGGAACAAAACAGACACATATTTCTGCTCTTATGGAGGCTTTCTTCCACGTCTCTTCCCTCAGGTTGTTAGGAAATACAGAACCACATTAGCGGCCACCTCCAACAACTCTAAAAGGCCTGGTAAAAGATATTTCTGGTTTGAATGTGGCTCCTGGTGTATGAATTTCTAACCCTCATGTTCTCTTTACTGGATTGTCTCAACTTTTCATTTTTCTCTTTGGATACCCTGTGCATATTATTAGTTGTAAGTCGCCTCAAATCCTCTATGGAATGAGGCAGTATATAAATAATTCATTAAATATATGGGGCTGGAAAAATCAGAACTAAAGCCAATTCAGTAAAGTTATAGGGAATCAAACTTTAGCCTCATATACAAATAGTCTGATGTCCTGAAAAGAAATGGCTCGACTTATAATACAGGGGCTTTTTGGACGCTAATATTGGCAGTTCACTTTTGGGGAATTTTGACATGATGCTTCCCAACATGAAGGGCATTCGTACTAGATAATGCCTCAGGTGCCTTTCACTAATCTGATTGTAAGGAAATGTCCATGATTCCAGTTCTTCTGTAGACAGGAATAATAGCTCCTTCTTTGCCTACTAGCCTCAGCATCTATTGGAGAAGATGAACCTTTAGGGATGGTGGTGGCTCTGGGGAATCCCACATGTTGGGGGCAGTTTTGGTGTGAGAGATACGGGCTTCTGCTAGAAAAGCAGCCCAGGGCTCAAATCTTCCACCTGGGATGTGTTTTGTGACACTCACTAAAATCTAAACTCCTGCTTTTTCTTCTAACTTGTCTTGATCCAATTCATGATTTTCTTCAGATGAATAAAGTATCCTTGTATTTATAGTGGATGCTGTAAACCAGCCAGCCGTCATATTTTTTATATCATAAGCAGCTGCTCTTTGAGCCGACACAGAGTAAAGGAGGCCGATTTGTATTTTTACAACCAGATATGAAACCAGCTTTCAGTAATTTGGGAAGCACGTGCTGCCACTCGTGATCCTCAGGGTGCTCATGTTTAAATACGTCCCTAAAGGTTGCAGTGACTACAATTAATATAACGCTGAAAGCGTTAAGTCACTTACTAGAAAACAGGAAATTTGAAAGAATTAATTGATTTTAACTTCAATATGAAATATTGGCACTTGTAATGATACTACTCTGTGAATAGATAGAGGCAGCATTTATGACCTTTTTAACTACATTCCGTTCACTGAAAAATGACAACTATGCTAAAGAAATACTTTCCTCCTTGCTGCCGGCTTCTCCCAACGAGAGCTTTTAGCAAAGGGCATAGAAAGTCCTGCCAATAAATAACAAAAATTTACTATCCCCACCATCATTTTACAATCTTGCCCTCCCACAAGAGGAACACAGAGAGCAGACTAGATGAAATCAACCTGCTTCGCTCAGCACCAAGGACATATTATTACTCAAACTGGGCACATAAGCTGGGGGGGGGGGGTGGGGAGTGGGGTGGGAATTAGTCTAGAAGAAATATACAGACTGAAAATGATGTTGCCCTAGACATGCTTTGTGGCGATTGTTGTCGTCATCATCATTATTCCAATTTTCTACCACTAATGGATATCTGCCCCAATTTTTTCCAGTGCCACAGAAATTGGAATTGTCTTCACCTTCTGAAGACACTGAAAGACAGAAATCCCTCGAGTTGAAAGCCATCTAGAAGGAATCATTTCTGTATTCCTTTTGTGGGATTGAACATTCCTCTCCTGTAAGAGAGCGACTAGGAAGCTTTAGAAAGTGCGTCTTCAGACTCCTTGAATTGAGGAAGGAAAAGGGACAGAGCCAGAAAGAGCTTAACTGGAATGAAAAGCATTTTCCTGGACGCTGCTCTCCTGAATTAATCAGGTCCAGCATGGGAGGCTTAAAGAGCTTGTTGGGGAAAAATTCCTTTCTCATATGACTATTTCTAGCCAGACTGCATGCAGAGCAGTGCATTGTAGCCTTTGGTCCGGGCCATTGCAAGCAGAATCCAAACAACTGCTTGTTATTCCTTTAAGGATCTTTGATGATATGAAAGGAAATAGCAGGATATACAAAAAGACCCAAATTTCTCTCCATTAGTGGTTTCAAGGGCTCTTGGTATAGTGATTCTTGAAATTACAATTACAGTTCATGAAGTTTCTCGGACAAAGCCCAGCTATTAGATTTGGTTTAAGAAAAGGAGCAGAAAGTGCTCAGCCTCTATGTCAGAGAACCTCAGCTTTACCCTCCTTGTTTGAGTCTTTAGGAAAATAGCTTGCACTGGGGGTGGAAAAAATGTCTTTCTTCCTTAGTAAGCACGTCTTTTTAAAACTTAACTCAAGTTCTCTTTTGTCTCCATGTTCTGGAGTTTAATTCCTATATACGGGCTATTATTGTCATAGCCAATCCTTTGCTGCCCTAAATACAACTATTATTATGCTGCAGATTTCAATAAATTCTTATTACTCTTTGAGTTACAGCAATGGTATACCCAAACTCTCCCCAAGAAAAACATGCAGAGGAGCAAGAGGCAAGTCACCAATGATAGTTGGGTGTTTACAATGGATCAGGCACTGGGCTAGAAGTTTTTACCAATGTGATTTTAAGCCTCCATCCATATGCTGTGGGCTTCCCCAGTGGCTTAGTGGTAAAGAATCCACCTGCAATGCAGGAGATGCAGGTTTGATCCCTGGGTTGGGAAGATCCTCTGGAGGAGGGCATGGCAACCCACTCCAGTATTCTTGCCTGGAGAATCCCATGGACAGAGGAGCCTGGCGGGCTACAGTCCATGGGGTAGCAAAGAGTTGAACACGACTAAAGTGACTGAGCACACACGCACCATATGCTGTACTGCTACTGCTACTGCTAAGTCACTTCAGTCGTGTCCGACTCTGTGTGACCCCATAGACGGAAGCCCACCAGGCTCCCCCGTCCCTGGGACTCTCCAGGCAAGAACACTGGAGTGGGTTGCCATTTCCTTCTCCAATGTGTGAAAGTGAAAAGTGAAAGTGAAGTCGCTCAGTCGTGTCTGACCCTTAGCGACCCCACGGACTGCAGCCTACCAGGCTCCTCCATCCATGGGATTTTCTAGGCAAGAGTACTGGAGTGGCTTGCCATTGCCTTCTCCGCATATGCTGTAAGGATACTATAATTAGCCCTACCTTAGAGATGAAGAAACTGAGGCTCCCTTTCAAGGACATTCAGCCATTTCCCCCAATTTCTACAGTTTGCACACAGATAGTCTGACCACAGAGCCCATGCTTTCTCATATGCCGAACTGCCTTTTGCTGAGGACAGATGATATAGTCTCCATTTGGCAGATGGCAGTATTTAAGTTTAAGAAAATTTTTAACTTTCCCAAACTCCCAGAGTAATCCTTGCCAGGTAAATGTTCCTGGAAATCTGTTTACTGTACCAAGCCATTCAGTACAGAGACTCAAGACAGATCATCTGGCTGAGTCAAAGTGTTGCTGGAGCAGTGTATAGACTATTTAAGAGAGGCTCTGACTTGATTATGGAACCTCTCAAAAGGTCCCATCATCTGATACAGTCTTCATGGGGGATTGGTCCCAAGACTCTTGCAGGTACCAAAATCTGCAGCTGCTCAAATCCCTTATATAAAATGACTCAGTATAGTTGGTCTGCTCTATGCACAGGTTCCCCATCCATGGAATCAAGCAACCATGAATCAAAATACCAAGGGTCAGCTGTACTCAGTGTAAAGAATAGCTTCAGACCAAAGTTTTCCTCAGGGATGGTAGATTCCTTCCCACTATGACATCTACTAACTTGGTTATGTTATACTATCTCATTGGTGGCCTGCAACCATTCATCTTTACTATTTTGTTGCACTAGCTCATTAGTGGGGTTTCCTATAATCATGACAGCAGCGGGGGATTCTGATTTCCCTCCTGAGCTATACAGGCATGGTACCCATCAGTATTGAGTCGAAAGCTGTGTTTCTACACTATTCCTGGGACCACAGCTCAGAGAATAAATATGCACTCCAATAGGCCTCATTGGAGCTGTTCCTGGATACTTCCAACCATAAAAGTTTAGCAGAATGGGACAAGGACACCTTCCCCATTATTTATACAAACTTACCCTGCACATCTGTGTCTGCGGGGGACTCCCTGGATTTCTGCATACCTCATAGCAGACTCGGGTCAGGGCAGTAGATAGACTCTAGTAGGTGAAGGCTAACAGCTGGTCACTAAAATCCATCTGCCCCATCAACCATAGTAATAGCGTTGTTACCAGACATGTTGAATACCCTTCCCACGTTCTTCTATTTGAGCCCTTCTGTATGACTAACACTATATTTAAACATGACTGCCTGGCTACACATTTCGCAGCATTCCTTGCAGCTATTTATGGCCATCTGACTATGCTCTATACCAGAGGTTCTCAAAGCATCAGCATCATCTGAAAGTTGGTTAGAAATGCAAGTTCTTGGGCCCCACCCAAGAAACTCTGAGATTAGGGCCCACAGTGTGTGTTTTAACAAGTCCTCTGGGGGATTCTGATGCAGGCTAATGTTCTTGAAACTGGAATGTGAATAGAAATAATGTGTGTCCCTTCAGTGCCTACTCCAGGGGATCTTCCCAACCCCATAAATCCAAATCCAGGGATTGATTCCAGGTCTCCCACATAGGAAAGGCAGATTCTTTACCATCTGAGGCACCAGGGAAGCCCATGAATACTGGAGTGGGTAACCTATCACATGGCAATCGACTCTAGTATTCTTTCCTGGAGAATCCCCATGGACGGTGGAGCCTGGCAGACTACAGTCTGTAAGGTCACAAAGAGTCAGACAGGACTGAGCAACTAAGCATGGCTTCAGTGCCTAGGTCTAAAGAAACATTCCATGTTTCTTGCTACTTTCAGGTTAGAACCAGGCAAGCTTTAACCATGCAGGTGGTGACAATGCTTTAGGGAAGGTTTTATGATAAGTTTTATGCCAGTTTGATGAAGCTAAAGAATCTTTCAAATTTAAGTTTAAATGCGTAGGATGAAAAACATAGGATTAAAAATAAAGCCATTTGTATTTATCAGGTCTGTGAAATTGTACTATATGTACATTTATAGTAATGCATTAGCTAACAAGATCTGATAGTGGGTCTAATGACTTCCATAAATCCAACTCTCTGCAATAATTATTATATGAGATGGAGAGTATCTGTGATTTCTGCTGGTGACAAAGCCGCATGTGTGTGCATGTGTACTCAGTTTTGTCTGACTCTTTGTGAGTCCATGGTTACCCCACCAGCCTCCTCTGTCCATGGAATTCTCCAGGCAAGAATACTGGAGTGGTTGCCATTCCCTCCTCCAAGGGATCTTCCCAAACCAGGGATCAAACTCATGTCTCTTGCATTGGCAGATGGGTTCTTTACCACTAGTGCCTCCTGGGAAGCCCAACAAAGTCCCAGGTACTGCTTATACTACTATGAGTTGTTGTCTACATTCATAATATAAGGAAATGCTGAGTTTCAATCAGGGATCTGTGGTAGACCCAATACTGGCCCCCAAAGATATCCATGTCCTGATCCTCAGAACGTGTGACTTTTGCTTTACATGGTAAGAGAGACTTTACAGAAAATGTGTTTAGGTTAGAATACCAAGATGGGAAATTATCCTGGATTATTCAGGTGAGCCCTAAACATAATCACAAGTGTCCTCCTGATCTCCAGAACTTTAAGAGAATACATTGTGTTGTTTAAAGTCACTAAGTTTGTAGTAATTTGTTACAGCAGCAGTGGGAAACTCATATAAGGTTAGTTAAAATAATGATAATTTTCCCCCATGCAAGTTCATGAACCTCCAGAATTTGATCCATGGGCCCCCAAGTTAAGGATCCTTTCCCCTAGGGGTTTGGTGAACTACAAAATGGAAGGAACCTGAGTCCCTAAATGACTCTAAGAGGCAGAGGTGCCTGGGTTCTCTTTGTTATAGTACCTTAGCTTCCCTTAACTATTATGAGGAGTAGGAAATTCCTCAAAAGAGGATAGGGGATAGGTGTAAAGAAAACATATGTATACAGGAGAAAGAATCCATAACACCTCAGTCCATCAGACTAAGGAGCAAACAGTGCTGGTGAGCAGCTGGGGCTGGAAACTCAACAACCAGAAAGTTCAAACATTAGCCAAATATGAAGAAATAAAAGAATATCTAGTTTTAACTATACAGGTTAATTTTTCATATCAATGAATGAAAAATGTCTAAATTCACTCTAGCTTAGAAATATATACATTATATTAGAAAATGATTATAATTTAATTACAGTTTTATTTCCTTTAATGCCTCAAATGTTTTCCTATAAAGTTAGGGGGAAATTATCAATTTTTTCTTGAATGTAATTATGATTTTGGAGCTTCCATCAGTATACAAAAGTCAACTTGATTTTTATACATCAAGAGTTTTACATATCAGGAAAATAATTTTTAAAACTATATTAATTATACTGATAACAAAAGTATATAGTGTATCTAAGAATAAATCTAATAAAAATATTTAAGAATTCTATGAAATAAATTGTAAAATTTTATTGAAAGGTGTTAAAGAAAATCTAAATAAGTCATTTATGAACATAACTATGTTCATAGATAGGCGGATTCTACTGTCCCCAAATTGATCTACAAATTCAGTGGAATTCTAACAAGCTTGATCTTGGCATACTGTTTCTAAAGCATACATGAATAATAATACCCAAGGATAGTCCAGATGCTTCTATAAAGAAGAGAAAGCAGGTAGAGAAATTTGACTCCCCAAATATCATGACTTGTTATGTAACTATAGTAGAGTCACTGTACTCTTGACAAGGGCTAGACAATGAAACAGAAAAGATACCCCAGACCGAGACTCATACATATATGAAAACCTGATATATGACAGTTATAATTGCAAGTTGGGAAGAAAAAATGAACTATTTGATACATGGGTTTGGGAAAATCAGCTATCCCTAAGGGGGAAGAATGAAAATGAATCCCCATGTCATTTACACCATATAATATGAACCATTACATCCATTCCAGATGGATTAAGAATTTAAATGTAGAAGGCAAACCTTAAAAACTTTTAGAAGAAAATGAGAAAATATTGCTATGACTACCCTGGGAGTAGGGAATGATTTCTTAAATAAGACACAAAAATTTAAACTTTAAAGAAAAAGATTAATGCATTTGGTTACATTAAATTTATGAACTTCTTTATGTAAACAAATTAATAAAATGAAAAAATAGCCACAATTCATAAAACAATTCTTATCTAGAATGTATGTATGTATGAAATCCATTTTTATACAAGCTCACACATCTTTATGTGTGTTTGTGTGTTTTCTATTGCTGTGTAACAAATAACCCCAACACTTATAAGTTTAAAGCAATGTAGATTTATGACCTCACAGTTTCCGTAGTTCAGGAATCTGGACGAGGTTTAGTAGGGTCCTCTGCTTCAGGCCCTCTCACAGGTGGCAGTCATCTCAAAGACAGACTGGCCAGGATCCTCTTCCAAGCTCACACTCATGTGCTTGTTGGCAGGACTCGGTTCCTTGTAAGTTGTTGGACTGGGGCCTCAGTTCCTCATGAGCTGTTGGCAGGAGGCCTCTCTCAGTTCCTTGCCACATGGGCCAATCTACAGAGCCTCTCACACATGGCAGTTGGCCTCATTGGAGGAGCAAGCCAGAGGGCAGCAGAGGCTGCCAGCAAGAGAGAGCGTGCTAGCAAGACACAGTCACAGTGTTTTGTAACCTAATCTTGGAAGGGACACCTCACCACTTTTGACATACTCCATTTGTTGGAAGCACATCACTAGGTCCAGTCCACACTCAAGGGGAAGGGTTACAGAAGAGCATGAGTATCAGAAATTGGGGATCATTGGAAATCATCTTAGAAGTCTGCCTATTACAATACAAGAGAAAATTATACACCCAAGAGAAAATTATGTGAAAGGCTTTAACAAATATTTTATAAAAAGAGAAACACAAATGACCCATATGCAATTGAAAAGTTTCTCATTTCATTAATAATGAATCAATTAATTATTAATACCACCATGAGATACCATTTCATGCCTACCAAAAAGCAAAATTAAAAAGTGACCATAACAATTGTTGACTATTTCTGTATCTTAGAGCCATACTATTCTGTATACACTGTTGATAAGTGTGTAAATTGGTACAACAAAATTTTGGAAAAGAATTTGGCATTGCCTAGTAAAGTTCACATGCAGAAACCTTCAACCTACTAATTTTACTCTAAAGAAACCCTTGTGCATGTCCCCCAGGAGAGATGTGTAGCAATGTACATAGCAGCCTCATTTATGATAGGCAAAAACTGAAAAAGCAATGTCCAACACTGGTAAAATGAATAAATTAATTGTGACATAACCATGCAGTAGAATAATACACAGCATTGAAAATGGATAAATGATGCCTTTACACATGAACATGGAGAAACATTAAAAAGCAAACTGTTGAGTGAAATAAACAATGCACAAAAATATTTGTATAATATGATTCCATTTATATAAGATTCAAGGAAAAGAAAAGCCAAATAACTTATATATCTGTATCTCTATCAAGGACATGATTAGCATGAGTAGAATAATGGTTTTCAGAGGTGAGGGATAGAATAGTATCAGGGAGGAGACATACAGGATTTTCAAAAGGGTTTAGCAGTGTGTACTTATATGGTTTTCGTTATTTATTATCTTAACAGTGAACCCACAATGTGTTATTTTGTGTATATATTTTTTCCATGCTAAAAATGTATGGAAAAATAACCATAGCTGATGTTTATTGAACATCCCTCTGTGCCAGCCACTTTGCAGATGTTCTCATTGAAAGAATGAATTCTGTGCTTTTATTCTTAATTATTTATTTAACTTTTAGGAGTGTTTACCTAAAAACAAAACAACATATTGTGGTTAAAATAAGGGAGAAATGATGTGATATTAAAAACAGTGAGGAAAATACTAATAGCCGATTCAAGAAGAATTTTGAATATAGAATTTTAAAACCATTTAATCTACCTATAGAACCCTGTGAACCAAAAGTTGCCACATGGGCAATGAGACTAGATTAGAGTTTCTCCACCTCAGCATTATTGACATTTTGTGCTGGATCATTCTTTATTGTCAAGGGCTGTCCTGTGCACTGTAGGGTGTCGAGCAGTGTCCCTGGCCTCCACCCACTAGGTGCCAGTAGGACCCCTTCCCTAGTTGGGACAAAAATGTCTGCAGACATGGCCAGATGTCAAGGCACAACTGCCTGGTTGAGATCCACCCAACTTAGATGGTCTTGGCGTGTTCAATGGAAGTACACATATAGGAAACCTATTGCATGGCTGTTTCATATTCCCTTGGTAGTTCTTGTCCATTCATTTATTTGCCCAACATTTATTGAGATACATTCTCTAAGAACTAAAGATTAAGGAGCTTCAGTAGCTATGTCATCATCCCAGGTATCTTGAATATTAGTCACTTGCCAGCAGAGGTGCCAGCTCAGAAAGAACCCAACAGTTTATAATCACCATCTGTACTTTTTAAATTTCAAGTTTCTTTAAAATGAAATAGAGGGACTTCCCTGGTGGTCCAGTGGATAAGAATCTGCCGGCCAATGTAGGGGCACAGGTTTGATCCCTGGCCCAGGAACTAAGATCCGACATGCCTCGAGGCAACTAAGTCTGCACATTACAACTACTGAGTCCACAAGCTGCAGCTACTGAAGCCTGTGTCCCCTAGAGCCTGTGCTCCACAGCAAGAGAAGCCGCCACAATGAGAAGCCCACACACCATAATTTCAGAGTAGCCCCCGCTCACCAAGCAACTAGAGAAAGCTGGTGCACAGCCGTGAAGATCCAGCACAGCAAAAAATTAATTAATTAATTAGAAAAAAATAAACAGTGAGGTAGACTTCGGCAGGATTCAAAGACGCATTAGTGACCAATAGGTTTTTATTGACCTTAAAGGGGGCCACTTATGCCCTCCATAAATCAGGGCTAATGCGGTTTCTTTGAAGTTTTGTTCAGTTTAGCATATGAGGAGCTTGCAGCTATGTAAATTCAGTGGTTGCTTTAATTGATTTAATCATAACCTGAGCTAAGTGGATATGCTGAAAGCAAGATTGACCTGTATTAAAAATTTAAGGAAAGGACATTGTAAAAAGTTAATGCACGCACTTATATGCATGCATAGATAGTTTTTCTATTCTCATATGAGAAAGATTTTCAATCTCTTCTGTACATAGTAAGTGTAGGCTGCAGACTTTATCAAGCCCTTTGGATATTCATTTTCTTCGCTTAGTCATTTTAAAGACTCTTCTCTAGCTGTGCATGATTTGCTCTTTCTCTGCCCTTGCTCATATTTTTAAATCGTGCATTTACGAGGAATAAAAAGAAACTCCTAACTTGCAGTGTAATTGTGCACAAGGAGTGTATTTTGGTCCCTGCCACTGTGTCAGAGCCTCAGAGCAAGGATGCTGTTGCCATGGAGACAGAGATGTTGAGCTGGTTTCATCACCTTTGCCCTGCTATTTAAAATCATACTCACAGCAAAGCTCTGGCAGACATAGGGCTTTCTCTGGTAGGTCAACCACCTCCTCCCTTTTTCTCTTTTAAAAACAACAACTTGGCAGATTAATGCCATTTTCATTTATGACTGTTATAAAACGTAATGTAAATATCCTCCTGCACAGAATGAATGGGTAGCCCTTTGTGTTGTCTTGTTCCAGCATGAAGCTGAAATTCCTTGAGAGTTTGCCAAAACCAGTTCCTTTAATGGATTCTGCTTAGGGTTCTACCCTCTTTCTTAGCTTTCTGAGAGTACCAGAGCAGTGGGCAAAGAACAGAGAGATGCCAAGGACATGATAGGATGAAGTGAAAAGCAATAGAAAGGAAGTTAATCACAGGCTTTCAAAATGTTGTTTAAACAAACCCCCACTGTGCTTGGAAGTAGGCAGTCTCATACACTGGTGGCGAATGATTGGGCCTGTACCGCCTTTCTGGAGGCAATTTGGTAATACACATCAAAAGACTTTAAAATGTCCTTTGCCCTATCAGTGACAGTTCTAGCAAGTTTTTCTAAGAGAACATGCATGAGTGTAAACAAAGATTTGTGTACAGGATTGTTCTTCACAGTTTTATTTATTATTTATTAAATATGAGTGAGGTCATGTTTTAATAATGGAAGGAAGTTAATTAAAAATCTTCAGGTCTGTTTTGCTTTTCTTTTTTGGTCATGCCACGTGGCTTGCAGGATCTTGGTTGCCTGTCCAGATCTTGAAATCGGGCCTTTGCCAACAAAAGCTCTGAGTCCTAACCACTGGAGCACCAGGGAATTCCCATCAGTTTTATTTATGATGGTGGAAAACAAGAAATTATCAGTTTCAAGAACATGTCCATGAAAAGGGATTGATTAAATTAATTCTAGTGTATCACACAACGGAACACAAGGCAACTATTTTAAATAATAGTGCAGAAGCTTATTTACTAACTTGAAAAGATGTTGAAGTGATAGTATTTATTGAACAAAAAGCAGGTTACAAATCACTAATACTAAGCATGTTCATATTCCATAAAAAAAGAATTATAGAAACATACACGTATACATTTGGGGAAATGAAGTTTATATGTCAAATTTTGGTTCTTTGAGTGTTGTAATTTCCTTTTTTTACTTCTCTAATTTATCAGTTTTACAGTGACCCTCCATTACTCGCATAATTTTAAGTCTATTAATAAATAGTTGTACTTATACATTTTTTCATTAAAAAAGCCCTAGAAACTTTAAGAAAGGAAATTTTTACTCAATGTCCCGAGAATTCCAAGACTAACTCACTACCTTCTGTTCTCAAATTAATTCTTTAAAAATTTGGGGGGGGCCAATTTATTATTTTGGATCCCATGAAAGACAGCTAGTTAAATCCAGTTGAAAGCATTGAACCTGCTGAATTTTTGAGTTACTGTCAACCATTGTCCAGAATAGCCCCCAAGAAAGCAGGTCTCACACTATCCATCACCTCACAGAACTCCCGGCTCCTCAAATAACGACCTCCCTGAGTGCCAGCTCTGTCGAGGGGAGGCACCAGCTGCCGAGAGAGCTGAGCTGAGCTGCAGATGAGGGGATTTAACAGTCCCATCTCTGCCCTCTCCCAACACTGCCTTGGGGGTGTGGGGATGGGGGTGGGGAATAAACCTTGAGCAAATCATAAATAAACTTCCAGCTTCCGCCTCGGATGTGATTGCAGCCCTCCATGCGTGTTCTCTCTCTCTCACACACACACCACAGATGAATTTGTCATTAGCAATGACAACTTTTTCCAACTCAGTGGGAGGAGGGTGGCAGTGAAACAGTGAATCTTCCCTTATTGCCTGTATTTATTTCCTTTCTTAATGGAGAAGACTTGAAAAGTGAAAGTGAAAGTCAGTCGCTCAATCATGTCCAACTCTTGGAGATTCCCACAGACTGTAGCCTGTCAGGCTCCTCTATCCACGGAATTTTCCAGGCAAGAATACTGGTGTGGGTTGCCATTTCCTGCTCCAGGGGATCTTCTCTATCCAGGGATCGAACCCAGGTCTCCTGCATTGCAGGCAGATTCTTTGCTAACTGAGCCACTGGGGAAGACTTGAGGGAGTCCAAAATAATGTGCAGAAGTGTTTAATGTGAACAGTTGAGACATAACCTCAGTGTTCATTACTCAGGTAACTCTCCCTCACTCCAATTTTCTCAGCACCACCACACCAAACCGATAAACCCTTGGGGGCACAACGAAGCCTACAATAGCCTGAACGAGACTTTTATGAGCCCACTGTAATGCATGGACACCACATTAACTGTGGAAATCTTGAAACTGCCTGGTGGGAGAAGTGGCCCTTTCCAATGCCCCTTTGCTACTCTGCTCCTGGACCATCATGGCCTTCATTCTCTGCCAGGCTTGACAGGGAACCTGAGAGCCCTGAGCTCCCTGAACCTGCCTCAAAACTTCACTCTCAGGGGGACTTCCCTGGCATTCCAGTGGTTAGGACTCTGGGCTTCCACTACAGGGGGAGTGAGATTGATCCCTGGTCAGGAAACTAAGATCCCACACGGCACATAGTGGGGCCAAAAAGAAAAAAAACCTTCACCCTCAGGTTTCCATTGACTTCCTGCCCTCCATGGGTCCAGAGGCAGCCCTGTCGCTGGGCAGGTGAGGCAGATCAAAGGCAAAATGCTTCCTCAGGTTGCCCCTGACTGAGCACTTCAAATGATAGCCTTTAATCACAAGAGCATCATCTGCATGGGCTTTGGACTTTGAAAAATAATATTGACCAAGCGATACCAGACAGAAAGGTCTAGGAAAAAGAAAAAAGCGCACTAAAATGCAGGGGAGGAAACATATGTCCATACTAAATATAAGGCAGGCCACTGGTTTATATTTCCCCAATTTTGCTTTATATATGGTACTTTTCTAAAAAATGTCAGAAAGGATCTGTATTTCAGGTTAGTTCAGTCAAATTTTACTTAACCTTTATTTTTCTAATAAAAAATTCAATTCACCTTTGTTTTACGTACAAATAATTTCTAAATATAAATATATTATGAAAACAATAAAAAACTCTTTACTTTGTATTGAGGTATAACCAATTAACAATGTTATGATAGTTTCAAGTGAACAGCAAAGGAACTCAGCCATACATATACATGTATCCATTCTCCCCCAAACTCCACTCCCATCCAGGCTGCCTCATAATATTGAGCAGAGTTCCCTGTGCTATACAGTAAGTCCTTGTTGGTTATCTATTTTAAATATAGCAGTGTGTACATGTCCACCCCAAATTCCCTAACTATCCCTTCCCCCATCCTCCCCTTTCCCCAGTAACCATAAGTTCATTCTCTAACTTTGAGAGTCTGTTTCTGTTTTGTAAATAAGCTCATTTGTATAATTTCTTTTTAGAATAGTTGACTTTTTCTTGAACTATATCATTCCACTGTATGAACACTAACCATTCTCCTATCATTGAACACTTGAGTTCTTTTTTTTTGGGGGGGGGAGCTATTATTGATAATGCTGCTATAAACCATCTTGTGCTTGTCCTTTGCAGGACATATGCACCCATTTCTTTAGGGTACACATTTTGGAGTATAGTTACTAGATTCAGTTTCAGTAGATGCTGCCAAATAGTTTCTAAAGTATTACTAATACTTTTGGGCTTCCCAGGTGGTTCTAGTGGTGAAGAACCCACTTACCAGTGCAGGCGACATAACAGACATGGGTTCAATCCCTGGGTCGGGAAGATCCCCTGGAGGAGGGCATGACAATCCACTCCAGTGTTCTTGCCTGGAAAATACCATGGACAGAGGAGCCTGGCAGGCTACAGTCCATAGGGTTGCACAGAGTCGGACACGACTGAAGCAGCTTAGTAGGCACACCAATACTTATTATTAAGCACTTATTTTGTGTCAAGCATGGAAACATGGAGCTGCAGGGTAAACAGGACACAATCTCTACCCCACAGAGTTAGAAGTGCTACCCCCACTGAATAGCACTTGAAATGTCTTGGTTTTTACCCTCCCCGTTTATCTTCCAGTGGAACAGTATGGGTACCAACAAAATAGAATTGTTGAGAAGCAGAGAATATCAGCAGTGTTCTCCCAATCTCCCAGATCACAAAGTCAGTTAACAGCAGAACTAGAATTAGGAGAGGAAGAACAACAACAAAAGTCCTCTATGCAACTTGGTCAGAAGCCTTCAAATGGATGCCATCCTGGGCTTTACCCAGTAGTGGGCAGTTCCTGCCCCTGCCTGCCTTTATTAGATCAATGTTCGGTACATTAGCAGAGCATATCTAGGACCCTGGGGGAGCTCCTGAAATATTTTTCTGTGCTCTTGAAAATCCCAGAATTGAGCTAGCTGAACTAACCCTTAGTTTGGCTCCAGGAGAAGGCAAACAAGAGGAACATCAATCAATACCTACCTTTCCATTAGCGTAAGGAACTCGGCCATCTTAACGAAAAAGAGAGAAAATATTCTGATAACTACAGTTAAATGTTCTCCTCACTGCAGATCAGTACATTCTAAATTCAGTGTAGGGATGAATGGATTTGAACAGTCCTGGGTGGAGGGGCTAGACCAGGGTTTCTTCACCTCGGCGCTATTGACCTTTGGACTGGAAAACTCTCTGTTGTTGGAGGCTGTCCTGTATATTGTAGGATGTTCAGCAGCAGCCCTGGCCTCCACTCATAGATGTCAGTTGTGACAGTCAAAAATGTCTCTAGACATTGCCAAATGTCCCTTTGGGAGCAAAAGTATCCCTGCCCAAACCACTGGGATATACTTACGGTAAGAATGTGGGACAGTTGAATTTTATAATTTTCATCATTTCAAATCCTGAAGTTGTAAAGATTGTAAAGCAAAAGGGCTGACATTTAATATCACAGAACTTTGATATTCTCTAGACAAGTGTCAGGAACACTTAGTTTCTTACTTCTTTAAGGGAAGTACTCTAGAATACTAACACAGAGTAATAAACAGAAAATTCCATCTCAATTTTTGAAAAGTCTGAATTATTCAGTTTTTCAATATGATTTTATTTCAAATTCAGCAGAATGAGTCCATCAGCTACCTCTTTGTTGAATGATGATTTGCAATGCATATCAGTTATATATTAATAGTTATTTCCAAAGAGCTTTAAGGTCTTTGAAAACAATTTCTTCTCTTAAGTGCTTAGTTCTTGTTGATATTATTGATGTATATGATACTCTCTATTGCTGAATAAAAGCTTTGGTAAACAGGTGTTAAATATTATTTGGACCTTGTCTAATTATGGTCAGCTGGGTCAGAAGATTATGTATTCCGAAGAAGGAACTTCTTTCCCATAATGATAGTTTTCATAGTGTATATATCTCGTATTCATTCATTCAGTTAAAGTAAGTAGTTACTGACATTTACTAGGTGCTCTGCCCTGAGGGGTATAATGAGCCACATCACAGGTTCAGGGAGCATGCTGGTGGTGTTAGGTGGAAAGAACACTGTTGAGCCACCAATAGTGGCAAGTTCTTAGTTCTGATCTGAGACCTTTGGAGGGACACGCTGTCTTTCTAGAACCATCTATTAAATGAGATAGGTAGATTAACTGAAAATGGCTGCCCTGAACACTTGATGATGAGGCTCCATCTTCCCTCAGTGGCAGAGAGGGCTGTCATGCAGATGGGAAACAGATGGCCCCACATGAATTTGCCATCCCTGAATTCCTAAGGATTCAGATTCTATGATTTGCAACCTATCTCCCTTCCCACCTTGGTATTGTTTAGCATGGGAGAGCAAGGTTATTTAAGTTTCTTACTTCAGAAACAGGCTTCCTTTCCCCTTATCTTCCACTTCTAATTCTCTTAGTCCTAGAGAAGAATTGTAAATTATTCCACAATATAATTCCCCCAAAGGTTAGTTTGCAATATTCTCTGACATCTTGTTCCATCTTTGAAAAGATCCAATTAGACAAAATTTGACCTCCGTTCATTCAAGGCCTTTTTGGGTAAATGATTTTCCAGGACAGTGAGAGATGACTGTTTTCTTAATTTTGAATAGATGAAAATAGACACCAATCAACAAACCTTTAGCTAAGGAGAAAAATCTTTTAAACTCACATTTTGCTTCAATTACATTGAGGACAAAGGAGCACATTGCACCCTGTGCATGAATAGATGCTTCATTATTCAAAACAAGCATCAAAGAGCATTCCGTCCCCTATAGAAAATATGCAATCACTGTTTAATTCAATGGTAGGATGCAAATTTAAATTCCCAGAAGGGGAAGACTGTTAATTCCATTTAAATTGGTTGTAAATTACAGATAATACGCTTGAGACCCCCGAATACAGATTAGTGGAGTATTGCTTTAGGAATTCAATTCTAGTTTGAACTTATTGTGTATTTATCTATGAAAAATAAAGCCATGAAGGCTTGTTTACAGCTACATTTTATTGCCTATCTTTTTTATTTCTGAAGCAAATATTTCACTTTTAAATGCCACAGAGATGGTTCAGCATACTATAAGGAAATGCCATGATGTTAAAGACAGATTAGCACTCTCAGAGGCAGTTCCTCATTAACAAACAAACAAACAAAACAAACCTAACACAGGGACACTACAACGGAATTTAATCAAGATATATCACACTAGCTGACTCTTCTATCTTTTACCTCGTTTCTATTGGTGTTCCTGCAGTTTAAAAATCCCAGAGTCACAAGACAATCATGAGTTTCAGAAATTAGGGGCTGTTATTATCTCTTGCTGCTAAAGTATATCAGACACTTAGAGGTTGTTTCTCATTTTCACAGCTTAACTAATCATGAGTGAGATGCCTGATGGGTGAGTTTCTGTTGGAAGAATTATTCCTTAAAAACAAGGGCTTTTCAGAAGGAGAAAATGTTAGATAAAAATGGACACTTTTCAGTCAAGGTTTAAGAGTTCCCAGCTTGAAGAGTAGAAATTTCCCTCCTGGTTCATAGAAGTAAAAAACAGTTCCTCCCTTGATGTGGTTTCATGTCTCAGGTAGGAAATAGGTTACTCAGGGTGATACAGATAAATCAGCTTTGAGCTCGTGTTCTCTCCTCTGGCAGCCTATGGGGTGTGTTTTTATTTTGTGTGTGTGTGAAACTGAAAGATATAAAAAAAATTGCCATTGATATATACACACAGAATGGAGCCAAGCTACAGAACAATGGAGGAATGCCTAATTCATTATGCCAGAAAATGGATTGTTACCATCAATACCACATGGAGTTAATCATTTCCAAAGAACTATAATGCCAAGTTATCCATAACACTGCACCTAAATGGAATAATGTTTTATTTTTTCTTTGATCTGTCAAAGGTGCTTCAAGCTTTGCCAGGGCCTTAGTGACACTATCAACATTTCATTGTATAGTTCCTATGAATTACGCAGACCTTGTGATATCCCTGAGGTTAACTGGATTTTTAAAATCCCGGGTGTTATCTTTTTTACTTGTCATTTGTTTATGCTTTGTAAAATAACACAGAACCTGCCCCATGTTTCTTTTTTTGGCTATTGGCAATTAGCTTAAACAGAAGTTTTTTTTTTCTATATATAACGAAGGATAAGGATGAAAACTGCTAGTTGAAACCAAAAGCTTCAAAAAAAGGTGGTTTAAATTCGGATAATCTCTGCCCGTGTTAGGAGACTCTGGCAAAATGTGTGTGTGCGTATTAGTAGTGGGGGTGGGATCTCTCTGCCTTTTCCTTGATAAGATCTGGGTTAGAATAGTCCTGATGCACACAAAGTAAATGAGGAGACTCTGGATTTTGTTCTTAAATCTTCAGTGCTCTGAGCATTTATACATCTTATCAGATGAGGCTGGAGACTGGCCTCCAGCCCAAATTGTGTCCGCCCGCACCAGCAAGGAGTGATCAGCACAGCAATGGCCATTTATCTTTGGTCTCTGTTGTGGGGGCGGCGTGGGGTTTGGGATACGCACACTCTGTCTGAGAGAAGCCATGGGCCTGTGTTCCAGTATAGTGGGTGAGCAATGCCAGCCTGCACTACATCCCCCATAACCTTACTTCCAGTTCCCCAAGCTAACAGGAGCACGGAGGCAGGGCAGAAAAAGTGCCAGGCCACCCGGCTCTTGTCTGGCCTCTGTCATCATCTTTATCAGATCTCTGGGTCTCAGTTGAGAGTTATGAGTTTCCTTGAAAACAAGGAGGGTCATTCATTTTAACTAACATTTGGTGAGCACTTAACATATATCCTCTGCCTTGGATCCTTGACAAAAATAAAAGTAAGGCAGGATTCCTTTCCTCAAGGGGTTTAAGGTGAAGAACCAGGGCAAATATAGACAAACTTGTAGACAGATATTAGCAATTGAATGCAGTAAGTTCTTAACCCTAGTATAAACAGTACTGTCAAACCCTAGAGGGGAAACCACCGGGTCGATTTAAGATCGCTTCAGCATAGCCATTAAAAGCATATACTTTCAAGCCAGACCACTTGGGTTCAAGACCTGGATTTGCCTTTATAGGCTGTGTGACCTTGAGCCATTTCTTTGACCTCTCTATGTCTAATTTTTCTCATCTTTCAAATGAAGGTGATAATCATACCTACGTCTTCATATTATTCAAGCAGTTATGATGTGCCTGGCATGTAATGGGCCCTACCTATATTCATATATTATGGTAATGTTCTGGAATTCTTACAAGTCCATGGGGCTGCAAAGGAACTACTGAATGAAAGGGAATCCTTAATTTAATAAAATGAAATGCATTTCATAGAGAATGAAGATGAATAAGCATATTCCGTGCTTATTAGGAATCAGTTGGTTCACTAATATCCCTGCTCCCCTGAATGCCCATAAGTCAGGCCCAGGCTGCCAAATAGCATTTGGCATGGTTAGGGTGTTCTGCATTAAGACTAAGGAAGTACCGTTCTTTGATCTCCAGTGGGCTCCTGGGAACACACACAGAGAAGCTAGGCATCCCCTTGCCCACCAGGCTCAGGCCGACCGTGGGAGAGAACAGTCAGCCTCACTGACTCCAGCGCCTGAGAGGGAAAACAGGAGGGTGGGTGGGTCTTTGTGCTTGGAAGTTGCAGTGAAGGCAAAACGTGACCCTGGCAGCAATGAGAGCCAGGCGGGGGGCTGGATGTTAGCGGACTCAGGCCAAGTGCAGGCAGCTGTGGGCTTCTGGGGACGGTCCTTCCGGGAAGTGGGAGCCCAAGAGAGAAAGGACAGAGACGCTGGAGACTGGGCTGGGGTTTTGATAAGGAATTTGGGAGGAAGGAGACCATGTTAGTTAAGTAGTGAGAAGGACAGGAAGATAAGTCACAGGCAGCACACACCTGAGACATGTGTGGAGCCGAGATGGTCAGACTCGTGGGAATAGGGATGCACTAGGAAATATTTAATAATCAGCTCCATTCGGGGAAGAAGGGCAGAGAGGGGACTCCTTTCTAGAAACCTGCTGATTTCCCTAGTATGCCATTTCCTTCTCCAATGCATGTGAAAGTGAAAGTCGCTCAGTCATGTCTGACTCTTAGCGACCCCATGGACTGTAGCCTACCAGGCGTCTCCGTCCATGGGATTCTCCAGGCAAGAATCCTGGAGTGGGTTACCATTGCCTTCTCCTAGTACAAATACTGCTGCTACTGCTAAGTCACTTCAGTCGTGTCCGACTCTGTGTGACCCCATAGACGGAAGCCCACCAGGCTCCCCCTTCCCTGGGATTCTCCAGGCAAGAACACTGGAGTGGGTTGCCATTTCCTTCTCCAAGTACAAATACTACCTGACTACAAATACGAGTCAGCTATGGCTGACTTCAAGCTACGAGTGTGATGTCACTAGATGCGGAGTTGGGAAGAGTTGCAGGGTAGCACCCTATTGTACATGCTTCCCTCCCACCCCCCGAAACATGCAACAGAGATACAGGTGACCTCAAGTGCCAGGAGAAGAGTAAAATGGCATAAATGGGTTAAGGAATTATGAGTTTTGAGTTTTTCTTGCCTTTGTTTGAATATAATTTATTTAATTATAAATTTCTGCAATTTCATTTAAAAAAATGACCATCATTCATAATGGGCTTCCAATTTCTGAAAATTGGCTTTTGAAAGCTGCTTCAAGCTGGCTCTAAAGCATATCAATTTTCTTCATGATAAACTAGGAGCCCCCTTATCATCCTGCTGTCTAGATCACAGGGTTCTTGTGAGGATCAGGAAAGTATGTGGAAGGCTTTCAGGAACTGTAAGCAGCATATAAATATTATATACAAATAAAAACTATTCTCAGGAGAAGAGTATAACCTAGTAGTTGAGAAGGCAGTTTCTGGAGCCAGGCTGCCTAAGTTGAATCCTGACTCTACTCATTTTTAGCTGTGTGACCTTGGGCAGATCCTTGCCCTCTCCAAGCCTCAGTTTTCTCATCTGTAGAATTTCTGAGAGGTTTAACTGAGTTTATATTGTAAGGCACCTGGAACCATGTCTAGCACACGGTGTTAGTCACTCAGTCGTGTCCAGCTCTTTGCAACTCCATGGACTGTAGCCTGCTAGGCTCCTCTGCCCATGGAGTTCTCTAGGCAAGAATACTGGAGTGGGTTGCCATTTCCTACTCCAGGGGATCTTCCCAAGCCAGGGATCGAACCTGGGTCTCCTACATTAGAGGCAGATTCTTTACCATCTGAGCCACCGAGCACATGGTAAGCATCATTTAAACACTGACTAAAACTGTTTTCATCTTGAATAGCAGTAAGTGAGCCAGCAATTCTTCCAGAACCAGAAAGTCTTTTAATTGGGGAATCTAAGAGCCTGGCCTCCACTCTGTTGCTTGGTTTTAAAGGGACAGCTCCTCTATGGTAATAGAATTGCTACTTTGCTAACAGCCAATGCTTTTTAGATAATGAACCCTGAGGCCTATTGTGGAGATAAAGATGCTGTTAGAATCAGATTCCATGGCCACTCACCACAGTAGTGGGGGAGTGGCAGGGGAAGCAGGGAGCAGGGAGAGCTATCTTATTACATGCCTGGCTGGCTCAATTACTTCAGTCCTGACCTAGGCAGAGCCCCACAGTTCCAGGGACCATTAGCTGCCCCACAGAACCTGTGTCTCGTTTTCTATCTCAGGACAGGAAATGGAAGCAAAGCCTGCTCCCCACAGGCCCCAGCGCTGCCCAGGGTAAGAAGGTAGACAGACGGACTGAGAGAGCTGGAGGACAGCTCAAGGCAGGAGACAGGAGCCGTGGCTGCCACCCCTTCAGGGAGTCTGGGATGTGAGGCAGAAGGTTCTCAGGCAAAGTCAGGGACAGATGTGGTGGTGGAGGTGGAGAGGAAGGTGGTCGGGAAGGTGGTCAGGGTCTCCTCGTCAGGGACAACGCAGTCAAATGCCATGAAATGAGAGTAGAAAGGCAGAAGCAAAGAAGACTTAGTCTACAGGGAGAAAAAGTCTAGGTGGGCTGCTTGGGCCAGGTTTTTCCAACGAAGGCACTGGCAACCATTGCAAGAGTCCTGACTCCCATGGAGTGGGTCAGAACCAGCATTTCCTCTTTCTTAGCAAACGACAAAAAGGCATATACTAGACATAACTAGTGTGGCATAGACTGCCTGGGTGCTCATCGGTCCCACTTCCTCTTCCTTGGGTGCTCAGACTGTGTTTCATGGTGGCCTTTACAGTTAGGGTGGAGCCTGGTTATTAGTTTCTGGCCATCGAGTGCAGGCAAAAGTCAGATAAGCAGTGAAATCCCCTGAAGACTCTGCGTGTGTGTCTCCCTGTCTCTGTTTCTCTCCTCCTCTCGCTCCTATCTACCACAGTCCTGTGTTGAAGATGGTGGCATCATAATATGGAAAGAGCCTGGATCCCTGGAGTGGGAAGGAGGCCACTAAGTAGAGCTGCCTGATCTACACTGGGCTAGGACATGAGCATGAGAGAAACTTTTATTTTGTTAAGCCACTGAGATCTAGGGCTTTAGCGCCTAAGCATTGCCCTGACTGATAAAAATAACAAAAATGAATTGGAATGGAATGGAAAGGAAGGAATATAATGGACTAAATTAGAATGGAATGGAATACAATAGAATAGAAACTATCAGAGTGCACTGCAGTTAATAAAAAGTAAATTTGTTGAAATGTTTCAAGTTCATATATACACTACTTCTCAATATAAGTTTTATTTTTTCCTGAAGGAAGAAGTTAAAAGTTTTGAAAATCACTGCCTTAGAGCTAGAAGGAGGTTTGTGGGGTTTGATAGAAGAATAAGCTTTAGGTAAGATGGGGGTTGCATATTTACTACCACCCTTTTAAGGAAGGTGCTGTAGACTGGCTCAGCACCCTTCTTCTGCCTAGTTATGGTAGAAGATTGTTATTTGTGCCTGCCCATCTCCTTTCTCTTCCACTGGGATAGCATCTCAGTCTTAGTCCAGATAGTTTGGGGCTGGCTCTATTGAGATCAAGGTGGGGGACATGTGTATGAAGCCTGGAAAATCAAAGTGTTTCATTCCTGGAGGCACATTGGTGGTTCAGGAATGAACACAGGACCCAAGCTGGTCCACTCAGAGCTGAAACTGGGACTTTGCCTGGAGTGATAAAAGTAAGTACTTTGTTTCCCCTGGTTTTGGAGTGGGGATATAAGTCTGAAATTGCTGATGGCCATCCTGCCATCACAGGGGAGAACTTGCCAGAGAATAGAACCATCCCTGAAGAAGGCAGAGCTAGAGATCAAATAAGACCAGGTCCCAATGACATCATCTGAATCCCTAGATCTAGCCATGCCTGAAGTCATCCTTGTAGTTTATAGTTGAGTCAAGAAATTTAGTTCTTGGCTTCTATCAGATGGGATTGAATTTTTGACAGTTGTAACTGAGTGTCCTGAAGCTGTGGTCTTCCACATTTTTGAGATGTCTCTTCCTGGGTAAAATGGGCCTCAGAAAAGAATTAAAGTGGAAAACAGCTGGTCCTCAGGCTCCTCCAGGCTTTGCCAAGGAACAGTGGTTTCAATCACAGAAGAATCAAGCTTCCACATATGGAAAAACTATAAGGTAAAATCAAGGAGAAACTCTTTTTTTATTCTTGTTTTCTGTTTTGAGAGGACGAAGAACAGATGAATGCCATTACAACTACTAATATATTTCTCTTCATTTATTCAACAAACATTTATTGAACACCTTCCATGTGCTGAAACCTATGTTAGGCCCTGGAGACAACATTGAGTAATAACAGAGCAAATTCTTTTTAAGAGCTCACTATGTGTCAAACACTGTTCTAGGAACTTTATGCTTATTCGTGTTATTTGCCTTTTACATCTACCCAGGCAGATAACTATTACTATCTCCCATTGTATAGATGAGAAAACTGATGCACAGTGAGATTGAGTTAGGAAGAAGCAGAACTTGTGTTGAACCTTGGGATGCTGACTTCAGGTCTGAGTCTTAAAACCACTGAACCACATTGCCATGGTCCTTACTCACTCTAAGCTCATAGTGGTTTCTACAAAGGACCATCCCCAAAGTCCCCTAGGCTCTCTAGTCTGAATCAGAATTTACTTTAACGAAGTCTGACTTTGACTTGAACTGCAGCATCACTTGTTGAATTCTAGGCGCTGCTCAACTTACCTTTGTGAAATTGGTCTATTAACTCTTAATATATGTGGCCCTGGGTGGATAAAAGCTCTCTTAGAAACATAGTTTAGTCTAATGGTTAAGAGCACAGTTCGGGCACTCATCCTAGACACTGGATTCAAATCTCTACTCAGCCATTTTCTAGCTGTGTGACCTTGCAGAAGTTGCCGACCCTCTCTGAGCTTCTGTCTCTTCATCTTGGAGATGGGGTTAATGATTCCAGTTTGTCTGGTGGTTGCACAACTGGAATAAAGTAATGAAGTGCCTGGGGCAGAGTCAGCACCCAGTAAATGCTGGTTGTTATAGCTCTTCCTCGTTGGCTCCCAGCTCCCTATTTGTTATAGGAGGAGTTGGGCAAGATGCTGTCTGAGGTCTCTGCTGGCATATGTTTATGTGACTAGAATTTTCCAAATGCTGATTTGGGAATGGCAGATTCCCATTGTCATGGTTTTTCTTCTTAAAGAATCCTTTTCTGTTGTGTCTCGGTAAAACTGGGCTTTCTGTGCTAGTTTGCAACCACAGGAGCTTTAAGCCTTTCACATGACATCATAAGTTGGTGCCCATAAAAGCAATGAAACACCGTATACCAAAGCAGTGAGGAAGAGAATTCCAGGGACCGATGGCTCTAATCCAAATCTGGACATTCTCCAGGGGAGGAGAGGTGGCTTCTCGCTCCTTGACTCTTCTAACAATTCTGAAGACATCCCACCCCCAAGCTAGAGGAGGTAACATTGGAGGCCAAGTATGGATTAAGCAAGAACAGGGGAGGGGAAAGGAAAGATAGCAGGATGGGGAGGGATGGGGGGAGGGGAAAGAGAAAGACTAGAAGTCATTGAGGAGAATACAGAGAAAGAGGAGCCGGGCAGGCAGACTGAGGAAGTCAGCTCAGACCTCACCATGAAATATTCAATCTGTTCTGGTAGAACTTGATTTCTAAAATGGTCTATTGGAAACCAGGCAACAAATTCAAACATAGGAGACTGTATCAGGCTGAAGAAGAATGACCATAGAATGCTCCTTAAGAGCACAAGTATCATGATACCATTGACCTTATTTTCCACTCTGCAGATCTTTTACAAACAGTGATTTCCTTTATTGCTGCTGCTGCTGCTTAGTCGCCTCAGTCGTGTCTGACTTTGTGCGACCCCATAGACGGCAGCCCACCAGGCTCCCCCGTCCCTGGGACTCTCCAGGCAAGAACACTGGAGTGGGTTGCCATTTCCTCCTCCAATGCATGAAAGTGAAAAGTGAAAGTGAAGTCACTCAGTCATGTCTGACTCGTAGCGACCCCATGGACTGCAGCCCACCAGACTCCTCCGTCCATGGAATTTTCCAGGCAAGAGTACTGGAGTGGGGTGCCATTGCCTTCTCTGGATTTCCTTTATTAATGAAACACAAAACCAAATGCAATTCAAAAAAAAATAGGTAAAAATGACTATATGTCATTCCTCAGAGTGACCCTCTCCAATGGGATGAATTTTCCTTCCTTTCATTTATCCATTGATTTATCTACCAATCACTCATGGTAGATTTATCTACCAATCTACTCTGTGCCATGTCCCAGATTAGATCATAGGGATTCAGAGATAACTATGACGCAGTTCCTACCCTATAAAAAGTAAAAATGTGGTGCCCGTTTTGACACTCCTCCCATCTAGAGGTAGGTGACCATATCCATTCTCCTTGAATCTTATCTGGTTCTAATGACTCACTTATAACCAATAAAATGAAGTAGAAGTAACACATAAGGTTAAGTTGTAAAAGGTGATACAGTTTCTGCCTTGCTTTCTGGAGCATTCACACTGCTATAAAAGAAGTCCTACCATCGTGACCCCAACATGGTGTAAGGAAACCCAAACAGGTACGCAGAAAGGCCATGTGTATATGTTCTGATAAACAGATACACTAGCCAACAGCCAGGACCAACTGTCAGATATGGGTGAAGATCCTCCAGATGCTTCTAGTCCCCAGCCAATCAGTCACCTCTAACCACTGAGTCTTCATAACTTAGGCCCCAAACAACATGAAGCAGAGGCAAGGCATCTCCACTGTGCCCTGTTTGAATTACTGACTCACAGAACCCATCCGTGGGCATAATAAGAGTGTTGCTTTATGTTGCTAAGTTTTGGGATAATTTGATATACAGCAGCAGTAGTAACCGGAATACTTTGTAGTGATTGTTAAGTCCCAAATAAATGTGAAAACACAGTTATTGAATTAAACCACCATGGTCAT
This sequence comes from Moschus berezovskii, assembly GCF_049115385.1. Lineage (NCBI taxonomy): Eukaryota > Metazoa > Chordata > Mammalia > Artiodactyla > Moschidae > Moschus > Moschus berezovskii. Next base: position 17,207,540 of record NC_142488.1, on the reverse strand, counting down.
CATCACCAGAGGTGTTCATCACTTGCCCATTTGTGATATTCACTGGCGCTTATGCACAGATTTTAAAGACAGTTACTGTCCTCAGGAAGTTGACACCCTGAGATGGGCAGACCCACTCAAGGAACTTAGCACTTGAGAACTGGAATGTGTCAAAGGGACTAAAACTCTGGCCCTTCAAGGTTTATCAACACTGACTTTACTTTTCGGTTTTAGATCTATAATCCAGTTGGTCCATTTGGCACTGGTATTTGTATTTGAGGTATCAGTGGCCAAGACACAGTATGGTTTACATATGTCTACCCCATTAATCCAACACCATTCTTTGCAAGGATAATCCTTTTCCCATTGTTCTGTCATGAATCATTTTTCATAAATCAAGTGCTCATATCCCTGTTCTGGATACTTGATTCTGATTCATTGATCTCTTTGATTTTCTTAGTGCCAAAACCCACAATGTTTTATATATATTGGAGCATTGTAATAAAGCATAATTTCTAACAGTAAAAATGGTTTATCAATATAACAACCTAAAAATGACAACGAAATCCCTTCTCATACCATGATTCAGAAATATGCCAACTACTTAAACTCAATTCCATATTCCATCAGTTGATCTTTTCATAGACCCCAGATACCCACCCTTGATAACCATGCATCAGAGAAAATACAGTTCCACCATAGATTTGTAAAATGCTAAATCTAAAGGAGATTTGCCGTCACAGTCTTATAATGAGGAAATTATTGGGATCCAGAAAATCAGGTGCCTTATCCAGGGAAACACAGCTAGTTAGTGGCCAGGGGCCAGGGCCCCTACCTTGTTTCTATACAGTCTCTTCTCCATGGATGTCAGGGAAGGCATTGTACTCAGGGTGGCATTGTGTAGAAGTTCCAAACATGGATCTGTCGAGGCCCGACAGAACTGATAAGGATCCCAGTTCTGCTCCTCAGTGATGGTGTGAATTTGGCCAAATTACTTCACTGAGCCTCTGATTTCTCATCTGCAAAATGGAGGATACTTATGAAATTTACCAACCAGGGTTCATTATGGGAGTTTGTTGAGTCGATGCACAGAAAGCACATAGCATCTTACCTCGTTCAGTTTGTGGTAAGCACTCATAAAATCCAGATCTCTCAAGAATGAAACATTCTGGCCTGTACCTTAAAGAAGCAGACTCTCAGCTGAGTGAAGAGGTTTGGTTAATTATTTTCTAGCTTGAGGATGGTTGAAGGTTGTCCAGGCCAGCGCTGCCATCGACTTCTGGGAGCAGTAAATGGCTGCTGGTCTCACTTGAGTACCTGTGAGGTTGCTGCATACTCACCTCTCCTCCCTGGAAACGGACACATAACTGCTTGGCTGTCCCTTTGGAGACATTCCCCTCCACCTGTGAATGATGTTTCAGCTTCTGCAGGTATAATGCACCTCCATCTGATTCCTTCCCCTCTTGAGTCTCCTTGTCACCCCTCAAAATTGAAGGCTCCCTGTGGGTGTCTATGGGGGCTGCCATGCCATCAGTTTCCTGCCTCCTCGTGCCTGTGGAGCCTCACAATGCAGCCCTGGGGCAATAAAAGTCCACCTGCTCAGGTTTGGCACCTGGCACCTCAGAGCCCCCTGGTGACCTCAGATCCTGGGGCAACCTCCAGAGCTCAGCTATAAAGCAAGGGAGAGAAGTGGTAGGGACCCAAAACAGAAGCAGCTGAGAGGACAACCCAAGTGAACATTCCCATCCAGGTGTGCAGAACAGATGTTACAGCAGGAATGGTACCAATTACTGGAGGGAAAGGGTTAAATCTCCTTTTGGCTCTCTGAGTTCTGGGCAGAGACCAGGTCTGTTCGCAAGCATTTCTTACAAGTGTACAATGTGCTAGGTATTGTCTGAAGCCCACCAGTAGGGTACAAAAATGAACATAAATGGCAACACCCCTGCTTCCCGCACAGTCCCAGAAACAATGATAGCATAGGGTACTCAATACTGAATTTGCCACGTGGGCAACAACAGCAAGGGACATAGAAGACATGACTGTTGGTGCTGTTGAAAATAGAGGAGGGGGTGAGCAAGTTTTCATAGGAGAGGGGACATACTAAGTGGGTGCTCAACAGTGACTAGGGATTGGCTAAAAGGATAAGTGAGATTCAGGCCTAATGAATGGCATATACGAGAGGATAGTGGTCTGAAAGACTGTGGAGTGTTCGGGAGAATACAAATCACCTGCTGGAAGGGATAAAGGTGGGGAGGATGGTGTAAAGCCAGACTGGAGAGCCCTTGGCTGCACATACAGTCAGAAATTGGTCCTTTATTTCACAGGCAAAGGGGAGCTACTGATGACTGTTGAGCAGGGGAGTGACATGCAGTTTTCTATTTCAGAAGGATAACACTGCTCCCAGGGTGGAGAGTGAAGCAGAGAGGCCTGAGATAATTGCAGGGAGAGCATTCAGAAGGCTCTAGCCACATCTAGGCTGGATGGAAAGGGAGCTTCCATGTGGTCAGCCCCCCCGGGGGAGGGGCTGGTAGAGCTGCCTGTAGCAACAGCCTGAGCAGACTTAATGCGCATCCCTTCTGGATCCCCCATACTCTGATTAGCAGTAAGTTCTCCACATACATTAGTTAAAATTGAAGTCGCTTAGTCGTGTCCGACTCTGCTACCCCTTGGACTGTAGCCTACCAGGCTCCTCAGTCCACGGAAATTTCCAGGCACGAGTACTGGGTTGCCATTTCCTTCTCCAGGGGATCTTTCCAACCCAGGGATTGAACCCAGGTCTCCCGCATTGTGGGCAGACGCTTTACTGTCTGAGCCACCAGGGAAGCCCACGTTTGTTAAAGGGATGCACAAATGCGGGATGTCCTGCCCCCCAAGGATTCCCCATGGTGTGCATCAGTGACCTCACGAGACCCCAAATTGTGCTTGGATCTTGACCTCCTGATGCAGAACACAGAGGGTTCAGTCTGCCACAGAGCAAACCGAGACTGGTGTTGTTCTGCTCCTGTCACTCTAGGTATCAAAAAGCACATAATTTAGGAGGAGCAAAGAAAACAGGCTATCAAGATTACTCAGCATTCATAGATTTTGGACAGAGGTCAGCAATACGGGAGCAAAAACCAGTCAGATGATTTTAACCATCACACCAAAATGCTACACTTACAGGCGTTTGCTGGCCTCCACGCTTGTCTCTTACAATTCCAGGGTCCATTCAGAGCTGTTAGCTCACCAGCTAACAGGCATCCTGATGGGTGCCCCCAGAAGCAGATCCAGGGACAAAAATTCAAATGCACGTTGGTTATTTGGAAGGCAGTCCCAGGAAACACTGGTGGGAAAGTGGAGTATTTAGAAGAGAAGGGAAGGGAGCCATAGCTGCGTGTGATAATAAGCAAGGGCCTGTCATGGGCTCATGGAGATCAATCCCAGGGGCGTCTGGAGGAGAATATTGATCATGTTGCAGAGTTATCCTGTGGGATGAGGAAGCTGGGGTATTTCTCCACCAACAATTTGTCATCATTTGAGGCCTGCTCTCAGGGGCACTGACTCTGCAGCACTTCCATCTTGCCCTGAGCATCAGCTAAGTGTGTTCTCCTGGACAGTTACAGATATTTGCAACAAGCAGCCTTGGGAGTGTAGAGGGAGGAGGAGGATATGTGGGGATGTCAATAAGTTCTGTTACGGGTGCCTATAATCACAGGGAGGGCAGCCAGGTCCACCCTCAGGAGAGTCTTCAGTCCTGAGTTCAGTGGAAATGCACTGCTCTTTTCATTTGGGGTATTGAGGTGCACATGTCAGGAGGCTGGATTTTTAAAAAAACTTTTTCTTTGTGTCTCATTCAAAGTGTAAATCACATTATCACTTGAACTCCGGCATCTCTTCTAGCTTGTAGCTGGGTGGATGGTGGGGTAATACTTTTATACGGTATGGCTGGGGTGTAGGCTTTAGTATCCCTGCCATTTCCTTCCTCCATAGCCATTAAGCACTTTTTGGGGGGCTGCTTGGTCAATAAATTTATTGCTGTCTTAATCCAAAAAATCTTCATAGAAAAGTGTGATTTGCTTTACCAGCTCTCAGCAGTCCATTCCTGAGTGCTAAGGAAGCTTGCCTTCTGAGCTACTCAATCTCTGTTCTGGGCAAGTGACATTTTGGGATGGTTCCTGTTCTTTTTAACCTCTTTCTTAAGCTTCTTATCATAGACTGATTCTCTCATATAGCAGCATGAGCTTTCTTATACCTCTCCTCCATCATGTCTGGAGTTACATTGTTCTTTATGTATTAAGAAAATTGCTTCTTATAAGCATCTTCATCTTCTTCAGTTAGGTAATGCATGTCATCTACAATGGTTTGAGCCAGGATGTGATTCCGGAGTACTCCTGCATTGAATTCCTTGCTTTCTGAATCATAACCAGAGAACCATTAGGTACTATGAGGGATAAAAAAACCTCCATCCACAGCATCCTTTCAGTTCAGTTCAGTTCAGTTCAGTCGCTCAGTCGTGTCCGACTCTTTGCGACCCCATGAATCACAGCACGCCAGGCCTCCCTGTCCATCACCAACTCCCGGAGTTCACTCAAACTCATGTCCATTGAGTTGATGATGCCATCCAGCCATCTTATTCTCTGTCGTCCCCATCTCCTCCCACCCCCAATCCCTCCTAGCATCAGACTCTTTTCCAGTGAGTACCCTTTAGGATCCCCAAAATTTTATTTCTCGTGTTAGATCTGGCAAGATCCTGCATCCAAATATAAGGTGAAGGCACCAGGTTGACCATCAATGCTTTCCATGTTGTATTCATGACTGGACATCTCCATATGGCCTTCATAGATCTTGTCCATGCCAAAGTGATCGAGAAGCCTTTGGACCATCGGTGGACCAGTACAATGTGCTGCAGCATAATGAGTCAGGTCAGCCTTCTCGCTTTACTTTTGGAGTTCATGGGCATTAGCTGCACAGACTGTCATATCTCCTTATACACGGGCATAAGCAATCTGACAAATGATTGTTGGTGATACGAACTCATCTTGTATTAGGATGTATTACACTTATTTTTGTCCTGGATTACCAAGCGTTCCCCGGCATAGTAGTCAGTTTTACTCTCTTGTCTTCTAAGTTTCATTTGGTACCTTTCAAAGTAGGTCTTATTCTTTACAACCTTGACAAACCCCATCCTGCAGAACAGAGACCCATGTCTGCAGCTCACCATAGATCTGCAGCCTCCAATGCCACTTTGAACAAACACACAGATACCATGGAGCAGCCAGATGATTGCTAGCTAGTGTAGCCAGATATGTCTCCTAGTGCACCACAGTCCCTGTAGAACAGAATGCCATGCCAGAGCTGCCGCTCCTCAGAGACCCTGGGCCAGGGCTGGGCAAACCAGTGAGACTAAGAGTCACCTGGGGCATGGTGTCTAAAAAGCGGTTCTTGGGCTGCACTCCTGAGATGCTGATTCAGGAGGTCTGAAGTAGGACCTAGGAATCTACATTTTCAACTAGACTCCCAGGTGATTCAAAATAAAGTCCAGAATGTTCAAAGAACAGACTCCTTATCTACAAACTGCACAACAAGAGACCTATCTATCTCTTAACTATCAGTAGACCTTAGTTAAAAACACGGGGTGGAAGGGGGATCCTGAAAGTTTAACTCTCCATTACCTCAGATAAATACTCCTACCTCCTACATGCATGCTTGCTCTTGGAGAAAAGGGACATTGTGTGGTGGCTCCACACTCCTCCACATGCCTTCAAGATGAATATGACATATCCATGTTTGCTGTTTTAAAAGACACTAAGCAAATGGGAACGGTCTACATCAACCCTGGCTTAGAATTCAGGTCACTCCCAGCCTCTGAAGAGAAGACTAGATAACTTCATATGAATAATAAACTCTCTGGAGACCCTTAGTTCCACCCAGTAAGTTTCAATGCTTGGGACAGGCATGATCCATTGTCTCAGATTTCCAGCCCTCTGCAGAATCCTATAGCCAACCCCCCCCCCCAGATTTTTAATTGCCCTGGCATTAACATGGTTTTGTTGGACATAAACTTCTTAGGAAATATAAATTGAGCAGAGCAGAGCTGCTTCTCAGTATATGTGTGTGTGTATATATATATATATATATATATATATATAAACAGGATCTCCTTATTCCTATGCCATAAATCAGGCTGTTGGAAAGGAAGATGGTAGCTCTCTTAGGTCATCAGGATATGCTTTGGGACTGTACTTATGCAACAGGAGAAAGGCAGTTACTTAATAAATCTCAGAAGGGGCCTTCATTCAGCTTCCTTGGTCCACCGATTTGATTCTGTGCACTTCATGATGTATTTCTATATTTGCATTCACCATCTAGCATGTGCTCTTTACTTTTGCTTTCACTTCCATCTGCATCCATGATTTACCCATAGATACTCAGATCTCTAAATCATAGGGTGAATTAAGGTCATAGATTCAATTAGGACTATGACATTGAAGGTGAATTTCTTAGAGCAGCTCTTCATAATAGTTTGAGGGGCTCTCAGGCCCATATGAAATGCCCACAAAATTGTGGACCCTCTTCCCAGAAAAATACAGCTACAGACAGAATTTTGCATACAGTTGTGTAGAAATCCACAACTCATACAAAGAAAAATAATAATAATCCCAATTAGGCTTAAGAGGCTACGGTGGGAGAAAGAGGAGGGGCAGAATAATGAAGAGGGGCCAGTCTCAGGTAAGCATCTCTGTGTTGATTAAAGTGACATAACACTAGTTACTGTAACAAACAACCCTCCAAACTTAATGATGCCTTGTGGGTGTTCCTCGTCAGTGACTAAGTGACTTTCCCATGGCAAGTGAGTGACTCAGGCTTCTTCCACCTTGTAGTTCTGCCATCCCCCAGACCCTCAGTCCTGTGCAAACAGCCAGCAGGAGGAGAAAGACCGTGGATAAGGTACATTTACTTCAAAATCCCAGCCCAGAAGTGCTGCCTCTCACCTCCAGTCTTATTTCGTTGATGGGAACTGGTTACAGGGCCACATATGGATGGAAATGGGGATGGAGAATGTATCCCCTGTCTGGGTAGCCATGCCCTAGCACCATGGAAAGGGGAGCATGAGCTTTTGGTAGGCAGAAAGCTGTATCTCTTCCTAAGCATTGCGTGGGCTTCCCTGGTAGCTCAGTGGCAAAGAATCCACCTGCCAATGCAGGAGATGCAAGTTTGATCCCTGGGTCAGGAAGATCCCCTGGAGAAGGAAATGGCAACCCCTCCAGTATTCTTGCCTGGGAAGTCCCATGGACAGAGGAGCCTGGTGGGCTACAGTCTGTGGGGTCACAAAGAGTCAGACACGACTGAGTGAGCAAGCACACAAGCACCGCATGCAAGTGAAATCAAGTTAAAATAAATGGCAAGGATGGCCTGGAGAGGGAAAAAGACACCAAAAGACAATATGAAGCTTCAGGTGTGTTTACAATAGGGCAGCTGTGGCCCCATCTTATTGATAGCAAGTAATAAGATTGCAGATAAATTGCCTTCCAGTCTCAGAACTTTCTAGAATCAAATGATCGAGCCCCTCTTTCTCTGTTTCATCCTACTTATAAACAAAAGTGCCAGTTCCAGAAGCAATTTCCCATGTTTATAATGGATGCTTTGTACCTATCCACGTGAACCAGAATTTGGTTGCTTAATTGGAAAAAACAAACAACCCAATGATAATTAAAACAAGGAATCATTGAAAAAATGGTATATACAAACTGTAGATATTTTCTTTAACTTAAAACATGTAAATATACATTCATTCACTAAGCTTTTGATGTAGAGCCAAGTCATTTTCTTTGAATATAAATCTGCTGATGGGAGTTACAGGTGTTCCTTCTCTCATGAGCTGTACCTAAAATGCAGTCTATGATTTCCAGTTTTGAAAGGGGAGCAAGAGTGTAAGACAATTGTGAAACAAGCTCAGTGTGTAATCCTCCCAATTTTTAAATGATTTTCAATCTTTTATAATTGTTTGGCACATACGTAATTCAACGGTAATTTTTGTCTATTTTTTAACTCAAGTATAGTTGATTTATAATGTGTTAGTTTTTGGTGTACAGCAAAGTGACTCTGTTATATATATTTACACACATATATACACATGTTTTATATATATATAAACATATATTTTTTCTTTTTCATATTATTTTCCATATGGTTTATTATAGGATATCAAATATCCCTGTGTTGTTATATAGTAGGGCCTGCTGTTTATTTTATATATAGTAGTTTGTATCTACTAATCCCAAACTCCTAATTTATCCCTCAACCACCTTCTTTCCCTTTTATAACCATAAGTTTGTTTTATGTGAGTCTTTTTCTGTCTTGTAAATAAGTTCATTTGTATCATATTTTGGATTCCACATATTTACATAAGAGATAGATTATGGTATTTTCCTTTGTCTGACTTACTTCACTTTGTATGATAGTCTCTAGGTCCATCCATGTTTCAAATGATATTATTTCAATCTTTTATGACTAAGTAATTTTCCATTATATATTGGTGCCACATGTTCTTTATCCATTCATCTGCTGATGGACATTTAGTTTGCTTCCATGTATTAGCTATTATATTAATAAATACTGCTGCTATGAACATTGGGGTGCATGAATATTTTCAATTGAGGGTTTTCTCCAGATATATGCCCAGGAATGGGAGTGCTAGCTCATATGAAAACTCCCTTTTAAGTTTCCTAAGGAATCTTCATACTGTTTTCCATAGTGTCTGCACCAATTTACATTCCCACCAACAGTGCAGGAGGGTTCCCTTTCCTCCACACACTCTCCAGCATTTATTATTTGTGGACTTTTTAATGATGGCTTTTCTCACTGGTGGAGGTGATACCTCATTGTAGTTTTGATTTGCATTTGCCTAATAATGAGGGAACAGGTAGAACTGGACATGGAACAACAGACTGGTTCCAAATAAGAAAAGGAGTACGTCAAGGCTGTATATTGTCACCCTGCTTATTTAACTTATATGCAGAGTACATCATGAGGAAAGCTGGGCTGGAAGAAGCACAAGCTGGAATCAAGATTGCTGGGAGAAATATCAATAACCTCAGATATGCAGATGACACCACCCTTATGGCAGAAAGTGAAGAGGAACTCAAAAGCCTCTTGATGAAAGTGAAAGAGGAGAGTGAAAAGGTTGGCTTGAAGCTCAACATTCAGAAAACAAAGATCATGGCATCTGGTCCCATCACTTCATGGCAAATAGATGGGGAAACAGTGGAAACAGTGTCAGACTTTATATTTTTGGGCTCCAAAATCACTGCAGATGCTGATTGCAGCCATGAAATTAAAAGACGCTTACTCCTTGGAAGGAAAGTTATGACCAACCTAGACAGCATATTAAAAAGCAGAGACATTACTTTGCCAACCAAGGTCCATGTAGTCAAGGCTATGGTTTTTCCCGTGGTCATGTATGGATGTGAGAGTTGGACTGTAAAGAAAGCTGGTCGCCGAAGAATTGATGCTTTTGAACTGTGGTGCTGGAGAAGACTCTTGAGAGTCCCTTGGACTGCAAGGAGATCCAACCAGTCCATCCTAAAGGAGATCAATCCTGGGTGTTCATTGGAAGGACTAATGCTGAGGCTGAAGCTCCAATACTTTGGCCACCTCATACGAAGAGTTGACTCACTGGAAAAGACTCTGATGCTGGGAGGGATTGGGGGCAGGAGGAGAAGGGGACGACAGAGAATGAGATGGCTGGATGGCATCACCAACTTGATGGAGGTGAGTTTGAGTGAATTCCAGGAGTTGGTGATGGACAGGGAGGCCTGGCGTGCTGTGATTCATGGGGTCGCAAAGAGTCGGACATGACTGAGAGACTGAACTGAACTGAATAATGAGCAATGTTGAACATCTTTTCACGTGCCTGTTGGTCATCTGTATGTCTTTTTGGAGAAATGTCTTTTTAGGTCATCTGCCTATGTTTTCGGAGAAGGCAATGGCAAGCCACTCCAGTACTATCGCCTAGAAAATCCCATGGATGGAGGAGCCTGGTAGGCTGTAGTCCATGGGGTCGCTAAGGGTCAGACATGACTGAGCGACTTCACTTTCACTTTTCACTTTCACACATTGGAGAAGGAAATGGCAACCCACTCCAGTGTTCTTGCCTGGAGAATCCCAGGGACGGGGGAGCCTGGTGGGCTTCCGTCTATGGGGTCACACAGAGTCGGACACGACTGAAGTGACTTAGCAGCAGTAGCAGCAGCAGCCTATGTTTTGATTGGGTTATTTGTTTCCTGTTGTTGCTGTTGCTGAGTTGTATGAGCTGTCTGTATATTTTGGAAGTAAAGCCCTTGTAGGTTGCATAGTTTGCAAATATTTTCTCTCATTCCATAGGTTATCTTTTCGTTTTATTTATGGTTTCCTTTGTTGTGCAAAAGCTTATACATTTGATTAAGTTCCATTTGTTTAATTTTGCTCTTATTGGATTTGCCAAAAACTTCCTTGGGGCCTTTCTATAACATCTTATGGAAAAACTCGAATGAACTTTTTGGCATATCTGGTATTTCTATAGCCTTGGAAAACTGACCTAAGAAAACATTGCTGTGATATATGTCAGAGAATTCAACAGCATTTTTAGCTACCTGTTACTATTACATCTTTCCAAAATTTTCAACTTTGTTCCCAAAGAAACAACTCCTTTCACATCCATATTTCATCAGTTCACATGTTGTTATTGTGAAAGTGTGAAAGTGAAAGTCGCTCGGTTGTGTCTGACTCTTTGCGACCCCATGGACTATACAGTCCATGGCATTCCCCAGGCCAGAATACTGGGTAGCCTTTCCCTTCTCCAGGGGATCTTCCCAACCCAGGGATCAAACCCAGGTGTCCCACACTGCAGGCAGATTCTTTACCAGCTGAGCCACAAGGGGAGCTCAAGAATACTGGAGTGGGTAGCCTATCCCTTCTCCAGCGGATCTTCCTGACTAAACATGACTAAATTTTAGTAACAAGTACAGCTGAAACAATCATCATAAACAGGTTTGGAAGCAAGCAGAAACCTTGCTTGGGTCTTTGGTGTAGGAGCAGAAGTGTATGCAGTATTAGAGAGTGGCTGTGAGCATTCAGCGGGCCATGGACCTCAGTCTTTGTGTTTTGCAGAGGGAATAGGGTGCCTTGGCTTATTTGGCGTGGTCATCAGCCTCCAAGATGGCCCACGATGAGCCTTGCCTTTTAGTATTGACACCCTTGTGTAGTCTCCTCCCACAGTGAAGTCATGGCTGGTCTGTGTGACCATTAGAATACGGCTGAAGTGTCAGTGGTGTGACTACTGAGGGTAGGTCATGCAGGGTGTTGGGAAGAGAGTCCATTATGCCGGCAGCACTGGCATTACTTGGGAACTTTCTAGAAGTGCTTTCCCGCAGGCATCCTGGCCAGTCTGCCTCGCTCTTGTTTGCAAACTCATCAAGACCCAATGATGTTTTCACACTACTTGAGGGTGTAGATATGGCTCCAGGGGGAAAAACACATTTTTCTGATGGTGGTATATCTAGGATGCGTGGCTTCCAGGGAGGGTGAGAGGGCAGAATGCTGTGTCCTGTTATTTACATCCCGAGACTCTGTGGGGTAGATGTGAGACAAGCCACAGTGAGCTGGGAAGCAGGATTTTTAAAGAGCAAAGAGGAGGCTGGAAAAGCCATTAATTATGTTATCACAAAAAAATATTTGGTGCTTTTTCTTAACATTACAGCTACCATTGCTGCTGGTAATGCCCTTTTATTTGTCCGGGGGGGTTTGCTCCCATTAGATTAGGTTAAGTGTCTCATCTAAGGCACAATAACAGATCTGGCCCCATGCTTCTCTGCTGGCTGCGGTTGACAGATACCCAAGCTTTTGACTCCCTGCTGCGTATCTAAGCGGTACAAGCTGCAGTCAATGAATTTAATCTACATAAAAAGAACGCAAATTGCACGTTAGCCTTTTTGAGTCCAGTAATCAGGTTCCCCCCACTCACACACCTCTCCCCGTCGCCCCATCCCTGCTCTACTGGACAATTTGAGGCACCCTTGTGTCACAAAATTTTTTTTTCTGAGTCAGGTAAAAAGAAAAGTCTTTTACATTTTAATTGCACTTGATCTGCTCATTGAATGACCCCTGTAATTTATATATTGTTCATAGTTAGTGCTTTCTGCAGTCCTGCTGTGCAGCTGATAACATAATTCACAGGCGCGCACCTTGTTCTCTGTGGGTAGTGGCTTGGTTTTTCTGTTCTGAGTTTGCAAAATTCTCTTCCTCGTCCTTCAGATTCAGGCAGCCATGGCTGATGTCAGTCACTATCTGCTTATGCAGGTGCAGCAAAAAGGCCACTTTGAGCCCCAGCCCTCTCTGTTTACATTTAAAGATTGCCCCCTCCTAGCCAGCGTGATGCAGCTTCTTCCAATACCTCCCTGCATCCTGCAATGAATTGGCTTACACTAGAGCTATGAATGGAGAAGGCAATGGCAAGCCACTCCAGTACTCTTGCCTAGAAAATCCCGTGGACGGAGGAGCCTGGTAGGCTGCAGTCTGTGGGGTCGCTAAGGGTCGGACACGGACTGAGCGACTTCACTTTCACTTTTCACTTTCACACATTGGAGAAGGAAATGGCAACCCACTCCAGTGTTCTTGCCTGGAGAATCCCAGGGATGGGGGAGCCTGGTGGGCTTCCGTCTATGGGGTCGCACAGAGTCGGACACGACTGAAGTGACTTAGCAGCAGCAGCAGCAGAGCTATGAAACAGAGAAGGCAATGGCACCCCACTCCAGTACTCTTGCCTGGAAAATCCCATGGACGGAGGAGCCTGGTAGGCTGCAGTCCATGGGGTCACAAAGAGTCGGACACGACTGAGCGACTTCACTTTCATGCATTGGAGAAGGAAATGGCAACCCACTCCTGTGTTCTTGCCTGGAGAATCCCAGGGACGGCGGAGCCTGGTGGGCTGCCGTCTATGGGGTCGCACAGAGTCGGACACGACTGAAGCGACTTAGCAGCAGCAGCAGAGCTGTGAAAAGAACCACAAACACAGGTATCACACACTCACAGGCTCACTACAGAGGCAGTGAGACTCGAGACAATTAGTAAATACGAAGGACATGATAAACAGAGAATGCAGAGATGGCTTTTCTGAGTACATGAGATAGTTAGCTTTGGGGAATTAGAGCATGCTACCTTGTGATTGGGAAAATATTCTAAGCAAGTAGTCACACTGAAGCTGTATTCCACACATTCTCCAGAAGGATAAATGATGGAGTTGAGTTGGATTATTTTGGCCTATCTCAGGTTTTGCTTTAGTGGTTTTGTTCTCAAAAACTTGGAGGCATAAGAGACTATATCCTTGCTGCTCAAAGCATAGTCCATGGTACATCAGAATCATCCTGACCTGTGAGGGTTCTCAGACGTTCAGCATCTCAGGATTTCTGTTCTAATGTGCACACCACCGTTTGAGAAGCATGGAGTTAGACAACTGGGTCTCAACACTGGTTGCGCATTCAAATAATCGTAAAACCTTTAAAAAAATACTCATGCCTGGACCCCAGCCCCAGATATTCTGATCTGATTGCTCTAGTGTAAAACCAGGCTCAGGGAGTGTTTACAACCTACTCACATGATATAACATGCAGCCAAGTGCCAGAATCACTGGAGTATGCAAAATCTGAGAAAAGGATTCAAAGCAAACAGTTCTAAGCCTAAATCAGTGCCCCCACGGACATTTCCAAAATCCCCCACCCCCACCCCAGGCTCCCTGAGAACCAGCAGGATTTTCAGTGCAATTTAACTTGATGAGTATTTCTTCAGTGCCGCCTATGGGTTCATCTCGCTCCACCTTAGAGGTCCACTCAGGCAAGCCGGAAGGCAAAATCACCTTGTGAGCAATGCACCATAGTACTGAGAGGTCATCTTGTGCATCTGCTGATGGCTCCATGGGACTCCAAGAAGGGGGCTTTGGAGACAGCTCTGAAACATACTCCTTTATAGAAGTTGTAGGACACACCAGTCTAGGTTCCTTAGAACCAGTTTAAGGAATCCCTATTTCATGGGAATGCGTGATTTACTATTTTGGCATCTTTTTTTGCATATGTTTAGTGACCTTTCGGATTTTTTTTTTATTAGAAGAGAGGCATGTGGCCCTTTGAAAAGGATTTTGGAATGGAATCAGAAGGCCTGGGTTCGAATTCTTATTTCACCACGAAGCTGTTTGTTATAATGTCTGAGATTTATGTTAAAATTCCTCACCAATTATAGATTGACATTGTGAGGCACACAGACCAGCCCTGGGGTGTGCATGCATGATTCACATCCGGGCTAAGCGTTCTAAGTAGAGGAGCCACCCTCCAGAGGCTACTGCTACAGCTATTTCTGCTATCTAACCCTTAGGTATGGCCCCCAAGTATTGAACCCTAAGTATGCCCTTGCCCAACCATTGGTCTAGGAGAATTTCTTGTTGCCTGATGCTGGCTATTATGATAACATAATCCTTGTCATGTTATGTTGTGGTTGTTGTGTCTATTTTTGAGTGAACGTTTCATGCATGGTGATAGAATATGGTTTGAGAATTGCTTTCTTCATAACTTTGTCCTGAGGCTGCAGTGGAGTAGCTAACTCATTCACTCAAATCCTTTCTGCATTTACCATTAGGTACCAAAAATATTCTAATAGTTGAACATGAACAAATAGGCATGAATCAGCCACAACCAAGTTGTGTGACCTTGTGTCTCACTTTTATTTGTTATACATCTCTGGCTTTCAGAAATTTTAGTTTTTAAAAACTGGGGAGATCATCCTAAAGTTTTTTTCTTGCTTAAGATTCTAAATTTCAAAACATTTGAACATGAGGAAAAGCCAAACACCAAGATACTCTCTGCTGCTGTAGATCTTGCTTTTGAGTCCCTTCTATCCCCCATCAGGCCCCCTCAATTGCAGCCCATACTGTGCAACTCTTTGCAATAATCCCAAGCCCTTGGGAAACTTAGCCCATGCTTGCCATCCTCTCTGTATGATCCCAATTAAGTCTGTGGACTGAAAATATGGAATTCTGACAAGGCTCTGAATGTTGCTAATAGAAATTTCTGGCAAAAAGCAGAGTGGAGGAGATGATACTTTACAATTGTCTCACTTAGCAGGCTCCTTTTATTCTGAGAAACACTGGAAATGGGGTTGTTTCAATTTAACTTTTTCCTTCAAGGGAACCTAGCAGTGGCACTCATCGCCCAGTGTGTGTTAAATGAAACATCAAGTCTGATGACCTCGAGGCAAGCCCTTGCAACTTCTACCTGGTGCTTTGTGGGGTCAGTGAAGCTATTGCAAGGAGCAGACCCCAAATGGTGAGGTTCAGTCACTCTCTTGTTCCAGCAAAGGAGGAAGAACAGCTTTAATTGACCCGTTCGTAGATAGTTGTTCTTATTTCAGCCTCCTAAACAGCCTTGGTATCTTTATATTGTGGCTTCCTAAGGATTCCTGGCATAGAGTCTTTAATAGCCACTAATGAAGCAATTGTACTATTTTCAGTCAAGATCTGTGGCATGAAACAAAGAAGGGACTTAACAGAGCTGTTTCCAGTGCACTTATTCAAAATAATCTCAACCTATTGGGGCCAAAAATAAGTGAGACCAAGACAAAGATCAAGCTGTTGCTGCAATCTTGTGCAATAGCAGCTCCAGTGAAAAAACTCTGGGCAGCAAACCAATGGAGACAGTTCATCTCAAAGATTTTTCCTTAGAAAAATTCTTCAAGACATATGGCCCCCAGCTCTGAAGTTTTGTTTTGTGTTATATAAATATTTGTTGAGCTTCAGTTTTGCTAGGTGTTTTCTAAAAGAAAGTTACGTTTATCTTAAAAGAGAGTAATTACCTATTATTGTACCTGTATTTTAAATAATGGGAATATTAAAACATAAGAATCAGGAGTCTTGGTTAAAATGTCCATGAGAGATAATCAGGTATTTCCTTAGGTGATTTGCATTTTTAAAATCACATCTACTTCTGCTTCACTGACTACATAAAAGCCTTTGACTGGATCACAAAAAAAAAACTGTGGAACATTCTGAAAGAGATGGGAATACCAGACCACCTTACCTGCCTCCTGAGAAACCTGTATGCAGGTCAAGAAGCAACAGTTAGAACCAGACATGGAACAACAGACTGGTTCCAAATTGGGAAAGGAGTACGTCAAGACTGTATATTGTCACCCTGCTTATGTATGCAGAGTACATCATGTGAAATGCCAGACTCGATGAAGCACAAGCTGGAATCAAGACTGCCAGGTCAGTCAGTCAGTCAGTTCAGTCACTCAGTCTTGTCCGACTCTTTGCCACCCCATGGACTGCAGCACGCCAGGCCTCCCTGTTCATCACCAACTGCCAGAGTTTACCCAGACTGATGTCCATTGAGTCAGTGATGCCATCCAAACATCTCATCCTCTAGATTGTCAGGAGAAATATCAATAACTTCAGATATGCAGATGACACCACCCTTATGGCAGACAGTGAAGAAGAACTAAAGAGCCTCTAGATGAAAGTGAAAGAGCAGAGTGAAAAAGCTGGCTTAAAACTCAACATTCAAAAAACAAAGATCATGGCATCCAGTCCCATCACTTCATGGCAAATAGATGGGCAAACAATGGAAACAGTGAGAGACTTTATTTTCTTGGGCTCCAAAATCACTGCAGATGGTGACTGCAGCCATGAAATTAAAAGACACTTGCTCCTTGGAAGGAAAGACTTGACAAATCTAGACAGCATATTAAAAAGCAGAGACATTACTTTGCCAACAAAGGTCTGTCTAGTCAAAGCTATGGTTTTTCCAGTGGTCATGTATGGATGTGAGAGTTGGACTATAAAGAAGACTGAGCACTGAAGAATTGATGCTTTTGAACTGTGGTGCTGGAGAAGACTCTTGAGAGTCCCTTGGACTGCAAGGAGATCCAACCAGTCCATCCTAAAGGAAATCAGTCCTGAATATTCACTGGAAGGACTGATGCTGAAGCTGAAACTCCAATACTTTGGCCAACTGATGCGAAGAGCCGACTCATTTGAAAAGACCCTGATGCTGGGAAAGATTGAAGGCGGGAGGAGAAGGGGATGACAGAGGATGAGCTGGCTGGATGGCATTACCGATTCAATGGACATGAGTTTGAGCAAGCTCCAGGAGGTGGTGAAGGACAGGGAAGCCTGATGTGCTGCAGTCCATAGGTTTGCAAAGAGTCGGACACGACTGAGCGCCTAAACAAAATTTGTCTACTAAATAAGTTTGTTTGTCTGTAGTTATATAAGGCTAAAAAGAACATTTAGTCTGTTTCTTTGAAGGAGTCTGAATATAAAACCCCAAGGATCCAAATGTTTTCCTCAAACCAAATTCAATGCTCTGTGAACTCAGGTCAAGACTTTTTCTTAGAAAAACATTTACTGACTATCCACTATATGCCCATTACTGTGTTAGGTTAAAACTATATTCTCAAAAAATGTACGGGGTATAAATACACATTTGAGAACCACCAACTACCACCCTGATTTTGAAATGCATGATCAAGCTTTAGTGACAGCCACCCAATACCCTAAGAGACCAGTAGAAGTAGATGCAGATGCAGTGGTGAGTCATGGGAAGTGCTCTAGAGTTTGGAAAGAAGAGAGGTTGGAAGGCTCAGGGGTTCAACTTCTTAATTCACTCCATTCTCATCTCCTCTTCATTGTTCTTCTGTCTTTGAGGACATGGGTCTCTAGTCAGAAGTCAATCAGTGGGTCATTGCATTGAATGTCTCAGCAACAGCTGTCCTTCAGAATCATCTGTAGAACTTAAAAAAAATTACAGATTTCCCAACCCCTGCCCAGATTTCAGAATCAAAATTACTAGGATGGGGTTAAGGATTCCACATTGTCAAAGCATTTCCCTCACAACTCTGATGGACATCCAGTGTTAAAACTTACTAGACACAGAACAAGTGTACCCAGAACACTTTGTGCTAAAGGGCCAGACGGCCATGAAAGAAATAGAAAGCCAGGTCCCTGCCTGCAAATGATAGATCACAAACCAGAGGGGAAGTTTAGGGAGAGAACAAGAAAATAATAGAGGAAGTGAGAGGAAAACAAGTAGTCCAGAAGGAAGACCATGGGACTGTGTGCTACATTTGCTGCTTCAGATATAGTAATATTTAAGTTTTTATACAAACAGCCTCACTGCTGATATTTATTAAGTCCTGAAATCAGAGTACAAATTGAGGCCTAAATATGTATCTAAACACTTAAAAGTTATAAAGCTAATGAACTGTTATCAAAACATGTCCATCCTTCTGCCTTGACAAAGATACCTTTGCAAGACCTGGAAGACCAGGTTTGAATTTAAAGTTGCACCTCTTAGAGTTCCACACTGGATCATAACGGCATGGGGAGAGGAGGCCTGGGTTACCAGCCTGTAGCTCACCCACCTATCTCTTCCCTTATAGACTCTACCCCTACTATAAGGAGCCTTGTGGGCACATTGACCAATGGGCTGGAGTGTCCACCTAAATTCTATTCACACGTCCCTGCAAACAGCTACTCCATGGCCTTATGTCTAGCATATGGTATTCATACTGGCTACATAATCTGCCTTCAGGAGGAAGGACCCAGGGAAGAAGCCCATGCGGTTTCTGGAAGCTGGCTTGAGCCATCTGGTCAGGGATTTCCAAGGTTCCCATCACATAAATCATGTTTTAGAAAATTCTGACCTTGCTGGTTCCCCCTACATCCTGCAGGAAGGGGCCCAGCCAGAGTGGAGTTCTTGAATGGTCACGGCCAAGGATAGGGTCCTTCTTGATGAGATAAAAGAAAATAGCACTGTGTACAGGCAGGAAAGTGGATGAGTCCTAAAAACTGTAGGCTTGGCCCACAGAAACATGAAAATCAGAGTGTGGTAAACAGTCCTAGAGAAAAATAAGTTTAAATTATTCCCCATCCTTTCAGTCCAGTTGTGGCTTCAAATTTAGATCTACCAGCCACACTTGTCTCAGGGTTTTTAATCAGTTAGGATTAGGTTTGGATGAAAAGTAGCTGTAGGATTAGGTTTAGCAAAAAAAAAAGACAAAAAAAAACACAAGAAACAACCCACAGTGACTGTTTCTTTTTCTCTTTCACATAGTTGTAAGCAGTAAAGTCTACTGTAGCAACTTTAGAATCCCCAGGGTCACAGGCTCCTTTTATTTTGATACTCTGCCATTCTCAAGACATGGTTTCTACTTTGTGGTCCAGAATGGCTGCTCAGGCCCCACCCAACACATCCATATTCCAGCCAGCTGGAAGGAGAAAGAGAGAAAAAATGTAACCCATTTAAAGACACTCTGCAGAATTTGTATAGCACATGTCCACCTCTGTTTCATAGATCAGAACTTAGTTATGTAGCCACAAGTAGCTAAAACTTGCACCCAGCTAAAAATGGAAATGCTCCTCTAAGGAGAGAACGGAATCAGATGACAATTAGCAGTGTCTGCCAAGGGACTTTTGATTTCAAACAATAGAAACTTATTCTGGAAAATTTAAGCAAAAGAAAAATTTATTGAATGGCTGTTGGGTGGTTTAGATATTTGATAGGCTGAGTAGAGGGTCAGATTTATCTAGAATACCACCATCACCCCAACCCCTAGAGCTGCCAACACCACCAGACTCTAAATATTGCCATCAGTGCTGTGTATAATTTCTCAAATGACCCTGCAGCTTGGCATCATTCTAAACAACGCCTAAAAAAAAATACTGTCCAATAGGGTAGCCACTACGTGTGGCTAGTGGTACCATAATGGACTGTATAGATATGGGAAATTTCCATTATTACAGAAAGATGAACTGGACTCAAAGTCCTAGACCAAGGTATCAAAGCTGACAAACTAGTTTACGTACCTACCTAACTCTGGGCCACCAGGAGTACCCTCACCAAGATGCAATAGAACTCATTCAAAAATGGAAGGGAGGTTTGATGCTGAGCAGCTGAAAAAGCAGGAAATGTCCTCTGAACACTTATTGACAGTGTGATCTTCAGCTAAATACTTCTCTAGTGTCAAATTTTGCATTTGTATAATGGAAATAATGATAACTGCCTCTTAGGATTGTTATAAAGATAAAATGATATGAAAATTACTAGGACCATCTGGGTTAATAGTCTTAGATATAATGCCTTGATTGGACCCTGGTTTGAACAACCAGCTGCAAAAGACATTTGGTAGACAACTGGAGGAAATTTTAATAGAATGAGTGTTAGATGGTATCATGGAATTATTGTAAATTTTGTTAGGTATGATAATAGCATTGTGATTATATAGGACGTGATAAAGTTTTTAAGGGTAAAATATTATTGTCTCTAATTCTAATACTTATTCTAAATACAAAATAAATGAAACAAATATGATAGAATTATTAAATCTAGGTGATAGGTAAATGGATGTTAGTCTCCTTACTCTCTGTTATTTTATATTTTTTTCATAATTTGTACCAGGAGTTCAATAAATGTGATTTTCTCTTCTCTCCATAGTCTTAGGGACCTCTGCTGCTGCTGCTGCTGCTAAGTCACTTCAGTCGTGTCCGACTCTGTGTGACCCCATAGACGGAAGCCCACCAGGCTCCCCCATCCCTGGGATTCTCCAGGCAAGAACACTGGAGTGGGTTGCCATTTCCTTCTCCAATCTTCTCAAAATGGAATGCTTCCCACACTTTTCCCAAGACTTCACCTACTTAAAGGCTTCCTGCCCTTTCTGTGACAGCACACTCTCTGTATCTGTGGGGGCTTTTGAATACAAGAAGTAGTTTGCTCAGTAATGGAAGCAATCTTGCAAAGAGGCACTTGTTGACAGCACTGATGTTAGATTTGAGGTTTCTCCCCTCGTGCCATAGCAGCGGTTCATTTTCACATTTGTCAGATCAGCCCCCTATTTCCTGATGCCTAATTCAGAAAGACGTGGTGTTGAGAAAGAGAGGGACGTGGCAGCCAGTTTTTCATTTTCAGTTGATTCACTTTTTCAGTAAACGTAGAGGAGAAAAGGATGGGCGTTTGGAAGGATTTGAGTCTTCTCACAAAGATCGACACTGGAAGACATGGCAACAGATCTAGAGTGGACTGCCTGATTTTCTCTCTGAATGCTAGTGAGAAGTGAATTCTCAAAAACATGGATTGTAAAGCATTTGGTAAATAAACCGCAAACTATGAAGGGTAAATAATGTCTTCCTGTCGAAATATCAACAGTTTCCCTGTGTACGTGAGATTAAGGCAAGTGGATTGCCAGCCTCCTGGCCAGGATCATCAGTGCAAAGGCAAAGTGACTCATGGTACTGGATCTATCTTTAAGTTCCACATGCCAAAATATCAGCTCTGTACCCAGGAAACAAGCGTCTTGAGGACCGCAGCCACTCTCAATATTAGGGGTGATAAATTAGTGACTAAACAAAACAGCTAGTTAGATATTTGGCAGAGTAAGTGAAACAAGGAATAATGGCATTTAAAAACCAGATTTCCTCCTAAAACAGTATGTTTCAAAGTTTAACTTTCTCCTTCCAGCAATGTGGTAGTGGGTGTGGTGTGGTGGTGGTAATGGTGGTAATAGTGATGTGGTGGTGGTGGGTGTGTTGGGGGTAGAAGGAGTGCTCAAGGAACTGCATAGCAGCTATATCCTGGATATAAAACACTCTTCAAGGCAATTCTGGGCTTGCAAGTAGTTGCAGAGATTCCCAAAGGTTTCCACAACAGCTACCTTCCAAACAAACACTAATCCAAACCTAGACCAGAGCAGGAAGCCTTACACTGCAAGTAGCAGTTGTGGGGTGAAATGCCCTGGGAGTAGATACCAATAGCAATGCTTACAGGAACACTGAGACATGGACCAGCACTGAGCAGGGGTGCTGATTCGGGAACTCATTTACTAAGCTAAGCTGCTCACAGGGCTGAAATGGTCTTAAGTCAGAGGTGTCTCCAACTTCCTGCTGAAGCAAATCCTCCTTGGGAAAAAACCTCTCTAATTTAGATCTAGAGGACTCCCACAGATTAAAAGCAAGCAATAAGCTCACAATATGCTAAGGCAAGTAATCGTGAGCCAGAGGCAGCACTTTTGTTGTTTCTGTTGTTGTTCATTTGCTAAGTAGTGTCCGACTCTTTGCAACCCCAAGGACTGCAGCACACCAGGCTTCTTTGTCCTTCACCATCTCCCGGAGCTTGCTCAAACTCATGTCCATTGAGTCAGTGATGCCATCCAACCAGCTCATCCTCTGTCATCCCTGTCTTCTCCTGTCTTCAATCTTTCCCAGCATCAGGGTCTTTTCCAATGAGTTGGCTCTTTGCATCAGATGGCCGAAGTATTGGAGCTTCAGCTTCAGCATCAGTCCTTCAATGAATATTCGGGACTAATTTCCTTTAGGATGGACTGGTTTGATCTCCTTGCAGTCCAAGGGACTCTCAAGAGTGTCCTCTAACACCATAGTTCAAAAGCATCAATTCTTTGGTGCTCAGCTTTCTTTATGGACCCACTCTCACATCCATACATGACTACTGTAAAAACCATAGCTTTGACTAGACAGACTTTTGTCAGCAAAGTGATGTCTTTTTAATACGTTGTCTAGGTTTTTCATAGCTTTTCTTTCAAGGAGCAAGGGTCTTTTAATTTCATGGCTGCAGTCACCATCTGCAGTCATTTTGGAGCCAAAAAAAAAATTAATACAGTCTCTGTTTCCATTGTTTCCCCATCTATTTGCCATGAAGTGATGGGACCAGATGCCATGATCTTAGTTTTATGAATGTTGAGCTTTAAGCCAACTTTTTCGCTCTCCTCTTTCACTTTCATCAAGAGGCTCTTTGGTTCTTCACTTTCTGCCATAAGGGTGGTGTCATCTGCATCTCTGAGGTTGTTGATATTTCTCCCAGCAATCTTGATTCCAGCTTGTGCTTCCTCCAGCCCAGCATTTCTCATGATGTACTCTGAATATGTTAAATAAACAGGATGACAATGTACAGCTTTGTTGTACTCCTTTCCCAATTTGGAACCAGTCTATGTTCCAGTCTGGTTCTGACTGTTGCTTCCTGACTGCGTACAGGTTTCTCAGGGGGCAGGTAAGGTGGTCTGGTATTCCCATCTCTTTCAGAATTTTCCACAGTTTGTTGTGATTCACACAGTCGAAGGCTTTTATGTAGTCAATGAAGCACAAGTAGATGTTTTTCTGGCAACATAAACAACACCCCACAGTGGTAGGAGATATAGAAATTTTCTGACAGACTACAGGACAGCTATGTAGGAAATGTTTAAAGACATAATAGGTACAATCACACAGATAAACAGATAACAATAGGCTAGCAGAAATATTCAGGAAGGTTTTTTTTAAATTGAAGTATAGTTGCTTTACAATGTTGTGTTGGTTTCTGTTGTACAATGAAGTGATTCAGGCATACATGTGTATATGTATTCTTTTTCAGATTCTTTCCCATTATGTTTTATTACAGGATGTTGAGTATAGTTCCCTGTGCTATACAGGAAGATTTTTTGAATGGAGCTTCTATAAATTAAAAAAAAAAGATTATTGAAACAAAACCCCAAACAGACTTGTTAAACAGTAGATTAAATCTGGCTGAAGACAGGATTAGAAATTACCCAGAATGCAGCACAGAGAGGGAAGGAGATGCAAAATATGAAGGAGAAATTAAGTGATTGCAGGCTAGAATGGGAAGGTCAACCCAGAGTCTAAATGGAGTTTCAAGCTAAGGGGGGAAATGGAGAGAGGGACAGAGAAGAGAGAGAGAGTAATTGATTGATTTGAAGAGATAATGGCCTGAATCTTCCAACACAGATGAAAAAGGAAATAACACATACACAGGCATCATAACTTATACCAAGAAGGACATTTAAAAAAAAAGAAAACTTGTGCCTAAACACATCACAATTCAACTGCAGGCCACCAGCTGCTGAGAGATCTTAAGAGGGACCAGAGAGAAAAGATGGATCATCCTCAAAGTAATGACAATTAGTCTGTGAGTTGCCTTCAACAACAGTGGAACTCAAAGGACAGTAGCATAATATTTCCCAATTGTTGAGAGAAAATAACTTACAGCTCAGAATTATGTACTCAGAAATCCTATTTCAAGGAGGATTAAAATTAAGGTATTTATAAATACACAAAAATCGAGGGATTTACTACCAAAAGATCTTCACTGAAGGAACATCTAAAAGATATACGTCATGAAAAAGGAAAATTATGTCATAAGGATGACCTGAGATGCAAAAAGGAATGGTGAGCAATAGAAAAATATATGCATATGAGCAAACATGTAAAAAAGAATATATATATATATATATAAGCAAATAATATTTGGGGGGAAAGTAATAGTAAAGTTAGATTTATAGAGTTAAGAAAAAATAACAAAAATAAAATATTTGACAGTAATCACATACAAGTCAGGAGAGGGGAGATCAGAGATAAAATATCCTAAAATTCTCTGGAATAATATTAGAGAACAAGGGTTAGCAATAAGGACAGATAGTAAATATTCTAGGTTTTGCAGACCATACAGTTTTTGTCGTGACTATGAAACTCTTCCATTGTAGCATGAAAGTGTCCATAGACAGTACAAAAATGAAAAATGTGGTTGTGTTCCAATCAATCTTTATTACAAAGACAGGTGAGGAGCAGATTTGATCATTAGCCCACAATTTGCCAATTCCTGTTCTGCTGCTGCTGCTGCTAAGTCGCTTCAGTCGTGTCCAACCCTGTGCAACCCCAGAGACAGCAGCCCACCAGGCTTCTCCGTCCCTGGGATTCTCCAGGCAAGAACACGAGTGGGTTGCCATTTCCTTCTCCAATGCATGAAAGGGAAAAGGGAAAGTGAAGTCGCTCAGTCGTGTCCGACTCTTAGCAACCCCGTGGACCGCAGCCTACCAGGTATAAGAGTAATCACTAAGTACATTTTAAAAAAGAGTCAATAAAATCCAAACAACTAAAAAGGAACAAAGAAATAAGGAAACAAACAGAAAGCATGCCACAAATAATCCAAAAACAGGACAGAAATGAGAAAGAAAAAAATCACAGCAAAAGCAGGGCAAATAAATATTAAAATATCAGGTGATAAACCAAGTCCAAATGTAATAATTACTATTAGTCACCAAATATACAAGTGAATTAAACTAGACAATTAAAAAACAAAAATTGTCAGATATAGGATTTTTAAAAATAGAGCTATATGTCCATTACAAGAGCCACACTTAAGGCTTAAGTATGCAGAAAGGCAGAAAGTAACAGGATGAAAAGCACACACCAACAATTACTAACCCAAAGAAAGCTGCACTGGGGAATATAGACTTTAAGATAAACAGCATTATCAGGGTTAGAAGGGGTCACTAGATCATTAGAAAGGATTCAATTCCTCACAAAGATAAAACAATTCTAAACTTGTACGCACCTAATAAAATAGCCTAAAATGCATAAATATTGGCAGGGAGAATAGCCCATTGGGAGACCCTAGGAGTAGGTGATGATTTCAGGAGCTTAATGAGATTGAGTACTTAAGTAACCAGGGTCACAGAATCATGGGCTCTGTATCCTTAAAAGCAGAGCCACACCCCGAAACAGAGTCATGTTAAGGCCACCTAACACCAGTGAAAAGGAGTACTTGTGTGGGGGAGTGTTTTAAACTTAATTAATTAGAGAGATTCCCAAGGGAGTGTGGGGCTAGGAGAAGATTCCTATTTACATAATAGCCCAGGGGCTGGCTGGAATCCATTATTAGATTCCCTGCACATGTGCCCTGGAAAAACTGAGCAGAAGCGAGACCATATGGCCAGCATGAGAAGAAGGCTTAGTGGGGTCAGTTCACAAAGGTAATGCTCACCCTACATAAAGGAGATCCACCCCAGCTTCATTTATTTCAGGAAATGGTGACTTGGCCAGCCAAAGGAGATATTAAGAACACTGGGAAGAATCTTGTAGGGAAAAAAAAAAAACACTCAAAACACAATTCTGAGGTCATTAATCATCATTCTCATCTTCATCATCATCAGTCAGTTCAGGTTGCAGTGGAATATCTGCTCTTTGTCTTTAAAGATCACCCACTTCCTTTATAAAGGCAAGAAACCAGTGATAAGGCCAAAAAATGTCCATCTGTTTATGTACATGACTCATCTTTAAAAGGCTAAGTCCAAGACTGGTGATGACTCAGAGGCTCTGGGCATGGCAGGGGTTGAGTCCCCTAAAAACTGGGGAGTGGGAGGGGCTAAAGGAAACTCACAAAGCATGACCGTTTTGAGAATCAAGGGTGGGACAGAGGGCTGGGGCTGAAGGCTTGGAAAGCCAGATGCTTTAGGTTTTTGGTTGCTATAGGAGTAGTGAGGTGCATGAGTGCTATTCCTTTGTCTCACCCCTGACCTCTAGATCAATACCCCGCCTCTCTGCCTTACTCTGTGCCTGTGGAAGTTGAGCACTGTGGAGGATTCACCTGGGCTCACTTGCTGGCCAGCTACCCAGGAGACTAAGCAGGAAGGCGGAGGGCAGGAGAAGAAAGCAGTGAGGATTTGGCTCCTTGTTTCCTCCATGCTTTGGCAATGAATCACTTCAGGACTCTGGTGAACCTCCAAAGATACTTCGGCTATAAACAGCCCAACTATGATAACGGCTAGCGTTTATGGCGGAGAAGGCAATGGCAAGCCACTCCAGTACTCTTGCCTAGAAAATCCCATGGATGGAGGAGCCTGGTAGGCTGCAGTCCATGGGGTCGCTAAGGGTCGGACACGACTGAGCGACTTCACTGTCACTTTTCACTTTCACACATTGGAGAAGGAAATGGCAACCCACTCCAGTGTTCTTGCCTGGAGAATCCCAGGGACGGAGGAGCCTGGTGGGCTTCTGTCTATGGGGTCACACAGAGTCGGACACGACTGAAGTGACGCAGCAGCAGCAGCAGCGTTTATGGAGTGCTTGCGATGTTCCTGTGCTTACTGTAACTCAGCACATTATATAGATGAACTTGTTGAATCCTCCATACTCTATTTATAGATGGATAACTATGGTTTATTGACCATGCCAAAGGCTTTGACTGTGTGGATCACAATAAACTGTGGAACATTCTGAAAGAGATAGGAATACCAGACCACCTGACCTGCCTCTTGAGAAACCTATATGCAGGTCAGGAAGCAACAGTTAGAACTGTACATGGAACAACAGACTGGTTCCTAATAGGAAAAGGAGTACGTCAACACTGTATATTGTCACCCTGCTTATTTAACTTATATGCAGAGGAAGGCTGGGCTGGAAGAAGCACAAGCTGGAATCAAGATTGCCAGGAGAAATATCAATAGCCTCAGATATGCAGATGACACCACCCTTATGTCAGAAAGTGAAGAGGAACTAAAAAGCCTCTTGATGAAAGTGAAAGAGGAGAGTGAAAAAGTTGGCTTAAAGCTCAACATTCAGAAAACTAAGATCATGGCATCTGGTTCCATCACTTAATGGGAAATAGATGGGGAAACAGTGGAAACAGTGTCAGACTTTATTTTTGGGGGCTCCAAAATCACTGCAGATGGTGATTGCCACCATGAAATTAAAAGATGCTTACTCCTTGGAAGGAAAGTTATGACAGCATATTAAAAAGCAGAGAAGCTACTTTGCCAACAAAGGTCCATCTAGTCAAGGCTATGGTTTTTCCCATGGTCATGTATGGATGTGAGAGTTGGACTGTGAAGAAAGCTGAGTGCCGAAGAATTGATGCTTTTGAACTGTGGTGTTGGAGAAGACTCTTGAGAGTCCCTTGGACTGCAAGTCCATCCTAAAGGAGATCAGTCCTGGGTATTCATTGGAAGGACTTATGCTAAAGCTGAAACTCCAATACTTTGGCCACCTCATGTGACGAGTTGACTCACTGGAAAAGACTCTGATGCTGGAAGGGATTGGGGGCAGGAGGAAAAGGGGATGACAGAGGATGCGAGGGCTGGGTGGCATCACTGACTCGATGCACATGAGTTTGCGTGAACTCTGGGAGTTGGTGATGGACAGGGAGGCCTGGCGTGCTGTGATTCATGGGGTCGCAAAGAGTCAGACACGACTGAGTGACTGAGCTGAACTGAACTGAACTATGACACAGAAAGGTTAACTAACTTGCTTAAGGTTAATCAGTTTCTTGGGTCAGAGCTGGGATCTCAACCCAGGCTGTTTGGCTCAAGGGTCTACATTCTTAACCCCCAGTAGAAATATAAAGCAAGCCACATATGTAATTTAAAATTTCTACTATCCAGGGACTTCCCTGGTGGTCCAGTAGCTAAGACTCTGCACTTCCAATGCAGGGGGCCTGCCTGGTCTTGGAACTAGATCCCACATGTTGCAAGTAAAAGAACAATCTTTTGGACTCTGAGGGAGAGGGCGAGGGTGGGATGATTTGGGAGAATGGCATTGAAACATGTATATTATCATATGTGAAACGAATTGCCAGTCCAGGTTTGATGCATGATACAGGATGCTCGGGGCTGGTGCACTGGGATGACCCAGAGGGATGATATGGGGAGGGAGGTGGGAGGGGGGGTCAAGATGGGGAACACATGTACACCCGGGGCGGATTCATGTCAATTTATGGCAAAACCAATACAATATTGTAAAGTAATTAGTCTCCAATTAAAATAAATTAATTAAAAAAATAAGATTCTGCATGCTGCAGCTAAAACCTGGTGCAACCAAATAAATAAATAAAAATAAAATTTCTATGAGCTATATTAAAAAACATGAAGTGAAATAAGAGAAATTAACTTTATTAATATATTTTATTGAACCCCATATATCCAAAATATCATCTCAACATGTAATCAGTGTTTTAGAAATTATTAAAATATTTAGCTTTCTTTTTTTGTGTAAAGTCTTCAAAATCTGGTGTGTATTTTTTACTTATAACACATCTCCATAGAATTTTCTAGTTAAGAATACTGGAGTGGGTAGCCATTCCCTTTCTGCAGGGTATTCCCAACCCAGGGATTAAACCTGGGTCTCCTGCTTTTCAGGCAGGCTTTTTACTGTCTGAGCTACCAGGAAAGCCCCAAATTTTATACTTATGATACATCTCATTTTGGATGCTAAATTTTCATTGGAAATACTTAATCTGTATTTAGATTTCATAAAATTTACAGTTGGAAAAGTAAGTTTTCATACTCAATTCGTTCCAAACGCACTTAAAAGTTTTCCAGTAACTGAATTGAGTAACAGTTTTATTCTTTATTTTTAATAAGCTTTTTATTTTAGAATAATTTTACAT
This sequence comes from Moschus berezovskii, assembly GCF_049115385.1. Lineage (NCBI taxonomy): Eukaryota > Metazoa > Chordata > Mammalia > Artiodactyla > Moschidae > Moschus > Moschus berezovskii. The sequence continues at coordinate 17,178,342 of NC_142488.1, read as the reverse complement.
TTACAGAGAAGTTGCAAAGATGATGCAAGTTTCCTGTATAGAACTCACATGTTTCACTATTGTGATTTTGTGTGATTGATTGATTTGGCTGTATTCTGTCTTAGTGGTGGCCTGTGGGATCTTCGTTGTGTCATGCAGGATATGAGGGCTTAGTTGCTCCACATTTGGAATCTTAGTTCCTCAACCAGGGATCGAACCCATGTCCCCTGCATTGAAAGGTGGATTCTTAACCACTGGATCACCAGAGAAGTCCCTCTCTAGTGTAAACATCTTGCATTACTATAGACATTTGTCACAACCCAAAACACAATACTGATTCTGTTCCAGAGTCCAATCCAGGACACAACATTGCATTTTATCCTGTATCCTTAGTCTCTTCTGGTCCGTGATAGCCTCTTAGACTGTCCTTGTTTCTTGTGACTTTGACAGTTTTGAGAATTACTGCTCAGCTATTTTGACGAATTTCCCTCAATTGAGGTTTGGCTGGTATTTGCCAATGGGATTTGGAGAGGAAGACCACAGAGGTGAAGTGCCTTTCTCATCCCATCATATCATGCTATCGATGTAACTTATTATTGGTGATGTTGTTCTTGATCACTTGACTAAGGTAGTGTTTACTAGGTTTCTGCACTCTAAGTTCCATTTTCTCTTCCTTTCTATACACTGTTCCTTGGAGAAGGTCACCAAACACAGTATGTGCTTAAGGATGGGTGGGGAGGGGCAGGAATAAGTCTCCACATATCCATTTTAAACTTAAATTTATTAAGATGAAATAGAAAATTAGTTCTTCAGTCATGCCGCCCATATTTCACGTGGCTCCTGGCTGCCATATTGGATAGTGCAGCACTGTGCATGACCACATTTCAATATTTGAGGCAAAAGGCAGCTGGTGAGGAGATGAGGGGCTGAAGAGGGAGCTGATAGGCCTATGTTAACTGGAAGGAGGAGTGATGAAGAGAGATGAAGGTGTCATTAGCCAAACTGTTGAAGAAGAGAAGGTCAACGCAAAAAATGTTAGCTAGAAGTATCAACATAACATGATGTGTGTGTGTGTGTGTGTGTGTGTAGAAAGGGTAAGAATGGAGAAATGTTTCAGAGAATATATACCCTAACTGTGTGTGCAAGTTGAGCCCTGGATTTTGGTGAAGAAGTTTGAACTCACAAATCTGGGCTCTTTTATTTTTTAATTTTTATTGGAGGCTAATTATTTTACAATATTATATTAGTTGGTTTTGCCATACATTGACATGAATCCACCCCGGGTGTACATGAGTTCCCCCTCCCGAACCCCCCTCCCACCTCCCTCCTCCTCTTATCCTCCCTCTGGGTCATCCCTGCATACCAGCCTCATTTTTTACCTGTGCCATTTCTTAGCTGTGTGATGATCTTGAGTGAGTCACAAATTCTCTAAGTTTGTTTCTTCATCTCTAAAATGGGGTAGGTCATAGCACTTACCTCATAGGGACGTTGTAAAGATCAAAGGATGTGTGTGTTTCAAAGGGCTTCATAGTATGTACTGTAATCTACAAATGGAACCATGTTGTGGGATGGTGTTGGTGGGACCTGAACATTAGCTGTTCTCTTGGAGAATTGAGGTGTGTTGGTTCCCCTTTTGCCCCTCCCAACTCCCAGACCCATTTTCCCCCCTCTCTGCCCTGTTCGGAGCCTCAGGAACTTGTACACTGCATCACCCGGTTTCCTTTGCATACATACAACTGGCATTGGCCAGTGGGAGACACCGGCAAGAGAGCTGAGTGGTGGGAGAGAGAGGCCAGGGAAGTTCTTTTGCCGCTTTGGCCTCCTGTCTCTGATAATATCTGCAACCCTCAGAATTACATCTCCCAGTGGGAGGCCCCACCTTTGTGAGTCCACCTCCCATCAGACTTAAGTAACATTGTTTCCTTCCCTCCTCCCTTCAGCCCTTGGGTGGCAACAGCTTCCCACTCTGGCTGGTTCCAGAGTGCTTTGCCATCCCACTTTGTTCCGCTCACCCTGCCCCTACCTCAGGGTGGTGTTCCTTCAACTGAGTTTTCTTAATTTAAAAAGTGAAAGTGAAAGTCACTCAGTCATGTCCGACTCTTTGCGACCCCATGGACTATGCAGTCCATGGGATTCTCCAGGCCAGAATACTGGAGTGGGTAGCCTTTCCCTTCTCCAGGGGATCTTCCCAACCCAGGGGTCGAACCCAGGTCTCCCACACTGCAGGCAGATTCTTTACCAGCTGAGCCACAAGGGAAGCCCTAATTTTAAAAACCTGGTGTGAATTCTATTACTACATCCTCCTTGGCCACTGCCTGTGGTGGAGAAGCTGGTGAAGAAGAGAATGTTGAGAGTGACATGTAGGGTCAACTGAAGGAGGTGAGAGTAAAACAAGGACTGTGTGGCTTGAACTGGAGTGTAATCAGGCTCTGGACCAGCACCTTGTCAGTGAAATCAGAGGAGAAAAGGCATTTTGGAGCAGAGTTGTACAAAGAAGCATGGAAGATGCCAGTGGTATGGGTGAGTTCGAGAACAGAGAGAGAGAGGAGTTAAAGGCTAAACTGAGGTTTCTTTGCCAAGTGTGCCAAGAAGTCAGCCAGACCACAAAAGCCAAAGACACGTGGCCCCCTGCCAACCAGGCAGTACTACCCACAATGATGAAGATATCAGGAGGTCATACTTAGTTTTGAGTACTACCCACAATGACGAAGATGTCAGGAGGTCGTACTTAGTTTTGAAAAGCATGTAGATACTAGATTCATACAAGCATCGTCCTGGTTCTACGACTGAAGGCTGTGTATCCTTGGGATATTTAATTGACCTCTCTGTGCTTATTTTCCAATATGGAAAATAGAGTTGCAAGACTTAGATGAATAAAAGCCATTCATTCGTACTCTGCAAATATTTCTTGAGCACCTATTATGCACGTGCCAGGCACTATTCTAAGCCCAGCAGTAAATAAGACAGGCTGTCATGGAACATCCTAGTGAGGAGACATGACAGTGAACAAGTGCATGCATTCATGCTCAGTCGCTTCAGTCGTGTCCAACTCTTTGTGACCCTGTAGCCCACCAGGCTTCTCTGTCCATGGGATTCTCTAGGCAAGAATACTGGAGTGGGTTGCCATGCCCTCCTCCAGGGTATCTTCCTAACCTAGGGATTGAACCTACAGCTCCTGCATTGCAGGAGCTGAGGCTTTGAAGAAGCTCCTTCTTAAGTCAGGTTCCCTGGAAACAGGCTGCAATGGAGATCTGCATGCAGAAAATTTATTATGGATGCTCTTAGGAACAACACTGGAAAGGGAAGGAGGGAAGAGAGACAGTGGAGACTGGCAGGGAAACACTGAACTCTGATGCAGATGTAGCAGTGGCTTCAGTCAGCACAGAAACTCTGGGACAGGAGTAGCCTTTCAGAGTTGCCCTGAGGCAAGGCAAGTATGTCAGCGTTTATTCCCGCACTATGATCAGGCTGCTCCAGGGACAAGGTGGGATCAAAGGCCAAGTGGTCCCTTCCAGGGACAATTCTTGGAGGCGCACTCAGCTGAGAACGCTCGGCAGCCATCACCCCACACCCTTAGAGGAATGAGAACTAGTCCAGAAAGGATGAGCCAGAGGGCACAAACAGCATTCATTACATAAATTAGTAACTGAACTTGATCATTTCCCATAGCAATAAGTGCTAGGAAGACAACCAAACTGGGTAGTATGACAGTTTAGGGAGTAGGACACTTACATTAGTTCAGGGAGTTAGAGAAAGCTGTGGTTCATCTATAGCTGCTCAGTAAGAATTGGTTTCATTGCTTTTCCTTTAGTTTTGTTGGAACACAGGGCTATCAACCCATCATGAGAAATATATGGTGCCACTTCTGAATGAGGCAGACACCTAGGTGCTATGGATGTGGCAGAAATGTGGAAGACATTATCTTTGCTTGCTAGGAGCTTGCAGTGTAGTTGAGGAAGATAAGAGCTATAGAAAATTAGTAAACAATACCAGGTAGTCTAGCATTAGTGCCAACAAGTGGTACAAACCAGATTAGGAGTATCCAGATCTTTTAAGCCTAGGTGGAATTTCACAGGTGGAAAAGAGTAAGGAGGGCGGTTTTGGTCAAGAAGAATAACTGGAGCAAGAAACAGTGGTCTGGGAATGGGCCTGGAGTCTCTAAGTGTTTAATTTGTAGGTTGGGAATAACAGAGCCAGGCTGTTGTCCTTTTCCTTGGCTTCTGATGATTTTGTAAAGCATTGTTGGGTTTGGACACATTCAGTTCAGTTCACTTCAGTTGCTCAGTCGTGTCCGACTCTTTGCGACCCCGTGAATCACAGCACGCCAGGCCTCCCTGTCCATCACCAACTCCCGGAGTTCACTCAAACTCATGTCCATCGAGCTGGTGATGCCATCCAGCCATCTCATTCTCTGTCGTCCCCATCTCCTCCCGCCCCCAATCCCTCCCAGCATCAGGGTCTTTTCCAGTGAGTCAACTCTTCGCATGAGGTGGCCAAAGTATTGGAGTTTCAGCTTTAGCATCAGTCCTTCCAATGAACACCCAGGATTGATCTCCTTTAGAATGGACTGGTTGGATCTCCTTGCCATCCAAGGGACTCTCAAGAGTCTTCTCCAGCACCACAGTTCAAAAGCATCAATTCTTCAGCAATCAGCTTTCTTCACAGTCAAACTCTCACATCCATACATGACCATGGGAAAAACCATAGCCTTGACTAGATGGACCTTGGTTGGCAAAGTAGTGTCTCTGCTTTCTAATATGCTATCTATGTTGGTCACATTAGAATGTCACTAAGACAGACATTACTTTACCAACAAAGGTCCGTCTAGTCAAAGCTATGGTTTTTCCAGTAGTCATGTATGGATGTGAGAGTTGGACCATAAAGAAGGCTGAGCGCCAAAGAATTGATGCTTTTGAACTGTGGTGTTGGAGAAGACTCTTGAGAGTCCCTTGGACTACAAGGAGATCCAACCAGTCCATCCTAAAGGAAATCAGTCCTGAATATTTGTTGGAAGGACTGATGCTGAAGCTGAAACTGCAATACTTTGGCCACCTCATGTGACAAGTTGACTCACTGGAAAAGACTCTGATGCTGGGAAAGGTTGAAGGTGGGAGGAGAAGGGGATGACAGAGGACAAGCTGGTTGGATGCCATCACCAACGCAATGGACATGAGTTTGAGTAAGCTCCGGGAGTTGGTGATAGACGGGGAGGCCTGGTGTGCTGCAGTCCATAGGGTTGCAAAGAGTCAGACACGACTGAGCAACTGAACTGAACTGAACTGAAGACACATTTCTTAGACGTGCTTCCCAGGTGGCTCAGTGGTAAAGAATCTGCCTGCCAATGAAGGAGATGCCAGAGATGCAGGTTCGATCCCTGGGTTGGGAAGATCCCCTGGAGAAGGGAATGGCAACCCACTCCAGTATTCTTGCCTGGAGAATCCCATGGACAGAGGAGCCTGGTGAGTCCATGGGGGTCACAAAGAAACATGACTACACGACTGAGAACACACACACATGAGATCTTGCAGTGCTTTGGTGGTGGTGATTGTGTGGGGTGAGAATGACAGAATGGGACCAGGAAGTTCATGAGCTTCCTAATAAGGAGAGAAAGAAGGCTGAGAGTTTAAGTCCAGGAAATTGTGAGAATGGTGGTTCGACCCATGGACGTGGAACTTATAGGCAAGTGGAATGTGGGACTAGATTCCTTGAGAGAGGTTGGGAATGAGATGTAGTTTTGGAATGATATCTGTAGAGCTAATGTCTTAAAACCAGGGAAGAAGATAACATCCCCAAGAGGGAACTTATGAGAAAAGAGTGGAGTGCTGGAAGGCTTTGAGAGGCACTTGGAAAATGGATCCTGTATTACTGTAAGGGGGACAAACTTGGGTCCTTGAAAATGTATGTTCTAAAGTGTTTTCAGAAGATCAGGATGGTCAGCAAGACCCATAGGCATCAAGAAGAAAGAGAAATAGCAACAGTTTCAGAGAGAGCTCTGGTACATTTTCTGTTTTCCTGCTTTGACTTTGTTGGCAGCAGGGGTCTGTGCATTCCAAGGGTTTGAACTTGAAGGGGATGTCATTTTTGTTAACCTTTAACCAAGAAGGCAGCCAGGGAGGAGATAAATTATCTGTTCAAGGAGGAATAATGGTTGCATTCAAAGAGAGAATAGGAGATTACTGAAGCACTACTGCGAACGACCCCGCGACCCTACGCTTCATAAGAGGATTGATGGAGAAAAGGTTCCCCTCACTCTTTCTCTGGGCACTAAAGGTGAAGTCCCAGGAGTACTAAAGAAGGAGTGACAGAGCAACTTGAAAAATTAAGCAGGATATGAATCATCTAAACAAGGAGGCATTTATCCAAGACTTCTAAAGCAACCAAAGAAAATGTTGTATTAACCTCCTAATGAAAATATTGTTATCCAATTCATCATTAGAAACAACTCTTTTGGTAACTGCTGCATTCCCACTTTAGGAAGTTGCTTAGCAGGATCCAGGATCTTGGAATTTCATATGCAAGGACTACCTGTTATTGGTCAAGAGGCAGTGACAAAGGATTTCGATTAAAAGGAATGGAATTTTGTCCCACGGTTTTGAAGTGTAGTTAGGACAAGCTACAGGTGCTCAGTCAGTACCTGTTCTAATGAGGTGGACACTAAGTGATGCAAGTGGCTAGTTTAGACTCCTCAAAAATCTCTACAGATGGGGAGAGTGGAGGCCAGAGGACTGAGAAGAAAGAGAATGGCAGATTGGTAAGTACTTTAAAAGCATAAAACTGAATAAGGTCAGTAGTCTAGTCAACAGCACTCTAGCAATGTTCATTTCCTGGTTTTAATTTCCTACTAGCATCATATTAGATGTCACCATCGGAGGAAGCTGGGTGAAGGGGATATGGGACTCCATGTACTATTATTGGGATCTCCCTTGAGTCTAGAATTATTTCAAATAAAATGGTTAACAGAAGTCTTGCCTGGGTGGGGTAAGGAGGGAACAGTTCTCATGAAGTACAATGAATATTTGTGTGGCTCTTTACAGTTTTTAACATTCACATATGTTTTCTCATTCACACCTCCCAACAACACTGTTAGACAGCAAAGGTGTACTATTATCCCTATTTTACAGATGAAGAAACTGAGGCTCAGAAAGATAAAGTAACTCACCTATGGTCACACTGAGCAAATGGCAAAGACAAGGCTCAAATTCATGTCTTTGAATTCTGATTGCCATGATTCCTGAGTTCAAACCCATCTGGCCTAAGTTAGGTAACAGAGTCACAGATCCCTAAACAGGATTTAAGGGCAGGAAGCTTATTTGGGAGGTGATCTGAAGCTCTGGTAGGGAGCAGGGAAGCACGGCCAGAAAGAGTACATTATGGAGCATGTGAGCATATTGCCTCCATGGGCAACTGGGGCTTGCTGCCCACCAGGGCACTCAGGGAGTTATACCCAACCAAGGGGCAAGGAAGCTGGTGTGTTTGCCTCTCAGTCCATCCAGTGTGAGCAAAGACTTCTCTCGTGAGGTGCTTATACTCCATGGTCCCTCTAGGTCCCTCCATTCTTAGGCCAAGAGAAAACCTCAGGCAGAGAGTCGCAGCCACTGCCTGAAGTAGGACTCTGTCAGAATATACTGGAGAGGTTAGTGCACACGGATGTGGTCAGGGTCCCCACCAACAGAGACTGTCCCTTTATTCAGCATCTATACCCTAAGCTTGCTGCCATGCAGACCATTTCCTCATATCTTGGAATATTCTCGAACCACACACACATCCAGATGGTTGAAACAAGGGAGGCACGGGTGCCCTGATCTTGTTTGCTGGGCCCTGAGCAATGTTGGTGACTACTGGGTCAGAGGTAAAGTCCAAAGTCAGAGGTTAGTTGGCATTTTCTATTACACCGGTATAAGCCTGGGCCATCTATTGGGGCTTACTTCAGTTCAGTTCAGTCGCTTAGTCGTGTCAGACTCTCCGCGACCCCATGAATCACAGCACGCCAGGCCTCCCTGTCCATCACCAACTCCCGGAGTACACTCAAACTCATGTCCACAGAGTCGGTGATGCCATCCAGCCATCTCATTCTCCGTCGTCCCCTTCTCCTCCCACCCCCAACCTTTCCCAGCATCAGAGTCTTTTCCAGTGAGTCAACTCGTTGCATGAGGTGGCCAAAGTATTGCAGTTTCAGCTTTAGCATCAGTCCCTCCAATGAACATCCAGGATTGATCTCCTTTAGAATGGACTGGTTGGATCTCCTTGCAGTATAAGGGACTCTCAAGAGTCTTCTCCAACACCACAGTTCAAAAGCATCGATTCTTCGGCCATCAGCTTTCTTCACAGTCCAGGATCTAAAAGGACCAAAAAGAGCAATTGGCTAAAGGACAGAGTTGCAGATAGTATTTATTTAGTTTGGTGAATACCACAGAGGAGAGTAAAGGGATTCTGGAGAAATGAGCTAGCTGGGTGATCACGTGATTGGAGGGGTAGCAGCAATCAGCTGCCTTTCTCTTGGTGACACCACCCACGAAAGAGCTGATTGGCTCATTCCTGATTCATATGGCGTTTCTTCTCCAGGGTACATGCTGATATACTCTTCATCTCTCTAGGCTAATTTAATCATTATGTGCGCACTCTAGAAATTAGTGCCATTTCCCCTACTTGTGCCTGAAATAGACATTTCAGACGTTTATAACTCTCAGTCATTTTAATCTAGTCGTTTGCCCAAGTATGTTCCCAATTAGAGCCATTTTGCTCTGTGTTTGATACCATGAAGTGGAACACATGTTCTGATCTTTTTTAAAAAACTCTTAAATAGCAAAGGTATACTGTGTTTCCCGCTATTATAATAATTCAAAAGCAGCTGATGGAATCTTTCTCAACTGTTTACACAGCCATAAAAATTTGACCCTTGAATTAAAATCAAATAAAAATATCCAGGAGATGTGATGCCTTGAAATACAGAGCATTTTTTGTCTGTAGAAAACCTCCACAGCTTTAATTCATTATATCCTCACAGGATTTTTTTTTTCATATTTGAAAGATGCCATAAGGTTGTGATACCAAGTCATAAATAATAAAACAGTGTTCAGTTTTGGTACATGTAACATCACTTTGTTTCTCAATTTAACATCAATGCCTTCTAAATCATAGCCATATACATGCATTAATACTATCACATTTCCTAAGCCTACATATAAACAAACATAAAACCACTTTAACCTAGAAAATGTACTTGGATTTATTCATATTTTGACTCCAAGCTTCTCTGTGCTCTTCAGACTTTGGGGTTTTATTTTTGTCTCTCCCATTTTCTCATCCTATAAAGGAAACCACATCCAGTGACAGCCTGATGCTTTTCCCTCAGGTCTGCCTCCTTTGCCAGGGGCTGGCAATTTGAGAGGAACAATGCTGGGCTCACCAGGCATCCATTTGTTTCTCAGGTTGAGGACTTAAGGTACAGGTCTGCTTCCCTTTACAAAATAAAACTTCTCTAACAACTGAGAGTGGAGAGGAACTGAGCACAGTGAACTTCCCAGGTGTAAGCATTGGGAGAGAGTTACACTGACTGCTCTGCCAGTGGCATATCAACATAGAAACTTAGTTGTGGTGGTTTTTCAGTGACCCACCACCCAATGGGTGCACTTGAGTTACTAAACACAAAATGAATAATTAAAGGATATTCAAATGTAGTGTTAAATGGCAGAGGCTACAATATAAATACGAACAAATAGTAAGCAATATCAACAGAGCCTGCCATGTAACTTATTTTTAAAAAGTGATTTGGGAAATGATAGGACAATTTTGGCTTTGCCAAGAAAGAACAATTCAGAAGTCACTGACCATCAATCATTGGGGTCAATTCATAAAAGAAAGGCCATTTGAACAGTCAAACAGTGCCAGGCGTAAGATGTTTATCAGTACCTGAAAATATAGCTATGCCCTTCTAGGAAAGATGGGTCTTTATCTCAGAGGAACCTAAGTTCTTGGGGGAAAGGGATCAACTGTATTAGGGGAAGTAGAGATTTCACCTAAAGTTCAACCTTTTGACTGGACCTTTTCTACCTGGAAAGCTATGAGTTCCTCATGAGCACAGCATTTCATCTTAATCTGGGCCCTCTTAAATTGCCAGAACTTTGCAAAGCTTCTTTTTTAAAAAATTTATTTATATTAATTGGAGGCTAATTATTTTACTATATTGTAGTGGTAGTGGTTTTTGCCATACATTGACATGAATCAGCCATGGGTGTACGTGTTCCCCATCCTGAACCCCCTCCCACCTCCCTCCCCATCCCATCCGTCTGGGTCATTCCCAGTGCACCAGCCCTGAGCACCCTGTCTCATGCATCAAACCTGGACTGGCAAAGTCTCTTTATTCTGAATTTTTATTAATTACTTTTCTTTTTTGAGGTCTGCTTACAGGAGAGTGGGGCTTCCCTTGTGGTTCAGAAAGAATCTGCCTGCAATGTGGGAGACCTGGGTTCAATTCCTGGGTTGGGAAGATCCCTTGGAGAAAGGAAAGGCTACCCACTCCAGTATTCTGGCCTGGAGAATTCCATGGATTGTATAGTCCATGAGTCACAAAGAGTCGGACACTACTGAGTGACTTTCAATTTCACTTTACAGGACAGTACACAATTCAGTGAATATTTACCTATGTCTATACCTGTGTGACCTCTATCAGACCAAGATACAGAAAATTTCTAGAACCCCAGAAAGCTCACTCTTGCCCCCCTCAGCCAGTGCCCCAGGGTGAGCACTGTTCTGACCTCTAGCGCCATAAAGTGGAATTGCTTGGACCATAGGGTATATGCACATTTAGCTTTAATAGGTACTGCCAAATCTTTTGCACAAATATTGGACCAATTTATAATCCTGAGTAATTACTTTTTGTTTGCCCAGATTTTCTGCTTTTGGTACTGAAAGTGCTCAACAGCACTTTTCTTGCTAGTTGCTTGACCTAACCCGTGACAAGTTTTCATTACCCACCTGCGCTTTTAATGGTGTACTAGCCAATATGGCTGTCATTTGTCATTTGCTTGTGGTGGCAACAGCAGAATGAGCAATATGGTGACACACGATGATTTCACAGTTATCATGAGTGTTACTGTGGATTTCATGGTAACTCTCCCCAAGACAAAACAAGGTCATCTCAGTAAATTTCAACAAATCGTGACCTGTGGAGTTACCTTATGAGAACCCAAAGCCTGAACTATTTCTTATGTCTCCCCAGGGAGATACACAATTCTCAAAGGTCCCCCAAGAGCTGTTTGGAAAGCAGTGGATCTTAAAGCCCAGAAGGAGTATGAGAGGAACCCAGGGGCTTTGCCAGTGGAGTGTCATCATTTAGGCCCTATTTGGAATCTAAACCAGCTGATAGTGTCTCTTTACATTTTTCTGGGTTTTTTCCCCCAAAATAATACTTAGGCTTAAAATTTTGCATTTCAGCTTTATTCAGTTAGTCTTGGGGAAAATGTGTACCTTTAAAGATCTGAACACAGCTGACAAAGCATGTGTGACACAAATATTCTATTTGGTATTTGTGTCATAGACTATTAGCACCATTTGTTTAGAATTTGGTTTTATTTTAAACATTGCTCAGGGGAAAGAAAAAGAGACAGCAAATGCCAAGTGTCAGTTTGTCTGATCCGCTAAAAATGTTGCATTTAATCTAATCTTTTTCTAGGGATTTAAAAGTGAAATAAATATATAAATGCCTACCAGAAAACACCTCTGCATTTTCTTGGTGCTGACCAAGCTAAGAATGCATGCCCAATGACGGGAAATGTTGCCTGAGAATTGTCTTATAAACAGTCAACGAAAGGGGAAGATGGAAACGGGAAACTAGATGAAGCAAAATTGGCCAAATGTAGACAGTTGTTGAAGCTGAATGATGGGTGCAGGGCTTTCATCATACTATTCTCTCTACATTTGTGGATTTGAGTTTTTCATAATGAAAAAGTGTTAAATATGTATCAATAATAACAAAAGCAGTCAAGTTAATAAGAATGGAGGAGTATAGAACTGTAGAATAAGCAGAATTTTGAGAATAATTTCTGGAAATATGAACATGGACTGGCTATTTGCTGGTGTTAAGGAATTTTATCATGGCATTGTGGCTGTTTTTTAAAAAATATTCCTCATCTTCTAGAGACGTGTCCTAAAATTTCTGTGGATGAAATGATAGGGTATTTGGTTTTTACTTCAAGATGATATAGGGAGGGGGCAGGACAGGGGCAAGACTGGCCATGGGTAAATATTTATTGCTGTGTGACAGGGCTATGGGGGTTCAGAAATAAAGTAACAAGTAATTTATGCATATGAATTCAAAGAAAGCAGATTAATTCTGGGAAGTTGCAGATTTGCTTTCTCTTCATCCTTAGATTACAAAAGCTAAAATTGAAATGCTATAATGAAACCAGCTATTGTATAAAGCACCTCCAAAATTATTTTTTCATTTGGGGAATGCACTAAAACCAATAAAAATGGAAAGTGCAAGTCCAAACAAAAAGGTAATTGTAGGGTTCAAATAAACATCACCCAGTGGACCCACAAATTCCCATGGTTCCAAGGTTACAGGGCAAAGCTGCCAGGGGAGTAGGGCTTCCAGGCCTCTGTGGCATGGCTATTGAATCCCCAGTTGATGGGCTGGCTAGGGCAGGGGTGAGACACAGCTGCCAGATGGTGCTTCCTCAACCCTGCTTTTTCTAGAAATTCACGGGCCCTTATATGAAGAATGACCTCCTTTTCCGAATGTATCAGAAGTTACAGTCTGGCAAATGCAATGGCTCAAAAGCTAGATTCCCTAGGTTTAAATCCAGAACTGTGTGACTTTGAGTGAGTTGTTTTAACCTATCTGTGCATCAGCTTCCTCATCTTTAAAACAGGGCTGATTATAACAGTGCACCATCCCATGGGGTTATCGTGAGCCATAACCAAGGTCAAGCTGTTAGGACAGCACTTGTTCCACAAGTGCTTCACAAATGATAGGCATCATTATTTATACTTGGATCTGTCTTAAAATATCCTCAAACTGTGATCTCTTTACCCACAGAACAGCAGGCAAGTGCTCAGACAACTAGCAGCCACGCCTCATTCTTTTCACCCACATACCCCCAGCCAAAGGAGAAGGTATGCTTACTACCAGGAACTCTGGGAGTATAAGCTGAAAGAGTCCCCTTGCCACTACAAATCTCTTTCAAGTTTAATGTTTTCACCTAAAATCCCCACAGATATTTGCATCCTGTAGCATAATATAGCAGAATTGAGAGTCAGGAGAGATGCTTCTTGTTCAGCTCATGGCTTTCCTGATCATCTGGATATAACTTTTAGTTCAAGAAGCTGAGACATCGAGAGCCTTTTGATTTAGTTAATTCCCCAGACCCTCCTCCTCTTAGACATCTGGTGTACTTTCTACCAGCTTCTCCTTAATACTACCTTCCATCCTTCAAAGGCCACTGCCTAGCTTTTTACCTGATGCTCTTTTATGGTCAGGGTACTGGGTCAAATCTCCTCTTGTCCTGGTTTTCACTGCCTCCTCTATGAATGTTGACTCAGTCCTTTTTGAAACTCACTGAGTTGGTTTCTGGGACATCACTGGCTTCCGGATCTTCTCCTACCACTCTGGCCACTCTTTTTCAGGGTCTTTTTCTATTCAGCCTCAAAGTGTCATACTCTGGGTTACAGGCCATGGCTCAAAAATAGACATGTAACCCTCAATGTACCAATCATAGTCTTCACTGAGACTTTTCCACTGAAACTATCAGAAAAACCAAACCAAACAAAAACAAAAGCAAACTTCTGCTGAATTGTTGAATGATTAGATGTGAATTGGAGACTTTGGAATTGCCAAGGGCCATCAAGCCCAAGAGAGTCCAAGAGAGGGAAAAAATAGAAATCCAATACTATCATTTAAATCTCTGGGTCCAGCTATGCTTGAAGTTGAAGTAACAACTGTGAACTTTGTGGTGTCCTTGTTTGTTTGTTTGTCATGTACGACTACCCATATGCTCATGACTCCCAAATCTACATCTGTGGCCAAGGCTTCTCTCCTGAGCAAATAGACTCGTATGAATAACATGAAGTTAACCAACCCTCTCTCCAATCTGCCTGCTATTATTTTATTTCCAATTCCTCAGTGAACTGTGGTAGTAGTTATTTTTGTCCCCTGTCTAGAGCTTTCAGTTGTAATCAGTAGGGCAGAGAGGATGTAGAGGGCTCATCTGTCTTGGCCAGCACCTTCTCCATTATCTTATTTTTATATCAAGATTCCTATTTGAATATCTGGCTTATAGTTGAGACCTTAACAATGGTTTGCTAGGTGGACTTTTAAATTATCCTGATTCATAAAATCAACCATGGCATGCCCTTACCAGAACAGTGTTTCTTTTTTTAAAAAATATTTAATTTTATTGGCTGAATTGGGTCTTAGTTGTGACATGCAAAGTCTTAGTTGCAGCATGTGGGATCTAGTTTCTTGACCAGGGATTGAACCTGGGACCCCTGCATTGGGAGTGCAGAGCCTGAGCCACTGGACCACCACGTAAGTCCCCAGAACAGTATTTCTTGCTCTCAGTTACAGTTTACATAAGTGTGAAAATGTTTGCAATGGTTCTCAGGAGAATTGCAGATGTGATTAAGAATGGCGTGTAAATGCTCCGAAGAGAGGTTATACTATATGGTATTACTTAGCCTTCCTGATAGAAGAAGAAGTAGTAATGGTAATTTTATAAATAGATCTTCAAAATAATATAGGAAGGAAACTTGCAGATCATTCATTTGTAAACTGACTACGGCTTGTTTCTTATACCTTATATGTATATCAAGCAGATATATCACTTATTTGCAGATATAGCACGTATTTGTTAAGACCTCCTACATGAAATGCTCAGTGAGGGTTAAAAGAAGCATAAGAATGAACACCTGATTAAAAGAATAGTAAGAAAGTCCCAGTGATAAGAACGTGACATTTTACAAAGCATTGTTACTCTCCTTACCTAGATTTTTCCTGATGAGGTAAGTTTTAGTTCCATTTAACAGAATCTACGAAGACTCATAGAGTCTGAGGAATCTGTGATCACATGGATAATAGCAAAATTGAATCTTCTACCCAGGTCTCCTGGTTCCAATTTCTGTTCCCTTGTCATTATATCTCAGTCTATCTGGGGAATAAAATATCCCATCCACAAACAGTTATCCAGTGGTTCAAGACAGGCTAGGACAAATACCAGGGAGCACACTTCTCCAACCCCTCTCCCTAACTCTTGTTAAGGAAGGCAGCATTCTAGTAAGGGTACCATTGAACTGATCGGGTCACTCTGAGCCCTAAACTTGCACTTGCAAATGTTCTTATCAATCTTGATATGTTATTTTATTCAGGACATAATAAATAAAGAGCACCCAAAAAAGACTGAGAAAATACCTAGGTCCAAACTGTGCGAACTAGACCCCTTTAAGACAAATTCTGTATATAGCAGATTATAAATAGTAGTTGTGTATTCACCTTTGATCCTTCCTCACCAAGGAACTATGGAAAGCTTTAGCTAATCATTTTTTTCCTTGTAAGTTATTATGTGTATTATCAAATTAAAAATATGCCAAAAGAAAGCTAATCTAGGGTGAGAGTCAGGAAATGGAAGGTTATCTGGAAGGGGCATGAAGGGCAATTAGGGGGAGATAGAAATTTTCTACAGCTTATTTTCACTGGTGGGTACTCAGATGTCTATAACTTATAGGAAAGCAACCCTTAAGATCTGTGTATTTTATATTACTTAAACTTCAGTTTTTTAAACGTGGGAAAGAGTGTACAGCTTCTCAAAATTCTTTAGGGTATGTTAGCAAGAAATCTAATAACCGTTGTTCTAGGCATACGTTCAATAAATCTCTCATTTTTCAAACTCGTACTCTAGGTTTCTCAGAACTATGTAACTTGACTGTAAAGTCATCAATAACAGGTAACATTATTTGTGTTTTTTGATTTTTAGCTTTAGTATTTTTCTCATAGCCACTTTGAATTTATATGCCTAAGAACGTGCTCTAACAGAATAGAAGGGTGAAGAGTAAAATTAACTAGGGAAAAGGTTAATCTTCAGATAGTTTGATCAATGAATGTAGTTTCCTGTTTATCTTTGTAATTGCTTCACCCAGAATCTTTTTTAGGAGAACAATGTAGTAATTGAAGTAACTTTTCATGTAAATCGAGTCCCCAGATTGAGAATCTACTTTTAAAGAATTGCTCTTGAATTCCAGACGAATTTAGAAAGGAAAATGTATGAGTTGCATTAATTAATGAACAATGGATGATGCCCCAGGTCACACTGAGTGGAGATGCTCAGTACTGATGCTTTTATCCTGACCTGGCCCTGGTAGTCATGTCTCTGCAACCCGACGATTCAGCTTGGCCATAAAACCGTAATAACCAGCAGAATCTTCTTGCAAAGAGGGCATGAAGCCCTAGGCTTCTTTAATCTTCTGGCGCTGTGACAAGTGACAAGGTGGCCTGTGCTTCCATGAATAATATTCCCATTTCGTGGGCACTTCTCACCTATTCTACATGACTTCAAGAGATTGGTTTCTGCTCCAAAAGGCCGCCTGATTGTTCTCCTGTGCTTGAGATGGTTTCTGGACTTTCAGACCTATGAGCCAAATTTGAAAATTCCCCTGAGCTTCAGGGATCAAAAAGTTTTGTGTTGTTCTTCCTTCGTTATAAGATCTTTGGCTATAATGACTGGAGCTGAAATAGTTCTTTAGCAGTTAAGGATTTTCAATTCCTTCATTTTCCTTCTTTTCTGGTGGGGCAGTGATAACAGGAATGAAGAGACAATGGGTTCACTTAGCACAATTTGAATACTAATCTTTCCTTGGGGCCAAGCATGGAAACACCTCTTGTTGGAAGAGTTGGATTCCTTGTACTCAGTAACACTACCACGCATCTTTAAAAGCAACTTCTCTGTCATTGTCAGCATAGAAGGATACAGCGTCCCCAAGGTCATTTTTTATACTTCCATTACCGTTTGTCACTTCTGTTCCATAGTTTTTTTTTTTTTTAACTTGTTTGATGTGTATTGGCAGCTTCTACTTTTATTCCAGCACTTCAGTTCAGTTCGCACTCAGTTGTGTCTGACTTTGCGACCCCATGGACCGCAGCATACCAGGCGTCCCTGTCTATCACCAACTCCCAGAGCTTGCTCAAACTCATGTCCATCGAGTCGGTGATGCCATCCAACCAGCTCATCCTCTGTCATTCCCTTCTCCTCCCGCCTTCAATCTTTCCCGGCATCAGGGTCTTTTCCAATGAGTCAGTTCTTCGCATCAGGTGGCCAAAGTATTGGAGTTCCAATGAGTCAGTTCTTCGCATCAGGTGGCCAAACTATTGGAGTTTCAGCTTCAACATGAGTCCTTCCAATGAACACCCAGGATTGATTTCCTTTAGGATGGACTGGTTGGATCTCCTTGCAGTCCAAGGGACTCTCAAGAGTCTTCTTCAACATCACAGTTCAAAAGCATCAGTTCTTCAATGCTCAGCCTTCTTTCTAGTCGAACTCTCACATCCATACGTGACTACTGGAAAAACCATAGCTTTGACTAGACGAACCTTTGTTGGCAAAATAATGTCTCTGCTTTTTAATATGCTGTCTAGGTTGGTTATAGCTTTTCTTCCAAGGAGCAAGTGTCTTTTAATTTCATGGCTGCACTTAACTGCTCTAATACTGACTCATTCAAAATCCACAAGTCATCCTGAATGCCTGGAACAGCGCAGGACCTAGGTTCCCGCTTTAGGATTTCTGCATGTACTTGATGAGGTCGGTAACATAGGGATACCAACCTCAAATATCCATGCTGTAGCCCAGGAGTGGTGGTGACAGGATTCCTTCTTAGCTTGTCATAGAAAGGACTTGGATATTTCAGAGAAGTGCTGAGGTCCAGATCAGCAGGTCCAGGTCCAGGAGTTCTCCAAAGATCTCCCCTGCAGGATCTCAGGCTGCTTTGCCAGTCTATACTGGCCTGGATTGTGCCTGACCACTTCAACAGTGCACATTTCACCTTTGTGCCTGCCACCTGCAAAATTCTCAGAAGGGGCAGTTTTATTGTACCTGTTGTACACAAAAATCAACTGATCGATTTGATCTGGAGAGAACCCACAAGCACTATCAGATGTTCAATCCTGGATGGAGGTAGAAAATGATGTCATTTTGGCACTGAGGAAATTGCAGTCCATTGATGTCAACATCCAACCACTCCATGGGTTGCTTTCTGCACCTCCACTGCATCTGGAGGGTGTCAGTCCCAAGGCTTTAGCAGTATTTCCAAACAGTGAGTAGCTGAAGAGTTTTAAGAAATATTTTCTGC
Organism: Moschus berezovskii; assembly: GCF_049115385.1. Lineage (NCBI taxonomy): Eukaryota > Metazoa > Chordata > Mammalia > Artiodactyla > Moschidae > Moschus > Moschus berezovskii. The sequence continues at coordinate 17,160,030 of NC_142488.1, read as the reverse complement.
CCATGAGACAATCTCTGCACTATTCTGTACTGGGTTGAATAGCATCCCCCCAATTCATGTCCACCCAGGATCTTAGAACGTGATCTTATTTGGAAATAGGGTCTTTGTAGATACAATTAAAGATGAATCCATCCATACTGGACCAGAGTTGGCCCTGATGCAACGTTGTTGTTCAGTCACTAAGTTGTGTCTGACTCTTTGTGACCCCATGGACTCCAGCACACCAGGTTTCCCTGTCCTTCACCATCTCCCAGAGTTTGCTTAAACTCATATCCATTGAGTCGGTGATGCCATCCAACCATCTCATCCTCTGTGGCCCCCTTCTCCTCCTGCCCTCAATTTTTCCCAACATCAGGGTCTTTTCCAATGAGTCAGTTCTTTGCATCAGGTGGCTAAAGTATTAGAGCTCAGCTACAGCATCAATCCTTCCAATGAATATTCAGGGTTGATTTCATTTGAGATTGACTGGTTTGACTTCCTTGTGGTCCAAGGGACTCTCAAGTCTTCTCCAGCACCACAGTTTGAAAGCATCAATTCTTTGGCACTCAGCCTTCTTTATGATCCAAATCTCACATCCATACATGACTACTGGAAAAACCATAGCTTTGACTGTACAGACCTTTGTCAGCAAAGTAATGTCTCTGCTTTTTAATATGCTGTCTAGGTTTGTCATAGCTTTTCTTCCAAGGAGCAAGCATCTTTTAATTTCGTGTCCACAGTGATTTTGGAACCCAAGAAAATACAATCTGTGACTGTTTCCATTGTTTCCCCATCTATTTGCCATGAAGTGATGGGAATGGATGATTCTATTACCATTTTCTTAATTGCTTTAGGCTTATTTTTTGTAGGTCTTTCCCTTCTCTTGTGTTTCCTGCCTGGAGAAGTTCCTTAAGCATTTATTGTAAAGCTGGTTTGGTGCTGCTGAATTCTTTTTAACTTTTGCTTGAATGTAAAGCTTCTGATTTCCCCTGGACATGCGGTATCTTGGGTTCTAGCATCCTTCTGTAAATGGTTGTTCAGCAGCTAGTTGCAATTTTGATGCTCTCACAGGAGGAGATGAGTGCACGTCCTACTCTCCAATCTTCCTAGTATCCTTTTAAGGAGCGGACAGGACACAGAGACAGAGTACAAGACAATGTGGTGATGGAATCAAAGATGGGGTGACATATCTATAAGGTAAGGAACCCGGAGGATTGCTGGTGACCACCGTGAAGCCAGGAAAAGGCGAAGAAGAACCCTTCCCTAGAGCCTCCAGAGGGAGCATGACCCTGCCCACAATGTGAGCTCAGACTTCTGATCTCCAGAACTGTGAAGGAACACAATTTCTGTTAGTATAAGTCACCCAGTTTGTAGTACTTTGTTGCGGCAGCCATGGGAAATAAATATATTTTCTTTCACTATCCACACTCTGTATCATTTGCAAATCCTTCTACATCCCACAGCAGTAAGAAGAATCTTAGTGTTGTGGTTCAGCATAGTGATTCAGGCTATTTGGGTTTGAGTCTTGACCCTACCATTCATTAGCTGTGTGACCTTGAGATGTACCCTACTGCTGCATCTGTTTTCCTGACCTATAAAATGGGGGTTATATGAATGAATAATGTTAAGGGCTTAGAATGGTGACTGGCACATAGGAAATGCTATCATGTGTTTGTTTTGGGGGAAAAGTCTGTTGGGCTGAAATGGCCACCTGGAAATGGGAATGGTTCCATAGAAGAAGTACTAGAACATGAGCTTGAACTTCAGAAATTGGGTGAGGCCGGTCAGAGGCCACCCAGGTGGGAGAAATAGAATGAGCAAAGTTTTGCTGGAGGTGTGAGGCCAGAGAGAGCAAGACTTCTCACCTCCGTCTCCATGGTGGTCAGTGGTGAATCTTAGAGCATCTGCATCCACATGGGGTCAGTGAGGCTGCTTGCAGCTGGACTGTGGGGCTCACTGCCCAGGTTCCTAAGAGCTGAGGGGAGGCAATACCTTAGCACATCTGAAACCCATCCTCAGCACCTGTGGGAAGCTCAGGATTTGAGCAGCACTTCCAAAACTTGGATGGGGTCTGAGAGTCTGCATTTCTAACAAGCAGGGGATGCAGAGGCTTCTGATCTAAGGACCACCCTTGGCCTCCAAATCTTTGCTTATTCCAAATGTGGTCCATGAGCTGGCAGCATCAGCATACCCTGGGAGCTGGTTCGAAATGCTGAGTTTCTGATCCACCTCAACCCACCCCACCCCAAACCTACTGAATCAGAATCTGCATTTTAATCCGGTCCTCAGCTGATAAATTTGCCCATTAGCATGACCTCCCAGGTGGCACTAGTGGTAAAGAATCCACCTGCCAATGCAGGAGACATAAGAGATGCGCGTTTGACCCCTGGGTTGGGAAGATCCCCTGGAGAAGGGCATGGCAACCCACTCCAGTATTCTTGCCTGGGAAATCCCATGGACAGAGGATCCTACAGTCCATGGGGTTGCAAAGAATCAGAATGACTGAGGCGACTTAGCATGCATGCATACATCCTTTGGAGAAGTGCCAGATTAGAGGAGTGGGGTGGGAATAGTCCAGCTTGCTAGAGGGAAGGACCTAGCCACCTCAGTTCTCAGACCCAGCTACACAGAAGATCGTTGAGGGCAGCTTTTAAAAATCCTGAGGTTCAGATCAGAGTGACTTCATTAAATCAAACCTCTGTGAGTGGGGCCCTGAGGAATATTCTTTTTCAAACTCCTTGGGTGCTTTTAATGTGTGCTCAGGGTTCAAGAACCACTAGGCTAGGGAAAACCCCCTAAGCAGGGCTAGAAAGAGACTGAGATTGTGCAGAGTTCTTGCTGGGGTTCAAGGTCCTTTCCCCAGCAGAGCACAACAGTTAAAGGAGGGGATTCTAAAGCAACGAGGGCCTGCCTGGGTTCCAATCCTGCTCTGGGCCACTTGCCAGCTGTGTGATGGGCAAGGTACTTAACCTCTCTTTGCCTCTGTTTCTTTACAATGAAGTGAAGTGACGTATTAGTCACTCATAGTAACTATGCCCCTGGGTATTTGTGAGGATCAAATGAGTTAGGATGTAAAGTGCTGATTACAGTGCTTGGCACACAGTCAGTGCTCTGGAAGTGTTTGTTTATTTAAATGCACATTTTATTCTTTCTGATGAGGGTCGTGGAAGGTTTTCTCACTTTCCTGTTGCCCTACCCCATCCTTGGTGCTAGATTCTTGGGCAGCAGTCACATCTCTAATTAGGCGCTCAATAAATGTTTGAGGAATGCATGACTGAATGGTTACAATGCCCCCTTGTGTATCCAGTGGGAAGAAATAACAAAACATGCAGTTGGTTCTCCAGACGAGTACAGGTAGTGTGACCAACTGTTGCAGTTTGCCCAATAAAGAGAGGATTCCCTGGGCATGGGACTTATGGTCATAAAACTGGCGAAGTTCCTGGAAACTGGGATAAGTTGGTCATGCTTAGTATGGGTACCACCCAAACGTCTCTTTCCTCAAAATACTGTTTCCAGGTAAGCACACAGAGACACACCCAAGGCTAACTCATTTATGTGCACACGACCAAGGCAATGGCAATTCACTTCCTGGCCATGGTGTGTGTGTGTGTGTGTGTGTGTGTGTGCATCCACGTGAGTGCATCCACATACACACATGTACACCAATAATAATAGTAGCCAGATATAATAACAGTGTGACACATGGTATCTGCTGTGGTAATCAGTTCACACACTTCAGAGGGAGCATCAGATGGCCCAGCTCAAATCCTGGTTATGCCACTTAATGGTTTTGTGACATTGAGCATGATTCTTAGCCTCTCTGTGCCTCAGTTTCTCCATCTGCAAAATGAAAACAGTAGTAAAAGTATGAAAGTTTTCGTTGCTCAGTCGTGTCCTACTTTTTGCAGCCCCATGGACTGTAGCCCTCCAGGCTCCTCTGTCCATGGAATTCACCAGGTAAGAATACTGGAATGGGTTGCTATTTCCTTCTCCAGGGGATCTTCCCAACCCAGAGATTGAACCCTGGTCTCCTCCATTGCAGACAGATTGTTTACTGTCTGAGCCCCTAGGAAAGCCCTAGAGACAGTAGTAGTACTCATTTTGCAGGGTTGTTAGAGTAGATGTGTTCATCCATGTGGAGCATTTAACAGAGTGCTGGGCACCTGATAAATTTGATTAATGTTAGAAATTACTATTAATATCATAATTAACGTTACCAGGCAACCTGTGCCCCTCCTCTGCTTCCCTCCTTTCTCACTTCCCAGACGCTTCCCTTTGCAATAGCCCTTTGCCTCCTGCATTCTGTTTCCTCTTCCTGCTCTCTTCTTTCCCCACTAGAGGGGCCATCAACAATTCTACCCTGCTTAGATGGACACAGCCCTCAGTCCATGCTCAGACACACAAACTGAATGCAGCTTTATGTTGTGTGCCACTGCAGCATTAGGCTTCCCAGGTGGTGCTTGTGGTAAAGAACCCACCTACCAATGCATGAGACATGAGATGCAGGCTTAGCCCCTCGGTTGGGAAGATCCCCTGGAGGAGGGCATGGCAACCCACTCCAGTATTCTTGCCTGGAGAATCCCACAGACAGAGGAGCCTAGCAGGCTATAGTCCATGGGTTGCAAAGAGTCAGACATGACTGAAGCGACTTAGCATACAACATTGCATTATGAATCTGTGTTAAGCCGCATGAAATAAATACAGAAAACCAATACACCTATTTATTTCCTTTGGTTGACAGATCAAAGCCAAGAGATAGATGGCAGTGGATGTGAACTTCAGCACAAATGTGGTAAGTTTTATCCCTACAACCTTAAAAACAAGATGGAGAATCATAAGCTGATCACTATTAAAATTAAGTTATTAATGTTTAAAGAACAAGCAAGAGAGCTAGGTACATATAGGCTTCTGATAGAGCGATAAGACATTTCTCAGTCTTATCCCATTCACTATTTCTCACTCATAATTTGGATGAAAGTATACGAGCTACACATCAGATATGTAGGAGATTAGAGAAATAACAAATACTTTTAGTGGAGTGTAAGGGCATGAAAATATCAGGCCCCCTGAAGCAATGGATAGGATATAACCAGATGAAATTAACACTGATAAATGTAGGTCTTGTATGAGGGTCCAAATAAAACCCCATTTGAACATATATAAATTGATATATTATCACATATATCATGTAATTAACACATTAATTTTGAGTTATTTATTGTATTATAATTATATTACTATAATGTTAATATATAATTATATAATGAATAATATAATTGCATATATTACTGTATATGTATAGCTTTTGATATTGCATATCCTTTGGACCCAGAAATTCTACTTCTAGGAATTTACCTAAAGAAAAATTATATGTGCACACATCCAAGGCAATGGCACTTTGCTTCCTGGCCATGGTGTGTATCTGTGTGTGTGGCTGTGACTGGGTAGGGGGAATTGTAAAGAGAAAGCCTAGAGATAAAGTCAGTGCAGAACTAATAATAATATTAAAAAATCGGAGAACAGTCTAAATACATGTTAGTGGGGATTAGTAACTAAATTATTATTAAATGTAAGCAAAACAAAATGAGGCAATTCTTAAAAATTATACTTTACCAACATTATTTCTCCAACTGAGACCCAAAAGCCTTATGCATTGGAGTTTTCTGGGATACTGGTTAAACATACAGGTTCCTAGATCCTCCCCAGAATACTAGATGAATATCTTTGGGGGAAGACAGGGAAATATATTTTTAACAAGTGCCCTCAGATAATTCTGATGCACACTTCAAATTTGAGAATTACTGTATAAAAGAACATTTAATGCAATAGGAAAGTGTTTATGATGTAATAAGTGACAAAACAAGTTCCAAACAAGATGATCCCTTTTAAGTAAAAATACTTAATTGTGTAGAAGAAATTATGGAAGGACAAAAGCCAAAATGATAGCCATGGTTAATTTAAGGTTTTATAGCATTAATAGAAAGATGGTGTCCTGATGGAGAGTTCCACGTTATTCTGCACTTGTTATGTAATACTTGAAGTATTCCGTGTGAGGAGCTAATATCCATTTAGATTAAAATAGTATTGGATGTAAGGACAATGGAGAGAAGGAGTCATAGATGGATCCAAAGTTTGGAAGACTGGTGATGTGTCAATGGAACAAGGAAGTCACGAAAAGAAGCTGGCTTAGGGAAGAAAGATGACTTGGTTTTGAACATGACAGATTTGAGGTACTGGTGGCACACCCAGCAGGAAACAATCAAAAGACTGGTGGGACTAGACTTCAGGAAATCGAGTGGGGCCGGAGATGTAAAGACAAGAGAAGCTGTAGGAGTGTATTAAGGAGGAAGATCAAGTAGAGATAGAAGTGGCTGAGATCAGCTCCCCAGAGAATGCCTTTGATTCATGGAAAGGAAAGGGAGAAAAGCCAGTAAAGGGATAAAGGAGAACATGGTCTAAAAGGTAGAGGCTGAACCAGTAAGATCCAATGTCACCAACCATCCCTCAGAGAAAAGAGTTTCAGGGAGGAGGAGAAGGTCAAAGAGGGTGAAGACAGAGAGTTGGCCACTGGTCTGGACAACTGGATGCTGGGACCTTCACCGAGTTGTGATGGAGACAGGGGGCATCTGTAGCCAGGTGGCGGGGAGTTAAGGAACGATCAAGGAGTGAGATGAAGGCCCGAGAGTTGGTGTACTCATTGTGCATTTTTAGGGCACATAGTAGCCTCTCCCACTGTGGCAAGATGATCCCATGGTTTTAGTGCTCCTTTCAAGATGAAGCTGGGATACTTTCCCCGAGCGTTCTTTCTTCCAGAAAAACTGAACTGGAATTTGGCTTGTTTTACCTTTCATGAAACTTTCATTCTGTGCAGTATAATTTTGGGGGAAAATAATTTGTATTTCCCTTCCCTGCATTTTTCCATTTCTTTCCCCACTCTTCTTTCTTGTCTTGGTAAAGGTTTGGGGCTGGACTAGAGTAGAACTTACTTCCATTTTCCTTCCTGGCCCTTGTTTCTAAAAGCCTGGGTCCCTCTAGGGACTTGTCATGGTATCCTAGAGTATGAGGCGAGAGAGAATATTCCTGTAACTTGGAACAGGAAAGGTATCTGAAAACCTGGCAAGCTCAGGTCCCTATAGTTTTCATCCTGACAGTCAGGGGAGGAGGCTGATTTTAGACAATAGAGCTGAGGGAGAGAGGACCAAGGCCTAGGCTCCCAGCCAACCAGGGATCCCCCAGTCCCCAGCACAGTCAAGAAGCTGTAGTCTGGGGAGCTGAAGGGGCTGTGGGCTGAGTCTGTGACGTCTTGATGATACCTCTTTATCTCCCTGAGATTCACAAGTGCATGCTGATGTCTTAGCGCTTCCTGAGACCCAGAAGCTTGACACCCTGGCAGTCGGGGAGAGCACTCAAGAACGTCTGGGATTGTATTTCCTGCTTGGCAGGACCGGGCTGGTCTCTTTATTAGAAAATAAAGATATGAAATATTTCTTGCTTACCTGAGTTGGTGCCTAGAGATTTGTGTCTGCTACATAGGAAGAAATCAGGTTCGCATCCTCAAGCAAGGTGAGTGCTTTCTTTACCTGGGACGAAAACCACCAAGGTGGTGGAATGGGGGTCTCCAGATGATGTGACAACTGTTGTATAGGTGGTCATCAGTCTGGTAGGATGTGTGGAGGAGGGTAAAAAGCAGTGATCCCATTGTCAGAGAAAACGGGTCCTAGTCCACTTCTGCTGCTTGAGCATCCCCCAGCTTTGGCCATTTCATCTCCCTGGGCCTCAGTTTCCTCGGATGCAAAACAAAAGCATTAAATTCAGTGAATGCTAAGGCTCCTCCCACATTCTGAGAGACCTTTTGGCTTGGTTCTCTTTTTTCTCAACGCAAACTGAGTTTCTTACCTCTCTAAGAAACAAGGTGGGTTAAGCAGCCGTATTGCCGCTGAGCCACAGTCAGCTTAGCCTAGCACACGAGGAAAGCAGCAAACTGGGACACTTGGCATAGCTGAGGAGACTGCCAGTGTGTATTTTAATCTACACAGTTCCAGGGTTTCAGATATGCTGTATGAGCCCCTGCACATGTAATCAAAGGGAGCAGAGGATGATGAAACTACCAAGTGTGCTCTTTAAGGCTGGGCCATCCAGTGAAGATGGGTTTGCATACTAGTCTCAGAAGGTTAATTTATCACTCTGGAGAGCAATTTCTCATTAACACAATGTCAATACTGCTGGGGATTGGATACACCACCTTTGGAAGAGGTTAAATTACCTTTTAATCAGTGTATGGAAGAACAAAGCTTCTGTTCCATCACGGCATAGCAGCCTTGCTAATTTGACATCTTATAAAAGCCAAGGAAGTTTTAACTATACCAATGTGATATGCCCAGGATTATTTCAAGAAAGGCAGAAGACAAGAAAGGAGGGTTCCTGTGGCTGTTATCCAAACTGGCATAATTGATGTGGGTGCAGTGGGTTAGAGCTAATGGTCTGGGTTTAATTATGGAGGCAGTGACACAAGCGCTTGAGGATGGTAGGGCACTAACCAGATGATGTACCACTTTCTCAGGATAAGCTTGCTGAATCGGGTCCATAGAGTGGCAAGGTGGTCTACATTCCATGTTCCCCTGGGATTTGGGCTTGGTCCTCAAGAGGCACAGGGCTATATTCATATGATGTGTCTAGAGTCATACTGAAATTCACACTGAAGAGGTCTCTTGGGAGAACAGTCACACAGGCCCCGGCTGAAAGTGCTTTGAAATCTACTGCTCTTGGAATTCATTCCTCATTTAAACCAGGATCATTTGCTTTGAGACATTGATATGTATGCAAGCCTCATCAGCCACAGTGGAAAGATGGGACTTTTCATCTTTGTCTGATTCTTCAGAGCAATAGAACAACAAACAATTCTTTATCCACTAGCCTGAAAAATAAGGACAATAACTGTTGTCAAACTGCATATCATCCACCATATCCATTATCAACTTTTAGCAATAGAAACTTCAGATTTCAGCAGGACCCTGGCTGCCCAGCCAGAGAGTACATTTCTTAGCCTCTGTGGCAGCAGTGTGAGACCATGTGATTCAGTTTTTAAAAATAAGAAAAGAACATAAGTGATGTGTGTAACATCTGATTCATATGCTCTTAAAGGAAACTGCTCATCCTCCGTTGAGTCTCTTCTTCTCGTGGATAAGAATGAATTTGTGTTGGGTAGCAGTTCACTTTCAGTTTAAAAGATAAGAAAGACAGTGGTGGGGATAACAGAACAGTAACAGAGAAGGAACCTGGGTCCTTAGATGACCTTGGGAAACAAAGTTATCCTACCTCCATCGACTGCCTACAAGCTTGGATGTTTATAGAGAGCCAGATCTTCTATCTTGTTTAAGCTGCTGCTATTTTGGTCTCTGTTACAATAAATACAGCAATTTACATGGACAAGGGACCTTGAAGTTTGCAAAGCACTTTCTCTTGTATGTTTTATCTCTTAGCTTCACAAGACAAGCAGATAGAGTACACAGATGAGGCAGTGATCAGATCCTCTACTTGACAGGCGGATCGAGAGAGGCCATACCTTTTGAATTCAGATATGCAGCCACATTTTAACCCAGGTATTCTGACTCCTTCTCTAGTGCTCCTTTTACTATAACATTGCCTCTTGGTCCTTGGAAACCTTAAGACATAGTCCGATATGTACATGAGAGGGGCATCTCTGTTTGTGAAGACTCTTGCTGTTTTGATGGCCTAAGCATCCCCATCTAGCACTCTCCTCTCCTTTCCACCTCCTACGGATCATCCTACAAACAACAAAAAAGCAACTCCATAAAACGGGGTTTTTAGAAATGGTTGATGGACTTACTTAATATCAGAACTGCCAAGGTTATAGGGGAAAGGGGAGTTGCAGTGGGAGGAGTATTTATTAACGACATTGTTTAGAATTGTCAGCACAGGGTAATAAAAAGCAGAACAACTTTTAGTCAGTTTTATTATTGTTTTTAAATTCTCTGCAGACAATGATCCCCCTATTACCTGTACCCTCTTTGTGCCTGCACCTTGTATGGACTTCTTCCGTCATCCGCTCTTTAGTATGCCACAAAAAACTAGTAATGAAGGAAAGCAAAATCATAAAATGCAAAGTCCAATGGACTCTTGCCGTGCTCTCTTTGATATGTATACATGTCCAGGAAATGGCTGGGGTGTTTGTACCAATTGTCGCCTGTTACATTTAGAAAAGCTTCTGTAAAGAAAAGGAAAGCTTGTCTGTTTCCTTGGGTTTTTCCTACCCTCTTATTTCCATAGTTACAAGAGTTGGTTCTGTGCATTCTTTTTAAAGCTGGCATCTTGCCCAACTCAAATTGATTATAAAGGTTGGGAGGGACAGTTGAGATCTGCAGCTTGATTCCCCAGTAAGTTGGCTGTTAAGAACGATAGCGTTGACAGCTGAGACAGCCTGCAGATGGGAGGGCAAGGCTGGAGATTCCCCTGTTTATTACGGAGCCACTGAATGACTCACTAGGTTGGGCTCTTCCTTGGAGGAACACAGAAAGATTAATGCCTGAGTACCTAGGAGAAATCAGTGAAAAGGTTCTCTTCTCAAAGGTTTTACAGTAGGGTTGCCAGATTAAATATAGGACACCAGGTAAATGTGCATTTCAGATTAACAGCAAACACTTTTCTTGTGTGTAAATATGTCCCCAAATATTTCATGGGACACACTTATACTGAAAACACAGGTGCTCAGTTGTATTTGCATTTCAGAGAAACAAGGAATAATGTTTAATAATAAGCATGTCCCATGAAATATTCGGGACATGCTTGTAATTAATGTTATTTCTCGTTGTTTTGGAATGGTAATGTTTTACAGGGAGGTGGGAGGGAAGTTTAAGAGGGAAGGGCATATGTATACTTACGGCTGATTCACATTGTACGGCAGAAGCCAATACAACATTGTAAAACAATTATCCTCTGATTAAAAATAAATTTTTAAAAAAGACATACAATAAAAAGTGTTGAACAATAAATTATTCATTTCATTTTTTTAAATTTAATTTCATGTAATATTGGAGTATAGTTGATTTACAATGTTGTGTTCGCTTCAGGTGTATAACAAAGTGATTCTATTATACATATACCCATTCATTTTCAGAATCTTTTCCATGAAATGCAGATTTTAACAGGGCATCCTATATTTTTATTTGCTAAATCTGGTAGTCCTACTTATAGAAATCTGGCTAGATTGTATTAAATGTTCTTTTTCAATTTAGGAATAGCTAACACTGCTTTTCTCTTCTAGGGTTATCCAGGCTGTCGGTTTTGTTTATTGCAGGGTGGAGACACACAGGGGAGAAGGTCAAAGGGAAAGAGACTGGGCTGGAGGACAGGAGACTGGGGTCTGAGTCCTGTTCTGCTAGCAAATGGCTGTGTGAATTGGATAAGGCACTTCCCCTGTCTGAGCCTTAGTGTCCTTCTAAGGACGAAATGATTCCATAGTCCTCTGTCATTCCTTGTGTTATAAATATTATGATAGAATTCATTTCCCTGGGAGATAATACAGGTTGGTGCTGTCCAGTACAAATGAAATGCATGTCACGTGTGTAATTTTAAGTTTTCTAGTGGTCACATTATAAAAGCAAAACTAAACAGGTGAAGCCAATAGTATATTTTATTTAACCAGTTATATTAAATATTATCATTTTAATATGTGATCAGTATTCAAATTAGTAATGAGATCATTTACATTCTTTTTTGTATTAAGTCCTCAAAATCTAGTGTGAATCCTTACAGCACACCTCAGTGGAGACTAGCCACATTTAAAATAGCAATAGCCACATGTGGCTACTGTACAACACAGGTATAGACTAAATAAATAACTAGATAGATAAACAGATAAATAAATAAATTTTAGCAAGTTAGACAAATTCAGAAGTGAGCACTCTGTAGTGGGTTATAGAGGTAACTTAGGCTATTGGGGAACATATTCATAAACTTTTAAAAATTAATATACAGTTGATCCTGATTATTCATGGATTCTATATTTGTGAAATCACCTACTCACTAAAATTTGTGACCTCCAAGTGAATACTTGTGACACTTTGGTGGCTAGTTGTGAGCATGGCAATTTGCACAGGATAAAACAATTGAGTTGTCCAGAGTACATGCTCCCAGCTGAGGTGGAACAAGAGAGGAAGCTCTGCCTTCTTGTAGTAACTCTCATACTACAAACAAGTGTCCTTTTTATGATCTGTTTCATGCCAAATTTTTGTGGCTTTTGTGAGTGATTTCACTGTTGAAAATGCCCCCCAAACATCGTGGTGAAGTGCTGTCAAGTGCTTCTAAGTGAAAGACGGCTGTGGAGAAAATACATGTATTAAACGAGCTTTGTTCAGAAATGAGTTAGAGTGCTGTTTGTCCCAAGCATTTACTATTCATGACTCAACGTATATTAATTGAAGTGTCTTTAAACAGAAACACACGTAAGACAAAGTTATATATTGATCCAAAAATGTGACCAGAGGCTCTCAGCTGGGGCTGATGGTTCAATATGCACCTATTCAGTGCCCGTGGAGATGTTGTAAAACAGAGCTGTCACGAATAGTGAGAATCGACTGTACTCTATTGTTTAGAATAGTTTTAGATTTATGGAAAAGTTGAGCAGGTAGTACAAAGATTTCTCATACACCTACCTCCTGCACCCAGTTTCCTCTGTTACTGACACTTTAGTATGTTACAATCGGGCTACCCAGGTAGCTCAGGGATAAAGACTCCATCTTCAACACAGAAGACACAGGAGACCTGAATTCAATACCTGGGTTGGGAAAATCCCCTGGAGGAGGGCATGGCAACCCACTCCAGTATTCTTGCCTGGAATATCCCATGGACAGAGGAGCTTGGCAACGTATGGTCCATGGGGTTGCAGAGTTGGACAGGACTGAAGCAACTGGGCACAGATACATTTGTTTCAATTAATGAATGAATTTCAATACATCATTATGAACTAAAGACCATACTTTATTCAGATTTCCTTTGCTTTTGCTTGATGCCCTATCTCTGGCTATCAGGATAGCATGTAGTTATCACATTTCTCTGGGTTCCTCTTGGCTGTGCTGGTTTCTCAGATGTTGCTTGTTTTTGATGACCCTGACAGTTTTGAGGGGGACTGGTGGTATTTTGTTGGATGCCCCCCCACACACACACGTTGAGATTTGGCTGATATTTTTCTCATGATTGGACTGGAGTTATGGGTTTGAGGAGGAAGACCATGATAATAAAGTGTTATTTTCATGATATCTTATCAACAGTATATACTATCAACATGATTTATCACTGTTTATATTGTCCTTGATTAGTTGGCTGGAGTTGTTTTCAGAGCCTCTCTACTGTAAAGCTGGTGTTTTCCCCCTTTCCATACTGTCTTCTTTAGAAGGAAGTCACTCTGCACAACTCGCACCTAAGGAGTGGGGAGTGAGGCTCCACCTCCTTTAGGGAGAGTATCTACATAATTTATTTGAAATTCTTCTGCACAGGAAACCTGTCTGTTCTCCTCATTTATTGAGGTATTAGATCATTATTGGTATCAGTAGGGTTTCAGGGATATGTATTTTACATTTTGAATTATAATCCCGTACTACTTTATATATTTCAGTTCAGTTCAGTCGCTCAGTCGTGTCCGACTCTTTGCAACCCCACGAATCACAGCACGCCAGGCCTCCCTGTCCATCACCAACTCCCGGAGTTCACTCAAACTCATGTCCATTGAGTCGGTGATGCCATCCAGCCATCTCACTCTCTGTCGTCCCCGCCTCCTCCCACCCCCAATTCTTCCTAGCATCAGAGTCTTTTCCAGTGAGTCAACTTGACGCACGAGGTGGCCAAAGTATTGGAGTTTCAGCTTTAGCATCAGTCCTTTCAATGAACACCCAGGATCGATCTCCTTTAGAATGGACTGGTTGGATCTCCTTGCAGTCCAAGGGACTCTCAAGAGTCTTCTCCAACACTACAGTTCAAAAGCATCAATTCTTCGGCAATCAACTTTTTTCACAGTCCAACTCTCACATCCATACATGACCACGGGAAAAACCATAGCCTTGACTAGACGGACCTTTGTTGGCAAAGTAATGTCTCTGCTTTTTAATATAGTATCTAGGTTGGTCATAACTTTCCTCCCAAGGAGTAAGCGTCTTTTAATTTGTTGCTTAAATTATTCCAACTTTGGCCACTGGGAGCTTTTTCACTTGACTGCTGTGACCCATTGACATAACCCCATCGGTGTGTGTGTGTGTGTTTGTGAGCACTTCTTTCCTTTTTGGCTCTACAAGATACCCAGACTCGTATTGTGCATTTCCTGTCCCAGCCCTAGAGTCTGCCATTTCTCCCAAGAGCCCTGGTTCCTTTTATTGGAGAATAGTGTTAGAAACCAAAATCCAGTCACTAGGCTTTGTTGTTACTGGGGTGTTGTTTCTTTTGGGCCCTCTCAGCAGACAGAGCAGTGTGTATACTAACCCATGCATATATATATATCTATAAATATTTCTTTATATATCTATCAGTATCTGTATTAAGCTAAACATGAATTTGTATTCATGTCTCCATCATTCTAGCCTCCTCCCCTTGCTGATCTGTAAATTTCTACTCCAACAGTGGGAAACCTGGATCCTGCCATCTGCCATCCATTTGCAGTGAACCTATATAGAAGTATTAGCTAGACATGAATATCATAGGCTTTTATGAAGCACATTTATTTCCACTATGAAAATAGTACATGTTTAACAAAGAAAATTTGAAAACTAGATACAGATTGGGAGAGAGCATCAAGAGTAGGCTCCCACACCCAGACACAACCTTTGATGATATTTAGGCTTATTTCCTTTCTCACTGGTCCTTAATTCAGTCAAACTTTCCCCACACCCCTTGAAGTTGCTCTCTGCTGATTTCGTCATGTGTTCACAGGCTGTCACTAGCTACTGAAATGAGAGCAGAGCTAGCTTTTTGGGCACCGAGCACAGAGATCCCAGGAGAATTCGTGATTCTAGATGGTTTAACCATAAAGTGAGAAGTGAGCAGAAGATGAGAACAGAAAATGGAATGTGGCACGTAGGGGAAAGAAACAGGGGAAGTTTGAGTGGAGGTAAGGTCAGCATGGGATGGTTTCTCCGACAGGCTGTGACTTAGCTAAGCAACATAAAAGTTTCTTGATGTTTTAGCACAAAACAAAGCAAAAGACCAGATGCTCTCTTACTGCATGGCCTTGTATATGACACTTGACCGCTCTGGGGTTTAGTTTATGCAAACTGATGATGTTAGCCCAATTGTTTCAAAAGTGTCTTCTATGATCCTATGACCTATGAACTGTAGAATGGTAATGAGCACTTCCAGAGCCCTCAGAAAAGCCTCCTGTTACATATCTTGATCAGGCTGGTGGTTACACAGATGTGTTTACTTTGTGAAAATTCTTTGAGCTGCACACTTACGACTTGTGCACTGTCTTTATGCATGTTATCCTTCAATTTTAAAAGTTTATGAAGGAAAATAAAAAAGCCTGTCACCTGACCCACTCCTATTCAAATAGGGAGCCTCACATAGCTTTTTAGAGTCCAAGAGTCATAGAAATGGCAGAGTCCAGAGATGGCAGCCAGGAAACCATGAGCGACCAATGAAGAGGTCCCACAACTTCATTCCAGCTCCCACAAGGCCACCTGTACTGCCCTTCCTTCAAGGTGTAACTGCAAGATCAAGATCACTATGGCTCTCATTTAATTTCTCAGTTCCTCCATCCATAAAACAAAGGTGATAATAATAATGCCTATTTCTTAGCATTTTGTGGAGATTAAATAAGTCAAAACATATAAAGTGTTTAGAATACTGCCCCCTAACTACTGAGTGCTCAGTAAACATTTGTTAAATTGATGGTGAAGATGATGATAATTTTCACAAGTATTCTTAAGACAACATGACCCAAGGCAACCAGAGTGACTCTGTTACTTTCAAACAAGAGTCTAGTTATTTTAACTGGTATTTTAAGTCCAAAGTGTATGGATTAAAATTAAATCCATGCTGCCCTTACCTCCACTCAGACTTCCCTTCCAAATACAGTCTAGTGTCCTCTCTGGAAGCTCTGTAAGGTGGTCCTCTAGAGGGCCTCTAAAGTGGTGGGTTGTTTAGTGTCATGGCTATTAGTGGTTTCACCATCATATGAAGGGAGCCTGTGGATGTTTTAGGCACTAGAGATCTTATGGAGAGCTAGAAGCACAGAAACTTTACAGCAAGGATGATCTGAGCAGTGAAGAAGAAAGACATGCTAGGTATACAGATGTGAATGTGAAATGCAAAAATAAGTTTTAAGATGAATGGTAAACTGAAAATGTGTGTTCAATTGATACAGTATTCTTGTTTTTAATTGAAGTATAGTTAGCTTACAGTATTATATTATTAGGGCTTCCCTGGTGACTTAGTGGTAAAGAATCTACCTGCAATGCAGGAGATGTGGGTTTGATCCCTGGGTCAGGAAGATACCCCAGAGAAGGAAATGGCAACCCACTCCAGCATTCTTGCCTGGGAAATCCCATGGCCAGAGGAACCTGGAGGGCTATAGTCCATGGGTTCACAAAGAGTCGGACACAACTTAGTGACTAAACCACCACCTCCACCAGCACCATTACATTATTCAAGTATATAACATAGTGATTCAATATTTTTATACGTTTGAAAATAGTCACCATTATCAGTCTAGTTACCATCTGTTGCCATACAAAATTATTGACCATATCCTCTGTGCTGTATATTATATCCCATGACTTTTTTATTTTATAACTGGAAGTTTGTATCTCTTAAACTCACTCACCTATTTCACTCCTCCCCCCAACCCCTTCCCTCTGGCAACCACTTGTTTGTTTTCTGTACCTATGGCTCTATGTTTTGTTATATTTGTTCATTTTTTGTATTTTTTTAAGATTTCATATATAAGTGAAATCATTCAGTATTGTCTTTTTCCATCTGATTTCTTTCATCTAGCATAATGTCTTCTTAGTCAATTCATGTTGTCTTAAATGACAAGAAATTATTCTTTTTATGGTCGAGTAATACTCCATTGTGTGTTTTTATATGTGTACAACACACACACACACACAAAACATCTTTCTTATCCATTTATCTAATGATGGGCACTTAAGTTGCTTCCATATCTTGGCTACTTTAAGTAATGCTGCAATAAACAGGGGTGCATATGATATAGAATTCTAATATATGTCCTCCTCCACTGAAACCCTGACATCTTGAAACTTGCCAAAATGCCAAGTTGCCAGGAACTCTGGGAGAAGATAATTATCTTAGCCTAGGTTCCTCCAGAGCCTGACTCTGAAACAGAGACTCAAGCACGCAAAGCTGATTGGAGAGTTGTTCTGAGGAAACACAGTAGGAAAGCCGGAAAGTGAAACAAGGAAGCAAATGCTATGCTATGCTAAGTCACTTCAGTCGTGTCCGACTCTGTGTGACCCCATAGACGGAAGCCCACCAGGCTCCCCCGTCCCTGGGATTCTCGAGGCAAGAACACTGGAGTGGGTTGCCATTTCCTTCTCCAATGTGTGAAAGTGAAAAGTGAAAGTGAAGTCGCTCAGTCGTGTCTGACCCTTAGCGACCCCATGGACTGCAGCAAAGGCTGCCAGTAAAGGGTGTGGTATTGAGCCAATTATCACTGTGGGTAACTGGTGTTAATTCCCCAGCACTTCTGGCCTGCCACATGGGAGGGCAGTGCAGACTTCAGGGGCCAGTAAAGCAAAGAAATGCAGGTTCTGGCAAGTGGAAGTCAGGCTGGAATGCAGTGAAGTGGTAAGGACCAGGGGACACAGGCCAAACCCTGGCAGTGTCTGCTACAATAACCCAGGCCTTATTTGAAGTTGTGGCCACGTCTGCATTTCTGGGAATCAGGTGATTGCCTTACAAGCCATACTGACAAGCCACGATTTGTCATTTTGCAAATCATTTGGGTTGAGACAAATATGATGGTTCTCCTAAAATGGTAATTGAGTTTTCCTGGAAACCAACCCAGGTTTGTTTATATGCCACTTGGATGTTGCAGCACATAGCACATGCAGATCTTGAACATCTTGAAAAAGCAGTACAGGGACCCAGCACAAGTCTGTTCACAGACCTGCTCAGAGGACACCAAATGGTGTGTTATTTCCTCCTCTCAACTGCATGTCACCAACAAAGGAACCCTACATGCTGGAAGCGATGCTTTTTGGAGATCTCTCAGCAGGCTACAGACGTGAGATTTGTCAGTGACAGGTCTGGCATCCTTTCTGCAGTGTGTCAGTGGCACGGATGAATACTCAGGATGGGGAAGGTTGCTATTTTAATTTACATGCTATTGCTACCCGTTTTGGCTGGCTTACCCAGAATGCCCCAGATACCTATTTGAATGGGAAGTGTTCCATATTTGCAAGACAGACCATCTTGTGGAAATTGGTGTTTTGTCACTCTCCTGAACAGTGTGAAGTTAGGAAAATGGCTTGTGTATCTTGTTTGTGTTATAGAATTCTGGCATTTTTTTACTCCCTGTCTTTCTTTCTTATCAGCATCTTTCTTAAGGGAGCTGAGAAAAGCCAAAAGGATCCTTTTTACCATTTTTTTCAAAACCATTCAAAATGGAAAATACAACCTTCTGTTACACACCTTAATTATTATTTCAGTTTTGTTTTTGAGAATGTCTTCTTTTTATTTTTCTCTTGGAATATTGATAAAATAAACAAAAGTGATCCTTTGTCCAAAGCCCAATGTGATGGTCTGATTTGCTTGAGATATTTACTCTTAGAAGCCATATAATTTCTTTTATAGTCTCTTATTTTTGTTACATATTCCTATGAATTATTGAATTATCACATTTTTCTTCATTTTTATATATGAATTTTGTTTATAGAACACTCAAATTGCTGTATATAATATATATGCATATTTAAAATGATAAAGAGAAGCATTCAAAACCCAAAAAGAATCTCATATAATTGCAGTGATATAATATAATACAATAGAAGTGCAATTTATCCCAAGGACATCTTTGGCAGAATGCAAAGGTCACTGTTTTCTGACCCTAATTTTCAAGCTACTGTCTGACATTTACATTGTATATCATTAAGAGCATACATAAGTATATTATGTCTTTTGGGGACAAATTTTACATAAATTATGTGTCTTTATGATTTCTTTGCATGATGGGGTAGTCAGTCTATATTAGGAATGTCACATAGATCATCCTCCAACCCCCCTTTCACCCCCATCACAAGAATGTCAGAAGTAAATCAGAATAAAGAGACTGGAGACTGCTTCTGAGACATTCTAAAAAGAATCAACAGCAGACTCCTTCCAACACTAAGACAGACTAAGACCTCTCTCCTATTATTAACACATACTAATACTGTAAAAACATATCCACAGAATTTAAATACATATATGAGCTCAGAAAAGGATAAAAGGGCAATCTCCAAATGCCAGGGAAGAAAGGAATCATAGAGCAGTAAGACCAAACAGCCACCACAGCCGACTGCAAAGTTTTCACTCCCGAATATAGGCTCCAGAGTCTGGGTCTGGGGTTCTAATACATATATGGTATAGGAAACAAGGTTCCAGACCTTGATAATGCAAGGGGGCTGCCATCCAGGTTCTGAAAAGTGGACTGGGAATCTTGCTAGGGAAGCAACCCCAGGCAAGGGAAGTTATGACGGCTCTTGAGGGGAAAGAAGTCATCTATAGAAAATTAAAAACCCAGGACTGCACCCTCCTCAATGCTGAGTTCACATTCACAGAATCTGTATGTCAAGAGGAAACCCAAGCCAAACAACGAACATCAGAACATATCTAGAACCTTTGAAGCCTCCAGAATTCTCAGCTGAAACAAAAGCAAACCAGTCCACAGGTCCATTCTAGTGGCTAGTCCATTCTAGTCCACCTGGTGGCTCACAGAACTCCAGGGGAAAAAACAACCTGCTAAAGAGAAATTGACAGTAAAAGTTTATAGATGTATATAGAATAATGCACCCATTGTGAGGGACAGTTAGAAAACTCAGCAAACAAGAGAATTAGCACCGCAAATTAGATATAATGGATTAATCTTAAAGACACCATAAAATAAGTATATTTTAAATAGTTGAAGACATAAAAGAAATCAAAATGAAAGCCCAAAATAATATCAAAAAATGACCAGAGAGATTTGAATGAGAACAAAGGAGAGTTTCTAGTAATGGAAAATACACAAAAATTAGTCAACAGGTTAAACAGTGGTCAAGACAATGATAAGGGGAGAATTAGTAAGTTAAGGACTTCCCTGGTGGCTCAGATGGTAAAGTATCTGCCTACAATGTGGGAGACCCAGGTTCAATCCCTGGGTCGGGAAGATCTCCTAGAGAAGGAAATGGCAACCCACTCCAGTATTCTTGCCTGGAAAATCCACTGGATGGAGGAACTTGGTAGGCTACAGTCAATGGGGTTGCAAAGAGTCAGACACGACTGAGCGACATCACTTTCCTTTCCTTTAGTAAGTTAAATGATATGTGTGAGGAAATTACCCAAAATGTGGCACAGAGTCAAGGGAGAGAGAAAAAAAAGAGAGATGGAGAGAAAGAGGGAGAGAGAAAGAAATGAACTATGACAGTAAATTAGAGAAAGTTCCAACAGATGTCTAATCAAAGTTGCAGAATGAAAGATTAAAAGGAAATGGAGGGGAAACAATATCCCAAGAGATAATGGCAGAAAATTTTCTAGGAGTAAAAATAAACGTGCATTTTTAGACTAAAAGAACATCATGTCCCAAATAAGATAAAATAAATCCACACATAGAAAACTGCAAAACTACAGAGCATTCCAACAAAGGAAAAAATTCTCAAATGAAACCAGAGAGGGATAAACAAATAGCCTGAAAAGGAACCATGCAGGTTATAATTCAGTCACATGACCAGACCTAACTGCAGTAGAAACTGTGTTCAAAAAGATAAGAACATGACTTTGGGAGACCAGGCACCATCTCTACCTTGTATACATGTGGCCCTCTGTATCCATGAGTTTTGCATTTTTAGATTCAACCACCTATGGATGAAAAAAATATTTGAAAACAAATTCCAGAAAGTTCCCAAAAGCAAAACTTGTGCCCTGGCAACTGTTTACATAGCATTTACATTTTATTTACAACTAACTATTTACATAATATTTGCATTGTGTTAGGTATTATATGTAATCTAGAGATGATCTAAAGTATATGCGAGAATGTGCCTAAGTTATATGGAAATACTGAGCCGTTTTATATAAGATACTTGAACAGCCATGGATTTTGGTATCTATGGGGTTCCTGGAACGAATCCCCTGCAGATACTGAGGGCTGACTTAATTATCACCTTCTGAGTGTTGAATTCAGACCTACGGGAGAAGGGAGGAAGAACGGTGCTCTTGGGAAATGAAGCCTCTCCAACTATCCTCAAATCATGAAAATCACTACACAAATTACAGGAACTTTCTTTTGGCTTTACTGTTGTAAGTGGTGGTGAAGGAATTCTCTCACCCAGACTGAACATAACATGTTCTAGAAATGAATCTTGTCCAACTTAAGCTCACAGAGGAAGCTAAAAATTTGGGTTTGTTTTGCAAACATTGAGCTAAGCCCCAGGCCAATGCCCCCAAAGTAACCAGTGTCTCATTTGTGTGTGACACATAACAGAAACTCAGCCAAAGCCTATTGAACACATTCATTGATTCTTACATTCAACAAATATTTACTGAATGGTTACACTGAGCCATTGTTCTAGATCTGCCCTGTCCAGTACAATAGCCATGTAGCTATTAAATTAACTAAAATTAGAAACTTAGTCACACCAGCAACATTTCAAGTGTTCAACAGATACATGTGGCTGGTGGCTATCACATTGGACAGCACAGATATAGAATATTTCAATCGTCACAGAAAGTTCTATTGGAGAGTACTGTTCCAGATGCTGGAAGTCAGTAGTATACGCAGCAAACACACTTTCTGTCTTCATGAAACCTAAATATCAGAATGTAATAAGTTTATGGGGAAAAATTAAGCAACAATGGAAAATAGGGAGTAGGAGTGAAGACATGGAGGGGAAGTAGTTATAATTTAAAATACAGTAATCTGGGAAGCTCTTACTGAGAGAGACTGTATTAGTTAACATAATGCTAGCTGATATAACCTGCTGCTGCTGCTAAGTCACTTCAGTCGTGTCCGACTCTGCGTGACCCCATAGACGGAAGCCCACCAGGCTCCCCCATCCCTGGGATTCTCCAGGCAAGAACACTGGAATGGGTTGCCATTTCCTTCTCTGATGTGTGAAAGTGAAAAGTGAAAGCGAAGTTGCTCAGTCGTGTCCGACCCATAGCAACCCCACGGACTGCAGCCTACCAGGCTCCTCCATCCATGGGATTTTCTAGGCAATAGTACTGGAGTGGCTTGCCATTGCCTTCTCTGAGCTGATATAACCTATAAGCCCTCAAATCTCAGTGGTGAAACACAGTAGTATATTTCTTGCTCCGGTCAAGGGCTCTAGGAAGAGACTGTGGAATCAGATGGAATCTGTTCCTTGTGGTCATTCAGGGCCACAGGCTAACAAAGGATAACAAAGGATCCATAATACGTAACTTCCACAGTTGCCCTGGGCATTACCCTCAACTCAGTAGATGGGAAAAGAGAAAGAATGGAGTGTTGTTGAAGAGGTTTCTGTGGTCTGTGGATCAGGCCTGGAAATGGTGTAATCATTTTCACTGGCATTCACTTGGCCAAAACTTAACCACATGTAGGGTGACCAGCTGTAGCTGTTTGATCATTATTGAAGGTATTCCTGCAGTATGGGGCTTTCAGTACTCAAATTACAGGCATTCTAGGATGAGTCAGCCACCTTAGTGCATATCCTTACCTAGATGCAGCAGAAACTATTCCACTTTCTGCACTATGGAAGGGGAACACAAATTTTGGTGAGCAGCTAATGTCTGCCATAGCAACATTTCCCTCAAAGAACTGAGCAAGTCAGCATGCAGATCTGGGAGGAGGAGAGAAGAATATTTTAGCCAGAAGGGACAGAAAATGCAAAGGCCCTAAGGGAGTGTATCTGGCACAGAAGATGGGAAGTAGAGCAAAGAGGGCCAGTATGGCTGGAATAGAGTAGATGAGGTAGAATATCCCAGGGTATTCTTCCAAGTGCACATTCATCCACCAGTAACCCTCTTGAGATGTGATTGTTCACTGTCATCCAGTTAGCCGTAATTTGTTTATAAAGAAATGATGTAGATCTTGGCTAAGTCCTTTGCTGAAATCCAGATACACAGTGTATGATCTTTCCTTGTTTAATAGTTTGACAGCCCTACCAATAAAACTAACTGGTAATAAACTAACAAAATTTAAGTTTCAAGGCCCTTCACTTGCACACCTTAGCAATGTGTTCAGATGGCATGTATTTTTTGCAAGATTTGTAAAAATAAGATGTTGTGACCACAGGTGGTTAAGTCCTCAGTCTCAAGTTCTTCCCCTTCATGAATTACAGCCTTGCCATGGTGAAGGGGCTTGCATAATTTAATGAATCTATGAGCTATGCCACACAGGGTCACCCAAGATGGATGGGACATAGTGAAGAGTTCTGACAAAACATGGCCCACTGGAGCAGGAAATGGCAAACTACCTCAGTATTCTTGCCTAGAGAACTCCATGAACAGTATAAAAAGGCAAAAGGATATGAAACCTGCAAATGAGCTACCACCACCTTCCAGGTTGGAAGGTATCCAATATGCTACTGGGGAAGAGCAGAGGGCAATTAATAATAGCTCCAGTCATATATGGATGTGAGAGTTGGACTGTGAAGAAGGCTGATCGCCGAAGAATTGATGCTTTTGAACTGCGGTGCTGGAGAAGACTCTTGAGAGTCCCTTGGACTGCAAGGAGATCCAACCAGTCCATTCTAAAGGAGATCAGTCCTGGGTGTTCATTGGAAGGACTGATGCTGAAGCTGAAACTGCAATACTTTGGCCACCTCATGCGACGAGTTGACTCACTGGAAAAGACTCTGATGCTGGGAGGGATTGGGGGTGGGAGGAGATGGGGACGACCGAGAATGAGATGGCTGGATGGCATCACCGACTCGATGGACATGAGTTTGAGTGAACTCCGGGAGTTGGTGATGGACAGGGAGGCCTGGCGTGCTGTGATTCATGGGATCGCAAAGAGTCGGACATGACTGAGCGACTGAAATGAACTGAACTGAACTGAACTGAAGAATGAAGAGGCTGGGCCAAGGTGAAAATGATGCTCAGTTATGGATGTGTCTGGTTGTTAGAACTGGACATGGAACTACTGTCTGGTTCAAAATTAGGAAAGGAGTACAAGGCTGTATATTATCACTCTGCTTATTTAACTTATATGCAGAGTATGGAGGCTTCCCTGATAGCTCAGTTGGTAAAGAATCCACCTGCAATGCAGGAGACACCTGAGTTCAATTCCTGGGTCTGGAAGATCCACTGGAAAAGGGATAGGCTACCCACTCCAGTATTCTGGCCTGGAGAATTACATGGACTGTATAGTTCATATGGTCGCAAAGAGTCGGACTAGACTGAGTGACTTTCACTTCACTTCACTTCATGCAGAGTACATCATGTGAAATGCTGGGCTGGATGAAACACAAGCTGGAATCAAGATTGCTGGGAGAAATATCAACAACTTCAGATTTGCAGATGATACCATTCTAATGGTAAAAAGCAAAGAGGAACTAAAGAGCCTCTTGATGAGGGTAAAAGAGAAGAGTAAAAAAGCTGGCTTGAAACTCAACATTAAAAATCTAAGATCATGGCACCTGATCCCATCACTTTGTGGCAAATAGAAAGGGAAAGAGTGGAAACAGTGACAGATTTTATTTTTTCTTGGGCTCCAAAATCACTGTGGAAGGTGACTGCAGCCACGAACTTAAAAGATGCTTGCTCCTTGGAAGAAAAACTATGACAAACCTGAGCAGCGTATTAAAGAGCAGAGACATCACTTTGGCACCGAAAGTCCATATAGTCAAAGCTATGGTTTTTCCAGTAGCCATGTATGCATGTGAGAGTTGGGCCATAAAGAAGGCTGAGTGCCGAAAAATTGATGCTTTTGAATTGTGGTCCTGGAAAAGACTCTTGAGAGTCCCTTGGACAGCAAGGAGATCAAACCAGTCCATCCTAAAGGAAATCAACCCTGAATATTTATTGGAAGGACTGATGCTGAAACTGAAGCTCCAATACTTTGACCTGATGCAAAGAACCAACTAACTGGAAAAGACTCCAATGCTGGGAAAGATTGAGGGCGAGAGGAGAAGGGGATGGCAGAGGATGAGATGGTTAGATAGCATCACTGACTCAATGGACTTGATTCTAAGCAAACTCCAGGAGATAGTGGAATATAGAGGAGCCTGGCTGCAGTCCATGGGGTCATGAAGTCAACAACTCAAGTTTTTACTTCCCCTCATACTTCCCTTCAAGTCTGGTCGTCTTGAAGTGGCCATCTACATTTTTGAAATCAGGCTGAAGGTAATTTGAGTTGAGATTACACTTAGTGTACTCTTTAGTTCAGTTCAGTTCAGTCGCTCAGTCATGTCCAACTCTTTGCGACCCCATGGACTGCAGCACACCAGGCTTTCCTGTCCATCACCAACTCCTGGAGTCCACTCAAACTCCTGTCCATCGAGTGAGTGATGCCATCCAACCATTGTATCCTCTGTTGTCCCCATCTCCTCCTGCCTTCAATCTTTCCCAGCATTAGGGTCTTTTCTATTGAGTCAGTTCTTCACATCAGGTGGTCAAAGTATTGGAGTTTCAGCTTCAGCATCAGTTCTTCCAATGAATATTCAGGACTGATTTCTTTTAGGATGGACTGGTTGGATCTCCTTGCAGTCCAAGGGACTCTCAATAGTCTCCAGCACCACAGCTGAAACATGTATGTTGTCATATGTGAAACGAATCACCAGTTCAGGGTCGATGCATGTTACAGGATGCTCGGGGCTGGTGTGCGGGGATGACCCAGAGGGAGGATAAAGGGAGGAGGGAGGTGGGAGTGGGGTTCAGGAAAGGGAACTCATGTACATCCGGGGCGGATTCATGTCAATGTATGGCAAAACCAACCAATATAATATTGTAAAATAATTAGCCTCCAATAAAAAAAAAAAATCAATTCTTTGGCACTCAGCTTTCTTTATAGTCCAAGTCTCACATCCATACATGAGTACTGGAGAAACTTTGACTAGACTGACCTTTGTTGGTAAAGTAATGTCTTTGCTTTTTAATATGCTGTCTAGATTGGTCATAACTTTTCTTCCAAGGAGCAAGTGTCTTTTAATTTCATGGCTGCAGTTTCACCATCTGCAGTGATTTTGGAGCCCCCCAAAATAGTCTCTACTGTTTCCCCATCTATTTGCCATGAAGTGATGGGACCAGACCAGATGCCATTATCTTAGTTTTCTGAATGTTGAGCTTTAAGCCAACTTTTTCACTCTCCTCTTCTACTTTCATCTAGAGGCTCTTTAGTTCTTATTCACTTTCTGCCATAAGGGTGGTTTCATCTGCGTATCTGAGGTTATTGATATTTCTCTAGGCAATGTTGATTCCAGCTTGTGCTTCAACCAGACTGGCATTTTGCATGATGTACTCTGCATATAAGTTAAATAAGCAGGGTGGCAATATACAGCCTTGACATACTCCTTTCCTCCCACTAAGTGTACTCTTAGTGGGAGGTATTTATGTGGGTTCACAGTGACTTGGGTGTTTAGTTTATTGCTGGCCATTCCGTTTTAACAGTGACTCTGGAATCCTTCTGCTATCCACTGTGCCAACACATGCAGTGTTGTGACATGAAGACTCAAGATGCATATAACTCCTGGCCATATTGACATATCAGTTGGACCTATAGCACCTGGTACCAGAGATATGTGAGTAGTGGACAAGAAAGAAGGTTTGGAAACTTTGATAGCTTGATGCTGTAGAAGAGTCTTCCTATCAACAGACACAAGTGGAGGATTCCATTCCCATTGATACCTAAACAAAATAGGAGTTCTTCTGACAGTAATGTACTGGATGTGCTGGGTTGAATAGTGTCCCCCTGATCTCGTGTCTACCAGGAAACTCAAAATGTGACCTTATTTGGAAATAGAGTCCTTGCAGTGTAACTAAGTTAAGATGAGGTCATACTGGATTAAAGTGGGCCCTACGGTCAATGGCTGGTGTCCTTAAAAGAAGAGGAGAGAGACTCAGAGACACACAGAGAAGAAGGCCATGTGAAGACAAAAGGCAGAGGTTGGAGTGATACTGCCACAGGCCAAGAAACACCAGGAGCCATGGGGAGCTGGGAGAGAGCACAGTCCTGCTGACACTTGATTTTGGACTTCTGGCCAAATTTCTGTTATTTTAAGTCACCCAGTGGATTGTAATTCATTAGGAAATGAATAGACTTAATAAATGCAACATTTGCAATTGTAAGCACATGATGTGTCTTTTTTCTTTTATTAATTGGAAGAAATAGAAATAGAATTCTTGTGCATATTTGCACAATCTTGTAGCAATACTATAAGGAATAAGCATGTATGAGTTGCATGTTATATACGTCCCAGATATCAGTAACAAAAAGGCATATTTCAATTGGCCATGATGAAAGTAATATTGAATTATTTCTATTATTTCTATAGAAAATGATATTATAAAGTTGTGACATGAATATGTGATCAAAGAGGATCCAGCACAAAATGGGAGGAAAAAATATTATAGATATATTTCAAGAAGTTAATTAATACAAAATACTCTTATTTTTATTTATTTTTGTTTGGTATATTTATCACCTTTTTAATTTATAATTTGTTGCAAGTTTTATTCTCTTTCCAAGTATATATTTATGTTTGTACCTAATTTTGCATTTGCTATTTTGTATGCTTTTTAAACCATCTTCCCTCACCAAATTATATAAAACTTCAGCCCCGCTCCCCAAAAATCTGGTCTGTCCTTGGGCATGAAAAACTGACTCCAGTTTTTGCATCAGCATCTGCTCACAGCATGGTTTTCAGAAGTCTACTAGCAATTTAAGCCTTCTGGAAGCTTATATCCTAAGCGAACCCAGTAATCTCTAGATTTACAACTATCCTGCACAAAAAGGATTTTCATGAGATCGTGTAAACAGCTTGAAAATTGCTTGGACTTCTTGTGGTTTTTGAACAGCAGTTCAAATGGCGTCTTGGGTGGGACAAAAGTTTGGTGTTCCAGACTGTCCTGTGTGCTGCAGAACGTTTGGCATCCTAGATCCTCTGCCCACTAGATGACAGCAACAGGCTCCATCTTTGACAATAAGAATCAGCCTCAAACGTCTCCAAATTTCCCCTGGGCTTCTTGTGGGCAAGAAGTACTGACCCCATTGAGAACCTCCGGATAGTTAGCCCTGAGATATTCTTTGTAAATCCCATTTTATCCAGTTTTAAAATCAAATGAGATTAAATTCAAGTTAGAATTTAGTGTAAGGGCAAGACCTCTTGCTCTATATCTCACTTAGGGGGCAGACCCTTTCCAGCATTTCCAAAGCAGCCCCACTCACCTGCAAGTGAAGCCCAGGAAGCCTCTTGGAAAGATTCCCCAGATGTGTGGTTCTGACATCTACTGAAATTTGAGAACACTGGTTCTAGAATTATGGTGATATTTTCCCCCAGGGGACACTTGGCAATGTCTGGAGACGTTTTCGATGTTGACAACAGGGGAGCGGGCACTATTGGCATCTAGTGGGTGGAGGCCAGGGGTGCTGCTGAACACCCCACAGTGCACAGGACAGCCCCCTGCAGCAGAGAAGGAGCAGGCTGCAATGGCAGTGCCGCTGAGGTTGAGAAAGCCCGATCTAGACATTAGGTGGGTCCCTGAAGTAGTCTATCTAAGTCCCACTTTAATAAATCAAGTTGTATTTTGACAGCATTGAGAGACTTGGGTCCACCAAACTCTCTGGCTTTCAACCAGCTGACTTGTCTGGGAACCATAAGCAGCGTGCCTGGGGCATTCCCACCATGCTCTGAATTGTTGGGAGCCCTCTGGCTTTCCTCCCCATCCCTTTCCCACATCTGTCAGGCTAAGCTATACCAGCCCTTCTCACATCCAACAAGGTTGGTCTGAGCCCTCAGTGGGTTCTGGTCTTCCTTAGCCACTCTAGGTAATTTTGCCACAGCCACACTCTAAGTACTCAGCAGACCATCTTGTTTGGCATTCAGGAATCTTCCATTTCCCAGCCTCCCTTGCAGTTAGCTTGGGAGCCACATGACCTAGTACTGGCCCATGAAATGTGGGTAGAAGTGACGCATGGACTTTTCCTGGCTGGCTTGACTCTGGGATAGCAGGGAAGTCATCCAGAATGGTCCTGTCCAGGGAAGCTCACAGTAGCCTTGAATGCTGGTTGGTGAGCCTACCACCAGGGCACAGTAACTCCAGGGCTGAGGGCTGCAAGGTGAGCCCCGGACTGGGCCCTCTGAGGCCCTAGCTAGGCTTCAGGGTATACACAGCCCATGTAAGAGCCAGGAGAGAGGACGCGGGGCCCTGACTGGCTGAGTCCCAGTTTTTCCAGCAGTAGAGACAACAGATTGAACAGGGGCAGAAGGACAGGGTTGTCATTGCTCTTGCAGTCTGTGAGGACCCGAAGACTGTCATGAGGACAGGGCAGGTCTCTGACTCCCTGCCCACCCATCCCTTGAGGATGCTGAGTGGAGGGACTTTTCTCAGATCTTCCCCCCAAGTTTTATTTCTAAAATTGTTAAACATTAAGAAAAGCTGAAAAAATAATACAATTATCACCTATAAACTCTTCACCAAGAGTTCCCTAACATTTCTTCATTATTCTATTATTCTAACATTATTCTCCTCCATCCCAACTTCCTCTCCCCTCCTCTTCTTGCTGAAACATTTGAAAGTAAGTAGCATAATGTGTGTTATAATCCGCCCCTGTCATTAGTCTTTGTGGTGGTTAACTTTGTGTCAACTTGACTGGGCCAAGGGGTGCCCAGATAGCTGGTAAAACATTATTTCTGGGTGTGTGCATCAGGATGTTTCTGGAAGAAGTTAGCCTTTGGATCAGGAGGCTGAGGAAAGAAGATCCATCTCACCATTTTGGCTAGGCATCATCCAATGCCTTGAGGACCTGAAGAGAACAAAAAGGGAAAAGGGCAGATTTGCTCTCTCTGCTTAAGGTGGGACCTCCGTCTTCTGCCCTCAGACATTGGTGCTCCTGTTCTCAGGCTTTTGGACTGACCAGAACTTACACCATGGAGCCCCCCGGCTCTCAGACCTTCAGACTGGGACTGAATTCCACCACCGGCTTTCCTGTCTCTCCAGCTCACTCATGGCAGGTTGTAGGGCTTCCTGGCCTCCAAAACATGTGAACCAGTTTGTGCAGTCTATCCCTTACTGATCTGTTTATCTTCCATATTGCTTCTGTTTCTCTGGATAACCCTGGCTAATACAGATTTTGGTACTGAAAGTAGTATTGATGCTAAGTCACTTCAGTCGTGTCCGACTCTGTGCGACCCCATAGACGGCAGCCCACCAGGCTCCCCCGTCCCTGGGATCCTCCAGGCAAGAACACTGGAGTGGGTTGCCACCTCCTTCCCCAATGCATGAAAGCAAAAACTGAAAGTGAAGTCGCTCAGTCGTGTCCAACTGACTGAGTGACCCCATGGACCGCAGCCTACCAGGCTCCTCCATCCATGGGATTTTCCAGGCAAGAGTCCTGGAGTGGCTTGCCATTGCCTTCTCCAGAAAGTAGTATTAGAGGGACAAAATTTAAAGGATGAGTTTTCTGACTTGGTTCTGGGGTTTCTGGAACTGACTCTTTAATCTAATTTGATTTAAAGATGCTAGTGACTCTATTTCCAGCAGTAAAGAGAGTGAGTGTAATTTTGTCACATATTGCCAAATTCCCCTGCAAACTGGCTATACCATTTTTCACGTTCACTTGCCATGTAAAAGAGTGCCTGTTTCTGTACAGCATTGCCAGCAGAGTGTTTTGTTAAGCTTTGGGATTTTTGCCCAGTGCATGGATGTGAAACGTGTAGTTTTAAGTTATCATGTGTGACACTGAGCATATTTTCTAACTTTTAAGAATCATTTGTTCATATTTTTGTCTGGACTCTTTATACTTGTCCATTTTTTAAAAATTTGCTTTTTGTCTGTTTCTTCTTGATCTTTAAGAGCTCTTTATATATGTGAGGGAGATTAGCCCAGAAAAGGACTTTTTTTAAGCTAGAAAGGAAGTTTTAAAACTGGGGGAGATGCAGACATGATCAATAAAAAGTAGAACTTGCTCTGCTACTTAGCAGGAAGGAACATGAGGATGATTAGGTCAAATACAGAAAAATAAATAGGATAGTTTTAATTTTTTTCCCCACATGAAAGTCTAGTGTGAACAGAGCTGTGATGCACTACATATGGCTGATGCTCAGAAGAGTTTCAAATCAAATGGGCCTCCCCCCTGGACTTCCTGAAAGTGAGACCAGCTGCTGATATATGCAGCAAATGTGCCAACCAGCTCCTTTCTCAAGAACATGATGATGCTGTGATCTCAAAAAGAAAACTCTTAAAGAAAAGACACATTTCTAGTTTTTAGAGACTTTAGCTGGTGCCACAGTTAGAGGATAGCTATTTAACTGTCCCCAAAGCCAGGTGTTTCATAACTAGCACTAACACTGTCTTGGCCCTAATTTGAATTTGAGGGTATGTTTAAAGTAGAAAATAGTAATATAAAAATGTGGAACTCAAACTATTGTCTCTAGATAAACATCTTGCAGCAGTGGTAACTTGAGAATGTTCTGAATTCAGAGTTTCGACACTCTCATGCTGCGTCTGCACGGGTATTCTCTTTGATGGGAAATAAACGCGAGAGGAAAATAAATCAACCACTCTAAGGGAAGGCAGCTTGATTCTTCCTTTGAGTCTTTGCTGTGGCTGAGGGGTTCTCCAAGAAGAGAAGCCTTGGGGGTCCAGGTTCCAGAGAGATTGATTCAGCTGCCAGTCTCAGCCTTAGAAAGAGATGGCAACAGCTCTAGAGGCAGCCCTGCAGGCGTGCTCAGCGGGCTGCTCCATCAGGGAGGGAGAGCAAATGGGAGTAGCCAAAAAAAAGAGGCAAGTGCAGATGGCAAGTATAAACAACCCATTCTAGGGATTCGGGTGAAAAGCAGAGTAGATCAATCATTAGGGCAGTAAGTGGTACCGGGCGTAGAGATGAGGGAGGTGTGTGGTTTTGAAATTCTGAAGCATTTACAGAGGGTTTGTAAGCTGGTACCCATTCTCCTGTACAGAAGGGGAAATCAATGAGAGAAAGGCTAGGGTGAGTCCTTGAGGAGGCACCTACATAGGACCGGCATCGGGGCCTGCAACCCATGCAGGCGCCCTGGTCTGATGCTCAGAAAGGCCCTGTGTTTGATTTAGGGCTCTCTTATCAGTCTTGAAATTCTTGGTAATTTTACCTTTGTGAATAGAGTCTAGAGGAACACGTGCCAGGGGTTGGAGCTTTGGCTCACACACAGTCCTGCTCCTCCACTCCCCTGGGACAGTCTCTTAGACACCTGCTCCTCCTTTGGTGCCCCGGGTCTCACCTGGCTTCCCCGCCAGTCCCTGTCCCTCGAGCTCCCAGCCCTCTCTGCCTGGGAGATGGGGGGGCGCTGGTTTCTGCTGTCTTCCTTCGCTCCCAGTGGGGCACAGGGGCAGAGTGGTGGAGCTTCAGGGCAGACTGTAGTGGCAGCTGTCTTGCCCTGGGATTGGCATTGCCACGGCAGGTCCAGGCAGCTTAACAGGTTGCCTCTTGGCGGGGACACGCCTGTTGCCCACTGTCAGTCTCGGTATGTGGTGTGTGCTGGTGCAGAGGTTTAA
Source organism: Moschus berezovskii (assembly GCF_049115385.1). Classification (NCBI taxonomy): domain Eukaryota; kingdom Metazoa; phylum Chordata; class Mammalia; order Artiodactyla; family Moschidae; genus Moschus; species Moschus berezovskii. Next base: position 17,127,183 of record NC_142488.1, on the reverse strand, counting down.
ACATCCCTGCGGGTCATCCAGCTGCCTCAGATGGGGGAGATAAACCCATGGGAAGCCAGGCTGGACTTCCTCAGAGCTCAGTCCTTCTCTGTGCAGTGGGTCCACATGGAAGCTGGTGGGAGGGGTAACCCAGCAGCCATCAGACCCAAGTGTGAACAGGAAAATGCATGCCCCAAATTTAAACCTTTAACTTTTTTCTTTGCCTCAGTTCAGTTCAATCACTCAGTCGTGTCCGACTCTTTGCAACCCCATGAATCACAGCACGCCAGGCCTCCCTGTCCATCACCAACTCCCGGAGTTCACCCAAACTCATGTCCATCAAGTCGGTGATGCCATCCAGCCATCTCATTCTCTGTCGTCCCCGTCTCCTCCCACCCCCAATCCCTCCCAGCATCAGACTCTTTTCCAGTGAGTCAACTCATCGCATGAGGTGGCCAAAGTATTGGAGTTTCAGCTTTAGCATCAGTCCTTCCAATGAACACCCAGGATTGATCAGCTCCAGAATGGACTGGTTGGATCTCCTTGCAGTCCAAGGGACTCTCAAGAGTCTTCTCCAGCACCACAGTTCAAAAGCATCAGTTCTTCGGCCATCAGCTTTCTTTGCCTAGAGTGACACTAAATAGCAGGTAAAAGTGCCACTTTAAGTCAAGAGAGAGACTGAGGAAGAAAGGAAAAGGCTTTCTGCTTGAGTACCTTTGCTCCTGCTTTCAAACAAGATGGCCCATATTTTCATTTTGCACCGGACCTCACAAATTATGTATTGAATACCTACTCTATGCCAGGCACTGCGCTAGATGTTTCTTGCATCAATGACCTCATCCCGTTCTCCTGTAAAGTGAAACTGAAGTCACTCAGTCGTGTCCAACTCTTTGTGACCCCATGGACTGTAGCCTACCAAGCTCCTCCATCCGTCCATGGGATTTTCCAGGCAAGAGTACTGGAGTGGGCTGCCATTTCCTTCTACAGGGGATCTTCCCAACCCAGGGATCGAACCCAGGTCTCCTGCATTGCAGACAGACGCTTTACCATCTGAGCCACCAGGTAAGCAGCCATTCTCCTGTAGTTCTGCCCTAATGATCCTGTTCTTAGAGCTGAGGAAGAGCATCCTTGCCTGAGCTCAGCACTTAAGGAGGGACAGGAACTCAAGTCCGTCCTTTACCTGAGAAGCACCTTGAAATTCTCCAGACAGCAGAATTGAGCAGTATCATGACTTGAGCCTTTATCTTTAATATCAACTCTTATCACTTTTAGTAGCCCTACCAAATCCTACTCATTCTTAATCTACTAATCCCTAAAGAGTTCTGTTTGTAAGTCTTTCCTTCAAAGCATGTGTAAGTGCTCAGATTTTTGAAGAAGCATAGAGACTTTTGCAGGTGGCTTGGTGTGCAAAAGTTGTTCAATATTTGTAGCTGGAAGAGAGGATGGGAAAGATAGCCTTATCTGCCCTCCCTTCTCTCTGGTGGAATGCTGATAAATATTGAACAACCAGCTCTTCGTAAAAATTAAAAACCTGATTTATAGCATTTGCCAATTTCCATGGTGTAAATCCTCCCGCCATAGCTGATTTCAAGCTACCAAGGTGATAAGGAGCTAGAGAGAAACACACAGTAGGCAGTGCAGTATTGGATAAATACTGTTTCAATCGTACAGACATGAGACATTGAAACCCTCAGGAGCATAGAACATACAAAATATGATCAAGTGAGTAGTGAATGATGAGTGTTGTGTTTAGTGCCTTTCTCTAGTACCTTTGTTTTTAATATAATTTATGGGCTTGCGTGTTTATTCAATTTAATTTTAAACAATGGCTTTTTCAATTCCTATAAATTGAACACTCAGCTCCCGTGAGCTAGTGTGAGTTGGTATACCAACCTGTGAGCCATCTGGGCAGATATGAGTTGGCATGAACAAGCACAAGCCAGCTCCAACACATCACTGCTTCCGGGGAGCCGCACTGGGGAGCAGGGTGAGGTTTGTTTATGCAAGCTCCTGGGAACTGAGTGCCCAAGGAGGTAGGACACGGGGATTCCTGTGTCAGAGCTTTAGCCATGGGCCTGTCCCACTTTCTCCCATCATATCAACTTTCCTTTCCAGTTGCTCTGAAGAGCTTGCTAGATCTTTCTTGTCTGTCCCTTTCTCCGGCTTTCCCCCAGCTATCCATACCCAAGCTCAGAGGGAGTCATTTCTGTCCTGCCCAGAGCTGGAGGACTTCAGAAGGCTACCTCCACGGAGAGCCCTGAGCCTGACCCTGGGGCCAATTTTTCTTCCTGTGTGCACATTCCAGGGCAGAGACAGAACTGCAGAGTGGGAAGGGCCCTGGGAAGCCACCAGCTGCCTGCCCATGTTACAGATCTGGAAATGGAGCCCCAGGGAGTGCAGAGGGCTTGCTCCCAGTCTGCACATGTGTGGACCTCAAGGATCTTGGGCAAGCTGCATGTCTTTCCCCCTATGCAGTCAATCCAGGTGTTGAGAGTCAATTCTCTACCAGGTGCCAGGCCAGGTGCTGCAGACTCACCAGTGACAAGCCTGCCATGGGGTCTGTGTTGGGGGCAGGGAGCAGGAATTCACTTCGGGCATGTTAAAAAAAAAAAGGCAGGGGGACTTCCCCGATGGTCCAGTGGCTAAGACCCTGTACTCCCAATGCAGGGGGTCTGGGTTCAATCTCTGATCAGGGAACTAGATCCCACGTGCCACGACTAAAAAGATCCTGCATACTGAAACTAAGACTCAGCACAGCCAAATAAATAAATATTTAAAATAAGTAGGTAAATAAATAAATGAGAGGCAGGTTCAGACCAACCTTGGTCTGAATCTTGACTGTGCCATTTAGAAGCTGCCTGAAAAGTCACTTCAACACTTGAGCCTTGGCTCCCTCTCTTCTTCTTCGGAGAGTGTAGCACTTTTCTTGGGACATTGTTGTAAGACTTTAACAGGGTGATGTAAGTGTCTGGCCTGTAGAAAGAGCTTACTGTGTGAAAAGAGAAGATAGGCGACCAGGAGACCATGCGGGAGCAGCTGCAGTTTGCCCAGTATCCTGGGCCAGCCTGAAGGCTGCGGGATGGAGGTGTCAGAACCCCCTCGCCCTTCTCTGCCCACACGGACCAGACAGCCTGTCTCCCAGCGCCCCGGGCCCCAGGTAGGCGAGCCTCCTTCTGCCTAACCCTGGGCCCGATCACCTCATCGCTGGAGCAGTTCCCGGCCCCCTCTTCTGGACCACTCAGTGCCTCCTGGGGGTCTCCAGCCCAGGCATCCCTAGCGACGGGCAGCCTGGATGCGGTCTGCTTGACCTTTGTCCTTAACTCCCTTGCTGTGGCCCAGAGGGGTGGACACTAGTTGTGTCTGATTAGGGCAACCAGTGGCCCCAGTGCTGAGCATGAACCCTCTGCCTGCCCTGTCAGAGAGGCACACCCAGTCCTCCGCAAGCAAGAGGTCCGCCTGTGTGCACCTGTGGCATTGACTTCAGAACCCCAAGGAAGCTATATAAGCAGAGATGCAGACACACCTCAGCCGCTCCAGCTGTCCTGAGTCTGATGAGGGCAAGGGGAGCCCCCTGGAGGAGGGATACAGGCTGGAGAGACACTCAGAATGGAGGAAGACTGATGGCGCATCACAGCGGCCTCCTTCGGTGGGCCCCCAGGGTGCTGGTCAGTGTCCAGGGTCCACCACGCATCTATCCCTCACTGCTAAGAGTGTCGACATAAAATCAGAAGCTGTTTCATCCAGGCCCTCACATAGGGCCTGCCAACAGGGAACCACTTCAGACTCTAAAACATGGCTTCCCCTGGGTTCCTCCTGGCATGAGATGCCAGAGTAGACATCTCTGATGGCCTCTAAGCCTTGGCTGTGGCAGTGACAGCAGACAACCTCCCTGGAGAAGTCCTGGGACAGACACCAAGGTTTCAGAGGGCAGGCTGTGAGAGAGAGAGTATGCATGCACAGACTCAGGCTGCCTGCTCCACTCCAGTGGTGCAGAGTGGCTGCTGACCCCTCCAGCACCCTGTGCCTGCAAGGAGGACTCCTTCCATTTTGATATCCAGGCTCTGGAGCCCAGGCGAAGAAGCACTCTGCCATCTGCTTGGCCCCTCTACCTGCACTCCTCTGGACAAGTCTTCTCAGGAGCTACTTGCTGCTCTTCACCCAAAGCAGCGCCACATGACTCACCCTTGGAGTCCTTTGGTGGCTCCTTAGCTTCTTCTTGGGTTGTCTTGAGACATGTAAGGCTGGGGGAAAAGGAACGCTTATTTCATACTGTGGCTACCAGGCAGTGTTGCAAGACCCCAAATGGCAGTGGCTCCCTGCTGGCCACTTCACCTTGGCTTCCTGGGTGGATGGGTGGGGGGTGGTCTTTGCTTCTCTGGAAGACAATGCCTGTTCCCCAAATTATCTCCCCGAGTTACCTCAGGGAGAAACCCACTCACCACTGCCGGGTTTCTCCCTGCGGGAGAGGGTGACCCAAAGAATGTGCATCCTTGCTTGGGTCAGGGATGGAGGCCCGTTTCATGGACATGTGACCTGTGTGGTCACACAGGACTCTGACCTCTGAATGGCACCATGCTTAGCTTAATGTTCTGCTATCGGTGTCTTCAAATTTTTAATAATTTTTGAATAAGGGACCCTGCATTTTTATTCTGCACTGGGCCTCCCAAATTGTGTAGCTGATTCTGCAAGTGGGGATGGTAAAAAGTGTGCACATGATGGGTCAACCTTAGCTAAGAACAGACAGTTCTGAGAATGAAATTAGAACATTCTCTAACACCATATACAAAAATAAACTCAAGATGGAGTAAAGACCGAAATGTAAAACTGGATACTATAAAACTTCTAGAGAAAAACAAATAGGACACTCTGTGGCACAAATCTCAGCAGTATTTTTTGAATCTGTCTCCTAGAGGGGTGGAAGCATAAGCAAAAATAAATGAGACTTAAGAAGCAAGGCCATCAGGTGTAAGGAAGAGAGAGACGTGTTTGTGATTTGAAGAAACAAGATACAGTGTGTGAGATATGGTCTGTGGGAGGGGACTGACTGGGTCCTTCCCAGCGTCTGGATGATCTGGCCCATCAGGAGCACTGTGTTTAAAGGGTCTGAGAGGGTCAACTGGCCAGGAAAGACTTCCATTCCACCCAACTGACAGGCTGTTGGAACCAACCTTGACAACCTTGTCCAGTCTGGGGGATGAGCTTCAAAAACAGTTTGCCTGATGGATGTGAGAGCTGATAAAGCCATCCCAGTGCCCCTACCAGTCCCTGACTGGGAACACAGTCTGCACTGCAGGTAGCCAAAGATAAACCAAAGACAAACCACTGATGCGGTTCTTATCAAGGATGCTAATGACCTGCATGTTGCCAAATCCCACAGTCAGCTCTTAGCCTTCATCCTGCTTAAGCCATCAATAGTTGTGACACAGTTAATCACCACCTCTTCCTTAAATTCTTATTTGGTCACTGAGACAGCACCCTCTTTTGGTTTGCCTTTTCCTTACTGGATTCTCCTTCTCACTCTCCTTTCCTATAAGACTTCCTTGCCTTCATGACCTCTAAGCTTTTGAACACCCCCAGGCTTGGTCTTTTCTCATTCCCTTCACTCCCTAGTTATTTTTATCCAAGCCAACAGCGTAAAACACCACCTATATACAGATGCCTCCCAAACTTGTATCTCTAGCTCAGCGCGCTCTTCTTAAACTTCGCATTTGTACTGATATGTCCACCAGCCTATTGGACTTCTCAACTTAAACCAGCCTAAAATGGAGCTACTGATACCTGTCTCAAATTTTCGGCCTTAAAGACCTCTCCCTCTCAGTGAATACCCAAAGCTCTGCCACTGCTGCCTCCCACAAAGAAGGGTTCATCTCCAGTGCCCATCTCCTAGGCCAGTTCTGCATGGAGCCCACTCCCTTCCATCTTAAATCCTGATTGCCAGAGCCTTGTGCCTGCTCCTTAGCTGCGTGGGAGGCTGGGAGAATGAATTCTGAGTTGTACCTTGATAAATGATGTTTTCCAAACCTAGGAAGGATATTCAAAAGATGCTCAGTAGCCACAACTTATAATTTCCTCATATTTTATGAGGAAATCTGAGTATAAACTCTTGTGAGAGTTTTAAAATATTCACCTAATATTTTACACCTGTATTTACTATATCCAAAAATAGCATTCTTTTTTAATCACCAGAACTTGCCTTAATCAAGTCTGTGTAATAGCTCTCAAGTTTTTTTTAATCTTTTTTCCTCCAATTTAGGTCATATCTAATTAGATTACAGAATTCTAATGACAGCTACAAGTATAAACAGGTTTGGGGACAAATGTAGCTCATTCTTTGTTAAATATACAGCCCAACCAGTGGGAATGAGTGTATCCTGGCATCTTGGAGCGTGGCTCCATAGCCCTGAGCAGTTTCAGGTCCTAGGCATCGGTATTGTTTCCACTGTGTGGAGCATTAGTTAATCAGGTGCATCAAGTAAGTAGAGATGGCTTGACAGTTCCTGCATGCTTTACTTATTACTATCATGGGAATGATGGCTTTACATTTAGTGTCCATCTGGCTTCCCTTCTGATGTTGAACACATTGTGCTCTTGTGTTCCCTGCCCCGTACTCAAGGAAAGGCTGGTTCTTTTCTCTTTCAGAACCCTCTGCAGACACATCAGTCTATTGCTTCCTAGAGGAATAATGTGTACTTCTAGCCTTATTCTGAAACAATCTGATTGCAGGAAGAAATAAATCATATACATACATAAATACATATTTATTTATCAACCAACCAGGACATTTTTTCTAACTTTATTTTCTATTGGGGTATAGCCAATTAACAAACAATGTTGTGACAGTTTCAGGTGACTAGCAAAGGGACTCAGCCATACATATATATGTATCCATTCTTCCCCAAACTCTCGTCCCATTCAGGCTGCCACATAATATTGAGTAGAGTTCCATGTGCTGTACAGTAGGTCCTTGTTGGTTATCCATTTTAAATGTCGCAGTGTGTATGTATCTATCCCAAACTCCCTAACTATCCCTTCCCTTATCCTTTCCCTTCCCCACAACCATAAGTTCATTCTCTAAGTCTGTGAGTCTGTTTCTATTTTGTGTGCTCATTTGTATCATTTCTTTTTAGATTCCACATGTAAGGGATGTCATACAATATTTCTCCTTCTCTGTCTGACTGACTTCACTCAGTCGGACACCCTCTAGGGCAATCCATATTGATGCAAATGGTATTGTTTCATTCTTTTTAATGGCTGAGTAATATTCCATTGTATATATGTACCATATCTTCTTTATCCATTCCTCCATCGATGGATATTTAGGTTGCTTCCATGTCTTTGCTATTGTAAACAGTGCTGCAATGAACAGTGGGGAGCGTGTATCCTTTTGGATCATGTTTTTCTCCAGATTGCAGGGTCATAATGGTTGCTCTGTTTTTTAGAGAGTGAGTAAAGGGAACACTATTAAACATTAGGATGGACCAATAGGTTTAAAAACTGAGATGTTTGTCTTGGTAAAGTAGAACATCTGATAACCCTGATACATGTATGCTCATGCAATGGCAATCTTCTCCAAAGCTCACGGAGAGGCTAGTAGTCATTGTCAATGTGGTAAAATTTGCTTATTATATGTCATATGGAGGATGCAGGGATGCTTATTTTAGGGATTGGGATAACTCATTTTATCTGTGATACAGTGACATTCCAAAAGGATAGACTGTGATCCTATCAGATAAGATTCTGACCCATATCTGGAAAACCAACATCTCGTCCTGGTTCCAAACCAGTGAGTTCTGGTATGTACTTTGACTGTGCCAACTCAGTTGGAGGGTGATGGATACCACCTTCTTTATACTTGAAAATGCCATACCCCACAATTGCATTGTCTATTGTATAACTCCAAGATTGATGAGGGGTACTTGGACCAATGGCTTGAGTCTTCCCAGCCCAGGTGCCAGACTATGTGAATGAGTGAACTTTCAGATGACTTCAACTCCAGCCATCTGCATCCATCTGAGAGATCCTGGGCTAAAATCTGCCCAACCAACCAATCTCAAGTTCCTGACCCATAGAAACTATGAGAGAGAATAAATTATTGTTATTGTTTGAAGCCACTAAGTTTACAGGGTGATTTGTTTGGCATTAATACATAACTGAAACAGGTACCTATGTGCTGTCTCAAAAGAGTACCCAACAATCAATGGATTTCATGAGTTGGAACTTCAAGGGACAACTCAATGCTGAAGATAATAATTTGGGGAGAATCTTAGTATACATAATGGCTAAAAGGGCTGAAGATGAAACTAGAGGCCAATGCATCCATGAAAAAGGTCAAGAAGGGACAGTCTGAGAGTTAAGCCCTGGTTTCCCAAACCCCACTTTCTCATGACTCTCCTCTATCTCATTGGTCATTGCTTCTTCTTAACATGTGTCTTTGCTGCCTTCTCATTTCTCTGGCCTCTAAACTTTGGAGTCCCAGGCTGCTTCTCTCCTGTACATATTACCTAGACAATTTTATCTAAACTCACGACTAGATGTGATCCATGTGCTGACGACTCCTCACTTTCACTCTCCGGATCTAACCTCTCTTTTTCACTCCAGACACATGTATCCAATTGCCAGCTATACATCTCCATTTGGAATCCTGTCAATACTAGGAATCTCAAATTCAACATATCCAATACCAAACTCTTAACTTTCTCCAAACATGCTCTTTTTCAGTCTTCTTCATCTCAGTAAGTAATGAATTCATCATTTAGATGGCTTGGGAAAAAATTGGTGTCTTGTTTTAATTCCTCTGTTTGTTTCACATATTGGGTCCATCCACAAATCCTTTTGGTTCTGCCTTCAAAATACACCCAGAAACCACCCACTTCTCACTGTTTTCACCACTCCCTCCCTAGTCCAAGTCATCATTGACTCCCACCTGGTAGATAGCAGTGATAAACAGAGATAGTGAGTGATACAGTCAGAAGATAATGATTCAAAACAAAAGGTGTATGTTTTAATTAAATTAAACCTTTTATTTAAAACAGTTCTAGATTCCCACGCAGTTAAGAAATGACACGGAGAGATCCAGTGTTTCCCCAAAAGGTAGCATCTTGCAAAACTATAGTACAATATCACAACAAGGATATGGACACTGGTATGGTCAAGATAACATTTCCATCACCACAAGGATACCTCTACCGCCCTTTAATAACAACATTCACCTTTGTTTCACCCCTCCACCCCATCCCTAACCACTGATAACCATTACTCTCTTTTCCATTTCTAAAACACTGTCAGTTCAAAAATGTTATATAAATATTATCGTAAAGCTTGTAATCTTTAGAGATTGGCTTTTTTCACTCAGCATAATTCCCTGGAGATTCATCAAGATTTTCATTTGTTTGTTTGTTTTTCTCAATAGTTTGTTCCTTTTTGTTGCTGAATAGTACCGTAGCTCGTTTAACCATTCATCTGTGATAGAGCATCTTGTTGTCAGTTTGGGGTTGTTATGAATATGGCAACTATGGATATTCATGTATAGTTTTTTGTGAACACAAGTTTTCATTTTTCTGGGATAAATGCCCAACAGTACAATTGCTGAATCATGTGATAGTTGCATGTTTCATTTTTAAAAAATAATTGCCAAACTATTTTCCAGTGTAGCTGTGCCATTTTACATTCCTACCAATAGTTTATGAGTCATCAAGTTTCTATGCATCCTTGCCAGCATTTGGTGTTGTCACTGTTTTTTAGATTAGTCATTCTGATAAGTGTAATGAGAGCTCATTGTGGGTTTTATTTGCATTTTCTTTAGTTGTTCACAATGTTGAACACATTTTCCTGTGTTTATTTGCCATCTGTATATCCTCTTCTGTGAACTGTCTATTCATGTCTTTTGCCCATTTTCTAATTGGATTCTTTGTATTTTACTGTTGGGTTTTGAGGGTTCTTTATGTATTCTAGACAGTAGTGCTTTGCTGGATATGTGGTCTGCAAATATTTTCTCCCAGTCTATAGTTTTCCACTGTATCCTCTTTCAGGGTTCTCATAGAGCAAAAGTTCTTAATTCTGGTAAAGTTCAATTTATCAGTTTTTATTTTTATGGGTCTTGCTTTGGTATCAAATCTAAGGATTTCTTACCTAGCTCTAGCAAAAATCTTCTGCTACGTTTTTTTCTAATATGTTTTATAGTTTTACAGTTTACATTTAAGTTTGTGATCCAGCACCATTTGTTAAAAAGGCTCTTTCTTTTGAATTGTTTTTGCATCTTTGTCAAAAATCATTTGGACATATTTATATGGCTCTGTTTCTGGGTTCTCTACTCTGTTTCATTGATCTATGTGTCTATCTCTCAACCACATTGCTCTGATGATGGTAGCTATTTAGTAAGCAACATTCAGAAAACGAAGATCATGGCATCTGGTCCCATCACTTCTTGGGAAATAGATGGGGAAACAGTGGAAACAGTGTCAGACTTTATTTTGGGGGGCTCCAAAATCACTGCAGATGCTGATTGCAGCCATGAAATTAAAAGACGCTTACTCCTTGGAAGGAAAGTTATGACCAACCTAGACAGCATGTTAAAAAGCAGAGACATTACTTTGCCAACCAAGGTCCATCTAGTCAAGGCTATGGTTTTTCCCATGGTCATGTATGGATGTGAGAGTTGGACTGTGAAGAAAGCTGATCGCCGAAGAATTGATGCTTTTGAACTGTGGTGCTGGAGAAGACTCTTGAGAGTCCCTTGGACTGCAAGGAGATCCAACCAGTCCATTCTAGAGGAGATCAATCCTGGGTGTTCATTGGAAAGACTGATGCTGAAGCTGAAACTCCAATATTTTGGCCACCTCATGCAACGAGTTGACTCACTGGAAAAGACTCTGATGCTGGGAGGTATTGGGGGCAAGAGGAAAAGGGGCCGACAGAGAATGAGGTCCCTGGATGGCATCACCGACTCGATGGACATGAGTTTGAGTGAACTCCGGGAGTTGGTGATGGACAGGGAGGCCTGGCGTGCTGTGATTAATGGGGTCGCGAAGAGTCGGACACGACTGAACAACTGAACTGAACTGAATGTTATGTGGAACTATTTCTACCACTTTATTCTTATTTTCCCAAATAGTTTTAACCATTCTAGTTCCTTTACCTTTCCGTATATATTATAGAACAACTATAACTACAAAAAAATCTTGCTGGGATTTTGATAGGAATTGCACTAAACCTGCATATCAATTTAGTGAGCACTGACATTTTTTTCTATTTTGAATCTTTCATGCCATGTGCAAGGTATGTCACTCCATTTATGTGTATCTTATTTGATTTTTTTTCATCAATGTTTTGTAGTTTTCAGCATGCAAGTCCCACACATGTTTTGTTAGATTTGCACATAAGTTTTTAATTTATTTTAGGGGTTATATATGGTATTGTATTTCTAATTTCAGTGTTGATATATTCATTGCTAGTATATAGAAATGTAACTGACTTTTGTGTGTTCACTTTATGTACTGCCGCCTTACTGAACTCATTCATTCTAGGAGTATTTTGTACATTTCATTTTCTACATAGACAGTCATCTGCAGATAGGGACAGTTCATTTCTTTCTTTCCAAACCCTATACCTCATTGCTTTTTATTTTCTTATTATGCTGGCTAGAACCTTCAGTACTATCTTGAATAAGAATGGTAAGAGAAAACATTCTTACCTTTTCCTTGATCTTAGAAGGAAAGCAGTCAGTCTTTCATCATTAATGTAATGTTATCAATAGATTTTTAGTAGGTGTTCTTTATCAAGTTGAGGAAATTCCCCTCTATTCCTAGTTCTGAGATTTTTCATTTATTGTAAAAGGGTGTTAAATTTTGTCAGATGCTTTTTCAGCATCAATTGATATGATCATATGATTTTAATTCTTTAGCCTGTTATTATGATTGATTTTTTAATTTCAACCAACCTTGCATCCTTAGAATAAGACCCATGTGGGCACAGTGGTTTTTTGTGTGTGTGTGTATTAGTGAATTTTTTCGCAAAATATTGTTAAAGGTTTTTGTATCTATATTTATGAGAGATATACTTTTTTTGATACTGTCTTTGTCTTGTTTGGTATCATAGTAATCCTAGTTTAATAAAATTAATTAGAAGTGTTCCTTCCTCATCTGTTTTCCGGAAGAGATTATATAGAATTGGTGTTAAGTATTCTTTAAACATTTGATAGATTTGCCAATAAAACCATCTGGGCCTGGAGATATCTTTTGGTGTAGTTTTAAAAGTATAGATTGGATTTCTTTAACAGTTATAGGGCTATTCAAATTATTGTTGAGTGAGTTGTACTTGTTCGCACTTTTTGATGACTTGGTCCATTTCACTTAAGTTGTCAAATTATATGCATATAGTTTTTATAGTATTTCCTTATCCTTTTATGTCTACAGAGTCTGTTATGATAACCCCCTGTTTAATTCCTGATACTAGTAACTTGTACTTTGCTCCTTTATACTTTTCAGACTCACTAGATGTTTGTCAATTTTATTGATGTTTTAAAAACCCAGCTTTTGTTGATTTTCTCTTTTGTTTTTCTATTGTCAATTTCATTGACTTTCGTTCTTATTATTTCCTTCCTTCTGCTTGCTTTGGGCTTATTTTGCTCTTCTTTTTTCTAAGTTCCTGAGGTGAATACACATATTATTTATTTGAAGTTTTTCCTCTTTTCTGATGTAAACATTTTGTGCAATAAATTTCCCTCTCAGCTCTGGCTAGGTCTCACACATTTTGATGTGTGTATTTTAATTTTTGTTCAGTTCAATATATTTTTAAATTTTTCCTTGAGACTTCCTTTTTAACACATGGATTGTTTACAAGTATGTTCAATTTCCAGCTGTTTGGAAATTTTCCTGTTATCTTTCAGTTATTGATTGCTAGTTTATTTATTTATTTTTTAGTTTTATTTATTATTATTATTTTTTAATTTATTTATTTTAATTGGAGGCTAATTACTTTACATTATTGTATTGGTTTTGCCATACATTGACATGAATCTGCCCCAGGTGTACGTGTGTTCCCCATCTTGAACCCCCCTCCCACCTCCCTCCCCATCCCATCCCTCTGGTTGATCCCAGTACACCAGCCCCGAGCATCCTGTATCATGCATCGAAACTGGAATCCATGATGGTTGGAGAACACACTCTGTATTATTTCAACTATTTTAAATACGCTGAGGTTTGTTTTATAGCCAGGATATGGTATCTTGGTATATGATCTTGGGAACTTGGAAAGAATATATATTCTTCTGTTGTTGGGCAGGGTGTTATATAAATATTAGATCCTGTTGGTTGATTGAGCTCTTCTGTATCCTTCTTGATTTCTTATCTAGATGTTCTATCAGTTGTTAAGAGAAGGTAGTTTCCAAATATGATTGTAGATTTGTCTATTTCTCCTTTAAGCTGTTTTATTGCTTCACAGATTTTGCAGGTCTGTCATTTAATGCATACATATTTAAGATTTCTATGTGTGCTTGGTGGGTTGACTCTTTTATTGTTATGTCACGTGTCCCTCTGTCTCTGGTAATTTCCTTTGCTCTATTTTATCTAATATTAATACAACCACTTCTGCTTTCTTTTGACTACATGATATATCTTTTCCATCCTTTTACCTTCAACCTACATATATTGTTATATTTAAAGTTAGTCCCTTGTAGATACTATATAGTTGTGTCATGTTTTTTATAGACTATGCCAACTTCTTTGAATTGATGTTTACATTTACATTTAATGTAATTATTAGTATGTTAAGGCTTGTTTTCCATTTTATGATTTTTTTCTATTTGTTCTCTATGTTTATCATCTCTGTTCTTCCTCCTTTCCTGTGGGTCACTTGAACATTGTTTAGAATTAAATTTTGAGTTATCTATAGCATTTTGAGTTTATCACTATATAATTATTTTATTAGTTGTTCTATGTATTACATTTTATATATATATATAACTTACTTATTGCAATCTGCTAGATATTTTACCAGTTAAAGTGAAGTACAGAAACTTTACTCCCTTTATGCTCCTTCATTTATAATTGTCCTAAACACTCTCTGTGTACCTTCAGAAATATAACTATCTAGATTTATCTAGATTTTTAACCTTTCTATTCTTTCTTCCTTCCTGATATTCTAAATTAGGTCTTTTAGTGATAAATTCTCTTAGTTTTTCTTCATCTGAGAATGCCTTAATTTCCTCTTCATTCCTGAAGGATATTTTTACTGGATATGGAACTCTGAATTTACAGTTCTTTTTTCTTTCAATACTTGAAAAGTGTTGTGCCACTTTATTCTGGCCTCCATGGTTTATGTTGAGAAATCTGCTATTATTTAAATTGTTTTTCCCCTATAGGTGATTTGTTGTTTTTCTTTCACTGCTTTCAAGATTAATATTTGGCTTTAGTTTTCAGAAGTTTGACTATTACTTGGTATAGATTTCACTGAGTTTATCCTGTTTTAGGGTTTCTTCAATTTCTGGAATGTGTAGGTTTATGTATTTTGCCAAATTCAGTGAGTTTTAATTCATTCTTTTTTTGAGCCCCTTTTCAGTCCCATCCTCTTTCTCCTTTCCTTCTGGGATTCCAGTGACCCAGATGTTAGATCTTTCATTATGGTTCCTCAATTCCTTGAGAAACTAAACATTTCATGTTTTTAGCCTGTTTTTTCTCTCTTATTCAGATTGGGTAATTTTTATTCTTTCTTCAAGTTCACTAGTTCTGTCCTTCATTTCCTCCATTCTACATTGAACACATCTATTGAGTTTTTTATTTTGGTTATTGTATTTTAAGTTCCACAATTTTCATTTTGTTCTTCCTTATATCTTCTCTTTCTTTGCTGAAATTTTCTACTTTTTCATTTGTTTCAGTCATGTTTGTAGTTACTCATTGAGCATTTTGTGATGGCTGCTTTTACGTCTTTGTCATATAATTCTAACATCTCTGTCATCTCAGTGTTGTCATCTATTGATTATCTTTTTCATTTAAACTGAGATTTTCCTGGTTCTTTGTATGATGATCTTTTTTTTTTTAATTGAGACCTGGTCATGTATACTATGGTACTCTGGCTGTGATTTAAACCTTCTGCTTTAGGTGGGTTCCTCTGACACTGTTCTTACAGGGGAAGTAGGAGTGCCATTTTATTCCTGACAGGTGAATATAGAAGCCCAGGTTCCCCTCTCAGCCTCTGTTGTCATCCTAGAGAAATGCAAACTCCCCATACAGCCTTCACTGACACCTGGGTGGTTGTCTCATTACCACTGGGTAGTGGTGAAAGTTCTGACTTTCCACTAGGCCTTCCCTGGCATCACCCACTGGGGAGGAGAACTTTCCACTTGGCCTTCCCTGGCATCACCCACTGGGGAGGAGAAAGGGAGGGGTGCCTCATTACTGTTAAGTGGGGGTGGGGTCCAGGCTTACCACGTGGTATCCAGTGGCACTGCAAGGGAAGTGTGTTTGTTACCATGTGGCAGGGATGAAAGACATGGCTCCCTACTCAGCCTCCTCTGACTCCCACTCTGGTGAGAGGATAGTCTAGGCTCCAGTTGTTGGTGGTGTTTGGCTGAAGTAAGCTGGTAATTTTCTAAAGCTAGGTTTTCTGTGTTGCTAGGCTTTCCTTTGAGAAGGCAATGGCAAGCCACTCCAGTACTCTTGCCTAGAAAATCCCATGGATAGAGGAGCCTGGTAGGCTGCAGTCCGTGGAGTCGCTAAGGGTCAGACACGACTGAGCGACTTCACTTTCACTTTTCACTTTCACACATTGGAGAAGGAAATGGCAACCCACTCCAGTGTTCTTGCCTGGAGAATCCCAGGGACGGGGGAGCCTGGTGGGCTGCTGTCTATGGGGTCGCACAGAGTCAGACACGACTGAAGTGACTTAGCAGCAGCAGCAGCAGGCTTTCCTTTTCCTGGTACTTTTGCTGGAGACAGCAGGCTTTTTTTTTTTTTTTGTCTGCACAGGTCTGTATTCCAGATTGTGAGCTTCTTCAGCTCATAGTCTATGATATATGAAACAAAGGAAAACCCAGAGAATTCACCACCCTTTTGTTCCTTAGGTCTTGAGGTCCCTAGCCAGTCTCCTTTCCTCTCCCACCTTTCAGAGTCTTCTTATGTTTGTTTCATTTAGAATGTCTATGAGTTTTAGTTGTACTTAGTGAAAGGAATAGGGGAGAGTACATTTATTCCATCTTCTAGAAGATGGCAGTTCCCCAGAAGGTTTTTATATAAAGGTAGAGAAACAACAGTTTGGAGGAAGGACAGTTGGATGATGATGATGATGATAATTTCCATGAGACCCAGTAGAATAAACACCATCTACCTAAAGGAGTTTTAGGAAATAGAGCTTCATGGGAGAGCCAGATTTCAATTAACACTAGATAGTGGAAAAGTGGTGGTACCCAGGGCTATTTTCTAGGGAAGGGGCACTGGAGTTCCAGTAGACACAGTGTACAAGCCTGGGAGGGACAGGAAGAGCAAGAGGGGTGATGAGCAGAGCAAAGAAATCCTTGCTGAAAGTGTGAGAGATGACCTGTGAGGCTTGTATTTGAGAGGTGACACAGGTGAACTGACTACCTCAGCAGTAACAGTTCAGCAGTAAGAGCTGAACTGACTGCCTCAGCAGTAACAGATAAGTTTGTGTCATATCAGAACCCAAATCACAGTACACTTGGTCTCTTAATGGCTGGAGAATGTCTCTTGCTGCAGTGGGGTACAGGTAGGTGAGAGTGGGAATGGCACTTGGAACCTTTGGGTTCCATCTTCCTATTGGCACAGCCAGCCCTGATACAAATAACCTCAGATGAAGGGTCTAAGTTCCAAAATGTTCTGGAACACTGGTGAACCACTCATGAATTCATTCCCCACCCCTCATTTTTTCATTCTAATAAGGTACTCAGGCAAACCAGTATGATTTCTTTGCAGCAAGGCATTGTCTGGTATAAATTTTGGAAGATTTGAATATTGAGGTTGTCACTTTAAAATAAATTGTTGTTGCTATTGCAACACAACCAACAATAATAATAAAAATAATAAATGTAGTAGTGTTAGTTGCTCAGTCGTGTCCGACTCTTTGCAATCCCACAGACTGTAGCCCGCCAGTCTCCTCTGTCCATGGGATTTTCCAGGCAAGTATACAGGAATGGATTGCCATTCCCTTCTCCAGAGGATCTTCCTGACCCAGGAATTGAACCATGGTCTCCTGCATTGCAGGAGAACTCTTAACCCTTTGAACTACAGGGAAGACCTGTTTATTTATAAAAATAAGAAATGTACTAAGTGCTTATTAGGTAGCCTGTACTGTTCCAAGTGCTTGACATATTTTAAGTCATTTGATCCTTAAACCACCTTATAAGGTAGATACTAATTATTGCATTCATTCCTTTTTATGCATGAGAAAACCGGGGATGTGGCAGAGGAATTAGAAATATGTTCAAAACCTCCATTGAATTAGAAACTGGCATAGCCATCTTCTTTGTTACCACATGCATTACATGAGAATCACAAAGAATGATGTTTTCCAGTGCTTTTGCAAACTATTGCTACAATCCAGTTTTTGTATTTATTTCAGTTGCTGGGGTAAAGAGTAATGGTGCTAGTCTCATTCATTTCATCCCTGGCAAAACGCTCAATCCATTATCCCTATTTTTCCTGTCTTTAAAATTGGGGCAGTCGTACCAGGCCACCACCCCTCTAGCCACAGAGAACAAAAGCAGTAAGTTTTTATTGCAAAATATTTTGAAAAATATTAAACTTGTACTAAGTTATTATTCAACCCATAGGGAGATGGGTGGTGGCTGAAGAAGAAGAAAAGCAGGAAATGGGCAAAAAACCACAGTGGAGAAGAAGGGTTGCCTAGCGAGGTGGAACCCAAGATAACAAAGATTCCAGGACATTTCCAGCTACCAGTTTGTTTTCAACTGTCCCCACCCCCATGTTGACTCTAGGCTCCTTTAAGCGGGCCAGTGGGCTTACCTTGGGGCCTCACAGATGGCTACATCAATGTTAAATAATGACTTGAGTATAGATAAAGCTTCCTAGTATTGTTTTCCAAGTTGTCCCCCTTGTCTCCCATTTCCTCTTCTATCTACCTTTCCAAAGGTTCCCAAAAGATGTTTTTCAGGTTGTCCCATACTGATTTTGCTTCATGCAGAAATATGCCCTCAAACAGGCATCTCTCTCAAAGCAGAGACTTGCCCAATGCTCAGTGGTGTGTGTGTGTCTCCTCAGAG
The DNA here is from genome assembly GCF_049115385.1 of Moschus berezovskii. Lineage (NCBI taxonomy): Eukaryota > Metazoa > Chordata > Mammalia > Artiodactyla > Moschidae > Moschus > Moschus berezovskii. The sequence goes on along the minus strand of NC_142488.1, from coordinate 17,108,978 downwards.
CACAATTCTCTTGCTTAATGTAGTATCAGTGTCACACACATTGCATTTATCTTCACAGAGGAAAAGAAGAAAATTTCTATGTGATCCCATTATAAACCATTTTTAAGCATTGAAAATTCCACCTTCGTGATACACTCCCAGGGTGGGGCAAATCTGGATATTTTTTGAGTCAAGGCTATAAACAGAAAATTCCTCACTCCTGGGTTGAAGGCTACCACAGATCAACTTACTGCTTGAAAATCTGCAGATTCTCCCATCAAATTGGCACAGATTCTGAGCAGACTTAAATATTTCCATGCTGTCACTCTTCAGGAAAACTTGAATAATGGAAGACCAAAGCTCAAATTCCATTTGTTTGCCTCTGTCTTCTTTTCCAAGAGGAATGCTGGCCCAAGGATCTCACCAATATTTAAAGCCCTGAGAAACACTTCTTCCCTCACCTCTGTTTGGAAAGAACACCATACAAAATAGACTTTTAAACAGCTTAAATACATTCACAAGCTCTTACATGTACTTTCTGTGTTCACCGCTTCCTTTCCCCTGCTCCGCACCATGGAATATCCTGCAATCAGATTAAATAGTCAAAAAAATGAGGTTTCTATCACATCCTGTCGCCATTCAAACACATTCATTTACTCCCAGTTGCCTGCAGGACGAATTCTAAAATCTTTAGACAGACCTTTACATTCTTTTCTCCCAGTCTTCTGTTACACAGTCTCTTCACTTCAGAATCCTCCTCAACATGTCTTCTGCTTTCCCACCCTTATTCCTTTTAACACTTCCTCCTCTCAACCTTTGACAGCCCTCTGCCTTTTACATAGCTAGAATCCTTTAGAGGAGTAGTTCTCCAAGTGTGGTCTCTAGGCAGTGTATCAGCATCACTTGGGAACTTGATAGAAATGCAGGTGCTCAGTTCCCACCACAGATCTACTGAATGTGAGTCTTTGGGGGTGGGGGACCTGCAATCTGACTTAACACTCTGACGGTTATGGTGTACATTCGAGTTTGAGAATACGATTTTATCTCAGATCTCAACTCTTCCTGGATGGCCCCCTGATCACCATAGCTTTGATCTGAGTTCTTGAGATGTTCCCATATTTGTCCACTTAATTTGGCAATCACCATGTGCCACTTGGTCTAGGTTAACTACCTTTTAAGGAAACCAGAGATGATTTTCAGTCCTACCTTCCTCCATCCCACTCTCGTACTCTCTCTCCCTCCCTTCCTTCCTTTCTAATATATCACAGGTCCTATGCTCAAAATTCTCCAAGCCAGGCTTCAGCAGTATGTAAACCGTGAACTCCCAGATGTTCAAGCAGGTTTTAGAAAAGGCAGAGGCACCAGAGATCAAATTGCCAACATCCGCTGGATCATGGAGAAAGCAAGAGAGTTCCAGAAAAACATCTATTTCTGCTTCATTGACTATGCCAAAGCCTTTGACTGTGTCGATCACAATAAACTGTGGAACATTCTGAAAGAGATGGGAATCCCAGACCACCTGACCTGCCTCTTGAGAAAACTGTATGCAGGTCAGGAAGCAACTGTTAGAACTGTACATGGAACAACAGACTGGTTCCAAATAGGAAAAGGTGTACGTCAAGGTTGTATATTGTCACCCTGCTTATTTAACTTATATGCAGAGTACATCATGAGGAACGCTGGCCTGGAAGAGGCACAAGCTGGAATCAAGATTGCTGGGAGAAATATCAATAACCTCAGATATGCAGATGACACTACCCTTATGGCAGAAAGTGAAGAGGAACTCAAAAACCTCTTGATGAAAGTGAAAGAGGAGAGTGAAAAGGTTGGCTTGAAGCTCAACATTCAGAAAACAAAGATCATGGCATCTGGTCCCATCACTTCATGGGAAATAGATGGAAAAACAGTGGAAACAGTGTCAGACTTTATTTTTTTGGGCTCCAAAATCACTGCAGATGCTGATTGCAGCCATGAAATTAAAAGACGCTTGCTCCTTGGAAGGAAAGTTATGACCAACCTTGATAGTATATTAAAAAGCAGAGACATTACTTTGCCAACCAAGGTCCGTCTAGTCAAGGCAATGGTTTTTCCCGTGGTCATGTATGGATGTGAGAGTTGGACTGTGAAGAAGGCTGATCGCCGAAGAATCGATGCTTTTGAACTGTGGTGTTGGAGAAGACTCTTGAGAGTCCCTTATACTGCAAGGAGATCCAACCAGTCCATTCTAAAGGAGATCAACCCTGGATGTTCATTGGAGGGACTGATGCTAAAGCTGAAACTGCAATACTTTGGCCACCTCATGCAACGAGTTGACTCACTGGAAAAGACTGTGATGCTGGGAAAGGTTGGGGGCGGGAGGAGAAGGGGACGACGGAGAATGAGATGGCTGGATGGCATCACCGACTCTGTGGACATGAATTTGAGTGTACTCCGGGGGTTGGTGATGGACAGGGAGGCCTGGAGTGCTGTGATTCATGGGGTCGCGGAGAGTCGGACACGACTGAGCGACTGAACTGAACTGAACTGAACTGAATACAGACACTCAGTCAGTAGTTATTGATTGACTGTGGTTAGATGGCCAAGCAGAGTTCATATGTTTTGGTAGTAGCTTTTTAGCTTTGAAGTCTACGAGAAAAGCGTATCTTTCTGAAACACGTCCTTTGGTTCTTCTGGCATAAACAGAATGCTAGGGAAAATGCCTCAGGCCCTGACTCTTCTAGCATTTCTTGGGGCTTAATATTCTGGAGACACTTTAAGTGATTGATGTAGACCATTGGTGTGTAAACTACCAATGATGAAAACAGGTCCCAGAAAACTCTTAATTTAGGAAAGTTTGTTGGCCCAGTTCTGGCTACTTAGACAAAAGGTCGGTAAATGGTATATCTGATCAACTGCTAGGACCCTGTGGCTCTCACCCACCCCACCCTACTCCCTGGGGAAGTAACCCTTTTCAACATCGAGGGCCTCATGGATAAACATCAAGAGAGGTAGCTAACCCTCTCTCAGGAGGTAAAGTGAAGGCCCCACCTTTTCAATACCATCTTCTTTTATAATTTTCTTCTCTTCCTGGCCGCCACGAATCCTGCATTCTGATGTTTTCATCTATAAGACAACCTGCTCTTAAATGTCATGATGCCCAAAGAGAAGTTAACCAAGCAAGTTGCAGGAGTTTTGTGAGAACAGAGGGAGAGGGCCCTTTGTAAGACACTTTGGAACAAAGAAAAAATGGGAGAAGTTTATGATTTTTGTTCTGTGACTCTACTGTGGCTTGAGGTATTTCAACAGGATTTGTGGCTCATAAACCATTCTGAGATTCCAACCCTACTTAGAGGAGTGAGTTCTAAAACTGTTTTGATCCAGGCACCTGTATCAATAAGACTATTTTGTATGTGAACTGCCAATACAGATATACTTGTTTCTAAATTATATTTGTGTACCTCTGCTCTAATGTACTGTGTACCTAAGTTGCATACACAAAAATGCACTTTGAAAAGTCAAGAAACTATATGCTCAGTCGCTCGGTCGCTCAGTCTTTCAACCCCATGGACCATAGCTCACCAGGCTTCTCTGTCCATGGGGTTTCCCAGGCAAGAATACTGGAGTGGGTTCCCATTTCCTCCTCCAGGGGATCTTCCCAACCCAGGGATCGAACCCACATCTCCTGCTCCTCCTGCACTGACAGGCAGATTCTCTTCCATTGCACCACCTGGGGAGCCCCCAAGAAACTATATACAGTCACAAAAAGACTCATTGTGGTTGCAGGGACTGTGAGTGTCCAACTGAGATCCCCTTGGCCCTATCGGTCACCTGCAGACATTTCCCATACAAGCAAAGTCTTCCTGTGTCTCTCTTCATGAAAGCATTCTCCGACTATTAAAATGTGGCCAGTATGCACAGGAAAGGCTAAAAGTGCCAGGGACCTGGCACACCCCAAGAATAAACCTTAAGATGAGAGTCAATGAATAAATACCCCAACTTCCTTAAACCTCAGAGGGGCAATTTTGTTCCACAAAGTCCCTCAGAGAGTCCCAAGCAGGATGGAGTCCTGGTCACCCAAAGTGGTAATCCACTCCTTTGCTGCCTTTGTATGTCACTTCCCTACTTCCTCACTGTGCTTCCTGGAATTACCTCCCAAATAAGATAGGTGCATCTAAATCCTGGTCTTAGACTGTGTTCTGCGGGGCACTCCAAATGAAGATAATTGTTAATAACATATTTTTAAATGATCTCCTTGACAAGTAATTTGAAGAAATTCCCTAGCAGCCCCGTGGTTAACACTCCATGCCTCCACTGCAGGGGGCCCTGGTTCGATCCCTGGTTGGAGAACTAAGATCCCACAAGCCATGCTGCATAAAAAAATAAATAAATAAAAAGAAAAGTAATCTGATTAGAATTCTTTATTTTATGTAGTACATTGAGCTATTCTAGGGTGGGAGAATTAGCAGTGTTGCCAGTTTTCCTGTACTTTTGTGCGTTTGAGTTAATGATAGTAACTTGATCTATGATTTCTCTGCAGGGACTTTTTAAAGTTACTTGCCAGTTTTGAAAGAGTTATTAATTAAAACTGGATAGCATAATTTGTAACATCACATGACCAGGAACATGTAAACTGTAATACTTTGCAATATGCTGAAAGACACAATCATATGAGGGCTCCGTTGTCAACTCTTCCTGGTGTGGAACATTCACTCCATCCTCAGGACACCTTGTGAAATAGGAAACCTATGACCCTATCTTATAGACCAAGGGAGGCACTGGTGGTGTTCTGTATATTAAATACTAGTAAAACTGAATTTATCTATTCATGCTAACTTTTGCTCCTTACACCCCAATGTATTATCTCACTTCTGTGATTTGATCACCCCATTTTGGAGACCACTGCTCTAGAGACTGTAAGGCCACGTCTAAACAGCCAAAGGCAAGGACTTAGACCAGTGAAGAAGACACTGTCTCACAGAGAATCACCACCTGGCACACAGGGGATATGGCAGGGTGGACAGTAGTTCTCAGAACTGATGTCCATGAGTCCTTGAGTTCTGTATCTGAAGGAAGAAAGAGGCATTAGATAGATGCATGAAGTATGGAGGTAGAGAGGGTGGAGAAATTAGAAATGACGACAACAGAGTAGAAGGCAAGATTTTTGTTCTTGCCCAGTTTGGCAGAACAGTTTTGAGCTTCAGTGGCGAAAGGTATTATTGAGATCCAACATGGAAGGAGCCATTTTATGGGGCACACTGATGAGACTGAATACAAGCATCTTTATTTTGGGGCTCAGGTGACAAAGGTTTGATCCTTGGGTCAGGGAGATCCCATGGACCATTTAGAGAGCATGGCAGAGAGCACACTTGGTGGGGAAGTTGGAATACTCACTAGCAGAAGCAGGAGAAACCATCACATCACTTTTCAGCAAGCGAAACTGACAAAGGGAAGCCATGGCAGGAAAGGAGCAAAATTTGACTGTAGTGGATGTATGGGGCTGGCAGCTGCTATACTGGTTCATGAGCTCCCTGTGGAATCCCCCAGGGACATGTAGGACTACTTGGTTGGGAGGGGCTTTTCCAGAAAGCTGTTTGGGCTGCTATAACAAAACATCATGCACTGGATGGCTTATGAAAAATAAAAATTTATTTCTCACTGGCTGAGAAATCCAGTATCAGGGTGCCAACATGACCAGGTTCTAGCAGAGATCCACTTCAAGGTTGCAGACTGCTGACTACTTGCTGTGTCCTCACATAGTGGAAGGGATCAGGGATCTCTCTGAGATCTCTTTTATGAAGTAGTAGTCCCAGTCATGAAGGCTCCATGCTCATGGCCTAATCACTGCCCAAAGGATCCAGCTCTTAACAACATCAGTTTAGGGGTTAGGATTTCAATATACACACTTTGAGGGGCACACAAATATTTAGACCTCAGCACTGGTGACTCAGAATTAGCACGTGGGGTTAAAAGCCAGGAAATTTGGATTCATTTGACCTCATTCACGGAGAAGGCAATGACAACCCACTCCAGTACTCTTGCCTGGAAAATCCCATGCATGGAGGAGCCTGGTAGGCTGCAGTCCATGGGGTCTTGAAGAGTCAGACACTACTGAGCGACTTCACTTTCACTTTTCACTTTCATGCATTGGAGAAGGAAATGGCAACCCACTCCAGTGTTCTTGCCTGGAGAATCCCAGGGACAGCAGAGCCTGGTGGGCTGCCGTCTATGGGGTCGCACAGAATTGGACACGACTGAAGCGACTTAGCAGCAGCAGTGGCAGCAGCAGACCTCATTCATGTCTCCCAGGAGACATTTGGTTGACAATAATAATTTAGGTTCTTTTACTATCAAATAAGTAAGTGATTATTTAACATCAAATAATCATTTATCCACTTTGCACTGCAGAGCCAGCCACACTACAGAGAAAATAATGGTGACTTTTTACCTGTTCACTTCACATGAAGGCTGTACTTGGTGCAGGAGAAAATTCTGAAGCATCAGTTGATATGATACTGAAGAACAAATGAAGATGAGAATTATTAATATTACTGCTTCTTTTAAGCAGTTTTGCAAGGGCAGACTTGCTTCCTGCTGCCCTGAGTTGCAGAATTATATATATTAGAACTTGTCCTATGAATGAGCATCACTCCTTTTGGTGAATCACTTGTACACCATGTTGTTCAGTCGCTAAGTCATGTCGGAGTCTTTGTGACCCCATGGACTGCAGCACACCAGGCTCCCCTGTCCTCCACCGTCTCCCAGAGTTTGCTCAAATTCATCATATGTCGTACATCATATGAGTGGTATTTTGTGGCTCTGACCCTTAGATTCTTCCAGGTTGAGTAGTAATTTATAACTTTGGATGAATTTTGCACTTGTAATTTATAAACTTGATCATTCTTACCCAGATCCTTGCCATCTCACTTCCTCATAGAGTCATGATTTAAGAGCTCAGCTCTGAGGTAATGTCGCAAATTACCAAAGCATTTGTAACTTACCACAAATACTATAAAACTTGCAGGAGGAAGTTAAGACCCCCAAATCAATTGCACCTTATATAGAGCTGTCAGCTAACTGCATGGTGGATACTTTTAGAACTTGGTTCACTTTGAGGGGGATGCTGGGGAGCCATTTAATGTGCTGGAAGAAATTTGGGGTGGGTGAGATGACATCCCAATGTCTTAAAAGTTAAGAGATTTTCCAATGATACTTTAATTTATTTCCAGTGAATAGTTTCCCATGGCTGAATATAACAGATAGTCACTGCCCAATCATACTTGTCAAAATTCATAAACTTGTTATATTGGGTAGTGAAGATTTTAATTTCATCAAGGATGCCATCTGCAGTTTGGTTTTGTTTGGAGGTAGTTTTCCTAGAGGATTTGCGGGGGAAGAAGGTCTTTTATTTTGAGTTTGTTTTAAAAAGAATGTCTCTCCGGGAAAAAATCTAAATTATATGTATGTGTGTTTGAGTCTTTCATTAGATTTCTAAAAATTGACCCTGAAAGGCAGAAATATAGATACCATTGGGCTACCCTGGTAGCTCAGATGGTAAAGAATCCTCCTACAATGCAGGAGACCTAGGTTCGATTCCTGAGTTGGGAAGATCCTCTGGAGAAGGGAATGGTGACCCACTCCAGTATTCCTCCCTGAAGAATCCCCATGGACCGAGGAGCCTGGTGGGCTACAGACCATGGGGTTGCAAAGAGTCAGACACGACTGAGCAACTAAGCACACAGGGCACACATAGATATCAATATGTAGACAGATCTAATGAAAAACCTAATGAAACATTTGATTATGACATGGTCAGCTTTTACCTGAGATTGTGTATATACCATTGGGAACAAAGGTTTAGTTTATATGGAAGTGACAATGGGCAAATGAAGCTCAGAAATGTAACATTGTAGAAGTAATTCAAGAAGTCAGAAGCTTAAAGGAAGATAACATACAGTTTCACAAACTTATCCAAATGCCAATTATAATTTAACGCTCTTTTTCTAGGAATAAGCAGTCTGTTGGTAATTATTGTCTTGAAATGAATCCATGAACATTAATTAAACCCCCTCCAAGCTAGATGATTAAAAGACAGTTAATAAAAGACATTTAATACTAGTCAAATTTAGTAAACATTTGTTTCTATTGAAACTTTTTGTTCATTTGCCAGATAGGTAAAAGGTACTTGACTGTTGCAGTGTATCTTCTAGCAAAGGTTGTGTTTGCAGTTTGAAAGCAGCACGCTGGGAAACAGTGTGCTGTTTCCATGGTCTTGGAATGTCATAATCCTGAATTCTGCAACCATCCTACAGCCAAATGCCTGAGCAATTTTGGGCAAGCAACCTAACGCTTCAGCTCCTCTGGTTTCTAATCCCATCATAAAACAAACATAATAATAACCTCTCTCAGCTTCTTAACACTCTTTCTACCCTTTGCTTCAAGGCCCTTCTTCAGAATCTTTCTAATCTCTCCTTTTACTTTGTTCTCTCTCAGTGGCAAAGCTAGTATATTTGACACCTGGACCAGATAACTTTTTAAAATGCCCTTTACTTCTGTGCCAAAATTATTTTTAGTATCAATCATATAATAATCACAGTGATCATTTTCTTCAATTATTCTTTGGTTTTAAAATAAACAATTAAAAAGAAATTTTGGCCTAGGCAAGATGGCTCAGACCCATTTCTCCCTGATTTCCCCTACTAAGTACAAGTATTATATAAACCCTGGAAAGAGCTTAAGAGGTAACTAAAGGAGAACTCCGAACTGTGCAAAGAGGAACTGTTTGGGGATCCCAGGAGGAACAACACAGCAACAGGATGTCTTAGATTAGCACCTCCCCTCAACAGAAGAAGGCACCCCAGGCCTATCATATCCATAACCCCCAGCCTAGTAACACAGGCTAGCCCAGGTAGGCTCATTCTTCCACCCAGATGAAACAGAAGGCCCGCTGACAACACAAGGTGAACCTGCCAGCAATGGCAAGGGGGATGGATCAGGAGCCCCTCTAAAAAGAAGCAGCTAAAGGAACCTCTTTTTGCCAGACCTGAGACACCTCTCTCTTGCCAAGAGACACCTAGTGACACAGGTTGGCACTAGCAAGAGAAATTCTGCCACACACAACCAGCTGCCTGGCCCAGGAATCACTCTTCATCCCTATGGGTTCTCGACTCCCTTCCTCCATATAGAGACATCAGATGACCCTGCCTGGAGTAACCTCTTTGGCCCTCTCAGACAAGACCCCCAGGGACCATTGGGAGCCCCAGCAGCATCAGACAAACTAAGCACACCAAAAATTACTGCAAAGGTTCTGAAAAGTAAGCTCTCATTCAAACCATACTCCATGCAGGTCAGGACCTGCATGCTACACCTAAACAGGTGACTACCTGCTAAAATAAAAGATTTAAATAGGGCTGAGAGTCTCATAACATAATAGTAAATGACCAGGATCCTATTGAAAATCACTCTTAAAGGAATTCCCTGGTGGTCCAGTGCAGAGTGCATGGGTTTGATCTCTGGTTGGGGAACTAAGATCCTGCGTGCTGTAGGGTATGCCCCCCTCAAAAAAAAAGTGAAAAGAAATCACCCATTATATCAAGAGCAAGGAAAATCACAACATGATGTTGAAATTATCTGAAAAGGAGTTTAAACTAACCATAACAATAACAACAAAATTTCAATAAGCAATAACAAATTCTCTTGAAACAGATGAAAAATAGAAAATCTCGGCAAAGAAATAAAAGTTATGGAAAAGAACTAAATGGAAATCTTCTAACTGAAAATTGTACCAAATATTTTAAAACTTGCTTGATGGACTCAACAGTAAATGTGCCAGCACATAAATTCAGTGAACTTCAGGAAAAATTAATAAAAATTACCCAATCTGAAAAAGACAGGAAATAGATTGGAAAAATGAACAGATTCTTGGGGACCTGTGGAACAATAAGATCCAACATTCATGTCATTCTGGAGTCTCAGAAGAAGAGGAGAAAAAGAGTGGGGCTGAAAGAATATTAGAAGTAATAATGTAAAACACTCCAAGTTTGGCAAAAGAAAATGCAAAGATACAAAAATCTGAGCAAGCCCCAAACAAGATAAACTCAAATAAATTCATATTCACACATCATAGTTAAACCTCTGACAACTAAAAGCAAAGATAAAATCTTTAAAACAGACAGAGAGAAATGATTATCTATCAGGTGACACCACTTTGAATGACTGGATTTCTCATCTGAAACCACAGAGGGCAGAAGGAAGTGGTACAGTATATTTCAAGTTCTGAAAGGAAAGACCTGCCAACCCAGAATACCCTTTAGGTGAGAAGGGGAATCAAGACATTGAAAGATGAAAAATATTAAGAGAATTTGTAGCTGCCAGATCTTACTCTTAAATAGTGGCAAAAGAATACTCTTCTAGCATAATGGAGATTATAAAAGAAGGAATCTTGAAGCATGAAGAAAGAAAGTTAATTTTTTGTCCTGAAACTTTACTGAATGTTTCTTTTTAATTCTAACAGTTATTTGGTGGAGTCTGGGATTTTCTTTATATCGAATCATGGGATCTGCAAACAGGGGCGATTATATTTCTTTCTTCCAATGTAGATGCCTTTTATATACTTTTCTTATATATTGTCACCCTGCTTATTTAACTTATATGCAGAGTACATCATGAGGAACTCTGGGCTGGAAGAAGCACAAGCTGGAGTCAAGATTGCCGGGAGAAATATCAATAACCTCAGATATGCAGATGACACCACCCTTATGGCAGAAAGTGAAGAGGACCTCAAAGGCCTCTTGATGAAAGTGAAAGAGGAGAGTGAAAAGGTTGGCTTAAAGCTCAACATTCAGAAAACGAAGATCATGGCATCTGGTCCCATCACTTCTTGGGAAATAGATGGGGAAACAGTGGAAACAGTGTCAGACTTTATTTTGGGGGGCTCCAAAATCACTGCGGATGCTGATTGCAGCCATGAAATTAAAAGACGCTTGCTCCTTGGAAGGAAAGTTATGACCAGCCTAGATAGCATATTAAAGAGCAGGGACATTACTTTGCCAACCAAGGTCCGTCTAGTCAAGGCTATGGTTTTTCCCGTGGTCATGTATGGCTGTGAGAGTTGGACTGTGAAGAAAGCTAGCTGATCGCCGAAGAATTGATGCTTTTGAACTGTGGTGCTGGAGAAGACTCTTGAGAGTCCCTTGGACTGCAAGGAGATCCAACCAGTCCATTCTAGAGGAGATCAATCCTGGGTGTTCATTGGAAGGACTGATGCTAAAGCTGAAACTCCAATACTTTGGCCACCTCATGCAACGAGTTGACTCACTGGAAAAGACTCTGATGCTGGGAGCGATTGGGGGTAGGAGGAGACGGGGAAGACAGAGAATGAGGTGGCTGGATGGCATCACCGACTCGATGGACATGAGTTTGAGTGAACTCCGGGAGTTGGTGGTGGACAGGGAGGCCTGGCATGCTGTGGTTCATGGGGTCGCTAAGAGTCGGACACGACTGAGCGACTGAACTGAACTGAACTGAACTGAAGATTTCTAGTACTATGTTGAAGTAGGGAGAGTGGGCATTCTTTTCTTATTCCTGATCTAACAGGAATTGTGTTCACCTTTCATCCTTGAGTATGATGTTAGCTATGGGCTTGTCAAATACACAGTCTTTGTCAGATTGAGATACGTACTTTCTATACCTAACTTGTTGAGAGTTGTTATCATGAAAACATGTTGAATTTTGTCAGATGTTTTTTCTATATATATTGAGAAGATATGGTTTTTCCTTTCATTCTGTTAATGTGGTATATATCATGTTTATTGATTTGTGTGTGTTCAGCTACCTTGCATCCCAGGGATAAAATCTACTTGATCATCATGTATGATCCTTTTGATGTGATGTTGAATTCAGTTGCTAGTATTTTGTTGAGAACTTTTGTACCTGTGTTCATCAATTTGGCCTATGATTTTCTTTTCTTGTAGTGTACTTGTCTGGCTTTGATATTAGAGTAATGCTGGCATAATAAAATGAGTTTGGGAGTGTTCCTTCCCCCTCAACATTTTGAAGGAGTTTGAGAAGGATTGGCATTATTCTTCTTCAAATGGTTGATAGAATTCACTAGTGAAGCCATCTGGTTCTGGCATTTTCTTTATAGAGAAGTTTTTTTTTATTACTGATTCAAACACCTTAATCATTGTTGATCTGTTCAGATCAGTTCAATTCACTATCCAGTCTTGTTAAGTTGTATATCTCTAGAAATTAATCCATTTTTTCCTAGGTTGTCCAATTAATTGGCATATATTTTTTATTAGTAGTCCCTTATGATCCTTTGTATTTCTGTGATATCAGTTGTAAATTCTCTTTCATTTATAATTTTTTAATTTGAGTCTTCTCTTTTTTCTTAGTCTAGCTAAAGTTTTTTTTAATCTTAAAAAAATTCAGTTTTATTGATTTTTGTATTTTTTTCTAGTCTTTATTTCATTTATTTCTGCTCTCATCTTCATTACTTCCTTGAAAAACAGAAAGAGCAGACATATGAATGAAAACAATAGACTGTCTGTCTTCTCATGACTTTTATGTTACATTTTACAATTGAAACAAAATTTATAACACAATCTGATACTCAAGACAATGATATTTGAAAGCAATGATAGTAAAGGGACCAAAATGGAAGATTTCCACAGTTTACTTGAAGTGGCAAAATGTTGATAGGGTAGACTATGATAAAGAATCCACCTGCCAATGCAAGAGACATGGGTTCAGTGCCTGGGTTGGGAAATGGCAATCCACTCCAGTATTCTTGCCTGGGAAATCCTGTGGACAGAGGAGACTGGTGGGCTACAGTCCATGGGACCACAAAGAGTTGGACATGAGTTAGCAACTAAAACCACAAAGCATACGCCAAACAACAGAGATATAGAATGAGTGAAGCCAAAACCAGTAGAGCTTAAAGTGGAAATTATGTTCACAATTATGTTGTTCACTTGCTCAGTCACATCCGATGCCATCCAACCATCTCATCCTCTGTCGTCCCCTTCTCTTCCTGCCTTCAATCTTTCCCAGCATCAGGGTCTTTTCAAATGAATCAATTCTTTGCATCAGGTGGCCAAAGGATTAGAGTTTCAGCTTCAACATCAGTCCTTTCAATGAATACCCAGGACTAATCTCCTTTAGAATGGACTGGTTGGATCTCCTTGCAATCCAAGGGCCTCTCAAGAGTCTTCTCCAACACCACAGTTCAAAAGCATCAGTTTTTCAGCACTTAGCTTTCTTTATGGTCCAACTCTCACATCCATACATGACCACTGGAAAAACCATAGCTTTGACTATATGGACCTTTATCATCAGTACCATCCTTCTAGATTCCATATATGTGTGTTAATATACAATATTTGTTTTTCTAACTAACTTCACTCCATATAATAGGCTCTAGGTTCATCCATATCATGAAAACTGACTCAAATGCATTCCTTTTTATGGCTGAGTAATATTCCATTGTGTATGTATATGACAACTTCATTATCCATTCATTTGTCGATGGACATCTAGGTTACTTCCATGCCCTAGCTATTGTAAATAGTGCTGCAATGAACATTGGGATACGTGTGTCTTTTTCAATTTTGGTTTCCTCAAGGTACATGCCTAGTAGTGGGATTGCTGGGTCATATGGTAGTTTCATTCCTAGTTTTTTTTTAAAAGCTGCTCCACATGGTATGTCATAAGGGAAACATAAAACAACGAGAACCACTATACACCTATTAGAAAGGCCAAAATCTGGTGGGACACTAACACCGCCAAATGCTAGTGAGGTTTGGAGCAACAGAAACTCTCATACTCTGTTGGTGGTTCAACGTTGAATGCAACATGGTACAGCTACTTTGGAAGACAATTTGGTGGTTTCTTACAAAATTAAACATATTCTTACTGTAGGACCCAGCAGTGCCACTCCCTTATATTTACCCAAAAGAGCTGAAGCCTGGCTTGGAGAATTTTGAGCATTACTTTACTAGCGTGTGAGATGAGTGCAATTGAGCGGTAGTGTGAATTCTTTGGTATTGCCTTTCTTTGGGATTGGAATGAAAACAGTGGAAACAGTGGCTGACTTTATTTTTCTGGGCTCCAAAATCACTGCAGATGGTGAGTGCAGCCATGAAATTAAAAGACACTTACTCCTTGGAAGGAAAGTTATGATCAACCTAGACAGCATATTAAAAAACAGAGACATCACTTTGTCAACAAAGGTCTGTCTTGTCAAGGCTATGGTTTTTCCAGTGGTCATGTATGGATGTCATGTATGGACTATAAAGAAAGCTGAGCACCAAAGAATTGATGCTTTTGAACTGTGGTGTTGGAAAAGACTCTTGAGAGTCCCTTGGACTGCAAGGAGATCCAACCAGTCCATCCTAAAGGAAATCAGTCCTGGGTGTTCATTGGAAGGACTGATATTAAAGCTGAAACTCCAATACTTTGGCCACCTGATGCGAAGAGCTGACTCATTGGAAAAGACCCTGATGCTGGGAAAGATTGAAGGCAGGAGGAGAAGGGGACAACAGAAGTTGAGATGGTTGGATGGCATCACTAACTCAATGGACATGGGTTTGGGTGGACTCCAGGAGTCGGTGATGGACAGGGAGGCCTGGTGTGCTGCAGTTCATGGTGTCGCAAAGAGTTGGACATGACTGAGAAACTGAACTGAACTGAACTGAAAAGAGCTGAAAACTCATGTCTACACAAAAACCTGCACATGGATATTTATAGAAGCTTTATTCATAACTGCTAAAACTCTGAAGCAATCAAGATGTACTTCAGTAGCTGAATTAGATAAATTGTGGTACATCCAAAATTGGATTATTCAGCACTAAAAAGAAGTGAGCTATACAGGCTGTGAAAAGACATGGAGGAAACTTAAATGCCTATTACTAAGTGAAAAAAATCTAATCTGAAAAAGCTAAATATTGTATAATTCCAACTAAATGACATTTTGGAAAAACCAAAAACTATGAAGACAGTAAAAAATAATCAGTAGTTACCAAGAGTTGGGGATCAGAGAAGGGATAAATATGTGGAGTACAGAGGATTTGGGGGCAATGAGAATACTCTAATGATGGATACATGTCATTATACATTTGTCAAAAATCATAGAATGCACAACACGAAGAGTAAAATCTGAGGTAAAGCACAGGCATTGGGTGATTGTGATATATCAGTGTAGGTTCTTCAATGGTAACAAACATACCACTCTTGTTGAGTGATGCTGATTACGGGAGAGGCTACACATGTGTGAGGTAAGGAGGTATATGGGAAATCTTTATGCCTTCCTCTCAATTTTGTTGGGAACCTAAAACTGCTCTAGAAAAATAAGTCTTTTAAAAAATAAATCTATGAAATCTATCATATCAACAGAATAAAGATGAAAACCCAAATAATCAATAATTGATGCAGAAAATGCACTTGACAAAATTTAGCAGTCATTCATGATACAAACCCTCAGCTTTGTTCTTTCTCAAGATTGCTTTGGCTATTTGGGGTCTTTTGTGGTTCCATACAAATGTCAGGACTGTTTATTCTATTTATGTGGAAAATGCCATTAGAATTTTGATAGATATTGCATTGAATCTGTAGATCACTTTTGGTAGTATGGAAAATATTTAACAATATCAATTCTTCCAATCTAATAACATGAGATATCTTTCCATTTATTCCTGTCTTCTTTAGTTTCTCTTCATCATTGTCTTATAGTTTCCCATATATAGATAATTTACCTGCTTGGTTAAACTTGTTCTTAGGCATTCCCTGGTGGTCCAATGATTAAGACTCCACACTGTCTCTGATGAGGGTTTGGGTTTGATCCCTGGCCAGGGAACTAAGATTCCACAGGCTGCGTGGCACAGGAAAAAAATATTATATATATATATATACATTTTCTTCTTTTTGACACTGTTGTAAGTGGGATTGTTCACTTAATTTCTTTTTCTTTTTTTTAAATTTCTTTTTCAGATAACTTGTTACTGTATAGAAACACAACTGATTTTTGTGCATTAATTTTGTATTTTGTAACTTTTTTGAATTTGTTTATTAATAGTTTTTTGGTATAGTCTTTAGGGTTTCCTATTTATAAGGTCATGTTGCCTGAAAACAGAGATAATTTTACTTTTTTCCTTTTGGATTTGGATGCCTTTTATTTCTTTTTCTTGTATATTTGCTCTAACTAGAACTTCCAGTACTATGTTGGACAGCCTTGTGTTATTCCTCATCTTAGAGGAAAAGCTTTTAGCTTTTCAATGTTGTGTATGATATTAACTGAAACACAGGGGAAAAGCTCCTTGACAGTAGTCTTGGCTATGATTTTTTTATATGACATCAAAAGCAAAAGCAGCAAAAGCAAAAATAAACAAGCAGGAGTACATCAAACTAAAAAGTTCCTAGAAAGCAAAGGAAACAAGCTACACAAAGAAAAGGCAACCCATGGAATGGGAGTTAATATTTGCAAATGTTATATCTGAGATATATAATATGAGATGTTAATATACAAAATATGTAAGGAATTCATGCAACTCAATGGCAAAAAAGTCACAAATAACCTGATTTTAAAATGGGCAAAGAATGTCAATAGACATTTTCCCAAGGAAGACATAGAGATAGCCAACACATATCTGAAAAGATGTTCAACATCACTAATCATCAGAGAAATGCAAATCAAAACCACAATGAGATATCGCCTTACATCTGTTAAGACAGCTATTATTAAAAAAAAAAATACAGTAGTTAACAGATATAGGCAAGGATGTAGGGAAAAGGGAACCCCCCGCACACACTGTTGCATCCATGCTAAGCCACTCAGCCATGTCCAATTCTGCAAGCCCACGGACTACAGCATGCCAGGCTCCTCTGTCCATGGGATTTCCCAGGCAAGTATACTGGGGTGGGTTGCCATTTCCTACACTGTTGGTGGAATGTAAATTGGTGTAGTCGTTATGGAAAACAGTATGGAGTTTCCTCAAAAAAAATTAGAGTTAGCATATGAGCTATCACGTCTGGGATTTGTTTTTTGCTATAATGATATACATTTATGTTGTACTAAATTAAAGACATATACAGATAAATAAGATGTAAATTTTATTGTTTAATTAATGTGAGTAAAAACAGTAGATTCACAATTCTCTTAGGTATACGAGTGGAAAGCACACAAATAAAAATGGCCAATCTCCCTAGTAATCAGTGAAGTATAATTTAAAACAAAATAAGACAAATATTTTGGTCTATACTAGTAAATACTCATAAGGCAAGTACTCTAAGAGCATGTGTTTGGAGTTGTAAGTGGAGCATCCTTTTTAAAATCAGTTTGGCGACATGTAAATATTTCTGTGTCTGCTCCAGAAATATTCCAGTTGTGTATTTATTCTGAGAAATAATTATTAATAGGAAATGTTGGTATACACAAAGATACTAATTGTAGATACTTTATAACAGCAGGATTTGGAAAAAGCCTACATTTCCAACAGTAGAGCAAAATCTTAAGTATATGGTGATGAATCCACTTAATAAAATTGTTTATTGAACCATTGAAAATGTTTATTTTGATTATGTAACATTACTAGAATGCTATGGGAAATCTTAGTTGAAGATATTAAGAGACAAAAGCAGGACTACAATTATATATAATATTATCTCACTTGAGTAAGTGCTATAAAGAGAAAAATTTGGAGAGAATATATGGATATTTGAGAGTGGGTATGATTGAATGTTTATACTGAAGATAGAATAGCCTTTTAACTTATATTTAATTTTTAATGAATGTTATAATGAAATCATTTTTTAAGAATTATGTATAGTCTACAGTATTTCTATATTAAGTGTGAATATTTTCTAAAGCAACATTTTTAAAAGGTCACCTCTATTTGCAGATAAAATGCTTGTTCTTCAAAAAATCAAAAACAACCACTATAAATCTCGTAATGAGGACCCATCTGCTGCTGCTGCTGCTGCTAAGTTGCTTCAGTCGTGTCCAACTCTGTGCGACCCCATAGATGGCAGCTCACCAGGCTCCGCCATCCCTGGGATTCTCCAGGCAAGAACACGGAAGTGGGTTGCCGTTTCCTTCTCCAATGCATGAAAGTGAAAAGTGAAAGTGAAGTCGCTCAGTTGTGTCCGACTCTTCACAACCCCATTGACTGCAGCCTACCAGGCTCCTCCATGCATGGAATTTTCCAGGCAAGAGTACTGGAGTGGGTTACCGTTGCCTTCTTCGAGGACCCATCTAATAGGAGTGAAAGAGATAATCTAGGTTGGTGGTAGTCTGCAATTTATGAAGATACTCTTGTCAAGTTTGGGTACAGTCTCTTTAAGGCAAGATGTCTGTAAATGAGAAACCAACTGTATGTTATACATACAGAGACTGATGGGGATGCTGGTGAGTGGGGTTTGGTGGTGGGGCTACATTTCCAATGGAAGACATGAGAGCTCTGCAGAGTCACAGACCCAGAAGCCTGATCCTAGGGCTGAGGCCAGTGTAGGGAAGGCTCATATAGAGGACCAGCTAGTGAATGGGGCTGAGTGATGCCTCAGGGACAGTGGGAGAAGCCATTTTCAACCTTAGACCCACACACTGGTGGTCTGGCCCAGAAATTAGGCAGGGATGAAGAGTACCAGAGAGTCACCTGGAGGGGCCAAGGTGGGCAGGGACTGATGGAGAGTAATCTCATGAGAGCTCTTGGATGTTGACCTGGCAGAGAGACCACAAATGCAAAGGGCAGCAATGAAAACTGCGAGCCAGAGAGATTTTACTCTTGCTCTCTTCCCCTCCTATAAAATTGTTCTGTTCATAAAACTCTGTGATTTGAGAAATCCTCCCCACTGAAGAAAAAAGAAATGATTGGAGTCCCTCCTGTATTATACATTGATGTCCTGTGCAAAAATGAAGGATCTTGAAAGTCGTTTTACCCTTGAACTTATAGTAATAGAAACCTGTCAATTGTGTTGGAGAGAGTTGCCATTCTTGAATTGGACACACCTGACAGGCCCTACACACTGAAGCTGCAGGAGTGCAGTGCATTTTGTGGCATAAGCCATTTGTGAAATTGATGTCTGTGTTCTTGTTTGTTTATAAGCTGTGTGCTAGCTAGGTCAGATAGGATGTATCTGTGGGAGAGATCATTAATCCCTCCCAGAAGCCGATGGGTTTACTGGCTGAGAAAACCCTCAGCAGCTCTTCTTCCAAGGGCCAACTGCAGAGATAGACTCTTGTCCTGACCACAGGGCCAGGCACCGGGGTCCGTGGTTTTCAGTGATTGGAGATGTTAAGGGGCCACTGCTCGTTGTCCCCTTTAACATAAACACTCCTGCCTTGGAGTGTCTCAGCAATTAATTTTTAGGATTGTTTTGGATAATATTCTAATTGTCAATGCTCCTTACTCCAGGGCAACGTTGTCGATTTTTCCTTTGTCACTGGGAGATCAGGCTGGCTCATTTCTGAATGGATTTTTAGGAGAGGAAAAGGTAAATCAGGCACCTAGAAAGAACAGAGGAGTTGGCAGGTGTAAAGGGGTGTGTATGTGTGTGTGTAGTTCTCTGAGCATCATTTCCCCCACTGAAAGGCTAGGTGGTGTGTGGCCATCTCTGAACTAGCCTATCCTTGGTCTTTTATGTGGCAATATTTCAATCACACTCATGTCATAGTTGGTACTGTTAATCCCATCCAGCAAACTGTCACCTCTCCAAAACCAAATCTGGGTCTGTTTGCCACTTAACCAAAATCCACTGCCTTATTGTTTCATGCCTGTGACTATAATTTTTGTTTCTGGTCCTTTCTCGGTGATGAATATGCGTGCCCCTCTGTCTCATGCAACCTGGTTTCTCACTTGGCTTGTACAGGACTCTTCATTAAGTGAAGAAGCCCCGAAAGCCTCAGGTGATGATCACGTGGCTTGTACAGGGCTCTCCGTTGATTGGACAAACCCCAAAAGCCTCAGGTGATGATCACATGGCTTCAACCCCAAACCCACTCTGTCCACAACCTCCTTCCACATGGAAAAGAAAACTGCATTTGATGGTTATAATACTTGTACAAGATGAAAAATATTGATGCTCCTTAGTAATAAGACCAAAGCACTCATTGAGTGAGGTGAGATCCTCATGAATTTAGCCATTACTTTTAAGTTTTATTTTTAATATATTCTTATTGAAATGTACTTGAGTTACAATGTTTCTGGTGTACAGCAAAGTGATTCAGTTATACATATAATATATATTGTTCTTATTGTTCAGTTGCCAAGTTGTGCTTGACTCTTTCTGACCCCATGGACTCTAGCCCACCAGGGTCCTCGGTACATGGGTTTTTCCAGGCAAGAATAGTGGAGTGGGTTGCCATTCCTTTCTCCATAGGATCTTCTCGAACCAGGGATCGAACCCATGTCTCCTGCATTGGCAGGCAGATTCTTTACCACTGAGCCACCAAAATTATATATATTCTTTTTCAGATCTTTTCTGTTGTAAGTTGTTACAAGATATTGAATATAGTTCCCTGTGCTATATACTCGGTCCTTGTTGTTTATTTTATACTTTTAGTGTGTATCTGTTAATCCCAAACTCCTAATTTTTCCCTCCCCACCTTTGATAACGCTAAGTTTGTTTTCTATGAGTCTATTTCCGTTTTGTAAATAAGTTCATTTGTATGATTTTTACATTCACATATAAGTGATATCATATGATATTTGTCTTTCTCTGTCTGACTTACTTCACTCAGTATGATATCTCTACATCCATCCATGTTGCTGCAAATGGCATTATTTCATTCTTTTTTGTGGCTGAGTACCATATCTTCTTTATTCATTCCTCTGTCAATGAACATTTAGGTTACTTTCATGTCCTTAACAGTTACTTATGGAAGTCCTCCTAACTAACTAACGTAGGTTCAGCAGGAGATGTAAGCCATGGGTCCTCCCTTGATATTGCAATTAAGTCAGAGAGACAAAACATGAGGGAGATGCCGGCTACTGCTGTTACAAGGTATCTGAGCCCAGAGAGAGAACCTTGCTGGCTCAAAGCCACTCAGACAGAGTGAGGACAGGAGATAGAGGACAGCAGATAGAGGACAGGAGATAGACAATCTCTCCTGACACTCGTTGCAGGAGTCTCACCCTCTGTCAGAGGCAGGGGAGTGCCTCCAAGGTGCTGCTACCATGAAAACCACCATGTGCACAGTGAACCATGTACTTCAGCATTCTAGTTTAGACTATTTTCTGCACTTGTCCTCAGTCAGATTAAAATGTCAATTACTGACCTACTTCCTCCCTCCACTTATTTTTGTTAGGTTTCTTGATTTCAGAACAGCCCTTACCCCTTACCTGGGACTAAAACCAAACAAAAACAATTCCGTAATCCTGTATGTATGTTTTAGGATGCTTTCAATTGCAAGCAGAAGAGACCTGATTCAAAGAAACTTAACCTATACAGCAGGGTAATGATTTACATAATAGGAAGTGCAATTTCAGGTGGTTGTTCTAGCAGTTCAATAACATCTTAATAGTTTCAGATTCTTTCTCTGTTTTTGTTGTGTTGCTTGAGCATCAGCTAGCATTGTTGTGATCGTCCATTGTGGTTTGTTGGGAAAACCCAGTTAATGCCTTTTACCCTGACATAATTAGTAATAGCAATCCCTTTCATCCTTAGTAGTGTCCAACTTTAGATGGTCAATTACATGGTCAGCTGCATCGTGTTCTTGCTGCCAGTTGCAACTGTGGTTACACTGTCTTCACGTCCATTGGAAGAGGGAAGTGTTCTTCCCAGCAAATCTCTCCTCTCACCTATTTGGTCCAGGTTATATCAGGAGGGAAGCAATTATCCTCAGATCAAACAGACCCCATCCTAAAGCTAGGATCAAATTCTAAGGTACATGATTTCAAAGGAGAGGGATGGATTCATGAACAGCATTAGGGCTCTGTTAGGAAAGAGGAATGGCGAACACAGAATGGAACAGCCACAAGCAATGCCTTTTATAATAAGCCTACTTGTTACCCTTGACAATGTCTGCAAATCCTCTGAAATCAAATGCCCTCCTGACTGAGACTAGACAGAGCTACAACTGGACTATGAGAGACCTCGGGCTCTCATTATTCAGTACCTCATTGCTCCATGTGTTGTGTGTGTGTGTGTGTCTGTGTTGGTCGCTCAGTAATGTACGACTCTTTGCAACCCCATAGGTTGTATGGGGTCCATACAGGCTCCTCTGTCCAAGGGATTCTCCAGGCAGGAATACTGGAGTGGGCTCCCATTCCCTTCTCCAGGGGATCTTCCCAACCCAGGGATCGAACCTAGGTCTCTAACATTGTGGGTGGATTCTTTACCATGTGAGCCACCAGGGAAGCATGTAACTTATTACTGTAAAGTAATAGCTGTTGGAGATATGCTTGTCGATTGCCTAACTGAAGGACCAACTCACAAATCCTTTGATTCACTCTTTGCCAAAAGTATCAAAAATTTTACTGGACTCTATTATGGTCTTTGGATAAAATCATGGCATAGGAAATTTCATAAGAGATCTCTGAATGAAGAATATTGAAGCCCCCATGCCGACCACAAAGTCTCTGTTCTATCAAAATAGTCAAAACCTTTCCCTTACCCTGTGACTCCGGATGTTCTTTAGGTCAAAATGTCCTTGCAGCTGGACTGTCTCTCTGAATGCTCTCCATCCTCTTTCCCGGAGCTTGGGTTGGATTTCAAACCTCTGTGATTTAATTACTGCTTGCATTTTTTTCCAGTATTTATCCCTTTTGCATTGTGATTATGTTTTCAAATGCCTGCCTCATTCAGTCACTTAATCATCCAGTAAATATTCTTGACCACAAAAATTTTTTAAAGAGTTTCAGTTTTAAATAGATTATTTAACTTCAGTAAAATACAGACCCCTTAAGAATTTCTTGCAAGCAGTGGACCCTTTCCTCCCGTGACATTCAATACCAATGAGCATTAAACTGGCATCAACAACTTCAGGGCTTCCAGCAACTCCTACAGAAATCCACAACAGTGTTTATGCAGATTAGATCAAATCACATTGGCACAGTCCAGGGTGATGGACTCAGCCTTCAACTCAAGTCACATGTGTCTTCTGTGGAGCTCATCAACACCCACTGATTCGACCAACACCCAGGGCCCAATCACTCCCAAATCTAGGTCTGCAGCTTAGAGTTTGAATTCCAGACCCGTTCTTGCGAATGGCTCTTGGACGTCTCTATGTGGTTACCCAAGAGGCACTTCCAACTCAAGATGTCCTAACTAGAGCTCCTTGGAACGCACACTGACAGTGCTCCACCCCCATCCCTGGGATGCCACCATTTCAACGTGCTCCACACACATCCAGCTGCCAATATCTTCTCCCAGTACCTGGGAAGGGCTCTCTGCCTACGCCAGATGGCAGGTTAAAATTGCCAGATAATCAGCGCCCCCTGGGCCCTTAATCAGCTTCCTCACCTCTTGAGTGGGACAATTTTGAAATGAGTGCTTTACATTCTGTCCAAGAGTTTGCTTGCGGGATTCAGCTCCAGTTGCCCGTGGTGGTAATCGGCAGCCCCGCTACTGGCTGCCGCCTCTCTCTTTCCCTTCCCTACTCCCCTATCAGTGCTTCCTTCACCTTCACATTCAGGATCTGCTTCGGGGGGACCCTAGAATATTCATCATCTCCAGCTCCTAATCTGCTTCTCTTCCTCAGGACCTCTATCACAGTGATCACACCCCCACCCACTGTGTCACCCAATTTAGAAAGTCAGGCACCAGTTATTCCAACTCCTCCTGATTACTCCATCACTCAGTCCTGTTGATCCTTTATGCCCAGAATCACTTGACTCAAGTTCTGATCCTTCACATCTGCTGGCACTGCCTTGACTCAAACTTTAGTCATGCCACAGTCGCTCTCACCTGGTCTCCCTGCTGCCTATCTCACCCCACCCCCCACAACCAGCCTTCCCACCCAACACCAGAGTGATCATTCCTTCATCCAAATCTCTCCTGGTCACTCCCTTGCTCAAAGTCCTTCAGTGGCTCCCCACTGATTACAGGAAAAAGCTCCTTTACAGGACAGACCCTAGCTAACCCGTAGCTTCCTCCACCCCTCCTTGCTACTATTCTTCACAGCCCCTTCTCCAGCCTCACAGAGCATTTGAAGCCTCCAGAACGTGCTTTGCATCTGAGCTTTGGTGCCTGCTGTTCCCTTCACTTGTAATGACCCTCTCTTCGAAAAACTCCCATTCATCTCTCACTGCTCTGCTCTTAGCAACATCTCTATGCCGTCTTTTCTGACTTGCCTGCTCCATGCCACTCACTACGTCTTCCTGCACAGTGATAGGCCCACTCCCCTGGTGTTCACCTAGCCCATTTTATAACTCCTCATGTACACATAGTGTCACATTGTACTGTTAATAGTTCGTTTACTGGCCTATGAGTTCCTTGAGATCAGCAGTATATGTTGACCATCTCTAACCATAGTCCTTAGCTCAGTGAGTAGCATACAGCAGATGCTTTATAGATGTTTAGTGCACAAATGAATGAATTACTCATCTGGCAAGTATGTGAAACTGGATTATGAGTCAATTCTATATTAGAAAAACAGGATATAGATCAAAGGACCAGATCCAAAATGGGAAATTTCCTGAGTCTTTACTTAAAATCACCAAATGTTTGAATTACAGATCTCAACAATCACCCTGATTGACCCTGAAAGATTTTTTGTTGTTCTTTCCTGCTGTTGGGGCATGTCCTTTCCTCCCTCCATTTTCTGTATGAACGGAATTCTTTCATATTAATGTCCTATTTCTAGCCCCAAACCTCTCCTCCCCCAGATGCAGGCACTCCCTTATCGACTCTTTTCCCCTTCTCTCTGCAAGGGCAGCTGCAGTGAAAGTACAGAAGGGTGCCACTGCACATTTCTCTGGAAATGGGGGCCATGATGCCTGTTTATTATGCATTAATCTGAATCAATACAGTCTCTCCTGAAAACATAAGCACCTCAAAGGGCAGCAAATATGAATCACAACTGCCAGTGAGGATCAAACATTAACCCAGGGCTGTGATGAGGCCAACAAAAGAAATAGGCTAGTAATTGCCTTCCAGGATATCAATCCCTACCTTATACACACATACCCCCTCAACACACACAAAACCTTTATGGTTCTTTCATCCATGAACTTGCCCAATTATAATTGCCCAGCTGTGTCTTTAGTTGTATTCAGACTAGGTCCTGGCAGCCGAGACCTCACATACCTGATCCACGACTCAGCACACTTCTCAAATCTATAGAGGAAGTCTTTGGTTTCTGAAATGATTGAAGACAAATTCACAGGCAAATATTTCCACAGGTATCATTAATGACTTGAAGCTGATTTAAAACCTCCAGAATCTGACTGCAACAAGCAGGAACTGGTACTTTCTGTTGATACTTGTTTCTATCAGTTCTTAAACTTGCATTGTGTTTCTTTCTGCCCTTAGGTCGATCAGGTACTTCTAAGTTTAACTTTTTTTTTTTTCCCAAAAGAAGACATTCAATATCAAGGAAAGGTACCACCAGGGCTGACTTCCCCCTTAGGGGCTGTAGGCATGATGCCTGAGGCCCAAAATACTTTCAGGGGCTCAGGGAAATGTTTTAAAAAATCAGATTTTCAAATTTCTTTTAAAATCAGAAGAAAATGTGTTGTTTTAGGTCAAAGAAAATGTTTTAATATATAATATTAATTCATTCATCTTTATACCAATGCAATCATAAAATGTAATTTTTACCATTTTTTTTCTATGGAGGAAATAGTCCACAAAGGCTAAGTGCCCACAAAAGGTATAATATGGCCCTGGTTTCTACCACATTATGCCTGCAACACGACAAGGTTAGAATTGAACATTTCAAACCCAAGTTCCAGTTTCCATACTCATAAACGTGCAGGCTGCTCTGTAGGTACTGCACACTCTGGTCACCCCCAATTCTACAAAAGGGCAAGTCATGGCCACTACTCATGTGAGTGTCCAGACTCAAGGAGGTTTGAACATGCAAAGGACATCCAGATTCAGACCAGCAGTCTCTGCTCTGATTCAAATAATTTCTGCTCTGCCTGTCTCTCTCAAATATCTGCATCCTGTTTTGATTACCAGAAAAATCTTTTCATCTTTAGGGATTAATTAAGCCAATGTATTTGCTTCCTTTACTCTCTTAAAACATTTATAGTATTTAGGGTTTGGGGTTTTTTTACTTTGTTTTAAAATGATCAATACTACTACTGATACCTATGATTTATTTACTGGTTGGCGACCACATAGTCATCATCTCTGTAAGGCCAGTTCTTAGCCCAGTGTCTGGCAAACACTGGGTGCTTAATAAATGTTAGATTAACAGATGCATCACCTCTCCGGCAAGTATGCGGAAATGGGATTATGTCCGTGGGCTAGTTTTGTCTTCAGTCATCTCGCACCTTGCGAGAAAGATCTTCGACTTGGATCACAATTGGCATTTTAGGAGATGGTCGCAGGGCCCTCGGCACCTCTGCCGCCTCCATCCACCAGCCACTCCCTCCCCGCTGGGCTCTGTTCTCTCCCAGCATCCTGGGGTCTGAAACGGTCCCCAGCCCGCTGGGAGGCAGCAGGGTCCCCGCTCCAGCGGCCCTCCCCGGCGTCGCCCCCGCGCCCCGGCACCCCTTCCTCCCGCCACCCCGCGCCTCCCCCAGCCACGCCCTCCCCGTGGGCGAGATCACCTGTCCGTCCTCAGCGGCCGCCGCCTCGGGTACCCTTGCGCCCCCCTCCTGCTCCCCCTCCTCCGCCACCTCCCCCAAGCCCTCCCCTTCCCCGCCTCCTCCCAGCCCTTGGTGTATATAGTAAAGGCCGGGCGCCGCACAGAGACACACACTCGTCCGGACACAGGCGCACACACGCTCACGCACGACCGGCAGCGGCGGCGGCGACAGCGGCTCGGTGACAGCGGCGACGGCAGCTCCCACCGCGGCGCACCCCCTTCAGGCGGCCGGCGGCGAAGCCAGACCGCAGAGTCCCCGCACCCGCGACCACCCCACGGCTTCCTGGAGGCGGCGGCCGCGATTGCGAGGTAGCGGCCGCGGCGCCCCCGTGCGGGCCGGGGTGCCCCCACCCCGCGCCCTCCCCGCGCGGACCTGCCACCGGGACGCAGGGGGCGCGCCTGGCGGGGCCCGGCGCCCGGGGAGGGGCCTGCTCCCGGGGGCAGGACGGCGCCTGGAGGCCGGGGCCAGCGGGGAGGGCCGGCGGGGCGGGGACGCTAGGCGAGGCCGCCACCCGCGCGGCGGCCCCGGGCCCCGCTCCTGCTCCCAGCGCCGCGCACTGGCCGGCGGGGCCGGGGCCGGCCGGGCAGGCGGCACAGGGCGCCGGGGCGGGGGCCCCGAAGTGGGCTTCGGGCCGCCCCCGGCGCTGGCACAGGGCGCAGAGGGCGGCGCGCGGCGCACCCCGTGCCCGGGCATCGCAGCGGGCCGCTCTGGGCTCTGTCGCTCTGCCCCGGCCCGGAAAACCCGGCGCCTTCCAGGCCCTTCGAAAGATGGATTCTGTTGACGTATCTGGCGGCCCTGGCGAGCCGGGTGGAAAGTTGGGTTTTGCCAGATCGCACTGGGCTCGTCTTTGTGACGCTCGGCCAGCCCCGCATCCTCCCGGAGCTGGGTGAGTGTGCACTGGCGCCCCGGGAGCCCTCGTGCCCCCCAATGCCCAGACCCGGGGTGGCCGCACCAGCTCGGGCTTTCTGCCATGTTAGGCACCGAGCAGGCTTCTCGCTGCATTTTGGCGTGCGTTTCAGCGGTGCCTTTTGCGGCGAGGGGAGTTCTTGCCTCTCTCCTCGTTGGCTTTTTCGGGCTTGGGGTTATGCTCTGCGTGTTTGCTTGTTTGCCGTTTAAAGCCCGACTATTGTTCAGGATAAGCTCCGCCTGGGTGGGGAAATGGCATCCCACCACAGTTGCCGGCGAGGGGTAGAAATGTTGCCAAACAGCTGCTGCTTTGTGTTTCCCTATCAGAAGTCCCTGGAGTAGGTTTGGGGCACGACGGATGGACGGAGAGAGGGATGAGGCACGGAAAAAGAAGGTGGCTTTGGAGGAGCGAATTGTCACCCACCCCAAGGCACGCAGTCCGCTTCCCTCTCTGCCTGCCAAACTTTTATGAATATTCCTTTTGTGATGGGGGAAGCTTAATGAATTCAGCCCAGTTTTCCAGGGACAAGCAACCCGGCTTTAACAATGGTTTGAGAACTTAATCAATGAGAAGGGCAGGGGAGGAGGAGGAGGCGCTGACACCAGCAATTGGCGATGTGGTTGCATTTTGCAGAGTCAGGTAGGGGAGAGGTGGGCAGGGCAGGGCGCAGCGCCTGGGTGGCCGCGTTCCGGGGGAACTGTCAGGCGCTTTTACCTGTGCCCGCTGGAGCCACCCACCGTCGTGCCCCCACCTCAGGGTCTGCCCAGAACTCTGCGACGGGGCTTGAGGGGCCGCTCGCGGCAGTGCGCGGGCGGCCCCCTCATCTGGCGTTTTTAAGGATGTGTAAATATTTTGCTGAGGGTAAGTGACATCAACAGAATGATATTCCGCAGAGCCCGGGTGTGCAGCGATGATAAATAGATACGGCCAAACAAAGTTTTGATAACCGCGGATTCTCATGGCTGGCTCTGTTTCATTTTGGGTCTTTGTTTTTGTTGGTTTAGCATTATCTCTCATCCTCTGGTGTGATCCCTTTATTTAGCTGATTCTTGGAAGCTTCTCTTTAGAACAGAGAGAAAAGCAGCCAGCAGGGAGAAAACGATTCGTAGCCTTGCATGCATCGGGCAAGGTTTTCTATGCTTTCCCCGGTGAGTCTTTCCGGGACTGTTTTCTATGTCTCTCTTCCTCCTTTCGAGCCACCAGAATCGTTTGTTGATTGACCAGGAGATTTCGGATAACTTTGAAAATGTGTTGTGATGTGCCTTTGTTACAGAAAAGAGATGGCAGTACAGTGGGGAGGCTAGTGGGAGGACAGGGGGGAGACTAGCGGGTGGGAGCCCCTACCCACTGATTGTCCTTGGCGTTTTCTTCTCAAAGGGGAACCCGGGGAGCTGTGCTTCTTTTGGAAGGCGGCAGGGTAGCTGGAAGGCTGAAAGCCGGAGTGGGGGCGGATCCCAGTTTCTCTGCCTCTTAGAAGCCCAGAGAAGCCACTGTACCCACCCCTATCCTGTGAGCGGGCACGTCTGTCTCATCCTGCCAGATGCCTGCCAGAGGCATCCACAAGGTGGCTGGGCACCAGGAACCAAGTCAGACTGGATCTTGGGGGTCCTGACTGCTTTGGCACTAGCCCATGGTACCATTTAGCCACCCAGGGAGGCCCTTTATCATGCAAAGAAGCCCCAGACCTCCAGACGTGAGGTTTGGCCCAGGAAAGTCTGCCCATCTCAGAAACAAATGAGAACACAGCTTTCCAGGTGATGCCAGTTGCCAGTATGAGAACTTGGTTGGTGGGCATTTGGGCAAGAACTGTAAAATAAATGAAAAGTCTTTTAGCCAGAAGACAGAGCCCCTGAAATGGAAAAAAAAAAAAAAGAAAGCAAGCAAAGAAAAAGAAAAGGCTGGAAGGTGTGTGACAAGGTGTTGCTGGGAGCGCTGTAACACCAGACGACCAATATAGCTCTGGCTATGGTGACCCCGAAAACTGGATAGGACTGGTCTCCCCAAAGCCATTTGACCCAGAATGGAAGTATTCTGTACGTGGAGACGTCCACACACAGTGTGCTCTGAATGGACAGTAAGAAGAGAGCAAGTGTCTTATCTCTGGCTCCTTCCCTAACCTTAGTTTTGGGGAAGCAGCGGGGAGTGGAGGGAAAGAAGTCAAGAAGGAAATGAACATTTGCTGTTGCCCTCTGTCTGCCAGACACTGTGCATATGGGAAACCATGATGTGATGGAGGCATTATTTTACAGATAAGGAATCAGACTCGGAGAAATTTCCAGTCGAGTGTCTGATTCCAGACCTCAGTGGTTATGACTTAAAGGGGCAACATGTTCCTCTATCCTTCCCTCAAGGCTCTTACTTATTTCTCCCTGAGACTAGATCCCTCAGCCCCTACCAAATGCAATACCTAACTGGGGGAGGGGGCACCAGTGAGGCAGCTCAGCCACCCCAGCAGGGTACATGCTTATGTGCTAAGGAGATAGACCCCAGATAGTCCCTAACCATTTCAGATGGAAAGACTGTGTCTTTTCATCTTGGAATTCCCAAAAGTCAACTGTTGCTTAATGAACGAGAGTTGAATGACTAAATGATGGAACTGATGGAGTGAATGGTGGTGGAAGGGAGCCATGTCATTATAAAGGGAGACCAGCCAGGAGAAATCCAGAGATTTGTGTGTGGTTGGGGTCTTGGAGTGCCTGGTGTGATGCTGCAGTTCTAGCCTTGAGGAGTTCCAAGCTGAAGAGCCTGTGTGAGATGGGCAGTCACATTCCCATCTTATCCATGAGGAAACAGGATGAGACAGAGTGGATAATTAGCCTGAGGGCCATGGTAGGGCCAGAGGGTAGGTAAGGTATTTCTGACTCTTAAACATCTCAAATAAACTCTAAATAAAAATGAGATGGGTTCTTGCTCTGCAACTGCACCATCAAAGCAAAGTCCTTTAGCTACCTTCCAACCAGATGGTGGCCTTTAAGCCCCTAGAAATTCTGGGGCCACTGGGAGAGCCAGGATTTGAATCCCTGTATGAGGTGTTTCTGACTTTCCTGCCTCCATGATGAAAATGAGGCTCCGAGGAGGGGGAAAGATGGCTAATTGCACTCTCCCCTGCACAAAAGCCTGCGTGGGATTCTGAATTAAGCTTGATTTGGGGATCAGTGTGACATCCTTGCTGTTGAGTTGGCAGTGCTTGTCTTTGGAGAATGCCTCTGATTACCACTTCTCCCTCCCACCTGACCGGATGCCCAGATGCCCAGATGCCCGTCATCTCATTCTTTGCAGCTCAAGGCGTCTCCTTTGTGGCTCGTCATTTCTGATGAGCCTCTCAAGGCTACCGCTCTCCTGTGTTCTGATGGCAGCTGCTGAGGAGGTGACTTGTGTTAGTACTTTGGGATTTTGCACATGACACCCTCCTTCTCTCTCCAGCCAAGAACACGCATAGGAACACGCATGCACACGCAGAGGCAGGCGCACGTAATTTGATCATGTTTCTGTATCTGCTTCGCCAAATTAGATTGCAAACCCAGAATTGTTATTGAAAGAACATACGTGACTTTGGCGATCTTCTGTCCCAGCCCCTGCCTTAAACAGAGCCAGAGAGCTAAGATGCAGGCTGCTCAAGCTGCAGATGCCTTAAGTAATGATTATACTCTCTGGCCTTGCCATGCCAGCCCCCAGGGCCTTTCCTAAGAGCCCATTTTAATCTCCACTTAGAGGTAGGGCTGGGCTCCTAGAACATCCCAGTCTTGCAGTTCCCATCTCTGCTATAATTCTTATTGCCCACTCTGCTCTCACCTGTCATTCTTCTTCTCACAGTTTTTTTTGGTCTTTCAGCACAGCACTGTCTAATAGAGCTCTCTATGATGATGGAAATATTTTATATCTGCACCATGCTGCATAGTGACTTCTAGTCACGTGGCTTTTCAGCAGGTGAAAGATGGCTACTCCAAAATAGGATATGCTATGATGATAACTTATGTACAGGATTTCTACAACCTAGTGCAAAAAAAAGAAGAATGCAAAATAACTCATTAATAATTTTTATATTGATTACATGTTAAAATGATCATATTTGGAATGTATTGGTCAAATAAGCTAGAGTGTTGAGATCAATGTCACCTGTTCCTTTAGAATTACATACGTATTTCTGTTCAGCAGCTCTGCTCCACCAGCCTGTGCCTTCAGCCTCATAGCACCTCCCGGAGTTTCGGGTGGCATGAACACCCTCCATCCCCATGGCAGAGGGAAGTCCTGGGGCTGACTCAAGAGCCACAACAGCCTGGCATCAGGCCGCTCTGATTTTCGGGAGCTAAGGTGCCATTTGGGGGTGTCCCCATCAAACCCACCTGTGAGCATGTTTGCTGAGTCACCTCCTGTGAGGAACGTGGACTCTGAAACTTAATGGAACAGGGCAGGGGTAAGGAGGGTGGACAGGGCTGGTTTCCTTTCCTCCACCCCAGGCTGGTGTCCTTGTCCATCAGAGAGCTGTCTCCCTCCTGAGTGACTGATTTCCTCAACACCTGCTCTAATAATATCCTTCCCGGGGATATGTGTTTGGAGAGTAGGGGCCCAAGGAGACACCCTTGCAAAGAGAGTGGGTTATTTGGGGCTGGGGCCAGTCTTAAAGAAGAGAATGGAAAAGGGGGGATGCACATAGTCATTTCCTGACAGCTTGATGAAAACAAGAGCAAGGGAATAAATGCAGCTTCTGCACAAGAGACAAAATGAACACCAGGAAGGCCAGTTTCACACACCCGTGGTGCCATAGATGAGAAGCCCTGAGGAAGGGATGGTTCGGGGAGGTGGGGGAAGGCTCACCGCGGGCATTGTGCCCTTGGCCCTGGGCATGGCCCAAGGAGACAGAAAGAGCTGGAATAATGGACTCGGGGCTTCGGTGATTTATAGGTCAGGCGCCTGTGGCTCTGGCTCCTGAGGGGGCTGCCCCCACAGGGGACCCTTGGCTGACCTCCTCAAGCTCCTCGGAAGGAGCTGGTTTTGTTTCCCGTGGCAGAAGCAGACTGTTTACTGGAGCACAGGAAGAATCCGACATTCTGGCGAAAAATAATTCATTAACAGCCAGGGTATTACCAGTTCCCTGGAAAAGCTCCTCCAGCTGCACTGGAGCAACTGTTCTTTCTCAGCAGCGGAACTGGGCCTCGCTGGTGGCCAGGACTGAGTATGCTTGGGCATTTTTGTTGTTGTTGTTATTTTTGCCTTTGTGTGTGTGCCCACCTTAAAATTCAGACAAAGGAACAGGGGCCTGAAAGGGTTGAGATAGTATAGCCGTCAGCCATTCTGTCCTCCATGGTTTTAGCCTGGAAACACTAGGCCAACTCTAGGAACATGCATCTTCCCTGACCAAAGTCCATCCTCATGCTGGGGGCACTGCACAATCACATAGGTTGTTCTAGAACTAAAGGAATTTTAGAGAATCTCAGCACCTGCTCTTAAGACTTTATGGAAACAATTGAAGGACTCCCATAACCACCTCCCCCCAACCCCAACACACACACAGGGCAGAATGTCCTATCTTGCTGTGTTGAATTCTTTGCTTACTATGAATTGGCACAGCGGGGCCAAAGTATGTGATTCATCATCCCAGTTTTGAGGGTATTTGGAAAGCCAGGCAGGCATAACCAACAGAATGGTTTGCATGTTTTGTTCACTAAGAATGATTGAATCTACAGTAATAAATAAAATGGAATGATTCAGGAAGCTTTTTATGTCCTGGAAAAAAATCTGCTTTAAAAGAGGGGGGGTGGTTGTCTGCTTGTTTGTTTTTTAATGCCTCATGCTCAGAAATGTGTATCCAGCTAGCAAGAAATGAGGAAGAATGACATTTCCTTGGTTTAGTTTTTAAAAACATTAATTGCAGGTTAAGTAAGATGCAGTGTATTGATTTTGGTTTTGTATGGAACATATCGAGATAATCATTTTATTTTATGAGATATTAATTTCCATCCATTTAGACTGATGAAATACACATTTCACATGCACCCTGCTCGCTCCACCATCATCACAGTATTTCTTTAATGTTTCTAGATTCAGACTGGGAGCCTGTTTCATTTATTTGGAAAGGAATCAGTGTGTTCTTAGTAAACATATGTGTAAGCCAACCTTAAATTTCAAGAAAAATGGGATTTTTCTTCTTTGATGACTGCTGAAGATATGAATATTAAAGGCCAACTGTGTTTGCCTTTAATTAGAGCACAGTTTCTCCATCTTGGCCCTGTTGACATTTTACGCCGGATCATTCTATGTTGCAGGGGGCTGTCCTGTGCACTGGAGGGTGTTTAGCAGCATCCCTGGCCTCAACCCACTAGATGCCAAAAGTGTCACCCCTTCCCCCCAGCAGTGACAGCCAAAAATGTCTCCAGATCTTGCCAAATATCCCCTCTGGGGCAAAATGGACCCTGATTGAGAACCACTGGTCTAGACCAAGATTTAATAAGTAATTGGTGGCTTTTGGATAATTCAATTTGAAATAATACAAGACAGAATTTCCCTCTCTGACTTATATGTGCAATTCATGGGAGTGCTTAATTAATGGTTGGAAGTGGGTCATGTGCCTGATTTAATTGTAAGTTGGATGCAAGGGTCTGTAAAATTGTATAAGCACAGAGATTTTTCATTAAATTCAGGTGACTGAATAAGTCATAGGTAATTGGGGGACACTTTGTAACAACTAACACCTTTTCTGTTTTTTCATGAAGAGAACAGGTTTATTTCTCCTTGGTTTCTTTTTCATATGCGCCTGATTTCAGACATGCCTTCTCAGCCACCAGGCGTCTTCCTCCACCCCCGCCTCTCCCCACTGTCATTTCTCCTCTAGCATCTTAAGCCTGAGCCAATTAATTTAGCCCTTTAGTGTACTTGGGAGAGCCCTGCTCATAACACTATAATAGACTCACTGCAGATCATGGCAGCCCTTTACCCACCACTGATTTCTCTGTTTTCCCTTTCTGCTGAGAGAGGAAGTCAGTGGTGAGCAGATGGAGCATGTTTCAGAATTATTGGCCATTCACATTCAGGTGGACTTCACCACCCCTCCCACCTTTTCCCCCTCTTACACACATTTATTTCCCTGCAGCAGTTCTGCTTGGGAAAGGGAACAGCAGCAGGGCTCCTCTAGCCACCTCGGTCCTGGTAATGCCCGAGGTCAGCAGCAACAGATGGAATGCCACCACTGGACGAGCTGCAAGAGGGGTAATCATGCCTTCACGGGGAACGTGTCATGGGGTAAAGCATTTCTGCCCATCCATGGAAGTGGGATGAGCCCTTGGGGGAGAGAGAGAACGGAGAGGTGGATCACTCGTTACATAGGACAGTGTCCTGAGGCCAACCTCATCCTGACTATCTTTGGCGTGGGATGGGTGTTTAGGGAGTGCTCATGGGTGTGGCCGCAGACATCATGGAGGGGGGAGCGGGGGGACTTCACTTGGCAGGCATCCAAGGCCGGCTGAAGGCCGACCTTTTCCAAAGAGTGTCCGAAGGAGTTCTGAGTGTCGAGTGCAGAAGGAGGCT
Source organism: Moschus berezovskii (assembly GCF_049115385.1). Classification (NCBI taxonomy): domain Eukaryota; kingdom Metazoa; phylum Chordata; class Mammalia; order Artiodactyla; family Moschidae; genus Moschus; species Moschus berezovskii. The sequence continues at coordinate 17,073,845 of NC_142488.1, read as the reverse complement.
TAGCCAGTGAGGAAAGATAGAAAGGTGAGCACATGGGGGGTTGGCCAGGCCAGCAATAGCCCTTCATTGGCGAGTTCTTGCCTCCCTTGATAAGTCGTGTGACTCTTGGCAGACAGCCCCTGAGTGCTTGGGTCCAGGCAGAGAAATAATTGATTTGCAGCACGTGATGCTTGGTCATCCTGAGTTGGCTCTCCCTCGTGGACCAGGATTTGGGTGATGGCTGCAACACTACGAGAGGAAGTGGGATCAAAAATCTGGGCTTGGAGGCCAGTTTCGTGGTGCGGAGGCCACTGGGGTCACCGCTGTGTGCTGCTGAAGCCAACAGACAGGTCCGAGTGGTATGTTGTTCCTCAAAATAATGGCAATGGAAATGGCTGTGAAAAACATTTAGACCCTTGTCATAAAAATGCAAACAGTCTTCCTGCTATAGGGAAAAGCTAAATAAACTCTATTGCAGCTGTATTAAGTAGAAACAGATTTAAAAATCGGGTGTTTTTTTTCCTGAGACACTTATTTATAGCAGGTTGGGCAAAGGCTGCCACTATCTTTCGCGACTCCGGAAGACTGTTTTCCAGATGGTCCTTGCTGTTTTTCTCTTTATTAAGCTTAGCTGAACCCGGCCTTGCTTGGAAAGGTTCATAGAAACTGGTGTTATTTTTTTCAGATTACAATGGCCATTGATTGGCTAACAAATCAATGGATGGGAATGGATTGAGCCTGTGCCGATGGATTTCCTTTCGCATTTCAAAATAAGAAAAATGTCAAGGAAAGCTCAGAATAGGAGTGCTATTTTGACTGTGTACATCAAAGTTTTGAAAACCATTCAGGGCTGCATTTTCTATTAATTTACATTTGCATTTTTTTCTAAAATAACGCCCTCCTCTTTGCTAAAAACTGCAACGTTACCGTTTCCTTTCCAACATCTAAACAATGTCCAGATACATTTCAGATTGAGCAATTAGCTCTGGCTGCAATTTCCTTTTAGGAGAAAAATCACTAACCCGCTAGACTAAATATGAAATTATTGAATGTGAAGATATCAATATTTGTTCTCGGATCCTTTGTGGCTTATCACTTGCATTTTAAGAAGGCTAGAAGAGGCTGGTTCTACCTGGCTATTCCATGTTAGAGACACCCACGCCAGAAAGCTCAAACTTTGTGTTTTTGCTCTTAGGAGCTGGGCAGTTGAATTTGGGGTCATCAAGGCTGATTCTTACAGCTGAAACTGCACAGGGAACCATTTTGGAAAGGCTCATAAACCAGTGATCCCTGCAGACCAGGCTTGAGTACCACCGCCCCACATGGGGCAAAATTTCTACCCATTCACAGTTAAATGAAAGAAGAGTGAAACTGTATACTGAGTTTCCTTTTTTATAGAACTTCCCTTTATTCTAAAATGGCCTTTCCCACTTTTTTAGTGTTAAAGTCTCTTTTGTGAATGACGATATTTGTAGTTTAGCATCTTTTTTTCACAAAGTCAGAAGTTGAACTCATGTTGGATCCTACTTTTTTTTTTTTTAATGTTACTCATTCAGAACATTAGAAAGTCTGGGATTTACTGAGGAGGCCTTAGTAGATCAGGAAAGGGAGCCGTTGTTGCCATTTCTAAGCCAGAAAAACCCACCTGAGCTAGAGTCCTGCTCCCAGTTCCTTACCTCATTCTTTTGACCCATCAGCCACAGAACTGTGGCTTTGTCCAAAGCCCATGTGAAGAATGGAATTGCTTCTCCAGAGGAGGTTTTGTGTTTGTTTGCTTGTTTTATGTTTTGTTTGGTTTTTTGGTTGCACTGTGAGGTTAGTGGGATCTTAGTTCCACCAGCTGAGATTGAACCCAAGCCCCCTGCAGTGGAAGCGCAGAGTCCTATCCACTGGACCACCAGTTCACACAGGCTTGACCCACCGTCCTCCTTTCCTCAGCATGGCTCACCAGGAAGTATCCTCAGTCTCCTTACTGCTCCAGAGTTGCTCCCCCAGCTGCTCCTCCTCTTGCTAAAGCACCCCTCTAATTTCATCACTGTAGCTCAAGAATATTCAATGACTCCCTACTTCCCTAATTAGAATAAAACCCCATATGAAGCCCTTTTTTCATTTTCCCAGGCCACTCTCTCCCTCAGGACTGCTCCTCAGTAGAGAGAGTGCCTCCAGGTTGTACACTTGCTCTCACTGTGTGTGTTTTTATTGCAGTATGGTTGATTTATAATGGTGTGTTAGTTTCAGGTGTACAGGGACACACGTATATATGTAGGGCTTCCCTGGTGGCTCAGCTAGTAAATAATCCGCCCGTTATGTCAGAGACCTGGGTTCGGTCCCTGGGTTGGGAAGATATCCTGGAGAAGGGAATGGCTACCCACTCCAGTATTCTGGCCTGGAGAATTCCATGGACTGTATGGTCCATGGGGTCGCAAAGAGTTGGACACAACTGAGCGACTTTGACTTTCATATATAGGTGTGTGTGTGTGTGTGTGTGTGTATTGCGTGCTCACTCACTCAGTCGTGTCTGATTCTTTGACTCTTTTGCAACACCAGGGACTGTAGCTCGCCAGGCTCCTCTGTCCGTGGGATTTCCCAGGCAAGAATACTGGAGTGGGTTGCCATTCCCTTCTCTAGGGGATCTTGCTGACCCAGGGATCAAACCCGGGTCTCCTGCATTGCAGCCAGATTCTTTATCATCTGAGCCACCAGAGAAGCCATGTATATAATATATATATATTATTTTTTAGATCCTTTTCCTTTATGGATTATTATAAGATACAAGGTAGATTATTACAAGATATTGAATATAGTTCCCTATGCTATATGCTGCTGCTGCTGCTGCTGTGTCACTTCAGTCGTGTCCGACTCTGTGTGACCCCATAGACAGAAGCCCACCAGGGTCCCCCGTCCCTGGGATTCTCCAGGCAAGAACACTGGAGTGGGTTGCCATTGCCTTCTCCGTATGCTATATAGTAGGGCCTAATTATTTATTTTATATACAGTAGTGTCTGCTAATCTCAAACTCCTAATTTATCCCTCCTTCCCTTGTCCCTCAGTTCAGTTCAGTTCAGTCACTCAGTCGTGTCCAACTCTTTGCGACCCCATGAATCACAGCACGCTAACCATAAATTTGTTGCCTGTCTGTATTTCTGTTATGTATATGAGTTCCTTTGTATCAGTTTATTTTTTAGATTCCACATATAAGTGATACCATGTGATACCTGTTTATCTCTGACTTACTTCACTTAGTATGATAGTCTCTGGGCCTATCCATGTTACTACAGGTGACATTATTGTATTCTTTTTGTGGCTAAATAATATTCCATTATATATATATGCATGTGTGCATGCTAAGTTGCTTCAATAGTGCCCGACTCTTCACAACCCCATGGGCTGTAGCACACTGGGCTCTTCTGTCCATGGGATTATCCAGGCAAGAATACTGGAGTGAGTTGCCATGCTCTACTTCAGGGGATCTTCCTGACCCAGGGATCAAACCCACCTCCTGCATCTCCTACACTGGCATACGTCATCTTCTTTATCCATTCATCTGTCAGTGGACAGGTTGCTTCTATGCCTTTGCTACTGTAAAATAGTGCATTGCTATGAACATTGGGGTGCATGTATCTTTTTGAATTAGAGTTTTTGTATTTTCTGTACACATGCCCAGGATGGGATTGGTGGATCAACTCTATTTTTGTTTTTTAAGGAACCTCCATACTGTTTTCCATAGTGGCTGTACCAGTTTACATTTCCACCAACAGTGTAAGAAGGTTCCTTTTTTCCTACACACTCTCTAGCATTTATTATTTGTAGACTTTCTGATGATGTCTCTCTCAGCTGTGTTTTATTTGCTTTCTTTATGGGGGAAGGTTTACAGATTACGAGATCTTTTGGGCATCTTTCTCTAGATGAAGAGCACTGAAGCCTGAGTCTAATGTAATGAACCTTCCCATGGATTGTGACATTAGTGGTTTAAAAAAAAAAAGGGAAAAAACTCCACACAAAATGAAGTTCTCTAGCTTCAAGAATTATAGCCTTACTATGAGTCTCTCCTACAGTACTGCTTCTGGATTAAAATGCCCCATTTTTGACTTGCTGGCAGATGGGTGTTGCTTCAGGAGGCTTGTCCTACTGAAAACAGAGCCACTTATACAAACTTTGAAATTTGCAATTAAGACATAGTGAAAGACATTAGCCAGTGCAAACTGTCCATTCTATTCGAAATGTTTCCAATGGCTTTTTATAAAGTCATAGTAGGACAGTATTACCTATTATTTGTCAAGCTCCTGCTATAGCCTGGACAGTTGTACCAGGTGATTTACATCTATTATTTTTGTTCCAGCTCCATAAGAGTCATATGATGTAGGTGGGTATTTTGAGCTTTATATCATAAAGGGGGAATTAGAAGCTCAGGGGCTTCCCTATAGCTCAGACGGTAAAGAATCTGCCTGTAATGCAGGAGACCTGGCTTCGATTCCTGGGTCAGAAAGATCCCCTGGAGAAGGGAATGGCAACGCACTCCAGTACTCTTTCTTGGAGAATCCCATGGACAAAGGAGCCTGGCAGGCTACAGTCCACGGGGTCACAAAGGGTCGGACACAACTGAGTGACTAACACTGCGACTACTAGAGGCTTAGAGAGGGTTACTAACTTAAACAGAGTCACACAGCTCATAGGAGGTGGAACTGGGATTCCTCCATAGTGTGGTTCAAAAGAATTTTCTGTGATGATGGAAATGTCCTTCACTATCCAATATGGTAGCCACTAGCCAGCCTTAAGTGGCTGTTGAGCACTAGAAATGTGACGGGTATGTGGCTGAGGCCTGCCTTTTTACTTTTTTCTTAGCCATTTTATAAGTGGACAGCTCAGTGGCATTCAGTGTATACATATTGTTGTGCAGCCATTACTACCATCCATCTCCAGAGAACCCTTTTCATCTCGCAAATTGAATATGTGTCCTCCCTAATAACTCCCTGTTTACCCTCCTTCCCCTAACCCCTGGCAACCACCCTTCTACTTTCATTTTTCTTTCTTTTTCAGTCTCCCCTTTCCCCCCACAGCCTCTGGTAACCACCATTCTACTCTATGTTAATATAAATCTGGGGAAATTTTTAAAAAAATATTCTACGTTTCAGTTCAGTTCAGTTCAGTCGCTCAGTCGTGTCCGACTCTCCGCGACCCCATGAATTACAGCACGCCAGGCCTCCCTGTCCATCACCAACTCCCGGAGTACACTCAAACTCATGTCCACAGAGTCGGTGATGCCATCCAGCCATCTCATTCTCCGTCGTCCCCTTCTCCTCCCGCCCCCAACCTTTCCCAGCATCAGAGTCTTTTCCAGTGAGTCAACTCGTTGCATGAGGTGGCCAAAGTATTGCAGTTTCAGCTTTAGCATCAGTCCCTCCAATGAACATCCAGGATTGATCTACTTTAGAATGGACTGGTTGTTCTACGTTTACAGCTGTGCAAATTTCCCCATTTGTATATTTCCAAGAGCCAGTCTTATAAGGCATGAACTCAAAGCCTGATTTCTGTTACTTACAGGGATCTGTCTACATTAATTGGCTTCCGTGGTGGCTCAGAGGGTAAAGCATCTGCCTGCAATCCCTGGGTCAGGAAGATCCCCTGGAGAAGGAAATGGCAACCCACTCCAGTACTCTTGCCTGGAAAATCCCATGGACAGAGAAGCCTGGTAGACTACAATCCATGGGATCGCAAAGAGTCGGACATGACTGAGCGACTTCACTTAGTCCCCATTAATTGGTGATGAAATGTCAATGCAGTATTTGTCTATTTTAAATGTAAATTGCCCCTTGTGGCTAGAGGGTGCCGTATTGGAGAGTGCCTCTCTGGACCGACTTCACTGTGCCATTCTGCCTGATGTGTACCTCTTCTGGAACACCCAACTGCTCTGCATCTTTCTTCTTCCCTCTCTGCCCAGCACAGCTCCCCTGTTTCTCAGAGGCCTATAGACCAGTGATTATCCAGTTTTAGCAGGTGTTAGAGTCATCTGGTGAAGTGAAAGTCGCTCAGTAGTGTCTGACTCTTTTGACTCCATGGACTGTAGCCTGCCAGGCTGCTCTATTCGTGTGATTTTCCAGGCAAGAATAAAAGTGGGTAGCCTATCCCTTCTCCAAGGGATCTTCCCGACCCAGGGATCAAACCGGGGTCTCCTGCATTGCAGGCAGATTCTTTACCAGCTGAGCTACCAGGGAATCATCTGGAGGGCTGGTTAAAATGCAGATTTCTGGGACCTGCCTGCATTTCTGGCAAGTTCCCAGGTGCTGCGGGGCTGCTGGTGCTAGGATCTTTGGTTGAACATTGTCTATCCAGGCTTAAAGGCTAATTCCTACATCTTACAGTGGTGTGGCCTGGGGTTTAGCTGTTACCTCCTGGCATGCAGGGAGCAGTGGCTGCTGGCTCACCTCAGCTGGGAGAAGCCTCCTTCCTGCTCCTGTCCTGGGGACCTGGCCCTCCCTCAATACTGACTTGACTTGGACCACTGTTAGCTTGGGTCACTCCCTTGGCAGTTGTTCTGGAATGCATTCATTTTCATTTGGGGCTCCTTAGGAGGGGCTGGAAAGCCAGGCAGGATGAAGGAAGAGGCATAATCTCTAAGAATTTGCCTGACCATGTAGGGCAAGCCAGGAAGGAAAGGCCCATTTATTGTCCATGCTGCTATTCTCTGCAATTAAAGGTGGCAGAAAACTTGACTAGAAAAGAAAAAAAAAAGTGCAGCAGGTGAGGCAGACAGATCATGAAGCCTAGTCTCCCTACCCTTGTTGCTGCTGCTGCTGCTAAGTCACTTCAGTCGTGTCCAACTCTGTGTGACCCCATAGACGGAAGCCCACCAGGCTCCCCTGTCCCTGGGACTCTCCAGGCAAGAACACTGGAGTGGGTTGCCATTTCCTTCTCCAATGTGTGAAAGTGAAAAGTGGAAGTGAAGTTGCTCAGTCATGTCCGACCCTCAGCGACCCCACGGACTGCAGCCTACCAGGCTCCTCCATCCATGGGATTTTCTAGGCAATAGTACTGGAGTGGCTTGCCATTGCCTTTTCCTACCCTAATTAAGGTCTCCGTCAATTTCTGAGGGCAAAGGCCAAATGCCCTGGGGCAGGATTGGAGGTGAAGGAGTGGGTGTGGCCAGGAGGGCCCAGAAGTCCTTGGGAAGGGTGCTGTTATGTTGGCCACCTTGACTCTAGACCTAGCTTTCATCAGTGTTGAGGATGTTGTTCTTATTAAAAATAAACACACATGTGAAGGAGTAGCTGCTAGGCTGTTTTTCTTATGAATATTTGTAAAACAAAAGAGCAATGTGGAGTCATTTTTTTTCCACTTAGTGTGCACATATCTGTGTTTTCTCCCACAGAACCTATGCTTTTTTCTTTTCTTGTTTCCCCCTCTTTGTTTTGTTTTGCTTTTTTGAGAACAGGAATCATACATCTTTTTTTTTTTTTTTTTTTGTGGCTTGGTCTTAAACCAGCATTCATTCTCTTGAGCCAGGCAGCACTTCCTAAAGTTCATTTTAATCACCATCTAGAACAACCCAAATCCTTCATGGCTCCTGGCAGCATGCTCTGCAGTACTTAGATGTTGATAATATGTTTAATTTTTAAAAGTTACAACTGCACAAATTTCCCCATTTGTATGTTTCCAAGAGCAAGTCTTGAAAGGCATGAACTCAAAGCCTCATTTCTGTTATTTACAGGGGCCTTCGTGGGAAATAGATGGGGAAACAGTGGAAACAGTGTCAGACTTTATTTTTGGGGGCTCCAAAATCACTGCAGATGCTGATTGCAGCCATGAAATTAAAAGACGCTTACTCCTTGGAAGGAAAGTTATGACCAGCCTAGATAGCATATTAAAAAGCAGAGACATTACTTTGCCAACAAAGGTCCGTCTAGTCAAGGCTATGGTTTTTCCCATGGTCATGTATGGATGTGAGAGTTGGACTGTGAAGAAAGCTGAGCACTGAAGAATTGATGCTTTTGAACTGTGGTGCTGGAGAAGACTCTTGAGAGTCCCTCGGACTGCAAGGAAATCCAACCAGTCCATTCTAAAGGAGATCAATCCTGGGTGTTCATTGGAAGGACTGATGCTAAAGCTGAAGCTCCAATACTTTGGCCACCTCATGCGACGAGTTGACTCACTGGAAAAGAGTTTGATGCTGGGAGGGATTGGGGGTGGGAGGAGACGGGGACGACAGAGAATGAGATGGCTGGATTGCATCACCGGCTTGATGGACATGAGTTTGAGTGAACTCCGGGAGTTGGTGATGGACAGGGAGGCCTGGCGTGCTGTGGTTCATGGGGTCTCAAAGAGTTGGACACAACTAAGCAACTGAACTGAACTGAACTGTCCCCATTAATTGGTGATGAAATGTCAAATTCTTGTGCTTCGAGTACTTCTATCTTCCCACTTGGCCATCTCCCCCTGCATGAGCTCAGCAAATGTGAGCACACCGGTGAGGCCCCAGCCTTGTCCCTCTTGTTTTTAATCATGGCACCTCATCCGACTTTCCTCTGGTCCATTGGACCCACTCTCAGCTCCATCTCAGATATTTGGAACACAAGGCTCTTCATCCCCCATCTGTATGGGATGTGTCTTCCCTTCCCGCAGATCTGTTGCTCTCCCCTTCTCTCTGTGATGGCCATTGCCAAGTTCCCCATTCCTTTTGTCACTGATGTGGGTGGGGTGAAGATACCAGGTTCTCCAAATCCATGATCGAGCTGAAACACCTGGCCAGGAATTTTATTTACATGCTTGCAGGTAAACTGCGCCATAATATTTAGAAATAGCTATTTTTCTTTGCAGTTTCATGAGGAAACTGAGGCAGAAGGGCAGGTTATGGATGATGAGCAGAAAAGGTTGGCAGGGTCCAGATCATCATGGGTCTTGTAAGCCTTGGCAAAGCACTTGGACTTTATCCCTAAGAAGTTTTACACAAGCCAGTGACATTATTTACTTCACATGTTTTGTTTTTCTCCCTAATGGAGAACAGGGCAGAAGGGAAGGTAGACCAGAAGGCTCCATTGCAGTAATCTGGGGAGACCAATGACCTTGACCTTGAGTGGAAGTAGCATGGTGGCTGTGAGTGGGGAGCACATGGCTGGATTCTAGAACTATTTAGGAGGCTGACTCTGTGGGACCTGGTAATGGCTGGAGACAGACTAAATTGTGACATCACCCTAGTTTCTGTCATTTAGGCCCCTTAATGAGCCAGGGAACTCAGGAAGGGGGGACAGTTTAAGTACCTGGGCCCCACCCCACCATTGCAGCCAGGGGTGGGGCAGCCCAGATCTAGACAAGTGGTCAGAAAACCCTGGCACTGGCCCTGAGTAATCATCTGAGCACCCAGCTCTGAAGGGAATATGATGAAAACAGTGAACGAACCAGAAAATGTGGGGGAGAGAGGAAACCTGACAGACATAGTGAACAGCCAAGAGCACCTTCAGTCAGCAGCTTTAAATACACTTTCCAAATTCATATGCTTTAAATAGGTCAGAATGTGTAAGCACTGGCGGACATGGGTGATCCTGCTGGTAGATAGGAGTTTGGCTGGTGGCCTGCCACCAAGGTGACCAACTGTTCTAGTTGGCCAGGGATTCAGGGGGTTCCGGGGACATGGGACTTTCAGCTTTAAAACCCAGCAGTCCTGGGCAAACTGGGCAAGTCGGTCACCCCACCTGCCAGGGGAGGAGTTGCAATCTGGACACTTGGCCTGATCAGGGCCGAAGCAGTGGAGACTCAGTTCAGCCTGGAGACCCGGTATGGGTACGCCACCACCGAGCAGAAAGGGAGCTTGGGAATGGCAAAGGAAAGAACATAACCCGAGCCCTTTCAGATAGCTTCTCTGGGTCTGCATGAAATGCTTCTCTTAAAATAGAAGCCTGAGAGGTCCAGTCTACTTTCCTGGAACTACCCTATGTCTCGTGCTCCTTATAATCCTGCCCATCCGGGGATTCAGCTGGACATTTCCGGTGAATATTAGGTGAGTGAACAAATTCTTTGGTCTTGCTGTCCTCCTGGACATGCAAGTCCTTAACCAGATGTGGGAATATTTAAACTGGGTCCTGGGTGAGCAAAACAGTTTCTTTACATAATGTATTCCTATATCTAATCATGGGTGTGTGTGTGTGTTAGTCACTCAGTTGTGTCCGACCCTTTTTGACCCCATGGGCTATGCCCACTAGGCTCCTCTGACCATGGAATTCTCCAGGCAAGAATACTGGAGTGGGTTGCCATTCCCTTCTCCAGGGTATCTTCCCAACCCATGGATTGAACACAAGTCTTGTGCATTGCAGGCAGATTCTTTACCATCTGAGCTACCTGGAAAGCCCAATCATGGTTAGAAAAGTCTTTTTATTTTTTAAGAACAGTAAAAGGCAGAATCATTTGTAGCAATAGAAAATTCAGATCTTTATTTGCAAAGAGAGCATAACACTCCATTATTCATAACTCGTTTAAAACTAAATGACCATCTTTTTGTTTTCAAAGGCTTCCCTTCCCCACCCCCATCCCAACTATTTTCTCTTCCAAAATAAACCTCGGTAAATAAGCAGACTACATGCTGCAAATGGCAGGACAGAGGAGCACTTGGAAGAGGAAACTAACAAAACACATTTTTCCTCTGCAGGTCTGGCCTGGTGGGAGCCTTTCACTCCCTTCCGAAATGCAGAGAGAAATGGAGTGAGTGACCCCCATTCAAGGAAAGCCCTGACACCAGGGCAAGGGAAACATATGAGTCCATTTGTGAGGTGGACAGCAGCAGCAGAAATGAGGAGAAATTCTGTGCAGGGAAATAGAAGAATAGAGGAAGGTGTGAGAAAAGTAAGAGTGAGATTCCTCAGGCTACAAGGCTCAGATAGCATAGGAGTGAGAAGGGCCATTAACTGGACTTGGGTCTTTGGAAAGGAGCCTCCAACCATACCCTGTCTTAAAATGAGTTGGAGAGTGAAAATGAGCTTTGTCATTTCCCTGTGCCCTTCTGGATCACTTTATGAGGAGTTGTAGCAGAATTGCCTACAGTATATTCTTTTCCAAGCATAAAGGTCTTGGTGGGTAAAAACTTAAATAATAGTATCAGCATGTTAAAAAGGTTTACTATTTCACACACACTTTAAATAGATCAGAATTTTTAAGCAGTGGGGGGATGGGGTTTATTTTTTATTGGTAATGTTTGACTTTCAAAGTCAGCTTTGTGGATGGGAGAAGTCCTAAAACTTATCCATCACGGATTTTTATTTTCAAAGTTTTGTCCAAACTCTTAACATACATACAGGAAAGTGCCTGTATGTACTGCTTGAGGTATTTTCACCAACAGCACACCCACGTCACCAGCATGCTGGTGGAGATAGGGATCGCACCAGTCCGTCAAAGCCCCTGTGCCCTTTTCACCACCCCACACCAATAGTGACCACTATCTTCCCACAGCACAGATGAGTTTTGTCTCCCACAGGGCTTTTTCAATCAGGGCTTTGTGTGTGACTACCAAAAAAAAAGTCCTCGTAATTTTTTTTTTAGGGAGCAGGGAAGAAATTTTGTAACAGTTTCCTTTCTCTGGCAGATCCCAGTTAGGCCTGTTAAACAGGAAGTTCCCGAGCTGGGTCCCTGCTAGTGCAGGGTTTGGGGCAGGCTGGTCTCTGCTGCCCAGAACGATGCCCAGGCCATGAGCCAGTAGCCTGCCCTTGGCGCCACCTCTACCAAAGGCAGCCACCGAGCTGGCCTTATCTGCCTCATTAAAGCGTCTGTCAGATCCTGCAGGGACACGTGTCCGGAAGCACTGGGGACAGGACCACAAAATGGCCGAAAGTTCCCCGAACGTACTGGCCTTCTGGAAAGGAAGGCCAGGCACCACTCAAACAGCTTACCCAATGCACTCATTTTTTTCCAACTTCCAAATGAGAGTGTGATTGATTGACTTTGCTTCCTGGTAGGTTTCAATGTGCTTTCTGCCTCCTTTTCTTGTTGCTGCAGGAAGCAAACAGTATGAATGCGGGAATAAAGCTATGGAACATACATCGTAATGTGTCTGGAGCGGCATCAGAAAAGGACTTATTTGTTCTCCTGGGTTGTGTAGTGCCGAGTGATTGAATGCTCGCCAAGCTGTCAGTTTTATGAAACAAATTCCCTAACCCCCTTGGCCCAGAGCTTTGCTCAGCCTGAAATGGAAAAGAAATAACTTTTAATAGAAAACTCATTGCTAAAATCTAAGATAAGATTTCAGAGTTACTTCTCTCCTAAGAATAAAATGAAATATGGAAGAAAGCATTTGATGGGGGACTCTTAGGGAACCTTATTTCTCAGTTCTTGGTTAACAAACTGTGTTAATAAAAATATTTAGACCGTCGTGATGCATAATGCATTTTTATTCCTAGTGAGCTGGCCTATTTGTATACACAGATGTTTCCTGTGGTCCTTCTATCATTACTTCTACTTTTTCTGAAACAGTATTTCTAGCAGGAAACAGAATCTTATGTTAAGATCCTAGGTCCCCCACAGACCCTGTTAGTTTGAGAGAGGATATTTCCATTTCTAGATTTGATATTGGTGGGGGAGGGGTGGTAGGAATCTTCTTTTATTCAAAAAACATGGAAGATAATGCATTGAATCCACCATATCGAGACATTATTAGGCCATTCTTCCTTGGCTTCTAAATTAGACCTGGACAATTCATCCAGGCACATTCATTGCTGAAGGGCTAGATGGCTTTTCACTCTCCATTCTCACTGTCAAAGGCCCCATGAGTAATGCCTGCTCTTAGGTGTGTTTAACTGGGTTTTACAGATTTTCCAAAGCATTGTTCTCATAGAGCTGCAGTTCCCTTTCCAGCACCAGGAACACTGTGGCAACACAGCTCACCAGCCCAGTTTCTCTGCCAGTCTTAGCAGCATATGGAAATCAATTAAAAATAAAATCTATAGGCCAGCATGCTAAGGAAGAAAATGAGGTTTTACACATCAACATTTCTCCAAAAAAAAAAAAAGATGAACCTATCTTAATAGAAAAATGGCACAATGCCCTAATGAAAAATTAAGCTTCAGGACTTAGTCCCTGATATCTCAGTGCTGAGCATGTATTTCCTCCTGTGGCTACCCCTGTGAGTGAATTCTGAAATAATCAGGCAGTATGTTGAAATAAGATATCATTCTGCATGACTATAGCAGTGAAGCTTCTCCTTGTTTGGCTGACTTGTCAGTTACCACTTGAATGCTAGGAGAGGAAGAATTTGGTTCTTTGGAAGTTTATTTTTCTCTAACATTTTAGTTAATTTGTTTCTTTCTGATTATAAAGATAATAATGCTTATTTTAAATAATTTACAAATACAGAAAGGTGACAAAAAAAGAATAAATGTTGTTTTGGGTTCTTGTCCTAAAGGGTCTTATTCTCCCATACATGTGTCCTTTATCTTCTTCAGGCATTTGAAAGATATATTCTACAATTCAAAGTCTTCCTGTGCTTAAATCGATTATTACCCCCCAAACTTCATTAACTTACATTTCTCTAATTATCAACATCAAGAATGAGATGTTATCTATTTTATTACCTCTCATGTGTGACAAAGAATGTTGGCCTATGTACCCCCGCCCACCTTCCACTTGTCCCTTCCCACCCCACTTGTTCATTGCTGTATACCCAGCACCTAGAACAGCACTCAGCATCTTGCCAGCTGTTGCTTAATAGATTTATTGAATCAAATCAATGAATGAATGCTGAGAGCTTATCCTCACATTACTTGTAGGAGGTGAGCGCTGACTCCTGAAGCTGACCTCTTTCCCCCTTCCTTTGCTGCCTCTCCTAAGCAGTCCATTTAAGCGATAGTTCCCGTGGCTCTCTGTTGTCTCTGCTTTCCCAGATCTTCCACCTGGGGAGGCAGTGAGGCGTGGTGGTGAAAAGTGCCTGGTCTTTGGAGTCAAACAGACCAAATTCCCAGATCCACAGATGACTGCATAATGAGGCATGAGTCTTAACCTCTGTGGGCTCAGAGATGCTATCTATAAAATGCACAGTGATGATACTTCCCTGGCAACATGAACCACAGGTATCCATGATATTTGGTACACAGGATCCAAAATCTGTAGCTCCTAATATTGTTGCCACTTCTTTTTCCAAAGACAGTGTAAATAAAGAGCCCATGGCACCCTAGAACACTGCCTTTCTCCTTGCATTTCCAGTTGTTTCATCTCATGAGCTTAGGAGACTTTGTTACTTTGTGCTTCTGTGCCCTCACGGACAGGACGTCTCAGTGCGCACACAGCTGTGCCCACAGACAAAGACATCTGCCTGGAGCTGCCTGCTCACCCCGAAAGCTGTCCAGGCCCATCAGGTTTGTGTCCGGTCCTGAGGAATGGGTCCTGCCATCTTCAGCTCCAGCCCCGGCAGGAACCTTGTGGCGACATCTACATACCCAATCCCTCCCTTTCTCTCTGGCCTACTGGCCACTGCCCCCTCCCCTGTGGGCTTTCTGTAATCTTCTGGACAGCAAAAGTAAACCAGACTATAGAATTAAGTTTCTAGCCCTCTGACTCTATAAGGTAAGCTTCTGGCAGACAGATGCAATACTTATTAGTTCTGCAGAGAGCCAGCTTAAGAAAAACAAAATTCTAGTTCCTCTTGGTTTCCACGATTAGGTCCATGAATTCGCTGGCTGGCATATAAGGTTCTTTAGGAGAGGAGGAATGATGCTGTATGCACAGTAGTGCTCATGTCTGCAGCTTTGACTTATGGGTGTGTTGGCACCTTATTCACACAGAATCTGATGAGTTGGCATTTATTTTTGACAGCATCTCAAATCTTGTGAAAGTCAGAGTTGGGAGCTGATGTTGTTTTTTAGTAATATCTCAGATGATGGCAGAACAACCTTGATAATAAAAAAAGAGAGGTTTAAAAAGATGTCCTCTTAGAGTTCTTCCAGAAAACTAAATGTTCAGCAAAAAAGAGCTTAAAACTTTCCTGAGCATTGGAATTTTGCAGACTGAACACAAATACACACACACACACACAGTGTCTCTGAGGTGTGTTTCCTCATCTAATTCACTGTGACAGCACTTGCTGGTTAGACCTCCAAACTAGTTTTGTTCATCTTCCCAGGTACCCAACTATTGGAGAAGGAAATGGCAACCCACTCCAGTACTCTTGCCTGGAGAATCCCATGGAGGGAGGAGCCTGGTAGGGTACAGTCCATGGGATCGCAAAGAGTCGGACACGACTGAGTGACTTCACTTCACTTCACCCAACTATACTACATTTCCCAGCCTCCCTTGAAGTTTTATGTGTGGCCATGTGACTAAGTTCTGACCAATAAGATGGGAGTGAAAATGATGTGTGCACATCTAGTTCAGTCTTAAAAGCTTTCCAGGTTTTTCTCCATACTCTTTTGTCATCCACAGTGAATGGGCAGTTCTGGGATGGAGCAAAGTCCTGGGGAAACCTTGGAAGGAAGGTAGTAGAGCTTCCTCTGCCTGGGGAGGATCATTTTATAAAGTGCAAGTGCTTGATCTGGAGCCCCCACCCTAGACTATTACATAAACAAGAAGTAACCTTTCATTAGTGAGCCATTCCAAGTGTGGAGTGATTTGTTAGGCAGCTTATCCTACCTTAATTAAGTCATACTCTTTGGATATTTTTAAAAAAGGAAGAATAGCCAAGACTTTTCAAAGACCTTTTGTTTGCCAGGAATTGTTTATGTTGATACTAATCCTTTCATCAGTCCTGTAAAGTTAAACCCTCATTTTACAGCCATAGGTACAACTCCCTGTGGGAAGCAGGTGAGGATTTTGTCTACCGTGATGGTCGTTAGGGCTGGCACGGAAGGTGGCATTGAGTGAGCTCTCGATGAGGCTTGATGATGGAGGAAAAGAAGGCTCAGCAACAACTGAAGCCACACTCCCAGGAACCCACTGCTGGAGAAAATGCTGGACTCACTATTTAATCCCAGTCTGCCTGGCTTCAAGGTCCAGCTACCTCTGAGGACCTATAACCCAAGACTTTAAAAAGAATGGGTGGGGAGCCAGTGATGGGACCTTAGAGAAAAGGTTTTAATCTCTTATCTTGTATTTCAGATTGGAAAAAATAACATATATTTTAAAAATGAAAACAGTACAGACATCTAAAACAAAAAAAGGAACAACCCTCTGTAATCTTTCCAGAGAAAACTAGTACATGCTTGATTTTATTCTTTAAGTTCTTATACACATATTCAACAAAAATTAGTTCACTTTGTGTATAGAAAATCTATAGATTCTCTCCTGCCTCATGGCCTTTACACTTATTTTCCCTTTAAATAATTTCCTTAGGCATTATTTCCATGTCAGGACATACCAATTTGTGTCATCGTTTGCAATGACTGGTGATATTAGGTTGGTGAAAAAGTAATCCCGGTTTCAGACTGTGAATTTTAAATCATTTTAACTAGGCTCAAACACATCTTTATTAATCAAAATAGGAACAAGTACAATCAGCACATTTTTACCAATGAGAAATCAGTTTGTTTATTCCTGTAGCATAAAAATCTGTGCTTCAGGATTCGATCAACTCTTTAAAAGCATTTTTTTGCCTCCTGCTGGTTGTGGAAGCATTTTCCCTGCAAAAAATTGTCGAGATGCTTGAAGAAGCAGTAGTCGGCTGACGAGAGGTCAGGTGAAGATGGTGGATGAGGCAAAACTTCGTAGCTCAGTTTGTTCAACTTTTGAAGTGTTGGTTGTATGATCTGTGGTTGGGCGTTGTAGAGAAGAATTGGACCCTTTCTGTTAACCAGGGCCGACTGCAGGCATTTCAGTTTTCAGTGCATCTCATCGATTTGCTGAGTATACTTCTCAGATGTAATGGTTTTGCTAGGATTCAGAAAGCTGTAGTGGATCATACCAGCAGGAGACCACCAAACAGTGACCATGACCTAATACAGAGTATTACAATCTGCGCTAGTTAACCAGCTCTCTCTTGGTTGTCATTTAGGTTGTCTCAGTCTTTGTAATACAGAGGAGCTGTGATGTATCTCTGCGGTAGAATCCCGAGAGGGGAGACGTGTGGTCATGTCTCACTGCTTCACATGTGTGGAGACCTATTGCTGCAGAAGGTCCAGATGGCCAACAGGTATGGCAGTGGACTTGACAGGTTTAGTGCTTCAAGCGAAGGTAAAGAACAGTGGAAGAAAGGGCTTCTAGCATCTCAGGTGTTGCAGACATGGACGGTGAGGAGGCACTGGCATCCCAGCCAGAGGCAGTGACGTCAGCCTTGTCCAAAAGGCCAGGGATGGTCCAGACCCCAGGGAGGACCTTGTCCTGCACTCCAAGAAGTGAAGCAAGACTTCCTTTCGGGGGAGGGGGCAGTGGCCAGTAGGCCAGAGAGAAAGGGAGGGATTGGGTATGTAGATGTCGCCACAAGGTTCCTGCCGGGGCTGGAGCTGAAGATGGCAGGACCCATTCCTCAGGACCGGACACAAACCTGATGGGCCTGGACAGCTTTCGGGGTGAGCAGGCAGCTCCAGGCAGATGTCTTTGTCTGTGGGCACAGCTGTGTGCGCACTGAGACGTCCTGTCCGTGAGGGATGTTCCCGGAACGATGGTAATGATGATAATGATGATGACAGTGGCCTTGGTTGGCAGCGGGAAGACAAAGATGATTACCCAGACAGCGCTGGAGTGCGCAGAGCTGAAGAGTGTGTGTGTGTGTGGGGGGGGGGTCCTGTGTGGTATGAGCATCTGCTATGTGTTGGAGTGGGGGAGTCTGTGCAGTGTGTTGTGTATGTGAGTGGGATGTGTGTGGTGTGGATGGGTGATGTGTCCAGTGCTCTGGGTGTGTTGGAGGGGTGCCGATTCAGTCCCCTGACTCATTCGTGTGGCCTACCGAAGATTCCCAAGCTGCTCACTTTTGAGCTTTTCTGTCTGTCTCCCGTTTTCCTGTGTCAGAAATGCCCGCTTCACCCAAGACAACCCTCTTGACCCTTCACTCCCTTAGGAGGCCAAGCTCTAGGGAAGCACTTAAGTTTCTGCTGGTTATCGCATTACCTGACCGAGAAAGGGAGGCAGTGTTCTCCAGATCCAACCTTGTTTTAGTCTTCTTTTAACGTAGCTGTTCCCTTTTACCTTTTCACTAAGGTACATACAACACATACACTAAAGTGCATGGACTACCTGAATATGGCAGATGTGTACATGTATAGCCACCCGTCACATCGTAGCAGAATCTATTCCCAGCACCTCATAAAGCCCCCTTGTGCCCTTTCCCCAACATTATCCCCCAAAGGGGATTTTGCTGGTGGTCCCGTGGCTAAGATTCCACGCC
Organism: Moschus berezovskii; assembly: GCF_049115385.1. Classification (NCBI taxonomy): domain Eukaryota; kingdom Metazoa; phylum Chordata; class Mammalia; order Artiodactyla; family Moschidae; genus Moschus; species Moschus berezovskii. The sequence continues at coordinate 17,055,586 of NC_142488.1, read as the reverse complement.
CAATGGAGGGGGCCCTGGTTCGATCCCTGCTCAGGGAACTAGATCCCACATGCCGCAACTAAATCCCAGTGCAACCAAATAAACATTTTAAAATTATATATTATACACACACACACATATACATTTATATATCCCCAAACAGCAACCACAGTTCTGTCTTCTGTCTCCATAGATTCATTTTGTCCGTTCTACAATCTCCCGTCCATGGAGCCACGCAGTGTGTGATGTTTGGGGCTTGGCCGCTTTTGCCTCACTGGGCTTTGGAGAGCCGGCCGCACTGCCCACACGTATGAGCACTCGCATCTTCTCATTGCCTGGTAGTGCCCCATTGTAAGGATGTATCACAGCTTGTTTATTCATTCTACTGCTGACGGACATCTGGGTGGTTTCCAGTTTGGGGCTATTGCAAATAAAGCTGCTACAAACACTCTTGAACGTGTCTTTTGGTGGCAATATGTAGAGCTGTCTTAATGTTGCCTGTGAGAGCATTTGACAAAGATAGAGCTTACAGAAATCAAACAACAACAGTGAAACCCTCAACTTACTCCAGCAGGTTTCCCCGAGGAAGGAAGCAGTTGACTTGCCAGCCTTGCCTCTGACCAGCCTCTGCCTTTGGGAGGAGAGAATGGCCGTCTTGGGGTGGCAGGCCGCCTGTGCGCAAAGTGTGGAACAGCCACCGCCTCTGAGTAGGGCACTGTTTGCAGGTTTCCCAGTGTGACGGTTACTCCTTAGGGTCACAGGGTCTTTGAAAGGGCCAGTGGTTGCTGCAGTTTCTGTGGGCTTCCACAGAACCTTCCAACACCCAGATTTTCCCACCAGGAGCCCTGTAAGGCTGGGTCCAGATAACTTCCAAACAATGCCCATCTTAGTCCAAGGGATCTGGGACCTAGGCAGAAACCAGCTTGCTGTTGGATTCCGGGACATAGGGAGGGTCTTCCGGGAGTGAAAAAGGAACAAACATGCCTGCATCACCACCACCTTCCCCCCAGTGGCCCTTTCCAACGTTCTTGTGTCTGCATCACCTAGCCTGTGGCTGTGCTCTCCAGCACAAGCACTCGGGTGACCTCTATTTCCCTGGCCCTCCTTCTACCTACCTGTCTGTCCACGCCAGCCCCTGCCCCCAGGGCTTTCTACAGCAGGTTTCCAGGGGCCCTGGGAGCATGCTTGGCCCAGATGCAGAGCAAGCAAGAGGCTCTGGAGTATATGTTCCCCAGGGGCAGCCTCCAACCAGTGGGGCCATGGAATTTGGAGGCAGATCCTATGGCTTCCCCATCTCAGCGGGGATGGCGCTGAGGTTAACTCCCGGAGGGACTGAGCCCCATGGTCCATGGCAGGGCCTGCTCATCAAAGCGCCTGGAACCAGCTACTTGCCCATCCCCCACACTGGGGCTACCTGGGGGATCCCAAGTGAAGCCATGCTTCTCCCCAAACCCCAAACGCTCTCTGGCACATACATTCATTCTGTCTGGGAATTTTCCAAATTCTATGGTGTCTTTTGACCACCCACCCCACCGAGCCAGTGCCAGCTACCTTTGTTGTGGAGAAGTTTGAGATCAGTGGCTGACCCAGGGGGAACAGGGATAAATGGTAGTTCATTTTCAAGCTGCAATGAAGATAGACAACCGTTTTTCCATTGCTCTCCATCAGCCTTTCTCCCCATAGTGTGCACGATGGATGTGACACTGTGGAACGCTGTGCTTAAATGAAATCATTAAAGACCCCCACGGGAGATGTGGGGAATATGGAGGGGAATGGAGTAGGATGGGGGATGGGCATTGCTATTTAAGGAGATTCCAAGCCACTCTGTTGCCCCAAGGAAGATGGCTTATCAAAAAATACAGAGTGGGAAAGAAACAACAAAAATGACGTCCCTGCCATGACAGGTCATTTTCTTAAAAAAATAATACAACATTAAATAGTTTTGATCTGTTGGGGGCATACGACTCCTGAATGAATTTTTCCTTTTGTTTTTCCAAAATGTGGCTATAATGTAGGTGTGAACATCTTCAAAGAATTCTAAGATGAATTGTTTTGTGAAGAAAAATTGTAATGCACAAAGCAGCGGTTTCTTTCTAGTGTTTTCCTGGTTGGGTATTTCCCCGCATATCTGAAGAGAGGAACAGAGGAGGATGGTGGGGCTGGGGGCAGAGAGCTATAATGAGAGCATTCGAGGGTTTGAGTCTGAGTTTGTGGTTCTGAGAGGAGAAACACGCAGACCTCTCAGCGAGGCTGGGGCGATCGTTGGCGGCAGCACTGAGGGAGGGCAGGATGCGAGGCTGCAGGTACAGACCTTAGTCCATCTGTGCAGAGGGCACAGATAACGTCAACCTACAGAGATCGGGATGGTAGAGGGACAGGTGTGTTCTGGGTTCTGAAGGACTCCCTTTGGCTTGGTTCTTCCAGGCATGGTTAGAAGCGGACAAGCTGTTGAAGCTACTACATTCTATTCATCGTCCCCCAGGGCTGTGTTGGCCTGCGTTGATCCAGCATCTTCGAAGCATTCTGCTGTTGCACTGCTTGTGGAGTTAGAAGCTTTGCCTGTCTGTAAAAAGTAGGTCAGGAAGTTCCTGACTTTGGGATGCTGCTAATAGACTTCTGAATGGCAGTGTAAGGGAGCCTGGATGTGACATTTGAGCAGAATGATGGCGATCACTCACCGATGCTTCTGTGTCGGAGTCATTCTTTTCTCCAACAGGTGCACGTGTGGGTGAGGCCCTGCAGATTGCAGGTGCTGCTGAGAAGTAAACTGACCCTGGGCTGTCAATTTAGAGGCAGAGAAGTGCTGTTTTGGAGAAGGCAATGGCACCCCACTCCAGTACTCTTGCCTGGAAAATCCCGTGGACAGAAGAGCCTGGTAGGCTGCAGTCCATGGGGTCGTGAAGAGTCGGACACGACTGAGTGACTTCACTTTCACTTTTCACTTTCATGCATTGGAGAAGGAAATGGCAACCCACTGCAGTGTTCTTGCCTGGAGAATCCCAGGGATGGCGGCGCCTGGTGGGCTGCCGTCTATGGGGTCAGGCAGACTCGGACAGGACTGAAGCGACTTAGCAGCAGCAGCAGCAGAAGTGCTTTTTATCCGCGCCTTATCTCACCTCTTCGGGGAGCTCACTTCTGGTTCCCTTTCCCATCAGCTCTCCCCTCCCTGAGCCACCGCCACAGCCTTGCAGAGTTCCGTCTCATCACCTCTCAGTCCCCTCCTGGAAGCCCCCAGGGCTTGGCCATCTCCCTTCTCTTACCTGGACTTCTCGAGAGCTTCCTTCTCCTGGTAGTTTATTCTGTTTCTATATCTTTCTGGCTTTAGGATACTGCTGGCCAGGCAGAACCTGTAGAAAATGACACTGCGTAGCCTTGTGATAAAATAATTAAGCCTTTAGGTTGCCCTCAGGAAAAAAGTAAATTGAATCAAATTATTAAGACCTAGACATTTGTCAAATTCACCATCTGGGCATTTGTAGGGTGAAAGTAATTATTGAGCTAGGGTGTGCTGTGGGTGTCTCTCTTGCTTGCTCGCTCTCCTTTTAAATTTTTAATGGGAACATTTTTTGTTTAAACCACTTCTTTCTTCTAGTAGACAGTGGCGATCATAACTATGTCCAGCTAAAACATATTGCTCATGTGTGTTCAGGTTTAATTTGAAAATGACAACAGTAATTTCTTTGAAGTCTCATACTCACCCAGAGCTAGCCTGCCATTGGTTGCTTTAGAATTCCAGAATTTCCTAGAGGAGGAGAAAGAATAAATCAACATAAAATGATGTAATAAAATCCTTTTAAATAACAACCAGGTAGTAAATTAACATATACACGACCTTTGAAATGAACATGTACAAGGAAGTCGAATGCAGCAAACAGCTGGCTGGGTGCCTGCCCTTGACTAATAGGCTGAGAGATACAGCTGCTGGAAAGATATTTGAGAGTGAGTCCTAAATGCAGAAAGCTGTCTTTCATAAAAAAAAAAAAAAAAGAAAAAAATCAGATCCTTCGTTTGACAAACCCTAATTTCATTGAGATTGACAGCACTGCCTTTGTAGAGCGTACATTTAACAAATGAGATTGAACAACCACGCCACTCAGTTTCATCTAATTTAATTTGACAACCAAAGCAGGTAGGTAGAATAATGTACTTAGAGAGGGGGGTGAGAAAGCTTCCTGGGGTTCAATGACAGGGCTTGCTGGATCAGGCTAAGAGCGGAGAGGTCCTCTGTTGCTTTTGTATTTTTGTTGTTTTGTTTTCTTTTACTTCTTAAGTCGATGTATAAAAAGCACATTAAGTGAGTTCATCTTAAAGGTACAACTTAACAGATGTTTGCCAGTGTGTACTTTTACAGAGCCACCAGCCGAACCAAGACATAGGACACTGCCATCCATATGAAAAGCTCAATTCCCAGTCAATGTAACCCCCTTCTCCTGCCCTGACTTGTAACAGCCTTTTAGAACACTCACCTCTCTACTTTTTCAGGCCGTGTGTCCTTTTGTGTCTGTTCTCTTTCCCTCCCTGTGCAATTCATCCATGCTATTGTGTGTGAGTAATTCACTCTCTGCTATTTCCCTGTAATATTCTGTTCCGTGAATATAGCAGCATACTTTATATGTTACTGATGGACATTTGGATTATTTCTGGTTTAAGCCTTCAGCTTCTAGATAGTCTCTGCAAGGGCATCCTAGAAATAATCAAGAGTGATATGCCCACTGGTGAACTTGTTCCAGACTGGTAGCAGAATCCACTCACCAGCACGTGAGCAAGTGTTCTGTGTCCTGAATGCAAAGACAGTCTTGGCTTATCGTTCTCCTAAGAATCACGCCAGCATCCCACCCCCCACAGAATTGTGGGGTGAGGAGGCTGCTTCATTGCCCTGCCCCCTGTAACCCTGGGATGCAGGAAGGGGAGGTGAGCAGGGTCTACAGCCAGTTATAACGAGACAGCTTAGCAAACAGATGGGAGGGTGGGCCTTGGCGGGGAGGGTTTGAAGGCAGTGAGGAAGGGAGAGGAGCAGTTTCTCATCTGGATGCCTGTGTATCTGGCACCTTGCCCACCTTTGGGCAGATTCAGGGATGCAACTTAAATTAGGGCATCCTTCTGGATCATTCTGAAACCTTTCCATTCTCTGAATCTGGGAAATAAGCCACTATCATCTCTCATAAAGACATTGACCCAGTAGTAGGGCTGGGTTGTTGTTTTTTTTTTTTTTATCGTTGGGCAGAGACGGGCACAAAGGGCAGTCATCTTAGAAGGCCTCCCCCCCCCCTCCAGCTGATGGATAAGGCAAGCAGCTGAATATACAGATGCGGCAGGCCTGCGACCTTCAGAGACAGGCAGGTCTGCAGGCCAGATCTGGTGGTGTGGAAACGAAGGGAGAGGAGGTAAGCCATTTAACAGTCTCGGCTTGCCTGGGACTGTCTTGGGGTGAGCACTGAAAGTCCCAGGTCCCAGGATGGTTGGTTGCCCTAAAAAGCAGAAGAACTTTTCACTCACTTATCTGTGCATTCACTTTACAAACAGTACTGAACTCTTAGTATAGGCCATGCACCTTGCAAGGTTTGGGGGTAGAGGGCTGATCAACAAGGCAGTAGTGACTCCTACCTCCCTTCCTCTAGGGAGAAGAGTGGGATTGGGGGAAGTGATTGCAGTCAAGTGCAATGCTGTCTTTGATTGGGATAAGAAGGCACTGGGTTTCTTTAATTAATTAATTTAAATTGGAGGCTAATTACTTTACAACATTGTGATGATTTTGCCATACATCGACATGAATCAGCCATGGGTTTACGTGTGTCCCACCATCCTGAAACCCCTCCCAACTCCCTCCCCACCCCAGCCCTCTGGATTGTCCCAGATCACCAGCTTTGAGTGCCCTGCTTCATCCATCAAACTTGCACTGGTCATCTATTTTACATATGGCACCAGGTGTTTTAATTGGTCGCTAAATCCTATCTGACTCTTTGCCACCCCATAGACTGTAGCACACAAGGCTTCCCTGTCCTTTACCAGTTCAGTTCAGTTCAGTCACTCAGTCATCCGACTCTTTGCCACCCCATGGACTGCCACATGTGAAGCCTCCCTGTCCATCAACAACTCCCAGAGTTTACTCAAACTCATGTCCATTGAGTTGGTGATGCCATCCAACCATCTCATCCTCTGTCGACCCGTTCTCCTCCCACCTTCAATCTTTCCCAGAATCAGGGTCTTTTCAAATGAGTCAGTTCTTCACATCAGGTGGCCAAAGTATTGGAGTTTCAGCTTCAGCATCAGTCCTTCCAATGAATATTCAGGACAGATTTCCTTTAGGATGGACTGGTTGGATCTCCTTGCAGTCCAAGGGACTCTCAAGAGTCTCCTCAAACACCACAGTTCAAAAACATCAAGTCTTCGGCACTCAGCTTTCTTTAGAGTCCAACTCTCACACCCATACATGACTACTGGAAAAACCATAGCTTTGATTAGATGGACCTTTGTTGGCAAAGTAATGTCTTTGCTTTTTAATATGCTGTCTAGGTTAGTCATAACTGTTCTTCCAAAGAGCAGGCATCTTTTAATTTCATGGCTGCACTCACCATCTGCAGTGATTTTGGAGCCCAAGAAAATAAAGTCTGACACTGTTTCCCCATCTATTTGCCGTGAAGTGATGGGACCAGATGCCATGATCTTAGTTTTCTGAATGTTGAGCTTCAAGCCAGCTTTTTCACTCTCCTCTTTCACTTTCATCAAGAGGCTCTTTAGTTCCTCTTCCTTTCTTCCATAAGGGTGGTGTCATCTGCATATCTGAGGTTATTGATATTTCTCCCAGCAATCTTGATTCCAGTTTGTGCTTCTTCCAGCCCAGCGTTCCTCATGATGTACTCTGCGTGTAAGTTAAATAAGCAGGGTAACGATATAGAGCCTTGACGTATTCCTTTCCCAATTTGGAACCAGTCTGTTGTTCCATGTCCAGTTCTAACTATTGCTTCTTGACCTGCATACAGATTTCTCAAGATGGTCTGATATTCCCATCTCTTTAAGAATTTTCCACAGTTTGTTGTGATCTACACAGTCAAAGGCTTTTGCATAGTCCATGAACCACAAGTAGATGTTTTTCTGGGACTCTCTTGCTTTTTCTATGATCCAATGGATGTTGGCAATTCTGTCTTTGGTTCTTCTGCCTTTTCTGAACCCAGCTTGTATATCTGGAAGTTCTTGGTTCGTGTACTGCTGAAGCCTAGTTTGAAGGATTTTGAATATAACCCTGCTAGCATGTGAAATGAGCCCAATTGTGTCGTAGTTTGAACATTCTTTGGCATTGCCCTTCTTTGGGGTTGGAATGCAAACTGACCTTTTCCAGTCCTGTGGCCACTGCTGAGTTTTCCAGATTTGCTCACATATTGAGTGCAGCACTTTAACAGCATCGTCTTTTAGGATTTGAAATAGCTCTGCTGGAATTCCATCACCTCCGCTAGCTTTGTTCATAGTAATGCTTCCTAAGACCCACTTGACTTCACACTCCAGAATGTCGGACTCTAGACTAGTGATCATACCATTGTGGCTATCCAGGTCATTAACACCTTTTTGATATAGTTCTTCCATGTATTTTTGCCACCTCTTCTGAATCTCTTCTGATTCTGTTAGGTCCTTGCCATTTCTATCCTATATCATGACCCTTTTTGCATGAAATGTTCCCTTGGTATCTCCAATTTTCTTGAAGAGATCTCTAGTCTTTCCCATTCTGTTGTTTTCCTCTATTTCTTTGCATTGTTCACTTTAGAAGGTTTTCTTATGTCTCCTTGTTATTCTCTGGAACTCTACATTCAGTTGGGTATATCTTTTCCTTTCTCCCTTGCTTTTCTCTTCTTTCCTCAGCTATTTGTAAAGCCTCCTCAGACAAACACTTTGCCTTCTTGCATTTCTTTTTCTTTGGGATGATTTTGGTCACTGCCTGTATACAGTGTTATGAACCTCTGTCCACAGTTCTTTGTGCACTCTGTCTACCAGACCTAATGAATCTATTCATCACCTCTGCTGTATAATCATAGGGAATTTGATTTAGGTCATACCTCAATGGCCTAGTGGTTTGCCTACTTTCTCTATTCTAGTCCTGAATTTTGCAATGAGGAGGTGATGATCTGAGCCACAGTCGCTCCAGATCTTGTTTTTGCTAACTGTATAGAGCTTCTCCATCTTCAGCTGCAAAGAACATTATCAGTCTAATTTCGGTATTGCCTCATTGCATTTATTCGCCTGCTCAGAGGGTACCTATTGGGTGGTGCCGAGCAGGCAGTTGTGTGGTGAGGAGATATGGGTGTTGTCCATCCCCATAAATTCAAACTAAGGATTATGGCTTGGCAAACCTCCTGCCATCTTTTTGGGTTGTGTGGATAAAATGCTGTGTTTGGGGGTGGGGAGCAGGAATGATGTACTGGGTTAATAACTCAGTGCGTTTGTAAACAGGGCTCTAGGAGCGAAAAGTTAGTGCCAGAACAGAACAGCATGTACTTCTAAGTATGTAAAAGTAATAGACATGTGTTCTTGCCTAAGAGGCCCAGTTATTGTCTGTTTAAAAGGAAAAACATTTTAATGCATTAGAAATATATGGCAGCTGTTGTAAGATCTGAAAGGCCAGCCCAGTTCAGTTTCATTCATTTTTCATCCATTTCACCAATATCTATTGACATATATGCCCCTGAAACATTTTACTTTCTACCCAGTCAGCACATAGCACCAACGAAACAAAACAAATTCCCCCAAACTGAAGCCCTTATCTCCATGAGAAGGTCCAGACTTTTATTCCATTGTCAAAGACACAACCAGGTAGGATGGCTTTTGAATTTTCAAGTCTCTTTCCTCAGCTTAGGTGGTGTCAGTGGTGTTTCTGTAAAGTGTGTCTTTCTATTGGTATCTGTAGAAAAGAGAGTGATGAAGGATTTTTTTCTAGAGGGGAATTTTGATGATGTGTTAGAAATAGTTCAGATCTGCTGGGTGCAGGTTTTTGTTTGTTTGTTTGTTTGTTTCGCTCCTTTGCCTACTTTTGCCACTGTGCAGTTAAAACAAATCCTTCCAGAGGATTTTTTTTCCTATCACATGGGAGGCAGTGTACCGCTCACTTGCTCTGAGTAGTGACCCTTTGAGGGTTCCCAGTTACCATGCAGCCCCTTTCTAGTCGAGCTGTGGTGGGTTAGGGAGGGACCATGACGCCCTCCCCTAGGTGACCTCCAGGCATTCCTTTGAAAGGAAGCAATGATGGAGACTTAGCCATGAGGAACGAAGTGCCTCTTCTCTTTACAGTTTGACGATGCCTTCCTTTGTAGCTGGTTCAGCACGCTTGTCCTGATTTATGATTTTTTGCCATCTGGTTTATTTCTCTTGTTGTTTTGTATTGTTTTAAATATGCCCGAGGCCATCTTTGAGTCTTTTCTTTTAAAAATACAAATTGAAAAAGCAAATCATAGGAGTGTCATTTGAAGGTTAGGGATGAAAGAGAAGTTTAAATAGGTCTTGGTTCTTCCCTGTGAAGTTCAGTAGCTAAAAATAAAGTTCTTTTTACTTTGTTGATTATGTAATAGAACACATTCTCAGATGTGAACGCTATGGAATGTCTCAGTTGTTCAGAGAGTTCTTGTTTGGGTTTTCTTAAACAGAGGTGCAAGGGTTCTATCAGACAAGTGAATTCGTTTGCTTAGTAACTGAGCCCCTACTGGGTGGGAGCCACTGTTGGGGATCACTTTGTGCTGTTGATGAGTTTTAACCAGAGGCAGGACTTGATTTTTGTTTGGTCTAACCTCACTTTTCATTCTCTTGAACTAGGTTACTCTCTCTAGAGAAAAATTTGTGTGTGGAGGGAGTGGAGAGGTAGTCCTGTTGTAAGAGGAAAGGGTGGAGTTGGGTCGGGGGCGTCTTTGTTTTTAAAAGAGAAGGTTCTCCGGGTGCTGTGTGCTGTGTTCTGGGCAGCCATGAAATATCGGTGACCTGGATAACTATGTTTAAACCATGTTCTTATTAAAACCAGCAGTCCTGGCTTTCCCAGACAAAGAAATTCTGAAACAATTTTGGAAATACATTCACAAGAGTGGAATTCATAAATGGAACTGTACAGCCATCAGCTGCACTGTTTAGACATAAAGTTGGATGAGCAAAGGGGGAATTTTACAAGTATGGATTCAAAGCTTTTAAATGAACTTGCCTAATTGGTAGTAGTGATATAGAGCATCTTGCTGGAAGGAAAACAAATCTTGTATCTAAAAATGTTCTCTTAGATGTGAAAGCAAACGCAGCCTCAAACAATGCTTGGGAAATATCTTGGTTAAGGATTTTAAAAACGATTTAAGGATCCAGGGTTAGTGCCTGGCACGTGGTCAGTTGCCTCACACAATTTAGCAACCTCATCAAGAGGTTCCTAAATCCAGTCAACTGACCTTAGCATCACCTGGGTGGAGTTTGGGACCTGCATATTCCTAGACTCCGTTAGATGTATTTGGCCAGGTTCCTGGGGGTCAGACGGAGAATCTGTATGCTCAGTGGGCTCTCTGGGGATTTCGATGATTGGCCAAATTTGAGAACTGCTGGCCTAGTCCCCTCCTCTGTACAGGATCCTGTACTTACCAATCCAGACAAATTTTTTTGCCCCACAACTGGCCATGAAACAGCATCTCTACAAATGCCACCAACTCTGGATTATACCATTATTCATTCGCTGAAGCCCAATTTTAAAATCCAGTCAACTATATGATTCCTTTAAATGACTTTGAATCAAGTCACATACAGTGCTTCTCAAGGTTTATTGCTGTGTGTTACTATTCTGCTTGAGTCCTCAGGCCGTCTGACTGCTCCTGGGTGGGTGGGCTAGAGGCATCAATGGCGTTGTCCCCTTGGGTGTGGGGACATTTGGCAAGGGATTGGCAGTGTGAGGCATGCTGACCCTCACAGCTTCTTTCAGGGGATGCCGGGAACCCCCACTTCACAAGTGGGTAAGGTAGTGATGATCCAGGCTGCAGGGCTCAAGAGAAGAGCCAGCAGTGAAGCCAGGCCTTCAGGATTTACCCCCTTCTTGTCCCCCACTCTCCCCCGCCCCAAGCCTGAATCTATGTTTTCTTCTTTGGAGATGTGTTTCAGCCCCAGCTGGGCTCCTTGAGGTGCACTGGCTCCTCAGGAGACCTCCATAATCTATTCAGAGGGACAGCACGTCCTGTTCCGATTTGGCATGTTTGAGAGCCATCAAAGGTAGGACTGTTAGTTTCTGAATTATACATAGGCTTCCCTCCATCTCTAGAATGTAATTAAGAAAAAGGGCTTGAGGAATACCAATTTCCAAGCCAAGAGTCTTATGAAGCTGCCAAAGGAAGTAGATACTAGCAGCTTCTGCCGGGTGCCGTGTGGGCCGGGGCTGCTCTTAGCTTCTCGGCAGGAAGGGGCGGCTATGTGTGGTGCCAGGAGGCAGTAGAGAGGCAGGCCGGGAAGGCACTTGCCTTCCGCCCTTCGGACATTGCAGAGGTGAAGCCAGAGCCAGGCTGGCATTTCTCAGAGATTCCCAGATGGGCCCTCCGTTGCTGGCCTTCCACCATTTTCCGGATCAGCAGGGTTACTCACCCTTAGCACTGTTGACATGGGACCATATCTGTCTCTGCTGTGAGGCGGTACCTGTGCATGCTGTGGGATGTTTGGCTGCATCCATGGCCTCCACTCACTGGATGCCTTGGCACCCTCCTCTCACAAGTTGCAACAGGAAAAAAAAATGTCTCCAGACACTGCCAGATGTCCCCTTGGCAGCCCGGATGGAGTCACAGCAGGTTGAGAACCGCTGGCCTAGACCTAGAGTAGAAATAGAAAAGGAAGACAGCATCTACTGTGGTGGCAGGGGACACTGGGTGGAAATGCTGGGAGGAGCCCCCAAATTCCCATCTCCCCACCTTCCCGCACGTGTATAAACCCTTCACCACCCAGGGTTCCGTTAAGGGGTAGGTAAGCCTCCAGCTTGCTCACTTGACCTTCTCCTTGCTGTGCTTCGCCTCCCCACCCCCCCATCCTTGGTACACGGTGCTGTGACCCCAGTTCAGACCCCAGCTCTGCTGCTGAGTAGCAAGTGCCCTGTTCTCTTCACGCTGCCGTTTCCTCATCTGTGAAGTAGTGGTAATAGCAGCATCTCCCTTGTGGGGTGGTTGGTGAGGATTGGGTATTTATAAACATTTAGAAGAGCACCAGCACATAATAAGCACTTTGTATAATTGTTCTAGAAATAAAACAGAAGTGATCTGGATGAAGAACCTCTGTTAAATGCAGCCATTCAACAAATGCTTATTAGGTGTTGAATAGGGCCCCGCCCCTACCATTCAAGTGCTCAGTTTGGCCATGAGCCCCCCAGGAACTTAGGTGTGTAAGTCAGTAAGTTAGTAAGAAGCACTGCCCTGGACGTGCCCTCCCATAGATTCCCCGAGGAAAGCCCTCAGCATCCCAGTGGACACAGCATCCAGCCTTAGTGCCCCATGCCCTGCTTCTTGTTCATCATAAGTGGAACCCTGCTTCACCTTGCCATAAGCTCAGCACTCCATTTCACAGTGACTCATCTCTGTATAGCTCCAGCTATAGCCCAAATACGTGGAGCCCATTGTTCAAAATTGAGGAGCACCTCTGTGAGGAATCTGAGGTATTCTGGGCGTTGGGTACACTAGTTGGGAACACTTTCCTCTCTCCTTCCCTCTTTCTTCCCCTCCCCGTCACCCTCCCTCCCTTCTTTCCTCACTTCATTCCTCAAGGTATGTAGTCGTTGAGCACTGTCGGTGGACTGAGCACTATTCCAAGTGCTGGGGATACTTCGATGAACATGGCAGATGAGGAGCTTGCCTTCCGGATGGAATGGAGGAGGCAGAGTATAAATAGTAAATCAATGGGGAAACAAGAATTTGCAAATGTGATAGATGCTGAAGGAAGGACACATAGAAGTGATGCGAGAGTGATCAGCTGGGATGAAGTTGTGGGCTTACAGATGGTCATAGACTCTTATGTAATGAGACTGATTTGTTTGAGACTTAAAAGCTGGGCATGTGAAGACACTCCAAGCTGAGGAAACAGCCAGTGCAAAGGCCCTGAGGCAGGAAACAGTGGTAGTTCTAAGAAAAGAAGTATTCTGATGGAGGAGAAAAGTGCAGAACAGAGCAGAGATTGGAAAGGGGTAAAGTGGGGCTAGTCTGTAGGGCTTTGTAGGGCTTGGCTTTTAGTTTAAAACCCAGTGAGAAGCCATTGGAGCTGAGTAAAACAATCTGATTTGTGTTGGGAAAGAAGGAAGGAATGGCCAAGCATGTGGATGAGGGCTGACTTAGTGGATCTGGCCACATGGTCAGCATGACTAGTAAGACCATCTCAGAGAAGGAGTAGACAGCAGCTGCACCCTCTGTCTTTTGGTTTTAGAACATACAGTCTCACCAAGGGATAGGCATTTGCACTGCAAGGGATCCTTAATGTGATAACATTTCTTGACACTGCTTTGGTCAGTTTTCAGGGAGTTATTCAGCTTTAATTCTCTCTTTAGTAAGAGACTTACTGCAGTGGTCACAATGATGATGCTGGTGGTGATGTCATTCTTGGTGTCTATGACATCACCAAGCTCCTACTGTCAACCTCTTTGGTGATTTTTTAGTTGTGAGACAGTGCCAGCCCAGCCACACACCGCCACTGGGCCTCCAGGTGATCCATGACCCAAGTTCCTTGCAGAATGGCTGCCCAAAGCTGGGGGCTGCCTGTGACATGGAAGAACTACCCAGGCCCCTTGCAGGTGGGCCCTGCAGGGCTCAGAGTGGTGACCTTAGCCTCCGGCGCCATGTTCTGACGGCTGTCCTCTGCGTGGCCTTTCACTTCTAAAGTCCACCCACCTCTGTAACCTTGCCTGAACTTTTAAGCCCAAGAATGGTAGGAAATCCCTCAGGATAAATCCTTAAAGAGGCATTTGACAAAGCATATATAAACTTACACTTGGTGAAAAGTGACTGTATAAGAAAGTATGTTTAGCCCAAGCTTAAATATGACCGTGCTTTTTCTGCGGTCTCCCGCAGCATTTTGGAACCCTGACATTTTTCCTGACTGATCGTTCCCTTTGATTTTTTTTCCTCCACTGCTTTGATTTTGTAACACAAGAATAATATTTTTTCTGGACTAAACTTCTTATAAGTGGTCTTACCCTGGGAATGTTTTTAAATTTAAAGATGATTCTATTTTCTCTTAAGTACCAAGAAGTACATATACATACAAACACATTTAATAGCTTCAGATGGAATAGTTTGACTTTTTAAAGGCATATTTGCAAAATTAGTTCCTCTTGATTCCAGTTCCTAATTCAGAGTTCCATCATATTAATGGAGAAGATGCCCAGTCACCTGCAGGGTAGAGGTCTCTTCCGAGGGGCAGACCTTGGTTCTACACAGACAGATCCATCTTCATTTATAGTGCCTTCAGGATAGATTCAAAGGCAAATCCATCCCATTTTCCGAAAGGGAAGGTTTTGTACTCTCTCAAGGCAAAGACCCATCTTCAGTGTGATAGGCAAGGCTTCAGAATGCCAACACCTTGGTTTTTACCAGCTGGCAGGACTAGTTCCTGTCAGTAACCACGTGGGGGCACATTTTGTACTTAACCCATCCTGGGAGTGGGGAGCTGACAGAGGACTGTGCTGTGCTCGGTTGTGTCTGACTCTTTGCGACCCCTCTTTGCAACCCTCTGGAGTGGGTGGCCATGCCCCTTCCCAACCCAGGATTGAACCCAGGTCTCCCGCATTGCAGGTAGATTCTTTACCGTCTAAGCCACCAGGAAAACCCAAGAATACTGGAGCGGGTAGCCTATCCCTTTTCCAGGGGATCATCCCGACCCAGGAATTGAACCAGGATCTCCTGCATTGCAGGTGGATTCTTTACCAACTGAGCTACCAGGGAAGCCCAACAGAAGACTGCTCTGCTCCAAATCTAATATCAGGCCCTGCCTTACTGTGAGTTTTTTTAAATACCTGAGCTGACTGGCTGGTGGGACTTTTCTATAATCTCTCCTATTTAGGAGGGTCTCTCTTGTGCTTATGCCACTGAATTCTGGGATGGTCTGAGTTCTTACCTGAAAAAGTAAAGTGAAAGTGTTAGTCGCTCAGTCGAGTCCAACTCTTTGCAACCCCATGGACTGTAGCCCACCAGGCCCCTCTGTCTATGAATTCTCCAGGCAAGAATACTGGAGTGGGTTGCCATTTTCTTCTCCAGGGAGTTTTCCTGACCCAGGAATCAAACCCAGGTCTCCTGCATTGCAGGCAAATTCTTTACCATCTGAGCCACCAGGGAAGTGTTTCTTCTTTCTTATCTGAAAGTCTGTGCAAATCTCAATCTGTCATGAAAGAGAATAAGTATTGGCCTTGCCTAAGGGTGACCTTCTCCCACCTTCCCACAGAAGTGGAGCTGCAAGAGCATGGGTGTCCTGGACTATCCACTCTTCCTCTCCTGTTGCGCACAGATCTCTCTGTAATCAGAACTGTAGGCACTTGGGCAAAAATTCAGCCAGGGCCCACATTGCTTTGGAATGATGCCAAGAAGTAGATTTTCTGGGTCAGTGAGTGGGAATGCTTTTAAATTGACCTCCATAAAGTGTTTAACCAATTTGACTTCCATATCAGTAGATATTTGCTGTGGTGCAAGTATTCATTCATCCCTTCATGTACATATCTATTCACTCCCTTACTGATTCTGCACCACGATGGTGTCCCAGGCACCGTGGACTCACACAAGTGCTAATGAGCTCCTGCCCTGCATGAGCTTGGTGGGTTTTCACTGTCTCTGTCATGAGAATGGATACTGTGCGTCTGGGCCTCCTGAGGACTGACCAGGAAAAGTGCTCAATCATGTCTGGAGCAGGGTGGAGACAGACCCGAAGGTGGGGTCCTTGCCACTGGCTGCACATTCAGATCACCTAAGGAAATCTCAAAGATCCTGGGGCCCGGGCTGACCATGGAAGATTCTGATTTCATTGGTCTGGGATGTGGCCTGGGGATCCGGATCTTTTAAAGCTCTGTAGGCGAGTCTCATGTGCAGCTCACCACCCTTCATCCAGGGGAGTCTGGCCTAATGAAAACCCTCCATCCGGTCACCGCTGCCACTTCTTCTGACCTTATGCTTGTCGCTTCAGACTCATAGCATTTACTATTCCTTTGCACACCTTGCCCACCATGGCCAGCACCATGACAGGCTGACAACTTGCCGAGAAGAAAAATCACCTTCCTTTTCTTTTATTTATTGCTTATTTATAGCTTAAAATGAAATTCTCACCTCATTTAGTGCTCCACAGTGAGGGTCCTTTGGCTCCCCTCTCTTTATTATAATAACAATAGCTTGCCCCTGCTGAGTGCTTACTGTGCCCCAGGAACTGTTCTAAGTGTTTGTGCATGTTAACCCGCTCACTCCCTTCCGCACCCCTACAGCAGAGATTCTGCTCTGACCTTCCTACCCATTGTACAGATGACAACACTGAGGCATAGAGACGTTCGGGCACTCATTCCTGTGCCCACAGCCAGGGCATCTCCACCCTATTTCATTAAGTGAGGCTCTTCTCTCCAAGTCAGAAGGGTTTGTCTTGGATTACTTATGCTTCAGCGTTGTATTTCCTTTCTCAAATTGGAGCTTCGGGGCGTGAGTATGGGTACACCTGTGAGGTCTCCCAGCATCCCGATATTTCCGCGATGGCAAACAGCGGCTTAGCACAGAGAACTTAGCAAGGGAATCATGCAACAGCTTCTCGGCCAGCAGTTTGAGTCACTCCAGTTGCATCCACTGTGGAGATGCAGCTTAAGTAACTAAAAGCAGACAGTTCTTACCTGCGCCAAAAGATGTCAGGCCCTTCTGCCATTAGCACCCTCACATCTGCATACTTTCAGGGTTGTCCTCTCAAGAAAAATGAGAGGCGGAGAGAACCCTGGGCGTGATTCTGAAACAGCCTGTATTTGTCTCTTTGAAAATACGTAGAACTTCTCATCTGCTTATTCTCCCGGGAGAAGTCACAGGCTCTCGGAAGTCAGTCATTGGGATCTCTTGAGTCATAATTTCGGCAGTTGTATCAGAGCCCAGGGTGGGGACGCAGGATGGAGGCAGCATGTGGGTCTGTTGCCATAGATGAGTCGTAGAGTGGAAGGGCTGAAATCTCCTCCTGGAAGGAAGGGATTAGCCGGTCAAAGAGGAAAACAGATTTGAGAAATGCATTCACCCTGAAGATTTAATAGGGAATGCAGGTCTTTAGTCACAGCACTCTCTGTTTTATCCTGTACACAACTAAGAGTTGCAAAAGAAAAGGGGAGGTGAGCCTTTAAACGCTGACCTTAATATTTCCATCTGTATTTTAGGAGTAAGAAATCTTATGTGTTGAACTGAAAGGATGGCCTTAAATTACATGTAAAAGTATTCATCTACTACTTATGTATTTCTCATTTATAGATTATTAAGAAAAATTCTTTTTTCTGCTTTTTTGATCATAGTGCCTAACTCAAATTTCAGAGAACATCACCAGCGTATCCTTGATGTTTTTCTTGAGAATATCACTCGTGATAAGAAAATACCTTGGGAATACTCACATGGTTTTGGATGTGGCCCTAAGGCCATTAAAGAATGTCAGAATCCTAATTAGTCATCAGATAATCTTTTTTTGTGATACAGAACTTCTGGTTAGAAGAACACCATTTCAATATGCTACTTGTCACCATGTTACCTGGAAGCCACTTAGAGGCATTTTGTGGAATCAAGCCATTTGAGGGCCCAGAGGAGCAGCATGTTGCCAGGAACATTGCCTTGAACAGAAGGGACTTTGAATTCTAGTCATAATCTTGCCCCTAAATGGATGGGGCAAGTCACCTTTTCTGAACCTTTGTTTCCTCATCTGTAAAATGGGTTGTACTAGGTAGTCTGTGTGAAATGAAAAGTGGAAGGCCAGGCATGACCTAGTCCCTCACCTTTTTTTTTTTTTTTTTTCTGTCACTCGGGAACTTTCTCACTTCCCTCCTCTGTCTCCCTGTCTCTGTCTGTCTGTCTCACACACACACACGTACACACGCACACACCTTTCGGAGCACTGGAATGCTGCCATGCTATGATGTTTTCTTGTCTTTTAGGTCTTCGCTCCCTGAAGCAATCTCTCCCCCACTCCATCCCCAGTGTCACTAACCCTGACTTAGTTTCTTCTTAGTACTTAGCCCCATCAGAAAGTATAAGAAGACACTCCAGTGCTGGTGCTGCGGTAAACAAAAGAACTGAGAGCATAGAAAGTCCAGAAATAGACCCACATGTTGTTGAGTGGGCCATGCCTTCATGAGCATTTGTTATTTTAAGTGTTATAATATCAAAAATAAAACAAACAGTTTTTAAAATAAAAGCCCCAAAAGGGAAAGCCATGAATGGAACGGTGTTATGAACCAAAGATGATGACTACATAGATTCTGTGCGCCTGCGGCCCAGAGAGTTAGCAAGGAGGTCTCTACTGCAGGCGGGAGTGTGCGTGCATGACCAGGAGAGACCTTTGGAGCCCAGACGCAACTCTGTGTTGAGCATACACTGGGCACCAGGCAATTTCTTCTTCACCAGCAGTAGGCGTTCTTTCCCCATTTCACAGGCAGGGAAACTGCAGCTCAGAGAGGCTGAGTTACTTTTCCAAGGCCACACGGTTCTGAAGGGGCAGAGCCAGGGCCAGTTCATCATAAAGCCACCCTGGGCTATTTGAGGGCTGCACACCACAGCAAGTGGGCAAGACTGCTGTGGCCTCTTACTAGAGAAATAGAAGATTCCTCACCCTCATGCAAAATAGACCTTTGTCCTTAAGGAACTTCCAACTTCTGCTCCTGCCCATGCTGTTTTCTGGATGCCCCACCCTAGAAGCCCTTGAGGAGGTCTCGGTAGCAGCACTTTGAAGCCTCTCCCACAGGGCCTCCCAGTCGGGCAGCAGTTGTGCAAAAACCAACACGTTTTGGCTCTTGCTCGCCTTAATACTCCCTCCCTTTCCCAAACACAAAAATATTGGCATTTCCTGGAAAGTGGTTTGGGCTCAAGGCCTGATAGCTATCCCACACTCTTGGACCAGCCTCCTTTGGGGCCTCTGTTCTTTTATTTCATGGAGCATTTGTTTGGAGGCTGACGTTGCTGCCTCCTTCAATTGTACCTGGGATGTAGGACCCTGGCAGGTTTCCTGGTGCGGGGGGGTGCTGCTCCCCCTTACCAGCAGCATCCTCAGTCTCACATCCCTTCACTGTGCTCAGAATTGGTCAAAACTTACCATGCGTGCACACAGAACCACTTTGGGTTGTTTTTTCTTTTTTGCAGTTTGATAGTATTTTCAATGTCTAGTTTCTTAACTCAGGGGACAGCTTCCATCAAATGTGTTGCGGTTTGACAGAAAACAACAAAATTCTGTAAAGCGATTATCCTTCAATTAAAAAAAAATAAGTAAATAAATAAAATTATTTTAAAAATTTACATCAAATGATTCTTAAGTGGCCAGATATATCAGTGTTGACTTTGTGCTCACCTGTGTAACCACTGCCTGAAAGAGGTTATAAAACATTTCCATCACCCCAGGAGAGTCCTTCTCCCTCCCCTGCTCACTGGAACAACTATCTGATTTCTATCATTATACATTTTTTTGGCTTGTTTTTGAATCATGTCAGTGAAATCTTATAGCACGTATCCTTTTGTATCTGGCTTATTTCGCTCAACACGGTGTTTTCGAAACATCGAAGTCATTGCCTGTGGCAGGAGTGCAGTCCTTTTTACTGCTGAGCAGAGGTCCACTGTGTGGGTGTTGTCCATTTTGTTTATCCATTCACCTGTTGACAGACATTTGGGTTGTTTCCAGTTTGTGGCTCTTATGACCAGACTGTTTGGAACATCTGTATACAAGTCTTTTGTGAATATATCTTCTCATTTGTCTTGGGAGAGTACCTCAGAGTGGAATTGCTCAGCCTGAGGATGGGCAGCTCTTTAACCTCATTAGAAATTGCCAGACAGTCCTCCACAGTGGCTGTGTCATTTTACCAACAGTGTATGAGCGTTCCGGTTGCTCTGTATCCTCATTAACTTTTGGTGTTATGGTCTTTTTAAGTTTAGTCATTCTAATGGATGTGATATCACCCTTTAGGTTTTTCTTCTAAAGGACATTTTTAAGAATTTTCAAGCATGTCAGTCAGTGCCAGCTCAGACATTAGAATGGTCCTGTGGAGGGGAAGCAGAGTGCTAGATTTTTATGGTCAGGAGGTTTCTGCTTGTCATCCTTGTCCCTGAAGTGGAGTCTTTCCAGCCCTGAGGGCTGTCTATGGGCTACCGTGGGGCAAGCTTAAGGCCAGGGCCCCAGAGAGGCAAGGCAAACCAGGAGTCAGAGGCGAGACGGGAGGGGCCCCCACTTGGGGAGATCAGAATGACACATGACAACTGCAGGAGACAGATCACAACATGTGCACACACACACACACACACACACACACTGAGAATCTAAGCTTTAAGTAGCCAGCAGGCACGGGCCAGTTCACAGTCCTGCTGTCATTTCAGCTTCAGTTATCACCCATGGTACGAAAGCTCCACTCAGTGGAGACATGACAACATTTCCAATTTCTTACCTTGTAGTTGGCCTAAGCAACCGGAAGTCTTCCAAAACCAGTTGCCCGGCATGGGACCACTTAGGTGGCAAGCATCAGAAGCATTCCTGGGGGGGGTGGTGTTGGGCTGGCTATGGCTTTCCTGACTTCTCCAACCCTACCCACACAGGGGTGTGGGGAGCACCTCTAAAATACTTTAGTTGATCTGAGTATCTTGAATATCACAAGTTTTACCCATTTCGAAAAGGAAAGTTATGACCAACCTAGACAGCATATTTAAAAGCAGAGACATTACTTTGCCAACAAAGGTCCATCTAGTCAAGGCTATGGTTTTTCCAGTAGTCATGTGTGGATGTGAGAGTTGGACTGTGAAGAAAGCTGAGCACCGAAGAATTGATGCCTTTGAGCTGTGGTATTGGGGAAGACTCTTGAGAGTCCCTTGGACTGCAAGGAGATCCAACCAGTCCATTCTAAAGGAGATCAGTCCTGGGTGTTCATTGGAAGGACTGATGCTAAAGCTGAAACTCCAATACTTTGGCCACCTCATGCAAGGAGTTGACTCATTGGAAAAGACCCTAATGCTGGGAAGGATTGGGGGCAGGAGGACAAGGGGACGACAGAGGATGAGATGGCTGGATGGCATCACCGACTCGATGGACATGGGTCTGGGTAGACTCCGGGAGTTGGTGATGGACAGGGAGGCCTGGCGTGCTGCGATCCATGGGGTCGCAAAGAGTTGGACATGACTGAGCGACTGAACTGAACAGTCATCATGCTAATTAGCCACTCATTTTACCACCAAAAGAGCATTTCTGATATTCCCTGTGCTCTGCTGGCCAAGCCTCAAGTGTTGATAGAGATGAAGAGATAACTGGAACTCAGCTGGCAGTCCGGAGCTGGGCCTTCCTGGTTTGAACTCAGGCTGACACCTGACCGCCCCCTTGGCGTGGGGGGCAGCATACACTGACGGCAGCGGAGGCTGACTGGCTGCTGCAGGGCTTCACCTGAGTTAAAATGCCCCACTGTAGGCGGGGGCTCCCCCACTGTGTAGAAAGTATTCCGATCAGTTTGTTCCCATGTGGCAATGCCCCAGAGGCTTTAGAGGAACGGATGTCTTGGAGAAAAACCCAGAAAGAGGGCAGTAATATCAGACGTCACACAGAGCTCACTAGTAGTGAAACACCAGTGTTTGGTGGAGTGGGGCATACTTTTGAAAGGGCAGTCTTTGCCTGCACAGTCGATGATGTAGGACACCAAGGTAAAGCTGACGAAGCCCCTTGAGCCACGGTTGGTAGACTCCCTGAAAGGAAAAGCTGCAGGGACCTCTCCTGTAAAGAATCCGGTGTCACTGGGCAAAGGGCAGAAGCCCAGGCCTCCCTGCTCTTCAGACAGCAAAACATCAAAGGATACAAAGAGAGAGGGAGGTGTTGTGGTCCTCGCAGCTTCCTCTGGCCTGACGCCAGGCGCACCAGCTTCCTGGATCTGTTTGTCTGTGCCATGCCGGGCCCCACTGCTCCTCCCTCCCATGCCCCTAACCACTCACACGGACAGGCCCCTAGAGGTCTCCAGGGAGAAAGGCTCCCGAAAGGCCGGCCTCCTCTGCTCTCTGATGGCAGCTCCACTCCTCCGGGCCTCTCTGAACCCCGCCAGCTCTGTGAATGCCAAGGAGATGAACTCTTTTAGAGGAGATTTATGCAGGAATCAAGCAGAGAATGGTCCTGAACCCATGTTCATAAATTGATTCAAGTCAGGAAGAATAGCCAAGGGAGTCAGTGCTTTTAGTGCAGAAAAGTTTGCACATGGAGGCTCAGAAGTGATGGGCTCCAAGCCCTCGGACTGCTCCTGCCATTCTGGTTTTCAGCCAGGGGGCTTGAGTTGCTCGGAGGCTGCAAGTCAGCCTGCCCCCAGCACTCTCTGTGCCTCAAGCTGTCCCAGGAAGCATGGTAAGGTGATGCTAGCTGCTCTTTCGAACAAGTCAAACATAGATTGTGGCTCAAGTACACAAAAGTTTATTTCTCACTCAAAGCCCAGAGTGAACGTTCTCCGTGGCAGGCTGCCCTCCTGTAAGCCATGACTGTGGTGTACAGATTCCATTTTGTGACTCCACTGTCTCCCATCAGGCGGCTTCCATGAGGTCCCTGTGCATCAAGCTGAGGGGAGGAGAAAGAGCTTGGAGCATCGTTTGGGAAGGTTTGTAGGAGCCAGCCCTGGAAGTACTGTACTTTGCTTCCACCCACCTTCTGTTTGCTAGAACTCAGGCACTGGGCCACGCCGAACTGCAAGGGAGGCTGGGAAATGTAGTCCAGGCAGATGAAGAGATGGGTATGGTGAACAGCCGAACAGCCGGCCAGGCAGCCACATACTGTTGAGGGAAGGATGGGAATGAACCACTACCTGGGATGTGTTGAGTTAGGAAGGGAGGGTTGTCCTTCAGGGGCCAGGAGTGGCAGGTGCAGGGCTAGTGGTGGAGCAGGGAGCTGCCGCAGGGGCCAAAATAGGCCAGGGAGTTCTAGGCTGTGGTCAGAGGCGAGAAGACACTTCCCCCTTCGCCAGCCCCACCAGCCCCCACATGGTGCCCTCTCTTTCTGCCCTGCCGCCCCGCCCTCTCCCCCCAGACTTGCCTTCCCTGCATTCAGTGTTGTCCACCATTCTCAGAAGGCTCTGTCCCTTTCATTCCCTGGGGATTCACAGCTCAGTTTGTTGGGGGAAAAAACCAACAAACCAGTTCACACCAAGGTGGTACTGATCTGCTGGGCTGAGTTGAGAAAATGAATGTGAAATACCTAGAGGGTGCCTGGCACATAATAAATAAATGCTTGGTAAATAGGTTATTATTCTCATCTCGCGAGTGTATGTGTGAGAGAGAGAGGAGGGGAGAGACAGAGCGCTAGCCAAATCCCACAGATTAATCTACAAATTAATCTACTCTTTTCCTCCCAATCTAATGGTCTCCTAACTGAATCATGCCCTTAGGGCCTGTGAAAACATCAGAATTGTTCTGGTTGAGTCGGCAGGCCTTTGGCACACAGGCTTATTGCCGAAGGGCGCCTTTTAAGCCTCTTTGGAGGAGCCAGCCCCCTTGATAATGTTCACAGTACCCTGTCTCCCCCTCAGGCCCTCACCAGCCCTGGGCCCCAGGCCCCGCATCTTTCCTCTAGTGCCTTTTCTCCTGCTTTTGGACACGTGCCCCCCGCCCCCTCGCCATTCCGCCACCTCTGCTGAAATCCTATCCCCATGGCAAGACCCAGTTCACAGGTCGCTTCCAGGAATAAAGGCTTAATGACTGGAACTTAGAGGTGCAGCAGGTGAGGACAAAGGAAAATTATCATGGAGCCTGGTTTGGGCACCTGGAGTGTTAGAGGGACAACAGGTGGACTCATTCCTCCCGGCCCACCATGGGGTGAGCACATGCGTTCCAGAACTCTTTCCCAAACGAATATGAAATGACACCTGTTATCTTCACCGTCAACTAGTCAGAGGTTACACAACAGCTTCCGCTCCCCACCCAGCACCCTTGGCGTTGTTTATGCTGTATTACTTGCAACCGTGAGACAGTGAATTTCTGGAACTTCAAAAGACTCACCACCGACCCAAAGGTTCTGCAGAGTGCCTCGTGCTGCTCTTGAGAGAGCCGCCTTCAGGCAGAGGAGTGCATCGTACAAAACAGAATTCCAGAAAGAAGGCTTCCCATTTCAAAGGCGAGCACTCTCTGCCCCTCTCTTCCAGCGTTCTCTGCCTACTCCTTGGGTCGAGGTTGCTATTATTATTCTTTTTGGGCAGTGTGCAGCTGATGAAGGGAAGTGGCGTTTGTTTATTCATTGGCTTTCCATCCCTGTGTTGGAACACAAGATCACCAGCAGAGAGACTCCCTCTGTGACTCATCCCCGCCACACAAATATGATTGAAAGGACTTTCTCAAGGGCCCCAGTTATATTCTAGCAATGAGCCGGGCTGACCACCTCTGGAACAGTTTGCTTTTGGAAAGAGAGCTGTCTCTGCCTTGTTGTGTCCCCAGTTCTTTATGAGATCTCGGGGCACACTTCTAGTGAGAGTTCCTCTGTGGCTTGGAGGTTACTATCATAACGGAGTGTCTTTTTCACAGGGGTCATAGAAAGTGCCACCGGTTGAGGAAACACCTGGTCAGAGTGGCTTGAATTGGTGACATTTGGGTCATCACATAATAAACACTAGAACTTTCCAGGGCATGATTGGTATAGCAGACATGGCTGATATCCTGTCCCCATGTCCTCTCAGACTGACCTCTATATTCCAATGGCAGCTCACTAAAAATACCTGTGGTTTTTCCCTGAGGCTTTTTTTTTGGTCTCAGGAGTGCACTAGGCCCATGTGCTGGACTGGCTGGAAGTGCCAAGGAATTAGCACATCGTCCAGGAGCAGCCCTTGACCTCTGATGGGTGGATGGGAGTTGGCACATAAATGCCCCAACTCCCAGGCAGGTGTTCTCCACTGTCTCCCAGCATTCCCTGTGCAGCTGAGCCTCAGTTGCCTGTGGTGGTAACTTACTTGATAAGTTGGCTTCCTTCCTTTCCAAGTCTCACTGCTTTACTTCTCTGCTGGTGTTTTCTAGATCTTCTCCCAAAGAAAGTCAAGCCTGTCTGTGCAGGAGCCCAAACTACAATAAGAAGCCAGTTGGGATCATCAAAACCCAACAGCTTTGCTGCTCCCCAACTCCTTACCATGTCATTAGGCTTCCACCGTGGCTGTGGCATTGCAGCAGCAAGTGTGCATGGGAGTGCAGTCCTTTGAGAGCCCCTGGCCTTTGCACAGAAACCTCGTAAGACAGAAACTAGAATTGGAAGGGGTAGCCACTTCAGGAACACGGCCCTGTAAGGACAATTCCAGATATTGCTAAAACCTCTGGACCTGGGAGCCACATATTCATGTGGTTCCTGGTGTATGAGCAGCAAGTGTTTGTTGAGTCTCAAAGGATGATCCTATAAAGGGGGAAGATCCCCCGGAGGGGAGGGCCTAGCAACCCACTCGTCTTGCCTGGAGAATCCCATGGACAGAGGAGCCTGGTGGGCTACAGCCCATGGGGTCGCAGAGAGTTGGACACAACTGAAGTGATTGAGCACACTTGGCACAGCATAAAGCAATGAAGAATTGACTTGCTCTCGCTTCTTCTGGTTCTGAATGCTTAAAGGTTGAGGCCATGTTCCATCCCCTTTTTGAACATCAGGTACCTTTTAATGGAGCCAGAAAACTTAGATGTAGTTATAGCCTCTTGTCTCTACGGAGCGATTCAAGATAAGATTCCTCCCTTTGTTTGGTGTCTAAATTCTCTCAATTAGAGTTTCATTTCTTTGTTCATAACATTATCACCGACTGAATTAAGTTTATTATACCAATAGAGGAAATATAATTCTTGAGTCTATCCATCATAGACTTCACTGAGAATGAGTTTATCAGTTCCAATCTGGAATACCCCATTTTGATACAGGAAAGCCAATTCTGATTGCCCAAGGAGGGGTGAGAGGTAGGCAAAAACTATAAGATGAGCACCAAAAGAAGATAAATCTGTGTTGTTTTCTACAACTGATAAGTCACAAGTAAATGTGCTTGGTGGTTTTAAGAGCATGGGAGAAGCTTTTCCCAAATGTGGATCACCTTTTTCATGTACCTCTGGTGGTGGTGAACGATTTCCTATTTTCCTGACCTCCTCTTTCTACTGGGAAGCTCTGCTTCTGCCTCTCCCTCCACCACGCTGCACAGCAACAAAGCTGTTGTAGCTCAACAGCGACACCCTGTGGGCAACTGAATACAGCTCATTCAGTGTTTTTCTCAGAGCTCTTCTCAGTTTCTGTACCAGCTAGCTGAGCAACCACGTTCTCATTTGGACATGCACATACTTTTTTATCCCCAGCACCCCCACTACCTTTTTTCCTTCAGCCCTTGATCGGTTATCTCAGAAAATTCCTCTGCTTTCTCCCTCTTGTCCTTACCCTCTTCCTCCCGTCTTTCACCCCTCCCTTGTTTTTGAGAAGATGCCCCTCATCTTGCAGCTAGGCAGGAGAGGAGAGCTATTTAGGACTTTGTGTCTAGAATAAGCAAAACAGTAGGATCTGAAGTGAAATTATGCATCATAACCAATCAGAGATAGCTTTGGAACCTTGCAAATGCTCATGAGTCCATAGTCAAGATACAAAAGGCTCTGGCCACCTCTCCTTTCTCCCCCAGCCTCTCGGCCTGGATGAGAAATAGATTTGTGTATTTACTGAAGTGTATTCCCATATCTTTCATATGGGAAGTGTTGTGCAACATTTTCACAGTTGTGCAACAGTGTTGTTTTTATTTTCACTGCAAATATTAATATTTCAGCAATGTTGGGGTTTAAGTGAGGTTTTTCGCCATCAAATGTAACATTAATTCTATGGTAACTGCCTTCCCAGTTCCTAGCAATTGATTTTAAAATGAACCTTTGAACAAACAGGGTTTTAACTCAGAAACTGAACGTACAAACCCATTGGGAGCATTTGTCATGCTACTTAAGATGCTGAGAGGAACTATGGACCGTGGATCTGATAATGAAGACAGTGATGCTGGTGACAAGATGACAGAATGACAGTGATGATATGACAGCTGTGACAGGAGGATGATGATGTTGAAAGCCATGACAATGGTGATGCCAGTGGTGACGGTAGGGGCGATGATGATGTTAGCAGTGTTTTCTTGAGCACTTTCTAGGTGCCAGGCCCTGGGCCAGGAGCTTTACACTGATCATTTCCTTTCATCCTTACAGTCACCCCAGGTCTTTTTAAATCTCTATTTTGCACAGAGGGAAACTGAGGCTTAAAACTAACCTGCCCAAGGTCACACAGCTAGCTAGCCTGAGCTGAAATTTGAACTAAGGTCTGTCTGAGTTCAAAGTTTGTACTTCTGACCTGTCTGGGTGGGGAGCACGGGGAGCAGGGTGCAGTGCCCGGGGTGAGCCTGGCAGTGTTCATGCAGAGAGTTGGTGAGGATAAAGGGAAAATCTGAAGTCCAGGCCTTTGCACTTCGCAAATGTGCACCCCTTCCTTCCAGTGACCCCTCAGAGGGTCTATTTCTGGCACACTTGTCTCTGGAAAATATCCTGCTAATGACACGGGATTAGAAACAGTCCTTTTCCCAGAACAAAAATTTAACCTTTGTATCTCAACCTAATTAGAAGTATTTTCTCTTCCACAGGCCACAGGCAGGTTTCTGAAAAAAAAAAAAAAACCCATCTTTGTTCCTTACTTAAGAGGTTTCTTTATGGCCAGGAAAAATCTCCAAAAAACATAGCTTTGGGGGATGATAGACCTCGGCCTGAGATCTTGAACATGACCTGGGCTCCTGCACAAGATGGCGCTCCTACAGCAGCACCTGAGGTGTTCGAGTGCTGTGTGTCCCGCTGACAGCTGCGGGGCCTTGGCCACGTGCAGGGACAGATGCTCACTGGCTCTCACAGCGCATGTGCCCTGAGCATCCCCTGCCACCATCAACAGTTCTTCAGGATTTTCTCCAGTGATTCTGAGGCATGCCTCTTCCCTTCCACTGTGATCACCAACACTTGAGGATAGCACTTCTTTCCTCTGAGTTTCAGGGGAAGCCCTTGCTGGACAATAAGTATTTCCTCCGGTCCTCGCACTGACAACTCTTCCCACTGCTGGCTAGGGCCTGGCGTCCTTTTAGCGACTTATTCCTTTACCTCTGCAAGAACTGTGGGCCTTGAGGGAGCCTCGTTAGAAGCAGATTGCCCTGGGAGAGTAGCAAGTGGTTAATCCTTGGGGAATTGAGCCAAGAGAAAAGGCAACAAGCCTGTGGAGAAGGCAGCATCAGGGTGGATGACTAGGAGATGTGTGCCTGGCACGTGGTAAAGGTGCTCGGTTTCTGAAAGAATAAATAAGTGAATGGACAGAAACCTAGTTCCCTGTTCCAGCCCTGCTGCCAGACCTGCAGCCCAAGGACTGCCATAGGTCCTTTGTTGGCAGGCTGGAGGTAGTTGGGGGTCTAAAATGAGATCAGAAATGCCAAGACACCTGACACTCTCCTGGAGCAGAAAGGAGCCAGGGCAACCCCATGGCACCCTCCACAGCCAGACCCCCAGATCCCACCTGTGCTCTGGCAGAACCCTCCCAGGCCTGGCAGCTGCTGGCTCTGGTCGTGAAGTTGTCTCCGCACTCTTTAGATTTGTCCTGCTTTAGTATTTCAACCATAGTTTACTTGGTGATGCCCAGCCCTAAGCTGAGACCCTACATAGACCTCATTGTAGGTCCATTTGGCACTTCATGGGTTCCCTGCAAGTGCTGTGATGTCTTCACCCACAGACACTGCCCTGCTCTGGGAAGCTGAGGCCCAAGAGACACAAACCATGCTCTGACTGACGCCGAAGAGGTCTTCTTACCTTCTCTCCTCCTTTTGGCCTTCCCTTTCAGCCTTCTGTTCTCTGCTGGCCAGCAGAGCTTGCCTCGTTTTTCTAACCATTCCTGGTCCTGGGGGCTTTGGAGTTGGGAGGTTAGGGGATGGAGTCTTCTCACTGGTCATGGGAGTGGCCCCAAGAGACCCCTCCATTCTGCCCTTCCCTCGCCCCGTTCTGCACTTTCCTTCCTGGGTCCAATTCTCTTGAATGCCCACACCTCCACATCTTTCAGGGCCCGCTGCAATTCCTTCCCAGCAGGCAGCACTCACTCGTGGGAGGCCTGAGTTAACATTCCACTCCCCCATCAGAGTGGGCAGTACCCTGTGTTACAGAGGAGGAAACTGAGTCCCAAGTTCTGAAAAAGGCTTTACCGCAGTCACAAAGAACTTGTGTGGGTGTGTGCATGTCCTGAATCTCATTTTCTATTTCAATTACTTGTCTATTAGGTGTCATGGACTCAAGGATGTATTTCATCTTTTTTTTTCAGTCAAATTCCTCACCCACCAAATTATTTGACATTTGGTGATTGAATCAGACCATCTCACATACTTTAGTGTATAATGCTGGGTCAGGGACACAGACATAGCAAGGGATCCCTTTAACTCACATCAAACGTGAACCCAAAGCAGTGGCTGAGGGACTGTACTTCTGAAGGACCAGGGGTCTGAGAGTCTTGAGTACCCCAGCCTCTAAGCCTCACTGAACCTCTGAACCTCAGCTTCCTGCTCTAGGAAATGGGAGGTGTGTCCTGGGCCAGTAACCCTAAGACGTGTTCAAGCAGGAGGGACCCTTGGAAGTCTCACTAAGTCTTGGAAGCTCTGTCTCTCCTGCTGAGTTGCAGCTTCTTCATGCTTACACTCCTGTCAGAAAAAGAAAAAAAATTGGACACCCCCTCAACACATAATGCATTGTTCAATTATATGTGTCTTCCTGTATTTATTTATTATATATGCCATAAAATATAAAAATGGGGAATAAAAAGGATGAGATGGCAAAACAAACATAAATAAGTTTTATGACGACTGTCCCCTGCTCCCCGGGAAGACCTGGGAGCTCCCTGCTGTCAGTGACCAGTTTGTGATGCTCAGGCTCACTGCTTCTTCTGCCTGACTGGCCATCATCTCCCATTTTTTTTTTAACCAATATCACATCAGAGCTAAGATTTGCACTCTGTCTTCCTGGCAGAACTCCCCACAACCGCTACCCACCTTCACGAAGGTGAAACTCTGTCGTGAACTGCCTGGCCACCACTGTTTTCATAAATTAAGTAACGCATTGGGGAACGTGTTCCCAGAGGTAACCTAGGTGCTCACAGTCCTTTTGGAGGGCTGTGCAGATCTCTGCATGTAAAAGGCAATCCAGGATGACTATTTTGCATTTTCTCCGTATTTTAGCCAATTTGGGAATACATTCATATGGTAATTATGTTCACAGCTTCAGTCGAAAGGCCCTGTGCCGATGTTTAAAGCTCAGAAAATTTAATCACCGGGGCAAGTAATTGACAATTATTACACCCTGTGGGGAGAACAAAACCATTTTTTAACCAGTTGGAATTACTTCTTAGATATTCAGTGCGTATCAGGTCCTAAATGGTGAAACCATATCCACGTTGTAATAAAGAATGAAAATTAGGCTTTGCTCATTTCACTCATAGTAAGTGGCTGGTGGTTTTTACACAGAATTAAGTCGATCACTGACAGTGTAGTTTAAATGCTGGATTGAAAGCAGGAAATAGAATACAGGGTGCAGTTGGGAGGAGCGGGATATTTACACAGGTCTCTGGGAAGTCATTCTTGCAAGAGGGAGTGATGCCTCAGTGTTTTCTGGTGGGCAGGGGAACACAGAAAAAAGACACTTTGAGAGCCAGGGTGGAAGTTGAGGGAATCTGAGGATAGATGGCTTTAAGCTTCTCTGTGAAGTAAGAACCAAGTGAAAAGCGAAAGCATTAGTTACTCAGTTGTGTCCAACTCTTTGGGAACCCATGGACTGTAACCCGCCAGGCTCCTCCGTCCATGGAATTCTCCAGGCAAGAATACTGGAGTGGGTTGCCATTCCCTTCTCCAGAGGATCTTCCTGACCCAGGGATCGAACCCTGGTCTCCCGCATTGCAGACAGATTCTTTACCGTCTGAGCCACCGGAGAAGCCCAAAGTAGCCACTGAGAAGCGAGAGAACTCACTAAGAACACATTTGGCTGACCAGGTGCCTTGTTCTCTGGCCTTTGGATTAAGGCCTTCCTGCACCTAGGGAATTTTTTTTAAATCCTGATGCCCCGGCTGTACCCGAGACCAGTTAAGTCAGAGTCTTGGTGGTGGGACCCAGGCATAGGTTTTTTTAAAGCTCCCAAGTGACTCTAATGTGTAGCCAACTCTGAGAAGAAGGCTGAGCCAGTACTTGTCAGACGGGAACGTGCACACGGGTCATCCCAGGAGCTTGTGGAAATGCCACTCCCAGGACTCATGAACAACAAGGACAAGAATGATCCCATTCTGACCTGAAAAATGGATGGCTGCCTACAGTCGTCATAAAACCAAAGCTGTCGATATTTGACAGCTGAAAAACATATCAGGATATATTTTTAGAAAATGAATGTCTTAGAGGAAGAAATTTATCCTGATAAAAAATTCTAGGTGAGGCTGATTTCAGCAGCAGAGGAGGGCAGGTCACCTCTTCAGGGTGGGGACCAGGGGACTTCGGAACCACCAGCCCCGGAGCATCCAGCTCATTGAGACTGCTTCCCCTGAGGCTGAGCTCGCCTTCCCATGACCTCACTCCAGTGGCTCCAGGATCCTCACAGGGTTCCGAAGCAGGCAGTGGTCCCCAGCTTGGTTCCCTGCGAGGTAACCCTGCCCACCAGACCCAGAAACCTAGGCCTCAAACCTCTCCTCAGGGGTGCTTAGCTTTGTGGTTGGCTCGGTAGTCACTTCTGTGGCGAAAATGCTCTCAGTTCACAACATGAAATCAAGACAATCTCCAGAAGGTGATACAGGTCTCCCTGGCATGCTCCCAGGGGATGATTTAGGATGTAGCTGAGGGTATTAGGTTCTTTGAGTGTGTGAGCGTGTGTGTGTGTGGAGAGAGAGAGAGATGGAGAGAGAGATTAGGTGTTAAATGCCAAAAAGGAAATAGATGCACTCTGCAACCTAGAGAATAGTCTGACTGGTCAAGTGCTTTCACCTTTGAAATTAAGCCATAGTTGAATTCTCATCATAAACACGTCAGTCTGTACGGAAGCTCGTAGGGTAAATTGAGTCCTCTGTGCAACGCTCTGGAAGCGGAAGCCTGAGAGGCAGGCCTGGCTTGCAGGGCACCCAGTAGGGTGCAGATGCAATGTGGGTCACTTACTGACTGCCAGGAGTTGGGCCCCTGGTCAGCTTCTTCCCAAATGTAACTGCTTATGAGAGAAACGGCACATGTGCCGCTTTGCCTTGGTTGTGTGCATCAGAGAAGCACAGGACCCTAGGACGAATCCATTCACTGGTCACCCTGGCGGACTCTTCACTGTCCTCAAAAGTGCTTTTGCACCACCTGCCTCATCATCGGGGTCTCCCCCTGGCCAGCAAGGGGGTTGGCTGCCATGTTCCCCTCCTTGGGGCCTATGGGCCCAACCCTCTGTTCTTAGGAGAATGTGAGCATGTGACCTCAGTGGTAACTGGCCTCTGATGAGTGGTAATCAGAATTTCTGGGTCACGGTCTCTTCATTGATAAGAAGTGTTGAGGAGAGAATAGACGTGTGAGGTTTCATGCCCTGCCAGCCTCGACCTACCCTGATTCTATAAACGTGACAAGAGGCTGGTTACAAGAACACCAGGCTGTGAAAGGCCTATGTGTGGCAGTCTGAGAGCAGGTTGGAAAAGAATTTCCAGACATGAGGAAAAAAATGAAAGGCGAATAGACTTTATTAGAGGGGGAGACACTTTTAGAAGAGTGGGCCAGCTCAAAGGAGAGCTGCCACTTTTGTGGGCTTGCGGCCAATTTTATAGCCTTAGGACAAGGAAAATTCCTATAGCAGTAGGTGGCGATAGGTCATTGGTAAGGGGTCCTTCGGTGCCCACTTTGACTAACATGGAGAATGGAGACAGGAGCTGGCCTGTCAGGAAAGGATGGCTCATGAGAGACAAGATGGCTCCTGACAGTGGTTGCCATGGAGCTTGGCTGATTCTGGATTTATTGCTCTATGACCTCAGCATAGGGCTCCACAGCCTAGACACTCACTGACACTCTCCTTCATTCTGAAAGGATTCGCGGAACTCCTGCTGTTCATCAGTTATGGGTATAAAGATGAGTGAACGAGAAACTTTGTTTCTCTTGCTGGCTGGGATGGGGAGGGGCAGGACTAGAAAAGGCAAGGCAGGGTCCTGTGGGAACTCAGTGGGGTTGGGGGAGGTAGAGACTTCAGAGTGTGACAGGTGAGCAGGAATTGGCTGGGTGAAGGTCAAGGCCCAAGGGGGCGCCAAGCTGAGGGGCAGAGCCCAGGGACAACGCCTGTGTGGTGTACTTAGATCTTCGTGATAGTTAGGGGGTTCAGATGGCGAGTCTGTGACCCCACAGGTCTCTGAGCCCAACTACTGCCCCACTTCCCTAGCTGCCCTGTGCCCTGAGGCTTCTCCCCAGAGTCTCCATCTGTGGGGCACACAGGCTACACCAGGGTGGGCCCCAGCCCCCTGCCTTCCAGCCCCAGCAACTGGCTGTGGGCCAAGAAAGCAAGGGTCTCCAGCAACCGCAGATCTGCAGGGCCCAGTTTCCCTCCCTTTACCCCCCATCCCATGCCCCCAGGGGTAATAATGCTGGTTGGTTGGATGACCTCATTTAAATTCATTTGCAAAGAATACCTTAAAATACACAAACCAAGGGTTCCCTGCCTCCTCGGCTGGAGCACACTTGGGCGGCCCATCTGGTTTCCTGGCTTGTTCTCAGAGACAGAGACTTGCCCTCTGAACGTTCATCTCTTGAGCTGGTTGTTATCCTCAGGGCATCACTGAGGCTTCCAACAGCAGCTGCAACGGAGTCACCCACTGAGGCCCCCAGAGTTGGGGCGCCTGCTGGCAGGGTAAACAAGGGAAGGGAGAGCAGAGAGTAAGAGGGGAAGAGCCCCCCGGGAGGTGTGAGTGAGAAAGGCAGGGTAGCCCTGGGCCCTGCATGGTACTGGAGGGGAGCTGCTGCCCAGCCCATGGTGGGGAAGCAGAGTGTCAGCTCAGTGGACCAGCGGCAGTCTCGGGGAGGGACTGGGGCTGCTCACCGGGCCTACTCCCGCTGAGCCATCAGGCAGCTCCAAATGTGGAGCCGGGAGGAGGTAGGGGTGATATCCGGGCCCCTGGCCCCTGAGATGCCGCACGCTGCTCACCTCCACCTGTACCCCGGCCTCTTCTGCATCCGTCTGTCCTCAGTCCTGTTCCCAGAGGCTCGTGGCCCCCGCAGGTCTGGTGCCAAGACCTGGGTGCTGTAGGGTAAGGGAGTTAGAGAAGGCGAGGTTCGGAAAAAGAACGAGACCGGCACTTTACAGGAACAGAGCACCTTTAATGAGGCAAGAAGGGGCAGCAGTCACATTAGCGAGCTGCTGCACTTACCCAAGAAAAGAGTAAGTATATACAGGGATGCATGTGGAAAGCTACTGTCTTAAGGGGGCCTGTTCTTCTCCAAGGTTGTTCGGAGGAGTTATCTCTTAAGCGGCTGGGGCAAGGAATTTTGGAAATTGGCCTGAGGCTGGACCAGCTGGGAGCTGGGCGTAATCAACCTTAATGTCCATTTTTTCCTCCGGTGAGAGAGTTCTTTGTTTTGCATAGAATGGTGGGGAGGACCTGGTGGGGAATTTTAACTCCAGGCTATTTTGAGCCTTGTAACTTTCCTTCAGGTGCCACCTGTGGGAGAAGCAGGGGCCCATGGGTGACACCCTGACCTGGCAAGGTGGCTTCCTCACACTCTGAGCGGGAAGGTGCTGGAGGATTAGTTGTCATAGAACCAGGGCCAGGCAGGGAGAGGAGTGGGGTTGCGGGAAGACATGAGAGCCACTGGCTGAGCTGACGGTGTGTGCCCGGAGCAGGTGCAGATGATGCTCACAAGTTTGCCTTTGTGGGCGGGGGAACGGGACTGAGGAAAGCAGAGGGAGAGTGAGGCCCCCATCTGGAAGGACAGACCGTATAGCCCGTTATGAGGAAGCAGTCTCTCAGTGGGGTTACCCCAGACCCACGGGAAGCCGGGAACAGGATTTCTTCTGGTGGCTTGCCTCACAGGTTGTCAGAAGCCACCTCAGATGGATAGTGACGAGTGCCTTCTCTGCTGCTGACCGTGTCCTCTCCAGCCCCACCTCAGCTTCCCTTCAGGCTCCTGTCACCCCTCCCAGAGTTCTGGCCACTGTGACAGACAGGGCAACGCTTCTGGAGGAGGCCTGGGGTGCTCAGGGCTGCATGTGAATGGCCGACAGAGCTCTGACCTGCTGAGCCTGGTACCTCTCCTGGCTTCACTCTGAGGCCTTCTCACGCTAGCCAATCTCTATCTGATCAAAGATGCCCCTCCACTAGACTATAGTCCCCATGAAACCATGAGCATCTCCAGGATCACAACAGCATCTCCAGCTCCCAGCAAAGCTCTGGAATGCAGTAGGCATTCAGCAAATTGATTGGATGAATGATGACTGAATGCATGGAAGAATGAATGAATGGTATATTGGAGGCATGTCACTTTCTAGACTGAAGAAGAGAGCACTCCTCTCAGGAAAAGCAGACCCTTCACCTGGGGCAAGCCCCCTTGCTACTCTGCCCCCGAGGGCATCACTGGCCAGCACACTGGGCCAGCTCATGGTCATCTCCGGAGCACACCTGGCCCCTAGGGAGCTGGGCTCTGGCACCCTTCCTCAGAGGCTCTGCAGTGTGCCCAGCCCAGGGTATCACTCACCCATCCTTCGGCAGAAAGTCATTTGCATGGCATCCTTTGTCTTGCCCTCCCCTCCTCCTACTTTAGAGAAATTCCTTGTTCTGTGCATTCAACGTGTTGTGATTATCTGGAAATATCACAGCGTTGTTCATTTGTTAAAGCCGCCTTCCTGTAGGGAAGGCTCATTGGTTGACTTCTAATCCACGGTGTTCTGGGCCACCTCTCCTGTTTTGGAGATTGTGTTGGTCATTTAGGGGTGAGGAGAGAAGGATGAGTTGACCACAGGATGAAAGTCTAGACAGCTCAAACAGGTGAGGTCAAGAACTGGAGTGGCCCAAGGCCTGCCCAGCAAGACTGAGGATTATTGAATCTGAGCCCCACCAGACTCCAGGGCTGCATAGATCCCTGAGTTAGACATGGTGCCTGCCTTCTCCATGGTAACAAGGCTAAATATGGACGTGTTTCCATGGAGAGCCATATCACAGCTGCAGCCCTGCTTCCTCCAGGAAGCACCATCACTAGGCTCCTTTGGCATCCTAGGAGGTGGCCAGAGGTGCCAAGGACATCAAGAAAGTATATCTCACCTTTGAGGATGTTTGTTTGCAACAAGAGTTCCATTTCCCCAGCCCAAATTCATCAACACCCCCTCTTCTTGACAGCTAGAGGTTAGGGGAGGCCAAGGGTCAGACAGACTGGGAAAGTGACACTTGACCTGGATTAGTGTTTGTGCAAGTTACCCCATCTCCCCCTTGCTCCTCGGAGTGGCTTTTCCTCTGACTGGAGGAAAGAAGTTGCCATTGGTCAGAGAGAGAGAGATAACTGTAATGACCCTTGAATAAATACACCGGTGTTCCTCTCATCAAGGCTCTTTTGGAAAAATTATTGCTGCTACAAAGAGGTTTTTTTTTTTTTTAATGCTTTCCATAACTGGGATGGTCCCTGTCCAATTTTATAGAATATTCTAATGTGATAGGGCTCTGTTTCCTCCTTAAAGAAAAGTAAGTCTTAGCTCCTTATTTGAATTTAGACAAGTCCAATCTCCACATATCTTAACTGTCCAATAGAGCGATGTGGAATGAAACTTTGTGTTTGTTGAAGGCTAAACATAAGCTGAGCGCGTATTCGGCTTCACAATACTCTGTTCAGCCTCACTCGGCTATTTAGTCATGACATCATCTGTGTTTATAGTTTAATCGTCTGTTAAATTGGGGCTGTCCACGCACAGCTGATCGTATGGGTGTGTTCGTATATATTAGGAAATAGCTGTCACGTGTATGTGTACACTGAGAAATGGGTGTGTTCCCCGGGTAACGGAGACATGGAAACTTTTAAGAGATGTGGGGAGAGCTCTGGAGGCAGCTATAAATGGTCTCAGAAGGAAGCTTCACACGGTATATTCTGTGTTGCAGGCCGAGTGGCATCCGAGCCGAGTGATGGACGATCTGCAGTCCCAGAACCTCGCCATGGACATGAGCGACTCCTCCCCCGCCTTGACCAATAACAGACTGGAGAATGGCATGGCCCAGCTGATCACCACCGAGGCCTGGAACATCAACTCCACCGACCTGGTAAAGAAGGCGCTGGTGACTGTGCCGGCCCCGTCCATCCTGAACCCCCCAGCCGAGTCCCAGAGCGGCGTGGCTCTCAAGGTGGCGGCCACCGTGCTGCAGCCCCTGTGCCTAGGGGAGAGCCCCGTGGTGATGCCCATTCACATGCAGGTGGAGGGCAGCTCGGCGCCTGAGCTCAACCAGAGCGGCAACGCCACGTACGTGATGACAGCGCAGGGGCCCGTGCAGCTTCCAGTGGTGCTGGAGCAGCACGTGTTCCAGCACCTCAACTCCCCGCTGGTCCTGCCTCCGGAGGCCCCCGGCTCCTCTGGCGCCATCCACAACAACCTCTTCCAGGGGGCCCGGGACCCCGAGGCGCAACCCCAGCTCCTGGATCTGCGAATCCCCAGCCAGCCGCAGGAGCCCCCGCTGCCCTTCGAAGCCGTGCTCCACAATCTGTTTCCCGCCCAGAGCGCGCTCGGCCCCCCACCCTGCCAGCCCCCTCCAGGCTACGCCCCGGTCCCCCCCCAGCCATTCAACTCCCCCTTGTCACCCCTGGTCCCACCGGCCACACTCCTGGTGCCCTACCCAGTGATCGTGCCCCTGCCCGTGCCACTCCCCATCCCTATCCCCATCCCCGTGCCTCAGAGCTCTGAAGCCAAGTTCAGCCCGACTTGCCCCAAGCCGCCATCTGCCTTCAGCCGCCACCCCTTTCAAGGCCCCCAGAGCCCTCTCCAGAAGGAGGAAGTAAAGCCCTTCGACCTGTTCCAGCCCCGGGAGTACTTCCAGCTCGGCCGCCACACCGTCATCAAGATGGGGAGTGAGAACGAGGCCCTGGATCTCTCCATGAAGTCAGTGCCCTGGCTCAAGGCTGGCGAAGTCAGTCCCCCAGTGGGCCAGGAAGACATAGCCCTAGACCTGTCACTGGCTGCCCACCGGAAACCTGAACGTCCCCCCGAGACACTGTATGACAGCAGCGGGTCCGTGGACAGCCCAAGTCACCCGGTGCTGGAGAAACTGCCCAGTGGCATGGAAGTGCCCTTTGCCCCCACCACAACACAGGAGGCCACATCTGTCATGGAGAGTCAAGGGAGCGGCAGCGACACCACCGAGCCACCCAGCCAGCCTAGCGGTGAGGTCAAGGCTGAAAATCACATGGAGATGGTGAGCGAGTCCCAGGCGGCCAAGGTGATCGTCTCTGTCGAAGACACTGTGCCTGCCATCTTCTGTGGCAAGATCAAAGGCCTCTCGGGGGTGTCCACCAAAAACTTCTCCTTCAGACGAGAAGACTCCGTGTTTCAGGGCTCCGACACCAATAGCCCGGGAGAAGAGGCCCTGGGAAACATGGAGGCCCTCAGGAAACCCACCAAAAACCGGAGCATAAAGTTAAAGAAAGTGAACTCCCAGGAAATACACATGCTCCCAATCAAAAAACAACGGCTGGCCACCTTTTTTCCAAGAAAGTAAATAATGGCTTTTTAAAATTTTTATGATTATAATATGGGGAAAGGTGCATTGGTTTTATAAAAAGGCATTTAAAACAAATTATCTTTGTTAATTATTTTGGGGAGTAGCTGGGAATCAGGAAAGCAAATTGACTCTAGAGGCCCTGTAAGCTAGGATCATTTTCTTTTTTAATTTTTAACTTTTCACAAACGAGTAAATAAGAGCAACCTATTTTTCAAGCAGATTGCACATTTTTTGCAGCTTTAATGGAATATTGGGTGAATCAGAGGGGGTTAAAAAAGCTATTTTCATTGCCACAAAGTGCTTTGATGATGTAATACCTAATAAAGGGTAGGATGAATATTTCACAATAAATGTTCGTTTGCACTAATTGGTTGCAGTATTCTATCATTTATAAAATTTGCATGCCTGAACTGGCATGGTTTGGCCAAAACTGTTGCTTGTAAAGCACTGAAAGTTATCATGTTTAGAGATCAAAGTTCTTCAGACATGCTGGACAGAGAAGAATCATACTGGCCTCTGCCCTCAGAAAAGGAGGATTAGGAGTATGTATGACTTGGAGCAATTTATTTCCCCTTCTGTCCCCTTTCTTCATTTGTAAAACTGTGGCAGAGGGAGGTGAGTTCCAAGTAGCCACGGCCCCCTCTAGTTCACAGAGACCCTGCATGTACAGAATTCGCTCTGAAACCCTCCATAGACTAAAATAGATGTCTCTAAATGCATATTTATCTGCCTCCTCTCCTCCCTCTCCCAAAATTTAGCTGAAAGGACTTTCTTTTCAAGGGCAGCAGGAGCATTGTTCTGAATGAGTAATAGTCTAGGAAGTCAAAAATATGACCGAAGGTGACTCAGAACAAGAGGAAAATCCAGTGGATTAGGAGGTGTCTCATAAAAGTTCCCAGGCCTGGGTAGAGATGATTGGGAGTGGGCTCGGGGAGGGAAGAGAAAGCCATTCCAGTGACTGGGAGTGATCATGCCCTCCAGGGAACATCTGGCAGTGCCTGGACACGCTTTGGGTTGCCACGGCTGGGAGAGGGGGTGCCACTGGCATTGGGTGGGCAGAGAGTGATCCAACCCCATGTCCACAGCGCCGAAGCTGAGAACCCACGCTTAAAGCATTTCTCAATGGACAGAAGCAACGCACCTGGAAGAAGAGACCAGCACGAAGTTATCCACACCAAGGAACTGTGAGTGTACATTTACAATAGAACTGCTAGGCGGCACAGCACACTTGGGTCTGAAGCTGTGCTGGTGAGGGACTGATTCCAGCATGCCTGCTTTTAAACTTAAAGCTCTTTCTTTCACTTCTTGCAATTAGTATGTATCCAGCTGTTACTATGAACATGGACAGGAGGGGAAGCAGTTGTGAGACTGTTCTTTATTACCAGACCCTCTGTGTCTAGGGTTACAATTTTAGCTGGTCCTGTACCATACCCCTATAGTGGGTTTTCTTTTCCCTGTTTTTCGCCTGTGTTGTTAAAATGTCTCTTTCAAAGTGTGACACGATGGGAAATAACAAAGTGGTTGTTTCTCCTGAAGCTAACTAGTCCCATTCTCTTACACCAGCCAGACTCCATCCTTTCCGCTTCAACGTGGGGCGATCTTTTTCCATTCTTACTCCCATTGTGGGTTTCTGGCCATGTTTCCCGAGCATGGCGTGTGTATTTCAGTTTCAAATACAACCAACACAAATGTGCCTAGAGACTAGCAGTTCCCATTCACCTGCTGTCTTCTCACCACGTTTCTGGTTCTTTCTGCTGCCCCCGCAGTGCTAGGCAGCCTTTGCACCAGCCAGCAAGCGTCTCTGCTTTCACAGTGTACTGGGGAAAGCTGCTGCTTATCTGGCTTTGAGGGAACAGAATTCTCACTTTGCACTTTAGAAGCAAGTGCTTAAACCTGAGGGATAGCTAGGTGGAAAGGAAGGCATTTGTAACCTGTGATCACATTATAAACATCAGTCTACGAATTTCCCTTTGCGATATCTGGAGATGCCCTTTTCTCTTCCAATGTCAACTCTGATTGGGTGAGAAAGGCTGGCTCCACTGCCATCTGTGGGTGTCGAGCCAGCGTGGGGCCATCCCCCAGCCCTGGAACCAGCCTCTGCTCCTCACCCCAGCCATGCCCATCCATTGGCCTTGCCAGTCATCACTGGGTCTTGGGAGAGAGGCCTGTGTGGTGGAGACTGGCTGTCGGGTTGGGAGACTTGCTCACTGAGATCTATGAAGGCTGAACACAGAGCTGTTGTGTTGGGACCAGGGCTGCGCTGCAGGGACAGTGACACCCTCTACCTGCCCCCTTTCCCAGCCTTTGGTGGAAACCAAAATCTACTTTGCTCGGGAATTAAGAGAAGGGAAAAGGGCCTGCTGCTGTGGCCAGAATGAGCCTAAGGTTCCCTGGAGGGACAACTGTCTCCAGCTACTCTTCTTCCAGCTTTCAGTCCTGCAGGATTTCCATCAGGTTTTTTCTCATGACTTAACTTCCCATCTCTTCTCAAAAAAAAAAGTTTTAGCCAACTAGCCTAAAGAACAGCTTTTCAGAGTCTTTTTAGGAAATATGATTAGTCCCCAGGAATGTTGACATTTGCTCAGACTTGTCAAGATGGCGTCAGTTGGCTTCAGTTCAGAAATGATCAAAAATTGGAACACGTTACTAAGATTCATATTTGAGGGTAGCGATCCTCCTGGTAAAGTAAAAACTAGATGATCTAGAAGAAAGGAAGAAAGAGTTAAAGATGATACAGTTACTGTCCTAACCAAGGAAGTCCTTGGCAGTGAGTGGAAAACACTAAAGTGAGGTCAAACATTTGTTTAGAGTCAAAGGCAAAGCTTTCACACTTTAAGCATGAAAGAAAAAAAAATGCCTGCAATGGTTAAAAACGCCAAGAAGAAGGAAGGGAGGAAGGGGGAAAGGATGGGAGGAAGGAGGAAAGATTAAGGTGGCTGATTACTGAGAGAGTATGTCAGTATAGTCATTATCTTTATAAATAGCCTAATTAATAAAGCGGGAAAGGATTTAGATTTCATTTTACAAGTGAGAAAATCGAGGCTCAGAAGAGTTTTCTGCTTCCAGTTTTTAACCATCAACAACTCAAAAATATGTACTTTGCAACGATTCTTAAATAATGGGTTTGAAGCCTGATGAACCCACAGGAATTTGGATCCTTTGGGGGCAAAAACCAGTATGAATTAGTGAAGAGTCTGAATTACAGATTGTTTTTCAATTATTTTCAAGACCACTCCAGTTAACTGGAATGCCCAGGCACTTGGCACAACGGTAAAGGGGAGATTTCAAGCTGAAGTGTATGGATGCCAAGCCTCTAAGAGTCACACTCAAAAGCTGCTAAGCTGAAAACTTTAACAGCAGGGGAAAAAAGCGTTAGAGGTCATTTTGGCCGACTTTACTCCTCATTAAATAAAAAAGGCAATTTTCCAGAACAGCTCACTACCACCAGGTCAAATAACTGACCTCCCACATCAACGAAACAAAGTAGGGTATATTTGAAGCCTTTAGGGTGCCATTTTAATAAATTGAGATTCTATTTTAATTAACATATTGGTTATTTTATAGTAAGTAGTATATATGAGTGCTTGAAAGAACTAGTTCCAAAATATTGTAAATAATCCATCTGCAACTGTTATTAAGCCAGGGGATTTTTAAGCAAAGTGAGATTTTAGCTATGCTCTGCCAAAATTATGAACAAGTTCAAGTTAAAGGAGATGAACTGTTGAGATTTAATATATTAACCCAACTCTTAGGTTATTTTCCATCCAACTCTATTCTGTATAGAGGCTCAAATGAAAATGTAGGCTTGTGCTGCTGATAACGATGGTAAAGGCCACCTGGATCCTGTCCTCCCTCTGCTAAATCATTTTTTAAAACATAAGGTTTGATAACCCAGTCAATTAGTAAGAATGTGATGAGCCCCTTTACATTGATAGCACCATGCTGTTAGTCCCAAATGGTGTCAGGAGTTCAGTTTTATTTATAACTCTTCAAATAAGGGACATGAAGAGTGTTTTCAATGCAGAAACTTTCATTAGGACTCATTTCAAGCCATATTAAGAAGTAGCACAACGAACAGACCAAATTCTTTGAGAGCAGGGGCTGAATCTTATTTATTTCGAGGTTTCTCCAGCTCAGTACCATTGGCATCTGGGACTGAAGGGTTCTGTGTTGGGGGGCTGTCTTGTGCCCTGTAGGATGTTGAGTAGCATCCCCGGTCTCTATCCACGAGACACCCACAGTACCCCTTCCATTGCCCCAACAGTGACAACAAAAATGTCTCCAGACTTGGGCAAGAGTCCTCTGGGGGCAAAGTCACCCCTGGTTGAGAACCACTACTTTATTTCTAGGATCTAACACCTGGCCCACAGCAGGTGCTCAAAAATTCTTTGAAGAATTGATTTAATCAAGAAACAATCAGAAAGAGATCTGGTCTCCGGTCCCTCATATTTCCTGGTTTACTACCTCAAGGCTGATCTGACCAGGAAACTTTATTGGGAAAGTCCATTCATCCGTCCAAAGGGCCATCACTCATCCAGCATGTTACAGGGTCCTCCTGAAGCTTCTCCCTCATCACTGGGGTTCAGCAACACTACCCCCCCCTCACAAAAAGGGCAGGCACTCGCTCAACCAGTTCTGGAGAGATGCCTCACCCCTTCACCGACACCACGAAGCAGGAAGGACCCATTATTCACAACTCGCCCTGTGATGGCTGTTCATCAGTCTTCTTTCCAAGGGCAGCATAACCCAGGAATTCACCAACATTGCCAGGAAGCTCAGTGTGTCTTTTTTCCCTCATGTTTTACCTAAATCCTTCTTGCTGTAATTGAGCCAGGTTTTTGTTTGTCCTCAATGGAAACAAAGGCCAAATCTTATCCTTTGAGTAGTTTCCTATTTAAACACCAGATCTTTTCACAGCCTCCTTCCCTTCAACTCAAAAGCCCTATTTCCTCTCATACTCTCTGAGATCCACTTTATACTCCTTTTGTCATCATGGTTGTTCTTTCTCCAGTTTTCCATCTACTTCATATAGTCAAGAACTCC
Source organism: Moschus berezovskii (assembly GCF_049115385.1). Taxonomy (NCBI): domain Eukaryota; kingdom Metazoa; phylum Chordata; class Mammalia; order Artiodactyla; family Moschidae; genus Moschus; species Moschus berezovskii. The sequence goes on along the minus strand of NC_142488.1, from coordinate 17,011,711 downwards.
AAGTAGTTGGAGAAAATGTTCTAAAATTGATTGTGGTGATGACTGTACAACTCTGTGAATATGCTAAAAAAAAAAAAACCACATCGAATTGTGCACTTTTAATGGTTGGATTGTATGGCATGTGAATTATATCTCAATAAAGCTGTTATCTTTTTAAAAATAATAAAAGAACCCCAGATAGAAATTGGTAACTGACTGTGGGTTCCAGCAAAGCCTCCTAAAATGAATAGTTACTGCTCACCTTGATCAGCTATATCCCTGTGCCCACCACCCTTGATATGCCTGCAATACATCCTCACTCCCCTTTGAACCCCACTCAGCTGACTTTCTCGGTTTTTCTTTATGGTCAAAACGTTGCTTGGAACATCATCTGCCATGTCTCATTTCTTAGAATCTAGAATACCTTCCTCCAGGTGCTTTGTTGTGAGCAGGCCTTCCCAGTCCTGTAGTTTGATCCTCACCATCTGTCTACCCAGGTTCAAAGTATATTTGACCACGGGCCTCTTAATTCAGAGGAGATCACATGTAAGAGACCTGTATATGAAAGAATCACAGGGACTTCCCTGGTGACTCAGTGGATCAGAATCTGCCTGCCAATGCAGGGGACACAGGTTTGATCCCTGATTCGGGAAAATCCCATATGCCATGGAGCAACTAAGCCAGTGCTCCGCCATAAGAGAAGCCACCACAACGAGAAGCTGACGCCCCACAACAAAGGGTAGCCCCCGCTCACTGCGACTAGAGAAAGCCCGGCCAAAGCAACAAAGGCCTAGTGCAGCTCAAAATGAATAACGTTTTAAAAAAGGATCAGACAGCAGCAGCTGTGCTGGTCTGGGGTCCCCCCCTGGTCCTGCAGGGGCTGCCCGCAGGGCAGAGGAAAGCTGCTAGGTGGTGGGGCACCCTGCATGCCCTAGCACAGCAGCCCCTTCTCCATTAAGGACTCGAGATACCAGGGTATGTGCCTTCTACTGCTTCAAATATCCCATCCAGGAGTAGGAGGGACATTGAGGCCACATATGGTCTAATAACCTCTGAACTCAGAATTCTGGGACCAGGTTCTCACCCATCACTCCCTCCCCTGGAAGGGGAGCTGGATCCCAGGCCAGAGAAACAGTCAAGTCTCCAAGGATCCAAGAGCCATCCTCAGAGAACAAAAACTCAGCCCCTGATTACAGGATGTTAGCAGGTGTCAGTCCCCAGCATGGCCACGCGATGGCATTGGAGACAACCAAAATGCCCCCCGGGCATTCAGTCTTCCTGGAGGCAAGGCAGGCACTTGGAGTCAACAGCTTTTTGTCAGCAAGTGATTATTTTTTTTCATGCAACTTTATGATTTCAAGTGCTGCACGAATGGAAACCAGCTAAGGTCTTGCCTGGCAGAAGTCCTTGGGGGAAGTCGTCTTCACACAGGGATAACACTATTTGTAAAGAGAGTATCAACCCTTTGAAAGTGAATGGTGCTCTTCTGGTACTTGAGCGTGGATGTGAACAGTCTGTTTTCTTTGTGTGGCTGAGGAATGCCACTCGCAGGCAGTGGGCGAGCCAGAGAAGCGGGGGCTAATTCTTTAAGCTCCGAGACTTTACTGCAAGTGTTTTCAATGGGAATCTTTTCAAAATGCATTAAGCATCTGGCAGAGGAAGCCCCATCTTGACTCTGTCATTGTTCTGGCCTCAGGGGCTGGAAGGCCGTGATGCCGTCCAGACCCTCTGGGGAAACGCGGGGCCTCTGTCTCCCAACAGTGTGGCTCTCCTGTCCCCAGTGCTCCCTCCACACTGGTGCTGCTCTTCTTTTCCATTAAAAAAAGCTCTTCCAATTGTGTCCCTTCTCACAGCGTGCAGGACAGCAGGGCACGCGTGGACCGCGGGCGCTGGCCGGCTGGCTTCATCCACAAGCTGACGGACAGCATGAAACGGGCCCCAGCCTCCAGGCAAGTGTTTCCTCACCGCCCGGCCGGGCTGAGCCCCAGGGACACCTCTGGGCAGGTCTTCCCCAGCTCCTTTCCTCGCAGGCTTCTCTGAGAACAACTGCAGGGGTCGACACTGCAGGGAAGCCTTCTCCCGTCTTCCCGAGCAAGTCTCAGGCCCTTAGGCCGCAAGCCTCCCGAGATAGGCTTGCAACAGAGACCTGATCGCTGGGTGCTCGGCTTCTGGCCTCCATGACTGTTTAGTGAACTGGAACACAGCATGCCTTCTTTCCGTTCCCACTGATCACTTGGTGGCTACACTGGTCCCTGCTCTGGGCTTGGCCAGGGTCGGGCCCTTCTGCTTTGGGCCTGTTTTGCTTCTTAGTTCTGGACACTACAGGTTTTACACACTCCACTTGCAGCCTACCTGTCCTATTTGTTTACTCTTTAGACCCTTCCCTTGTCGCCATGAAGGTTAAAATCCAGCAGAGCCCACTTGAGACAGCGTAAATTTCCAAATTAATGACATTTTAGTGACTGTTTTACTGAAGCTCCTTCCTCCCTCCTTCCTTCCCTCTCTCTCTTCGTCCTACCCTCTCTTTATTTCCCTTTTTAAAAAAAAACTCCCAGAGGTCCTGCGCCTGTTGAATTTTACAAGTGACAGCACTTATCCAAGGAGCTCTGGTTGCCTCTCGGGCTTCACCTTCCTGACCCTTCAGAGGTGTGGGATGCTCTTACCCTGCTCTTTCTCCTTGGCTTTCTGGGCACATCTCTCTCTGCAACCTCTCGCCTGTGTGACGTGCTCCCTCCTGAGACGATGCTCCTGATGCCCCTTTTCCTTCTCCTTCTCCCTCATCGCAGACTCCGCCCCAGGCCCACAGCTCTCATTCCCATGCTATGGGGACCGCATCCACTCTCCTAGTTGTGAGCACTACCTTTGTTGTGTTTATGCCTCCCTGTCTCTAGGCCAGCCCTGACTTTGCCCTCCCTCTATCCCTTTCTCATCATCTCCCTGCTCCCTGTCTTTCTCTCTTCAAACACCTAAGGTCCAGCCCGCCATTTTCCCAGGGTGCTCACACAGGTACCTCAGATTCATCACCCCTAAAACTTAAACTCAGCTTCTCCCTGTATCGCCTCTGGCCCAGATCCCACCGCACGACCTATGCTCTGCTGCCGCCCCCGTCCCTGGTTGCCCTCCACGACTCCTCCCTTGCCTTTACCTCCCACATGCCCCATCTCGCTGACTTTGCCTCCTTGATGTTTTTCTAATCCATCATTCCTTTCCTCTACACTTCCCGCCCTTCACTCAACCCACATCATCCTTTGCCTAAACTTTTGAAACGTCCTCAAAACTGGGTGGGTCTGTGCCTCTATCTTTAGCACCTCCCCCCCCCCCCAATCTCTCTTCTAGACTTTCACCATAATAGTTTTGGTAAAAAACATTCTGCTGTCTAAAAGCATTTGCTCTTAGATGTACCCTCATACCCCGCAGAGGCCTCCCACACCAGGCACAAGCCTCTGTAGTTCTACCCTTGAGTACCCTGACACTCCTTTCCCAACTTCTTACTCTGTCTAATCCTTTAAGATTTAACTCCAAACACCACCTCCTCCAGATGACTTTCCATGACTGCTCCTGCATAAGCTAAGAGCCATCTGCCAGTCCACAGTGATGTGCATCATCTTGTCTGCCTAATTCCAGACAAAGCGGGTCTCTGTCCACCCCACTACACGACAAGCTCCTCTAGGCCCCAGGTCAAGGCCCCTACATCTCACACACCTAGCACAGTGCTTGGTATTTAGGGGACCCACAACAAAGACACACAACACAAGCACACACACAACAAATATGTGTGGACTGAACTGAACCCACAGGGAAAGTACAGTGCGTCCTTCTTAACCAGATCAGTATGGCATGTGGAAATCCAGACAGAATATCTGAAATGGATCATTCACTTTGCCCAAAAAAAGATGTACTGATTGATTCTCTCACATCATATGGTTCACTATGCTTCAAAACAAGGTGGAATCTTCTAGAAATATACTTAGACCATAAGCAAGCCACAGTCAAAATCTCTTCAGAGGTGTACACAGAAAATGTTTTGGCATTCACCTCCTCAGAGTTTGAGGATTTACTTATAAGTTACAGGCATAATGCATAGATTATAAAACAGTTGCAAAAATCAAAATTTTGAGAGAATGAAACAAATATAAGGAGGTTTAATATATTCTTTCCATGCCCCAATTCATCATCTTATGTACCCTCCTCAGAAATAAAAGGAGAAAATTCTGAATCTTTCTACTGAATGAACGAACCTTTCAATCCAGGCATCACTTTGGCTTAAAATGTGGAAAACCCCCAAGCACAAGATGTTTGTGTAGCAGCACTAGGGACAGTTTGGGCTGGGGACCCTGGGCAGAGTTAGAAGCACTAGCTTTAGAGCTACAGAGTCCGAACTCAGTTCCCACCTCTGCTGTTGCGTAACTGTGTGACTTTGGGCAGGTCACTTAACCTCTCTGCCCCTGATCTGTAAAGTGTGAGTAATACAATATGTGCAAGCACTGGAGCTAAAACATTTGGGGCACCCAGGACAGAGTGCTCAATAAATGAGTTCCTTTTATACTTATTTACAGCGAGTAACAGAGAGCACAGCCATGAAGGGTCATGGAAATGCCTGATTTGCAAAGTCTCTCAAGGCAACTGAGATTTTTAGTTTCCCCTCTGCTCCACAGAGGTGGGTCTCTAGCCAGGCACTTTCATGCCTTCCTCCAGAATACATAAATGTCATCTCATTGTCCTTCCTCTGAGTCTGAGAGCGGGATTGATCACTTGGCCTAAGCAGGAAATGGACTAGTTAGAAAAGGAGAAAAAGAGACATGGGCAGGGAGTGAAGATTTCAAGGGCAAGATGGCCACAAAAGCAGTGGTTCCTATTCTTAAGCATCACTCTGCTTTGGATTCTTCATCTGTAAAACCATGAATTGTTGCCTTTTGGGGACCGACGACAGAAGGGCCACCATTCCCTTCCTCTCCCACAGCGGATGGGCCCCCGGAGCCTGGCGCAAGGACAGGCCACATCCAGAGGTCTCCACCCAGGCCCAGGGCCCACTGAAGCCAGAGGAATGGAATCTTCCCCCAGATCAACATACAGAGCTATACTCCCTTTTATCAGCCCCTTTTTATAAATGTCTGATGTCTCAGAGAAAACTTTTATTTGAGTTAGAAATATAACTTTGCTTTACAAGAGATAACAGAAGTTCCTGTTTTCAAGGAGAGAGTTTTCTCGAGCCTTTAAGCCCAGTCTAGCTGGGCAGCCTCTCAGGAACCCAGACACTAGATACATTGGGGGCATCTGTAATTGAAATAACTGCCCTAAAGAGTTTGTGAGGTGAGGACAGAAAAGCAATCCCTTGCTCACCCTGTGTAAGAGCCACTGATTTCTTCATCACAGTAAGAGGAGCCTGCTCTCGGCAGCAAAGGAACTGTCAAAAGTCAGAACCAAGGCTGCTTTCTCTGAGGGCCTGCTGGGGAGAAGCTACCCACTCCCCCACCCCTCCCCCTCCCCTCCCCCACCCCTCCCCCTTCACCTCTCCACCCACCCCTCCCCCTTCACCTCCCCACCCTTCCCCCCCCCCCCCGCTCCCGCCCCGCCCCCTGCTCCAGGGCATGCACAGCGCCCTCTGCCGGCAGCCAAGGCAACAACACGGGGCCTCCATGTGTAGGAACCCTGACACAGGCATCTCGCTAGTGACCCAGGTCCTCTGGAGGAAGCTGGTCTGGGGGTATCTCAGGACATCCGTGGAAAGGATCCAGACTGAAAATCCTCGAGGCCCCAGGTTTTCAGGAAGGAGCCTCCTCACCCTTTAGTGACAGAAAACTGTGTTCCGGCAAAGCCAGGGAGAGAGACTTGAGGACCCAGGCCTTTCTAGCGTCCCCTACAGGTGACAATACCAGCTGAGGGCACCGCCCACTGCACAATGCGTGGAACTGAAGACCGCAACGTTTGCTGGGTGAGAAAAATCAAGCCGGGAAAAGTCGGCGGGGCTCTTGGGAGGCAACAGAGAGGAGGATGGAAAGCAGGGTCCCCAAAGGAGCTGGACAAGCAAGCTGGGGAGCACGGGGCCCAGCTCCAACCACTGCTCCCAGGAGAGGGCGGCCGAGGCATTGCTCACTGTCTTCACTCGTGTTCCCAACCCGGGCCGCGCCCACCAACGCCAGGGGGACTGTAACAACGCCTGGGGGGCATGGCTCTGCCCTCCATGCAGTGCTGGCACTGGCTCCTTGCCCAGCTTCTGTTCACTTTGTAAAGGTAGGAAAAGTCGGTTCTCTGCGTCTGCCTCTCTATTCCTGCCTGCACCTAGGCTCATCAATACCGTTTTTCTAGATTCCATATATATATGTCAATCTACTTGTTTTTCTGACTTACTTCACTCTGTATGACAGCCTCTAGGTACAGCCACATCTCTGCAAATGGCACAATGTTGTTCCTTTTTCTGGCTAGGTATACTCCACTGTATATATGTGCCCCATTTTCTTTACCGTTCATCTATTGATGGACGTCTAGGTTGCTTCCATGTTCAGGCTATTGTAAATAGTGCTGTAATGAACACTGAGGTTCATGTGTCTTTCAGTTGTGGTTTTCTCAACATATATATGCCCAGGAGTGGGATTGCTGGGTCACTTGGTAGTTCCGTTTTTAGTTTATTAAGGAATTTCAGCAGTGTTCTGTATAGTGGCTGTATCAATTTACATTTCCACCAATACTATAGGAAGGTTCCCTTTTCTCCATACCCTCTCCAGCATTTATTGTTTGCAGATTCTTTGACGATGGTCATTCTGACTGGTGTGAGATGATACCTCATTGTGGTTTTGATTTGCATGTCTCTAACAATGAGTAATGTTCAGCATCTTTTCATGTGTTTATTAGCCATTTGTATGTCTTCTTTGGAGAAATGTCTGTTTAGGTCTTTTGCCCATTTTTTGATGGGTTGTTTGTTTTTTTCTTTTGATATTGAGCTGCTTGTGTATTTTGGAGGTTAATCCTTTGTCAGTTGCTTCATTTGCAAATATTTTCTCCCATCAGGAGGGTTGTCTTTTCACCTTATTCGTTTCCTTTGGGAAGGACAGGGTGAGACCAATTGAGAGAGTGGCACTGACTTATACACACGACCATGTGTCAAACAGCTAGCTAGTGGGGAGCTGCTGTGTAACACAGGGAGCTCAGCTCTGTGCTGACCTACAGGGTGGGTTAGGGGAGACAGAGGCTCAGGAAGGAGGGGACATATGTGTACTTATAACTGATTCATGTTGTTGCGCAGCGGAAACCAACACAGCAGTGTAAAGCAATTATCCTCCTATTAAAATTAAATAAATAAAAGTAAAGACAGGAAAAGGCCCAGGAGAGACACAGAACACAGCCTACCTCCCCGCTGTGAAACTGGATCCCATTGGCTCATTAAGGCTGAAATGGGGATGGGGTGTGTGAAAGAGACTGTGGGGGAAGATGGGGCTAGCCAGGGGCTGAGAATAGAAGAGACACTTCAGAGAAGACACGGAGGGAAATAAATCCAACCCCTCTCCACTGCTGTGTGACCTACACTTTGTAGGTGGCGTCAAGTGAGATAAGTGGGACAACAGCTTGTCTGCCTCCCCAGCTGAGCCTGGGCCCCTGGTGGCTGGGGAGCACCCTCTTGCCGCCAGGTGGCGGCCGTCCGAAGACACAGGACTCGGGGCCTCTCCTCACCTGCCTTCTTTGTGAGGTGATGCGAGTCCCACATGGCTTCCTGGCTGCTGTGCATGGCTCCTGGGCGCCTGGGTGAGGTGGGGAGATCCGTCTGCACCCCATTGCCCTTTTGCACTGGGAAGCGGCCGCGGCGTACACGGCCCTCCCGTTGGGCCCAGAACTTTCTTTTCCTGAGCTGGGTGCGCTGGGCTCGGCAACCTGGAACCTACATCATCAGCAGTCAAGGCTTCTTGGGTGCCTTCCTGGCTTCGTCCCTGGCCCCCAAAGCTCTTCTGAGGCCCCTGCCAAAAGCTGGACCTCCCGAATCACGGTGATCTGGAAAGGAACCTCTAATGTCACTTGAAAGAGAAAGGTAGTTGTGCTGGACTGTTTGTGGGCAGTGCTGAACCCAGCAAACAACTCGGGTATCTCTCAGAGGGATGCCTCCTCCTCTGAGAAGAGCTCAGAAAAAGGTAGAATGAAACCGCTGGAGTAGCCCCCAAGGACATAACATGGACGGGGGTGCCTCGGAGGCCCTGTGCACTGCAGACGATCTATGGGTTTTGTTTGCTGAGACTCCCCGCCCTCGCTGACTGCCAGGATGATCTGTCCACAATGTAGGTCTGCTAGTGTGACCTGTGCCCCATTTATAATCTTTTAATTACCACCCACAGTTCTTGAGATTCATGTGAAACTGACACATGATTCCTACTATTCCAAGTTCATAATGACACCCCAACACTCATTCCTATTTCAGTCTCTCTCAATACTTTGTGGTTTCCCCAATGCCTGAAGATGTCCTAGCCTGGCAATGACCTGGAATGCAGGGAAGCTTGTCCTTTAAGTGTGGCTCAAAGTGCTTCAGCAGTCAGCTGAGCTTGTGTGAGGATGATGGATTTGAACTTGAACCAGGATGAGCGGAGGGGATGCTCCCAGGCAGAGCCTGATTCTTAGAAATGTGAGATCGGCTCTACCTCACAGAGAAATAAAGGGTCAGTCAAGATCCCAAGTTTCTGGGCCAAAGAGCTAACTATGATCTTAACGTTGGTGGTACATAGGTCCAGTGAGGCCTGCAAGCACATTTTGTTTGGCCTTATATTTTCATATCCTTAAGCATCCTTTTTAAAATCGGGAGATTTCACGTTAAGCTCTGCTTTTCCACTTGCTTTGGAATAACTGGAAGAACTGTAACCTAAGACTCAAAATCTTGCATGGCAACAGTTGGGCTCCAGTCAGACACAGTTCCTTCCAGTCACCTGTGCATACCTATGCACACCACCCAACCAGCTTCTCCCAGTCAGGCCACCAGCCTGGCCCAGCCCCAAAGCACGTCTGCAATCATTTAGCTTGAAAAAAATCCATAAAACCTTGTGGTGGAAGCCATGTTGTATGTTCACGGAATCTTCTATTTTCTTCTTCCTCTTCTTGTTAAAACCACTCTAACCAACTCTCTTGCACTTAAGCAGGGCTGTGTAACTAGTTCTACCAGTGGGTTCCAAGTAGAAGTGCCACATGTCAGCTCTGGGCAACAAAAAGATTCTTGGAGGCCATGTGTTCCATGGGCAGAGTCACAAAAGAAGCGGTAGCTCTCGGGACTTCCCTGGCTTAGACTCCGCTTCTGCTGCAGGGGATGTGGGTTCCACATGCTGCATGGCAAGGCCAAAAAAAGAAAGAAAAACAAAAGATGTATCTCTGGAGAATCAGACTTTGCCTGGGAGAAAAGCAAGACCATTGAGATTTCAGGGTTTGTTTGTTAAGAGACAAAGCACAGTTTATCCTGACTGATGTAAGCGTAGTGACCAAAATCACATCTTTTAATCAGGCAGTTTACTTATTACATAATAATAAAGCATAAAATCCTTTGCACTCTGGTCATGAGTGTATCCATTTAACAGGTACTATAAACACTGGCAATGTTTGGAGTAGAACTCAATGCTGAGCACCGCCGTTCCCCATCCTGGTCAGGTCCTGTTCATAGTCCCCTGATGGGGGGGCGGGAAGGTACATCTCTGACTAACTCAAGCATTTCAGGAAAGGATAATATCAGGATGCTCTTTTTCTGACCAGAGTCATTCCTTACATTCCTGTACTTTTTCTAATAGCAATGTTGTTATTGATTTTGCCAGCATCCATGCTAACTTCTGTAATTTTTATACAAAAATTAATAAAGCCAGATGCACCATTGGAAACCAGTAAGCATCACTTAATGAACACTTCTAAATGGTGATACTCCTATGCTGATTGTACATTATAGATCAATTTTCCATATAGAAATGAGATATATACTCACGTGTGGGGAAAGCAAGCAACAACAGACTTTTTTAAAGGAAGAAAAGGAAAAGAAGAAATCAATCTACATGGACTTACATAACTTCTCTGTTAAGCATATGCTGTAACTCCTTCTTCCTGGGAGTTGACCTCATTCAGTCACAAACAAACATGGAAAGACAAGTGAAAATAAGACCCAGGCCCTCATCAGAGATATCTAAAAATAACTACTGGAGCAGGTTGCACATATCAAATATTGCATGCACCACGAAGAAAGTTTGCATATTTTCCTTTTAAATAAAGAGCAGTCACACCTTCAGAATCTCACTGGGACTTTGGACAAAGATTTTCACAATTCAGATTTGAGAGATCAGGACTTTAAGCAGAATACTGCATGAATGTAGGATCATAGACGGGAATTGTTAACTTTTTTAATAACCTTTTGATTTAAAACCGTTTTTTTCCCCTTTTTGGGCCACGTTGTGTGACATGTGGGATCTTAGTTCCTAGATCAGGGATCAAACCCATGCCCCTGCCATTGAGAGCGCAAACTCTTAACCACTGGACCCCCAAGGAAGTCCCTAGAACCATTTTAATTTACAGAAAAGTTGCTAAGATAGTAGAGAGAGTACCCACACCCATTTCCCCTCATTGTTAATATCTTACATTATGGTACATTTGCCACAACTGATGAATCAATATTGGTATGTTATTATTAATGAAAGCATACACTGTATTCATATTTCCTCACTTTTCACCTTTTTCTGTTCCAGGATCCCATAGTATGTTTACTCATCCTTTCTCCTTGGGCTCTTCTAGAGTGTGATCGTTTCTCAGACTTTGCTTGTTTTTGATCAGCTTGGCAGTTTAGAGGAGGGACTGATCAGGTATTTTGCAGAATGTTCCCCAATTGGGATTTGTTTGCTGATTTTCCTCATGATGAAACTGGGCTCATGGATTTGGGGGAGGAAAACCACAGAGATAAGGGGTCATTCTCATTCTGTCATATCAAGGGGACATATTATGAATGGAACTTCTCACTGTTGATGTTGACCTTGATCACCTGGCTGAGGGTGTTTGTCAGGCCTCCTCCCTGGACAGCTCCTCTTTTCCACCTTTCCGTATTGTCCTCTTTGGAAGGAAGCACATATTTCTCTGCACAGCACACACTTAAGGAATGGGGAGTAATGCTCCACTCCTTGGGGGTGTCTACATAATTTGGGATTCTTTTGCACCGATTTTTCTGCCCTCTCCTGTTTCTTTATATAGTCAATCGCTGACAGTAGTATGCTGCTGCTGCTGCTAAGTTGCTTCAGTCGTGTCCGACTCTGTGTGACCCCAGGCTCACCCGTCCCTGGGATTCTCCAGTCAAGAACACTGGAGTGGGTTGCCATTTCCTTCTCCAATGCATGAAAGTGAAAAGTGAAAGTGAAGTCACTCAGTCGTGTCCGACTCTTAGCGACCCCATGGACTGCAGCCCACCAGGCTCCTCCGTCCATAGGATTTTCCAGGCAAGAGTACCGGAGTGGGTTGCCTTCTCCAGACAGTAGTATGGACTGAGGGATATTTGTTATCCTTTGGGTTATGATCCAATACTACTTTGTTTTGCTGCTCAAATCATTCCAGACTTGGCCACTGGAAGCTCTCTCAGTTGGCTCCTGTGTCCCTTGGACATACTTCATCATTGTTCTTTTTGGGAGCACATCCTTCTGACACTGCAAGATACTCCAGAGTCACCTCGGATATTCCCTGTCCCAGTCCTACAATCGGTCTTTTTTCCAAGGAGCCCTGGCTCCTCTCAGTACAGAATGCTGTTAGAAATGAATAATCTTTAAAGTGTCATAATGGTATGGGACTTTTTTAAAAGTTTATCTTTTAGATATACATGTGTGTGAAATTTGCTCAGTCGTGTTCAACTCTTTGCGACCCCATGGACTATACAGTCCATGGAATTCTCCAGGCCAGAATACTGGAGTGGGTAGCCTTCCCTTGTCCAGGGGATCTTCCCAACCCAGGGATCAAACCCAGGTCTCCCTCATTGCAGGCGGATTCTTTACCAGCTGACCCACAAAATGACCTATTAGATTTGCTTCAAAAGAACATGGAAATGGGAGATGTGAATGGGAGTGTGGATGAGACTGGATAGGTTATGAGCCGATAAATATTGGAGCTGGGTGGTGTCGCTTCGCTACTCCCACAATCACATGTACGTGAAATGTACCATGATACAGCTGGTTTTTAAAAAAAAACAAAGGAATAAACTTGACAGGGTGAATATTTGCTCATTGAATTTTATAGGCACTATCAACAGCAAGCACAGCTTTGACTTTCTATATTTATATTTTTAAATGCTAATTCCTAAGCATGTCATAGGTGGCTCCTAAATAGCAGAGAAAAATATAAGCCGGGCTCAATAAAAATGGCACCTCCAGCAACTGGTTTGCAGACATAAAAGTTGTCAGTATGACATGGGACAGCTTTGTTAAACTTGTTTTAAGTGTTTACAGCTTATAGTTACATCTTTAAATCCTAAACATGCACACATACACACACTTGGTTTGTGTCTGTGACAAATTGTTCAGTATATTCATAAAGATTAGGGACTCTTTTTAAATTCTACAAGGCCAAAATCTCTGGGCCTGTCTTTACCTGGAGAGTCCTCTGGATCAGCCATCTCCCACTACCATTCAAAACGTATCTGAGCTGCTCCATGGTGGTAGCAGGGAGCCACACTGCATTAATGAAGTACAAGCAGCAATAAAAATTGTTTTATTGTAACCTAGGAGATGTACTGGAAAGAGCCATGATTTTCAAGAAAATTTGCTTCTGTGTTCTTTCTTTTTTTATTTAACCAACATCCAAGTACCTATTATGTGGAAACAGTATGCTAAATCCTGGGAATACAACAATAAATAAGTGGATAAGCCCTGGAAGTGCTTACAGGAAAGAAATTTAGCATTTTCGAAGTGGCATCTGGCAGCAAAACTCGGGAAATAACAGATTGGGGGGCCCAGACAAGAGAGAGTTGGGAGAGGCAGGATGTGGGGGACCAGATGAGCTCAGGGATACAGGGGGCTATGGGCAATGAGGAGCTGAGGCCAACAGTGGCAGTCACCGTCAGGTGCCCGGATGCAGCAGTGGGCAAGGTGCTGTTCATAGTGCAGGGCCTGGAGAGTGGCACGTCCATGAGGGAGAATGGGAGAAGATTCCAGTGTGATGAGGAGATGCCTGTGGACTTGAAGGCAGAGACATCAGTAGACAGGAACATACCCAGGCCTCGAACTCCAGGACAAAGTTCAGGAAAGAAGCTGTGACTCAAAGGGTAGGGGTGCTTATTTTTCGTGTTAGTATTTGCGAAGTATTTCATTAAGATCTAACTTTTGCGCTCCAGCCCGTAGCCTGTGCTGACTTTGTTACCTGTATTTCTGAGTCTTCTCTTCAGCTTAGTGTGTGCTCAGTTTGTGAAAGCCCCATGGATTCCTGTTAACAGTGAATCCTCTTTCTAAATCTAGTGCCTGTCAATAATGCCGTTTTAGTTATACCAGTATCTCCCCTTTAATTTTGTCTTTTAATTTTATTTCAAAGACTGAAAGACACAATAAAGTCTTTGCTTTCCTATTGCAGTTCCATTAAATTATGCATATGGTCTTTCTGGTTTTGCTTTTTACTTTTGATTCTGTGTGATTGGTTATACACAAGTTCATAATCTGTCATCCCTGTACTTGAACCTCTTACAAACATAAGGACTCCTGATGCATTGATTGCTTTTTGCCTATAATTCTACCTTGCAGGGATTAGTATTATCTTTGTGGCCTACTTTTTGTTTATTTGAAGATCAGTTTCTGTCCAGCCCTTTATTTTTTAGTGTCTAAAGCAAAGGACACCGTAGGTAAAAGCACATAATTGTTAAGATCCATCCTTGAATCTTTTTAATATGGGCGTGCATTTAATCTATTTATACATATTATTAAATTAAGTTGGTTTCCTGACACATGTTATGCTTTTTTCTTAAGGTTTTGCTGTTTCTGCCTCCCACTAAATGGCCCTGTGTTATTTCCTTTTATCTTCCACAGTGATGTGAACATGATATGGCCTGTGTTTTTGTAATTAAACAATTATTATAAAAGCCATACACTACAGACAAATCAGAAAGTAAAGCTAAGCAAAATGAAAAGAAACATACTCAGAATCCTACCTACCCATAGATGGCCCCCTGTAAACATGTTTGTATTTCTCTTCCCAAATGTCTTCCAAGCGGATAAGCATATCTGTACACACACACACACACACACACACACACACACACTGGAAATCTTCTAGAGATGTCATGCTTCTCATGGCTACTTCACCTTTGCCTCCTTTTGTTCACTCATCAATTACCCAAATACATGTGTTTTTTTGGTTTCCCTGGTGGCTCAGTGGTAAAGAATCTGCCTGCAATGCAGGAGACCCAGGTTTGTTCCCTGGGTCAGGAAGATCCCCTGGAGGAGGGCATGGCAACCCACTCCAGTTCTCTTGCCTAGAGAATCCCATGGACAGAGGAGCCTGGTGGGTTGCAGTCTATAGGGTTGCACAGAGTCAGACACGACAGGAGTGACTAAGTAGCAGCAGCAGCAGTAGCAGCAGCAGCAGCAGTGTTTTCTAGTGCTGTCCTCCCAGACAGACAGGAAACAGTCTAAGGTCAGGGATCTCATCTATTTTGTTTATTCTTACATGCCAAGCTGCCTGCCAATCATTTAGTGCCTTTCTGGGGGCACTTTCTCCTAATTCCAGTTTTAAAAACACATTAAAACACACACACACACAGACAGTTTCCCAACATTTGCTCCTAGCAGGGTTCTTCTTAGCTCAGATTCCACGTACTGTGCTGTATCTGTGACCCATAGCTCCATGGATAGCATAGTCTCCTCAGCTTCTTTCCCAATGGTTTGCTGGGCCGGGGGTTGGAATTGATATCACTGAAGGAAAAAGAAAGAGGTAGAGCTTGGCCAAGACATGAATGACCATACTTCATGGGGAGCAGGCTATACTGGCAAAATTAAACCCTGAGGGGCTTTTTCTGGTGTGTCTGAGAGACTTGCTTGTGTTTATAAGTGTTCTGAGGCTGATCCAGGGAATGGGGAGGTCCCCAGGGTAGGGGGGTTTCCCTGGTGGCTCAGATGGTAAAGGGTCTGCCTGCAATGCTGGAGACCCCGGTTCGATCCCTGGGTCGGGAAGATCCCCTGGAGGAGGGAATGGCAACCCACTCCAGTATTCTTGCCTAGAGAATTCCATGGACAGAGGAGCCTGGCAGGCTACAGTCCATAGGCTACAGAGAGTCGGACATGACTAAGTGACTAACACACACACACACACACCAGGGCAGGGAGGATACACAAACCTTGGCAGACAGTTTGCTTCCTCTCTCTCACAATGTTGATATTTCCCATTTTCTCCAGCAGCTTGATGGAATTGAACCTTTTTAGACAAAAGATTCATTTTCTTTCCCCCTTATATCTTAAGGTTCTCCCCTCAGTGCTGACAGAACCCCTAAAGCCAGAGAAGGTGGCCCCGGGACACCCGAGTTGCCTCTAAGCACACCAGGGAGAGTGGGCAAGCTTGGCCTGAGAACGTCCTCATTATGGAGAGCTGCTTTCAGGGTTCAGGTTCACCAAGCTGTTGGACAAAACAGGGAAAAATCAGGAATCCTCAACCTTGGAGGGCTTATAAATATAAGCAAGTCCCAGCATCACACTGTAAAAACTGCCCCAGAAACTTAAAACTACTTCATTTACTCAGCCAACCGTGACTACAGTTCCTTATGTAGTTTGAAAATGCAGCGCTTTTCCTCTCATAATCCCTGTTCCTAGTCATGATGTTTACTTTCTAATATTATTACAGAAGGGCATGGCCTTTTAATGCTTAGAGAGAGTCTGTATGGTCAGGCCACCCAAAATGGCTGTTGTCTTACTCTCTGCACATCCCCTGCTTGGGCAGTGCCTGCTTCATTTGATCTTTAGGTCAAACATCTCCACCTGATAGCTTATCAAAGGGGAGGTGAGGGACATGCCCCTCAGCTGGTTTCCATGGTAACTGATGAGCCAACCTGATGTCAGTTTCGGCTGTAACCCAGACCCTCCCTCTCTCCGGAGGAGCATAGCGTAGCCTGCTGCCATGTTCTGCCCGCTGTCTGTTGCTGCACACGCAGGTTGTTGTTCCAGGACCTTGCTTCAGACAGGTAGGCTCCCCCAGCCCTTAAACCACATCTCCGTTGCCGACTCTGGGCCTTTGCTTTGGTCTTGAAGCTGGGCAAGTGCAGGCCTTGTAGACCTGGGGGTGCAGCCCAATTGGCAGAGCTGCCAGGAGACCAAGTAAATGGCCATGAGCACCAAGATGTTGGGAAATAAGGACGGGGGAACGGAAAGTTGCCAGGCGTCGCCTAGCTTGTAGGGCCTGAAAATTTCAGGGATGATTGTGAAAGTTACGGGGTGTCACCTAGCTTATGGGGCCTGAAAGTTCCAGATGGTAAAGAATCTGCCTGGAATCTGCCTGATAGTTGCAGGGGAAATCCTGGGGTGGCCGTTCAGGAGCATGTGGGGCCCTGGGGCAGCTCTCCTTGATGAATGCAAGGCCAAGAGGGTACTGAGGACTCATAGACACCCCAAGGCCACAGCAGAGATATTGGCAATATTATGGTGGGAAAATGAAGTGGCTACAGCTGGGGGCTGGCAGGTGCCCACAGCTTTATATTGAGAAAGGCCATGGAGGCTGAGCTAATAGCCGAGGTGAAGGTTAATTTGAATGCCGATTCTTGTTCCTCTGAAAGTGAAGCACATGCGTGTAAGTGATATGTATTATTGTATATTACTGTTATTTGCTTATACTGAATTGGCTTTTTAGAAACTGAAAAAAAAAAAAAATCCCTGAAACTGTCCAAGATGGGATTCTTTTGACATTCTAAATCTGGTTTTTCCGTATGCCCTCAGAGGAAGTTAGCTTTCTAGAAGGAATCGGTGTTTCTCTTCCTGTGACTTTGCAATATTTGCAATCTGTCTGGGCTCTCTGGAACTGTAATCATCTGTGATCCCAGAGTGAAGAGAAAAAAAGAGGACTTTTAATTTTAAGAATTATTTTGATCTTTTATTGTTTTAATGGATGTATATTTGATTTACAATGTGTTAGTTTCAGGTGTGTAGCAAACTGACTGAGGTATACAGAAATCTATTCTTTTTCAGGTTCTTTTTAATTAGTTTATTTACATGATACTGAATATAGTTCCTTGTGCTATACAGTAGGACCTTGTTTTTCATCTGCTTTATATATAGTAGCTTGGGTCTGTTAATCCCAAACTCCTAATATATCCCACCTCCCCTTTCACCTTTGGTGACTATAAATTTGTTTTCTATGTCTGAGAGTCTCTTTGTTTTATAAATAAGTTCACTTGTATCATTTTTATGGATTCCACATAAAAATGGATCCATATTTATGGATAAAAGTGATATCATATGATATTTGTCTTTCTCTGACTTATTTCACCTAGTATGATGATCACTAGGTCCATCTATATTGCTGCAGGTGGCATTATTTTACTCAAAAAGGTCTTTTTACATTTTAGCAGGAAAACTGAGATCTCTGTCTCTATATAGATAAATGTATGAGTCGCGAAGAGTCAGACATGACTGAGCAACTTCACTTTCACTTTCATGCATTTGAGAAGGAAATGGCAACCCACTCCAGTGTTGTTGCCTGGAGAATCCCAGGGATGGGTGAGCCTGGTGGGCTGCCGTCTATGGGGTCGCACAGAGTTGGACACGACTGAAGCGACTTAGCAGCAGTAGCAGCAGCATGCCTATGCGTATCTTTAAGAGTGTCTCTGTTTCCAAATGGCATTGCCAAGATGGGTTCATGGATGAACTGCTTAATTGGTTTAAAAGAAATTTAACGTTTGTGTAAATTCTCAGAAATATAAAAGACTGGCTTGAATAAATTTCAGGTTCATGTGGCCTGAGAAATAGTACTTACTGAATATCTAGTATTGAAGCTAGCTAGCTTAAGCTTGTTAGTTTGATTAATATAGACATGTCTTTAGAGTCATCATGGTATACTTTTTTAAAAATAATTTTATTTGGCTGTGCTGGGTTTTTGTTGCTGCACAAGCTTTTCTTTGGTTGTGGCAAATGAGCTTCTTATTGCTGTGGCTTCTCGTTGCAGAGCACAAACTCTAGAATGTTTGGGCTTCAGTAACTGCAGTATGTGGGCTCAGAAATTGCAGCTCACAGGCTCCAGAGCGCTGGTTCAATAGTTGTGGCCCATGGGCTTAGCTGCTCCATGGCATGTGAAACCTTCCCAGACCAGGGATTGAACCCATGTCTCCTGCATTGGCAGGTGAATTCTTTACCACTGAGCCAACAGGGAAGCCCATCAGTGCTAACACTTCTGTTGTACCTAAGTTTAGTGAAAGTGAAGTGGCTCAGTCGTGTCCAACTCTTTGTGACCCCATGGGCTGTAGCCTACCAGACTCCTCCATCCATGGGATTTTCCAGGCAAGAATATTGGAGTGGGTTACCATTTCCTTCTCCAGGAGATCTTCCTGACCCAGGATTTGAACTGGGTCTCCCAGATTTTAGGCAGATGCTTTACCATCTGAGCCACCAGGGAAGTCTCTATACCTAAGTTTACTAGAAAGTAAGTAACACATTACATCTGTTGAAAAATTTTCAGCAAGGAAAATAACAATATGATGAAAGTTTAGGTAAACATAAGTGAGATAAAACTTTTAGGTAAATGCTATAGTAATAAATATGTTTTGGGAATGAGAGAGTTAATTCTTAGGCAGGTTAATAAGGAGTCTGGGGCCCTCCAGGAGAAAGGGATCCAGGAAACTTGAGAAGGAGAAAAACGACAAATTTTTTCTTAAACTCTGAGTCGTTATGACTACAGTCTTGAAGACTAACTTTCTTTAAGCCCCAAACTAATGATTACACAGAAAACTCATCTTGCTCAATGTTTTCCTTTAAACTCTGTACTAATGATTATATAACAATGTATCTTGCTCAAGGACGTTTCTCCTTCTTAATAGAAACCTTCTGACTAATCTTATGTGGGAATGGGTCTGGTAAGACCTTTTTTTAGTTAGTTCTAATCTACTTAATTTAAGATGTATGTTGTAGGAGTGGGTCTGGTAAAAGTATATAAGGCCTTGAGAAGACTAGCGAGTGGGGGCACTCTCCTATCTCTTCTGATGTCTATGTCAGAAGCTTTCTCTGTCTCTTTTATACTTTAATAAAACTCGGCTATACAAAAGCTCTTGGGTGATCAAGCTTGGTCCCTGGTCCCGAAGCTAAACCTTCTTTTTTGGATATCACGAATCTGACATTGTTCACTGTAAGCTATTAGGAATGTCTTTCTAAAATAGTCTTTCCAACAAATACTGTATGTGTGTTAGTCACTCAGTTGTGTCTGACCCTTTGCAACTCCATGGACTGTAGCCCACTGGGCTCCCCTGTCCATGGAATTCTCCAGGCAGGAATACTAGAGTGGGTTGCCATGCCCTTCTCCAGGGGATCTTCCCGACCCAGGGATCAAACCCAGGTCTCCCACATTGCAGGCAGATTCTTTACCGTTTGAGCTCGCATATATATGGTTCAGAATGGGGGGGACACATGTATACCCATGGCTGATTCATGCTGATGTATGGCAAAAACTATCACAATTTTGTAATTATCCTCCAATTAAGATAAATAATTAAAAAAAGTCTTTCCAGATTTTGGTAACTTGATACTAAACCAAGTTAAATGAAGAGAATTCATTCATTACCTGCATCATTTCAAATAGGATAAAGTAGTGGAACATTAATTGCTGGGTGGGTCTAAGTTTACCTACCTTTGCTTTCTTAGATAGAGAAAGATGAGAGCATAAGTTTTCCAATCAGTAAATGTTGGTATGATGAACAATTCACAGTTACTTGCTTCTTGATTTTCGCCAGTGATTAACGTTTCAAGGGTTAAGATTATCATTGGTTATAATTCTAGTTATCATAACCAAGTTTCTTTAGCGATTACATTATAATCAGGTGTCTGTGCCTTTTAAAGTCTTTTGTTATTTATAGGCAGTTATTTTACTCTGATGCTTTTGCAAAAATGCTTCATTTTCAAGGTGATATACATAGGAAGCCCTTTTTGACAAATGCAGGCCTCTGATAAGTTTCAGATCATACAGGTGAACTGGGTAAGGTAGTAAAAAGTCCTAATGGAAAACTTGAGGCTTCATAAAAAGTTAACAAATAGTTACTGTGTGAAGTGGTGAATATGGTTATAATTTTTATGGTTTTTGCCTATAATATTACTGGTTTTGATCTGTGTTTTCCAGATATAGGGATGCCCTTCCCCTCAAGTTATTTGTGACTTAAAGCACTTCGGCAAACTACACCTGTGGGTAGGATTGAAACATTTTCCATCTCTCTGCCTGGTCCCTCCAGACATTAGAAACTCGTGGGTGCTGAGCAGCCATAGCAGGTGAATGGGATTCCTGCTGGCATGTGCAGGAATCACGTTTTAGGGATTCTGTAGAAGAGTGAAATCCACTGAAGCGCAGCCTGATGGCAAGCCTTTGGTATGTCTTTCCTGGCCTTGAGAGGCTTTTGGGAATTTGGTCTGAGATGAATCCTGAGGATTTCCACCACAGCCACTTTGGAGGAACCTATGTGGTCAACTGGTCAGTTGACCATTCCATGAACAAATTTAGTCTTGATTTGACTGTGTTTCATGAAGATGAGGGTAATTTTAGAAAAATTTGTTTCAGTGGATATGAAATTCTAGTTCTGTTACTTGAAGTCTGTATTTATGAAAGTTACCGTGTTAGCCATACTTTTGCCTTGATATTCAGGATGGAAAGAGAATTCTCTAGTGAGGCTGTCACAAAGTGTAACGATTCATGACATGCATCACTGCTGGTTTTAAGTCTTTAAGCAAGTAAAATCAAATCTGAGGCTTTGACATTAACGGCTGTAATTATTAAATTTTATTATATTTAAAATCTAAAAACTGTAAAACATAGTGCTTATACAAACACCTGAGGACTGTTCAAGTGGGCACAGCATCTTCACATAAATAGTTTGAAAGAAGACCAAGTTGAAATCTAAATCTTCTAACACAAAAGGACTAACATAGATGGAAATGTCCTTTAAATCATATATGCCCAGTAGTTACATTTGCTTATAAGGTACACTTGGTTTTCTAAAAAGATAGTGTATATTCTTACCCCTGGTGAACATCTTATTGGCATTTATAACAAATGGCTAATAAAATCAGCACCATTTCTCATAGCTTATTAACATTACACTGACTATCATACAACATAATGATATAATAAATAAAATAACAAAGAACGTTTCACCTGAAGGTTCTAATTTTTAAAGTAAAGTTCAAATCAGAATTAATGTACTTGTCCAAAGTTAGTAAGATAAATGGCTCAGAAAGGAAATTAACTAGAAACATTGCACAAGATAGAACTTCCCTGTATGGAAACCCTGAAGTGTGAGCTGAGAGGTACCAGTTGATAGCAAACAATTTGCATGTTTTAAACACAAACAATTTGTGTTCTAAAGAAAAAAACTCACTATATATAGAGATGGTCTTTAGATCAGTTGAAGTGTAAAGTGCCATTTTAAATTAAGAAAGAATTGTGTGTATACTTCAGATATAGAATAAAACATAAACACAAAACAATATCCATATGAGGAATGAAGAGACAACAAAACACATCTTTAAAAAACTCAGACGTAAGCATCTTCATGGAGAGATGGAAGCAATGAATGCCTAGTTAAATGTCCAAGTTTAGACAAAATATGAAGTTGCAAAATAACATGTATTTAGTTGAAAAGAATATAGTCAGACTCAATCCAAACCACCCTTGTAGTGTAATATCTCTTGCATGAAATTACTATCTATGTGATAATTTTTTTAAAAAACTGGTAAGAATGCCTCATGAAATCTTAAAAGACTGCTTTTTCCCTTCAAATAGGGACAGATAAAACATACAGTGAAATAATAACAGAAAGGAAAGCTTGTCAGTGCCTGATATTTTGCCCTTTGGGATTTGGCTGTTTTGGTTTTACATATAAACATTAACCAAAATCAAAAGGTGTTTCTGTTTCTTGCATGAAGTATATCTTGTAAACTATACAATGAAAATAATGATAAGAACAAACAACTATTTGACTATGCTAGCACTAACGCATTAAATGCCTTCTAAAGAAGTAGACTGGACGATCCCAGGTTCTGCTATTTTGGATACACCATATCTTAAAGGAACCTTCTACACAACAAAAACTTCTAAGGGCAGAGCAAAGACGGCATTGGTCTCCCCAGAATTAAGTCCAGTCTAACCTACACGTGGTTTATAAATTGTAGATATATCTTCCTTCTTTAAGCTTGTCGATGTAGTGGCACAACTTCAAGGCTGTTCCCAGCTTAATCCCCATGTACTTTATCATCGTGTCACTCCTGAGCAGTAGCAGAGCTTTCCCATCAATGGCCTATAGAGCAAAGGAAATTAAAATAATTAATAAAGCATTCATATTGAATCAGAATAGTTTCTCCTTTCTATATAAGAACATGTAACACAATTAGAGACCAGCTCATTCCAGCTATATATTCTCTGAATCTGCAACTGATTGATGGAAACTATCAAAAATCTAATTTGTACAGTGAAGCATCACTTAATCACTTGTAAATTTGCTTCAAATTTTAAGAAAAAGGAAATTTAACTTAATATCTTAAAAATGTCCTAAGCATCAAGCTACCTAATTTTAAATACCTTGTGTTAAACAAAATACTGCATAACTATGACAAAAAGAGTAAAAACTTAATGAATCATGAAAATGAATTTCAGACGGTCACTGACTTTCTTAGAAGGGCTGGAACATGAGTATCTCCACTATTAGTGTGCTATACAGTGCTGTCTTAACATTGGAAGGCAATCAGTTAGTTGTCTGAAGCTAATTAGATGCTGAAAACTAATGACTGATTTTCTTACCATATTGAAAATGGTACATCAGATATGTGGGCACTAATTTTATTCATTAGGAAACACTACAAAAATATTACTTGATAGTCATAAGCCATCCTCCTAGTGTAAAAAAAGAATAAATTGGCCAAGTGATGTTGCTGAAGCATATTTGGTTTTTATGAGATCTAGTTTAAAAATAAAACTGCGCTGAATCATTTATCACTGGCTGAAGGGACCTGAAGTCCTTCACAGTACTGCTTTTGTCAGGTACCTTCTATACATTTTCTAGTAAGTAAAAGTAGAAATTAAAGAAATTAGAACTTAAAAAATTTAGCTCATGATGTTACTTTGTAAATGGCATGAGAGTAGCAGCATCCCAAATCGTCAGTAATCATATAAGGTCAACAGAACAGAGCCACATGGAATCAGTTACTGGGTTCATCGGGAATCACAACAAGGAGGACACTGTATTACAACAGTGGTCATTCCCTCCTACTCACAATCCCAGGGCCAAGCAGGGAGCAGGTGGGGAGGAGGATCTTTGTAGCTGGTCTTACAAAGGAGAAGACACCTGAGAGTGGCCATGCTGAATCATCTTCTCTTGAGAACTTGAAGATGTGTAGTATATTAGGTACTTGGGTAACCATTTAAAGCACAAATCCACCCTCTACTCTTTAAGGATCTGACTTTGGACAAAGTAAACTCTCTCAAATATGGAAAAATCAGTTGATAGGGTTCCCCCACCATCCATACTAAACAATAACCAACTGAAGGGTCTGCAAAGAGATAATTCAAAGTCATTAAGGCAGAAAAAACAGATCAAAAGATACATTACATGTTCCCTGAAGAGGTCAGCAAGGGGTTCAAGTGTCTGAGGATCTACATCTAGCAGAAACATGACCACATCCTCCACGGTCCAGGTTGAGGGGTCCTCAGGGAAGTTTTCTTTGAAGAAATCCAGGTTATTTCTAACTGGTGAAGTTGGAGCTTCAAAGAGGGGGAAAAGACAAATCATACTTGACCTGATATTATCCTGAAAGAAGAGATATTAAGTAGGGAGTAATTGTATCATTCCTGGAACATTCTGTGAAGTACCCCAGCATGGATCCAGAACTTCAAGGTAAAATGTAATGAAAGCCTAAAGATGACCTGAGGCTAGCTACCCAAGAATGTCCCATGTGAGTGAGTAAGTGAAGTCGCTCAGTTGTGTCTGACTCTGCGACTGCATGGACTATAACCTACCACGCTCCTCCATCCATGGGATTCTCCAGGCAAGAGTACTAGAGTGGGTTGCTATCCCACGTGACCTCCCCCAAACAACAAAAGCAACTTCAGAAGGTAACTTAGAGTTTCAAAGATCATAAAACAGACTGAGCAACCCAAGGCCTCTTTGGCTATAGGCAAATATAGCAAAAAGACCTGTAACTTATGTTGAATTAGGTTAATCTAAGCCAAGCTACTGCTCTCTTCCTTTAAGAATTTCAATGAATTTCTCTCAATTTCTGTCCTCTTGGTCTCTCCAGATGAGGTTTATTTTACTAGCTAATTTCAGTGGAAATTTCCAGAATTTATAGTTCTAAAGTTGCTTAAGTTTATTCATTTTAATTAACGAGTTTCAATAACTTCCATTATCTTTGAGAACCACATGAGTTCTGTTACCAAACCTCTACCATGGCTTTAAAATTCCTGTCTTTCAAGGCTTAAATGCTTATCTGAATTTTGCAGAAAACAAGATTATTTTGTGCTTAGCTAGGTCAAAAGGAACTTTAACATTGCACTGAATATCTCTTTCAAGTTTCATTGCATAGTAATAGATATTTTGGTTGGAGGTTTATATTTAAAAAATAACTGAGATGTGAAACAATGTTAAGTGCTCATACCTCAAGAAGTTTTAGCTGTGCTATAAAATAAAAATGAGAAAGCGTTTGTTGCTCAGTTATGTCCAACTCTGTGCGACCCCATAGACTGTGGCCCACCAGGCTCCTCTGTCCATGGGATTCTCCAGGCAAGACTACTGGAGTGGGTTGCCATCCCTTCTCCAGGGGATCTTCCCGACCCAGGGATGCAACCTGGGTCTCCTGCATTGCAGGCAGACTCTTTACTGCCTGTGCCACCAGGGAAGCCCGTGTCGTAAACTAAGTTGTACTCAAATTTCTTTGTGTCCAGACAAGTACTCAGTTATTCAACCAGAGGGCTCGACTCCTTGGTGTGTTGTAATGGAAGTGACTTTTGTAATTCGCTAGGAAGATCTGTTTCTCTAACCAAAGATGTCAACACAAGTTTGACCTCTGTGTGAATTAACCTAAAGTGTGCCTTTCCTTTTCTGTCATCTGGGCTCTAGCCATTTTAGGAACATGTGACTTTTTTTTACAGGGAAAGGGTAAAGAAAAACAAGATGAAAAATCTCACAGTGCCATCATTATGAGTATTAGTGTAGAGGGAGTGTCAGCTGACTGGCATAGTGCGGGCACATTAGAGACACTCAGGAAGTGTTAGTCATCATTAAGAGTATCACCCCAAACTAGTACTCAAGATGAGAAACAAAGAGCTTCCATAAGCTTGCATCCAAGTGCTGAGGAGTACAGGGTAAATAATGCTACCTGTAACAGGTGTCAGTCCATACTCACCGTAAGTGTCCGAAGTGCAGGGAGGTGAGCTATTATGCCTGGAGGGCGGGTTATCAAATAAAGGTGAATAGGTCACAACGCCAGGGCTAGATATTGGGTCAGGCCCCATCTGGATCAGTATGGTTGCGGGTGGAATAGGAGTGGCCTGGCTCAGTGGGACGAAATCTCTGGTGCTGTTTGCCTGTGGGCTGCCGTAGTAAGAGGGGCCCTCCATGGGTTCCTCCTGCACGTATTCATATTGCTCATAGGGTTGTGCGAAGACGGTGGCGATCCCTGGGCTCTGGTTGTGACCTGCCTCCTGATCCCGGAAGAATGACTCCTGCTCCCGCTCGGGGGACTTCTGGGACTCAATAGGTGTTCCCAAAGTGTTGCTCTGGGAATCATCATCCTGCCTGCTTGATGGTATAGTGGGGCTATAGCTTTCAGTGACAGATAATGAAGGGGGAGGGTCCCTTCTCTTCCTTTTCTGGCCTCTGCTCTTTCTAGAAGGCAGGTAATTATAATTTTTATATCTATTTCCATGTAGTTTCTGAAATGACACAAACCCAGCACAAGTTAACTGTGAGTAAAAGGAAAAGGACATATATAGTAAATGCATTGATAGTTACTTTCTATGGAAGACTGCTTTATATTATTAAAGATAAGTGTTCTATTCCTCTTCACCCCTACATTTGAATCGCATTTTATATATTATGGTTGCAAATATAAAAATACCCATTGTCATACAAATCTCAAACCTAGACATCAGCATTTTTCCAGCAGAGGTTTAGTCTCCCATCTGCTTCTATAGCAAGTACAGATCAGCCTTACTCCTCTTTAAGAGTTATTAGTTCTCTCTCACTTCTAATTGGCATCTTTAGAACCCAGAGGTTTATTTATTATAGCTGTGAAAATATTTTTGTAACACTTACATAACTTTGCCACATTGACTTCATCATACGGTAACGGAAACGGTGAATTCTTGAAACCTTTCCATGAATAATATCAAACTTCTTATCCAGGTCTTGAATAGCATCATAGATGGCCTATTATAGTACAAACTGTTACTAATTTCTACTTCAAAAGAAAAGTAACGTAAAAAATACCATTAAGCCAACCTTTTACTGCCAGAAGCAAAGAAAGTTCTCAAGCCATCAGAAATTTCTTGTTTCCCACTTAATGCCTGGTTGTTGGTGATCCAGAGCCAAGCTGGCTGAGATAAAGCGCCCCAACTTCCCACTCAATTACTCCATATCAAACAGGCATTTGAAGAAGCTTGAATACTGGAAAGTAAATGTACCATAATTCCTATAAGCCATCACATTTATGCTGGAGTCATTTTACATCAAGGAAGGTGATAGTTTAGGAAAGAAATTTTAAAATCTGCTAAAAGGCAAAAGAGCCTTTTTCTATAATGATGGTGTAAACTAATAGGCAGTGAAGGGTCCGCTCTGGAAGGAACCGTGAACCAAATACAACAGATATGACCTTTGGCATCAGTATATTTTATTTATTTATTTTTGGCCATGTGGCATGTGAGATCCTAGCTCCCTGATCAGGGATTGAACCCTGCACTGGAAGTGTAGAATCAACCACTGAACCCCCAGGGAAGTCCCCAGATTAAAGTCATGCAATTAACAATTAACTTTATAAAACATTTGAGTACACAGCCCCTGTATGCCAATAGGGTATGTGACTGATAAAACCTGAGAATTCTTGAAATATATAGAAATTTCATTTGGGCAAAAATAGACTTAAAAGGTCAGAACCATTACATCATTCATTCAACTAAACATTTATTGAGAGCTTACCACCTGCCAGAACTGCTTTGTTAGATGCTGGGAAAGTGGACATTAAAAAAAAAGAACAGAACCACCTCCTGCCCTAAGGAACTCCCATTTTAGCTGGAGAAAGACAAGTAAAGAGATAAGGTAAACAGTGATCAGCAGCCAGGAGCAATTGATTTCAGTGCCAGAGGCAACAGCACCATCTACTAGCTTGTTGGAAATGCTACATCTCCCACCCCAGATCTACTGAATTGGGAAGTCTGAGAGTGAGAGCAGCGACCTGTGTTTTTACAAGCCCTCTAGGTGATTCTGACATGATCAAGTGTGAGAACTGCTGGCTCTCAGCACAGGCTTGAGGGGAACACAGTGGGGTTCAAGTTACTTCTCTGCTATTCAATTTCCTTATTAGAATCAGGATGAAATAATCTCTTAGTTCTCTTAGGGACAAAGCAATGTGCTTTAACATAATAATAATACTGCACAATGGCTAGTCAAGTAGTGTTCAAGCATTAATATTATGGCCATAATACAGATAAGAATAAGAAGCTAAGTGTGCACAGAAGGGCAAGACCTAATCTAGGTGGGCAGTTGCGGGCGTTATCTGTGTTAAGTGTGAAAAGATGAGAAGGTGTCTACCAGGTAGAAATGCATGCAAGAGCATACAGGGCAGAAGGAAGAGTATATTAAAAAATACCCAACAAATTAGGAGTATGACATTAACTGATATTAACTACTATACATAAAATAGGTAAGAAACAAGGATTTACTGTAGAGCACAGGGAATTACACCCCAGATTTATGCTCTGCACCTGGAACTAACACAATATTATAAATCAGCTCTACTTCAATAAAAAACAACCCCCCCAAATACCCAAACGGAAGTCAAATGTTTACAGAGTGAACATAAATGACATTCAAAGTGCTGGGTTATGAAGGGAAGGAGAGAGGGATAGGAGGCCAAACGAAGTGATTTTAAAAAATAACAGTGTGAGAATGAATATGCTGAGAGTGACAGAGACAGAGGCTGAAGATCCGGGAGAGAGGGGAGTGATGGATGAAAGGAGGTGTCTGAACACAGGGAAAGAGGATCAGCTGCAGAAACCAGAGGAGATGTTAATGTTAGCCTTACAGGGGGAACCCTTTTCCCACTCCAGCGGTCAGGATGGAGGTTGGCAGAGATGGAACCAGGCAGGTTTGTGGGCTGCGAGAACAATAGGGACTTGAAGGGGATTTCTGCTCCACGCTTCCCCATTTTCTCCATGAGATAAGCGAGAAGGATTGGGGTTGTCTGAGGGTCATCAGTCCCCAGCAGAGGTCCTCCCCTCTACTTCCCAGCCTGGCTGGACAGGGCTGGGGTTTCACTAAAGGGGACGCTGGGAAGGATAAAAAAGAACAGGTGGAAGTGCTGCCCCGTGTGGCCTAGACTGGGAAGGGAAGGCGCGGAAGACAGGAGGGAGCTGGCACAGGAGGAGAAATGGAGAGGATCCCCCAGGGCCCACTGCAGGGCTGTGACTCTGAAACCTGGACATGTCTTATGGGAGACGCTCCATCCCACCACATCTTCCACAATCATTCAGAAGGTCCTGGCAGAGCCGTGTCAACCTCTTTCATCAACCTCGTGGATGCTGATGTAAAGCAGGCTGGGCTAGCACTGCTCAAAATCAGAACTCCCTACTTGGCCCCTACATTCCCGCTCTCTGTACATCCTTCCCCAGAAGACACCACAAGTCCCCTTTAAGTGTTCCACTTCTGTTCTCAATAGTGATGATGATAAAGACTCTCATAAACACTTCTTCCTTTTCAAAGTATGTTAGTTCATTGTATCAAGGAAATTTTATATGTTAAGAAAATTTATTTTTTATAAATGTTCATTATTGCTAGGGTATGCAGCTCACAAAATCCTTGATAGTTAGCTACCTCTATCAGTCTCCATCAACATGTCAATTTTTTAAAAAAATAATCCCCTCAAAACTATGTAAGATAAACTCGTTAATAAACAGTGGACTGTCATTTCATTTCAACTGAAATATCCTGACATACATTTAGGTACATACTAAATTTTATCTATATCAGCCAACTTCCTTTAAAAATTTGTAGGGGAAATTAATTCAGTATCGAACAGTTTAGATGAAAGAGCTATAACTACATT
Source organism: Moschus berezovskii (assembly GCF_049115385.1). Taxonomy (NCBI): domain Eukaryota; kingdom Metazoa; phylum Chordata; class Mammalia; order Artiodactyla; family Moschidae; genus Moschus; species Moschus berezovskii. Next base: position 16,982,291 of record NC_142488.1, on the reverse strand, counting down.
TGATCAGTTAAGGGCTTTTACAAAAGGTTATAAAACCTCCATACTGTTATTTTGAAACTTTCACCAAAGAAAACTGTTAAAAGATCATAATGAGAGTGATAATCATAAATAATTAAATACAGCAAAATTTCAATGATATACTTTATATGAGATAAAGAGAATGTTAGCTTAGTATTTTAGAAAACTGCATTTGAGACAGACAGAACTTTTTGTACCTGGCAATGAATAAAGATATCCTGAATTGTTATTTGTTGTTCTTCATTGTAAGGTGTGTCAGATACAGCAGTTTCCTGCTAATAGTTTAAAAATTGAACAGTTAATAATTCTGTTTAATTCAGACTGAACAATGAGAGGAAAGAATAATATTAACTTATTATTTTAAACCAAATTTTCAAAGAATTTCAGAGGCCTTAATCTAAACCAGAGACAAAAAAAGACATGTTAATATGAGAATGAAAATATTCACTGCTGATTAAGAGAGGGAATAAGGAAAGAATTCATAATGTCAGGGGAACTTAGGGTTAGAGTTTTACACTGAAAAGTAAGTAAAAGCTGCTCTGATTTCCTACTCTGCAAGGAAAAAAGGAAGTGAAATGGTTATTTTGCTCACTGTTTAATGAAAGGAAGTGGACAAATTTAAGAGAGACTAGTATTTTTTGAGTGTGAGTTTAGAGGAAATCTATAGTTTATGAAGAATTGAAATCTTTTCCTTTAAAGTGGTTAAATGTTAATGTATTTGGCAAATGGCAATTAGCATTACTTACATTACTGAAATATGCAGTATTTGGTTCATATGCATAAAGAACAGTGTTATCATCATCATAAGCAGGGATTCGTGTTCTTATCTAAGGAAGATTTATTAACAAATTAAAAGGAATGATGATAGAACTTAAAGAAAAATTGAGGACTTACTTCACTTCCAAAAAGCTCCAAAAGTCAACTGGTGATATCAAAGGACCTTTGTCTATTTTCAATACTATGACTACAGGAAAAGATGCACTTTCAAAACTTCTCATTATCACAGCCACACATAAGACATTATTTTCCTCCTGTGTACCTTAAGGTAGATAGTCTAGTCTTCTACTAATTTGGCACCAGAACTGCTTATAAAATAAGCAAGTTTTCTAAAAACAACTACAAAGTATCCTCTACATGGCTTTTGATTTTGTAAAATAATCCAACAGTGCCACTCTGTGGACAGAATAGGAAATACTTCAGCATGTATTTTTCACTATCCTCTTCCCCTGCACTGCAAGGCTTGTGGGATCTTGGTTCCCAGACCTGAAAGGGAATGTGCATTCTGGGCTGTGAGTGAGATCCCAAGAGTCCTAACCACAAGACTGCCAGGGAATTCCCCACACCTATTTTTCTTGAGAAGTTAATCTCTAAATCACCTAAAACATTTTGGGGAGAAGGAGATAGGGCATAAATAAGTAAATAGATAGTAAACAACCATGATATTCTAAGAATGGATTATGAGCTACAGGAATTATTTTAACCATTTAAAAGCACATATGTCTGTTTCAAAATATGTCTGTTTCAAAAGCCATAAACAAGATAATGTGGGATTGGGTTATAGATTAATACTTAAAAAATATAGATAGATATAGACAGACCCCATGTTACCTTTGTACACAGGGCCTTATACTTTTCAAAATGCTTTCATATAATTATGTGAAAAGAGTCAGAAAAAATTAATCTTGGTAGATAGTTAAAATTTTTAAACTTGTACACATATGCTCATCATTTAAATACTTTAAACATCACTGTCTGGAACTCGTGAACTGTACATTTACTATCTCTGCATTTTACTGTATGAAATTAAATTCAACTTGGAAAAGAAACAGAACACAATAACATGAACAAAAGCAGATTTTCAACTTGAAATACAAACCACATCAACTTCTTCATTAGATCCGCTTGACATCTTTTCTGTGCAACAGAGCAACTCCACTTCCTGAGTTGGGCCTAATTTTTTTTAAACTTGCTGGAGGATTTATTTGTGAAAATGCTTGAACGTCTAGGACTGGTAAAGCTCACTCCTGAAAAGCAATGCATAAAAAAGTTACTTCACACACTTATTGCCTTAGTAAACTTAACATGGGTATATTCTCAGAATGCCAACTCAAGTTGAATTGGAGTCCTGGTTGAATTTTAGAGAGCAACAAAATGAGAATTCTTTCATTAGTGATTTAGGACAAACTTAAAAATTGAAGGGCTTTATTGTTCACATGTAGGAATAAGAATCCAGATCAAACACAGTTCCAAATTGTGAAGTGAATGCTTTACAACCTAAAGGCTGCAGAGTAAGTGCTGGAAACAAATGAACTTCAGAGCATGAGTGCTAACTGTTTTTGTCAAGGAGTTCAGAGGCTTTTTACTCAGGGAGGCTGCAGGCCTCCAAATTGAAGTCAGGAGAGTCCAGCTTGGGCCTCCACCAAGGTGTGGCCTGGGCAGACCACTAAAGACATCAGATCCTCCCCTGCCAGGTGAAAACTGGGCAAAATTACATCTAAGGTCATTTCAGTGCTAAGATTATGATTGCTTCCATAGTTAAATTTCGTATTAAACCTAAATAATTGCATGTGAAAAATAGGTCAACATCTCTTCTAGAATTATGGAGGCTCAGTTATGGTTGAGTCATTCCTCTTAGCAATCAGAAAAGGATATTGAGTATAATGCTATCATATCATATTTTGTAGCAGATTTGAACGCTGGGAGGGGTGTTCATAAGAGAGCTAATGCCCTTTTATCCATCCTGAGCAGTAATGAGAGGCAGAATGAAGGGAAAAGTAACTCCCCAGTTAGACTGTTGTTGTTTAGTTGCTAAGTCGCATCCTACTTTTTTGCGACCCCATGGGCAGAGGAGCCCGCTAGGGCAAGAATACTGGAATGGGTTGCCATTTCCTTCTCCAGGGGATCTTCCTGACCCAGGGATCGAACCTGCATCTTCTACCTGGCAGGCAGATTCTTTATCACTGAGCCACCTGGGAATTCCCCTCAAGTTAGATAAATGCAGTCTACTAATATAAAATCAGGTTATTAGATACCTTCAATAGCTGTAACTTCTACCAAATTTTACCTTTTTTAGATTTTTTTCTGATTATACAGCTAATACAAGTCATGAATACTTGAACTGGGGTTTCATACAAAGGAAGACTGCACAGCACTGAGAATAAACCAACTCTCACAGCAGTGAGAATAAACCAACTATTGATACACACTACAAGGATAAAACTCAGAAATCTCACAATCGGCATGATGAGTAAAACCCAGATGCAGAAAAGAATACAATGTACGAGTTCAAAAAGAGACAAAAGTACAAGATGTCTTTCTAAATCAGTACCTTTAGATACACTATAGTCACTTCAAGACGTCTCAGTTCCCTATCTTGCAAATAGGCTATGATCTATTTACCTAGTTCCAAGTCATACATATTCAAAAGTTACTCAAGTCTTGCTCTTAAAAAGGACACTGCAGAGCAGGATCTGCTCGAACACACAAAGAATGAGAATAGTGAGTTAAAGTCTCCACTCTAGGGCAGCAGTCCCCAACCTTTTTGGTAGCGCGGAGGGGTTTTGTGGGAGACACTTTTTCCATGGACTGGGGAGGGGGGATGTAAGTGACGGGTGCAGCTGTAAATACAGATGAAGCTTTGCTCCCTAGCCTGCTGCTCACCACCTCCATGCAGCTGTGCCACAGACCAGCACCAGTCTGTAGCCCAGGGATTGGTGACCCCAGCTCTAGGGAGTATTTCAACAACTTTGTTTTATAGATTTAAATATATAATTTTTCATTAAATACAGTTTCACTATAGAACATTTGGACTGTGCCACGAGGTACAGTTAATACCATCTAACAGATTTGACTGCTTATTCTGTGCCAGGCAATGTTCTAAGCACTTGATGTATGTTAATTCATTTAGTATTCCTGACAACCCCACAGGGCAGGCTCTATTATCATCCCTGTTTTCCTTAAGAGAAAACTGAGGCAAAGAAATTTTAATAATTTACCCAGGTCTCATAGTTAGTACATGGTGCAGTCTGGCTTCAGAGTCTAGGTGCTTTACTTTTTCACTAAAATCACCTGGAATCCCTTCTCAGCCAAGAATAAAATAAAATCCAAAACTCCTACCATGGCCTACAAGGTCTTTACAGTCAGGTCTCTCCACACCGCTCAGACGTCACCTCTTATCACTTGTCTCCTTGCTCTAAAACTAAGATACCTGCCATCTGACCTTAAAAACAAAGTTTGCCAACCACTGTTAGAGGCTCTAACAGTCAGACAGTCCCCCACTGGCTTAATTACAATGCTGCTAAAACTCTGCTGTAAACACAGAGGCAGCGTACATGGAGTCACCCAGTAGACACCCACCTAGCACCTCTGTCTCTGTAGGACACGGACAAATCAATGCTGACCTGGCATTCTTTGAACCTCTGCACTTGCCATGCCCTCTGCCCCCAATACCCTGCACTCCACGAGACCACTCCACATAGGAGAACCAACTTAAAACGTCAAGACTTCCTTCAACTTCCAGCTCCACAAAGCAAGGGTGCGATGTCACACCATCTGGAAGTAAAACTGCTTTCCTAGAAGTACCAAAACACTCACACTTCAACACTTTTAAAGCAGCTGTCACATGCTGGCTAGTTACAGGAGAAGCGACATCAAATAGCATTAAGACCTTAGAGTTTGGGCCAGAATACAGGGTGTGGGTCCCAGCTCCTCCACCTACTAGCTGTGTGACTCTGAACAACTTCTCTGTGCTTAAAAAAAACCTGTAAAATGGCACAAACCATGGAATTATGAGGATGATGTGAATTAATATACGTCAAGTGCTTAGAACAATGACTGGCATAGCAAAGCCACCTTTTTATTATTTAGGTAGTCATGACAACCTCTCAAAGAATCAACTTGTCATGGAGCACATGGACAACAAATCCTCAGGATCATGTATGCTTAGTTGCTCAGTTGTGTCCCACTCCTTGTGACCCCATGGACTGTAGCCCCTTAGGCTCTTCTGTCCATTGGATTCTCCAGACAAGAATACTGGATTGGGTTGCCATTTCCTCCTCCAGGGGATCTTCCCAACCCAAGGATGGAACCCTGGTCTCCCGCATTGCAAGTGGATTCTTTACCATCTGAGCCACTGGGGAAGTCTACATAGATGCTATAATTTAAAAGAATGTATACCATCTACAATAAGTACATAGGATAGATATTAGAAGAATTAAAAAGTAATTACTGCTGTATATTTTAGTATAAACTAAAAAAGTTTGAGTGTTTTTTTTACAGAGAGATTTTCCTTTCACTAGGAGCAATAGCAAAAATGTACCTTGAAAAGGATACATTTCAAATATAAAAATGTTCTACATTATTTTATGTCAGCTTTTCCTTTGATAGTTACAATCTGATGAAAGCACAATTTTGCAACATTCAAGTAACCTTTGAAACACAGTTTTATTACATCAATAAATGTTTCATGGTTTTCAGAAATCAACCCAACATTGAAAAACTGTAACTTCTATGAGATTCCTTTTGGTAACTGGAACATCACCAAAAAAACAATTGTCAAGGATTTCTTTTTTGCTTCATATACATTTTTTTTTGCTCAGGATCGTAACTTGTAATTATCACTCATGTTGCACCATGCACTGCAGGTATAGCAACCATTTCCCCTAAATGAATTTTAAATAGCAGTCCACTGTGCAAAGAACTGAACTTTAAGAAATACATGAATCTGAATCCAAACTGCAAAATTTGCTATTTTGCTTAGGCAGGGACTTAACCCCTCTGTGCCTCAATTCCTTAACCTGTAAAGTTGGAATAATAGCTACTTCATAGAGCTGTGAAAGACCAAATTACAGTTAAGCATTCAGCATCATGTCTGGTTCACAGCAGGCCAAGTCTTAGTTCCCCTTCTCTTCTTTCCACAAGGTAAGTAAAGGTTTTGCAACATTTTCTTAGAGCCCAACTATGACTAGATTATGCAAAATTAATATAATTTGTTAAATTCAAAACCTTGCAAAATAAGTTTACTTACAGTGAAGTTCACTTATATTTTACACTAGGAAGTCTAAACTCTTAAAGCGTTAAGAAAAACCATCTGGTTTTCAAACAGACACAGTTTAGACATTAAAAACATTGCAAAGGGGGCTTTCCTGGTGGCTCAGCAGTGAAGAAGCCGCCTGCCAATGCAGGAGACAGGGGTTTGATTCCCACTCTGGGAAGATCCCACATGCCAGGGAGCAACTAAGCCCCTGTGCCACAAGTATTGGGCCTGTGCAACTACAGAAGCCACAACTACTGAGCTCACCTGCAGCAACTACTGAAGGCTGCACACCTAGAGCCCGAGCTCCACAACAAGCGAAGTCACCACAATAAGAAACGTATGCAGCACGACTAGAGAGTAGCCCCCAGTGGCTGCAACGAGACAAAAGCCGGCACAGCAAGCGAGACCCACCACAGCCCCAGAAAGTACATTACAATTTTAAAAAATTTAAAAAAGACACTGCAAAAACATTTTCTCAAAAGTCACTTGAGGATTCTGCTCTTTAGCTCTCCCTTGCCATCAGCTCATCAACTTATCCAAAAACCACTGCAAGAAATATTTGGCAAGGCAGGGCAGATTACAATCGTCAGACCACGCCAACATTTTTTTAAACAAGTCTGTGTCAAATTTCTAAAAGTCCTGTCAGGACTCTGAAAAGCAGCCTTTCTGCTGTCAGTATCAAACTTTAAAAGAGGCTATAAAGTTGGCCGAAAAGGAATCAAGCCCATGCGCTACTCTGTATACAATACTGTGTAAAAAAGTTTTGCCTGTAAAATCACTATGCAGAAACATTAAACTAGTTTAAAATGCTAGTGCAGTACCACTTCAGGGAGAGCCAGGTAAATGGAGGGAAGTGATCCCCAACAGATGAAGTTATCAAATGACCATGCTCGAATCACATCTTTACTTTGTTTCGCCTGAAAGTCGCTCAATTGTGTCTGACTCTTTGTGACCCCATTGACTATATAGTCCATGGAATTCTCCAGGCCAGAATACTGGAGTGGGTAGCCCGTTCCCTTCTCCAGCGGATCTTCCCGACCCTGGAATTGAACCGGGGTCTCCGGCACTGCAGGTGGATTCTTTACCAACTGAGCTGCTGGGAAGCCCCTGGTTTCGTATTTACAACACCAACAGTTTAGGAGCACTGTATTTGACTAATGCCGGTTACAATCAGATGCCTCCAAATCAAAGTTTACACCTCAAAAAGTGTTACAGCAAAACTTGCTAGTTAATAGGATTTTGAGTTTGAAAAATCTAAATAAAGCGTGAGAGCCTCGGTCGTTCGTCCCCCTCGGCCCCCTCCCATGCCAAGGAAGAGAAAGGATGAAAAAGGATGAACTGTTTTCAATCAGCACCCGGTATCCACTAAGAGGCCAAATCTCAAATGCTTACGCACTGGCATCCCAGGAGCGTCAGTGGGAACCACCTCGACAAAACACTCCGAACCATCCCAAACCACCCCACCAGTGGAGCCAGAAAAGACTGGCTCTTTCTGAAAGGGCAAATCCTTTCTCTTCCCTTAAGTAAATCCTCCTCCCCCGCCACCTCGCTCCGGAGCCTTCCGGCCATTAAGTCAAAACTCTTTTCAAATGCTTCTAGCGCACAATGAAAAGAAGTTTAAAGGTAGGAAAAAGTGCTGTCACTTGACCTTTTCTGGTCCCGGAGTCCGCGAAATCGGCCTCGGAAGGGGGCGAGAACCGGTTAGCCGTCAGAGAGAACGGTTAGCCGTGTCCCGTATCCCCAGCAGATGCTGAAAAAGACGGTTAGATTTTACCGGTGGCGGGGAAAAGGTCCTCGCGCCGGAAATAGGGCTCGTCCACGTGAGACGCCAGTCACCAACAAACCCCCCCCCATGCACACCACTGACCAATCAGCGGCCGCCACAAGACACGCCTCCCAATCCAGCTACCCAATCCAGGGTAGCTATCAGCCACCCAATCCGAGTGGCTATCAGCCGCCCAATCCGGGGGACCCCTGAGCTGTCGTAGGGGGATGGGCGCTATTAGAGAGCTGGCCAATGGCAAGGCTTGGCTTCCCACAGTGCAGCCGCACTGGAGTCTCCAGTTTGTTTGCAGAGACCTGTGGGATCCGAACCGGGCTTTATTGAAAACACGGGCCTCTAGAGGGGTTTTGGCAGCTGCCCTAAGGCGCCTGCGTGGGCTACTTCTGCGACGGTGCGAGTTTGAAGCTTAGTGTGCCGCTTCACCACCTGTTGGCTAGTTCTTTGAAGCTTTTAAAATATATATATATATATATATATATGTATATAAAATTCCCCTCTCTACCCGCTCCCTCGCAGTGCCTCAGTGACAAACCACAGGCGTTGACTTTGACTCAATCCTAGGTGTCCACACACGTCAGTGCTGGAATTTGAAGCGAGAGGGAGCGGGGGCTTTAGCAATTGTGGTTTGGTACAAATGGGGAGTTCAGTTCAGTTGCTCAGTCGTGTCCGACTCTTTGCCACCCCATGGACTGCAGCACACCAGGCTTCCCTGTCCATCACCAACTCCCTGAGTCTATGCAAACTCATTGTCCATCGCGTCGTTGATGCCATCCAACCACCTCACCGTCTGTCATCCCCTTCTTCATATGGGGAAAGTTATTTCAAAAAGTTCTCTCTCCACGGGGCGAGGTAAAACAGACCTTGGAGCCAGATTTGCTGGGTTTGTACCCTAGTCTCAACATTTAAGCGCTCTAAGGCTTTGGGCAACGCCGGTAAATAATGGCTTTGTGCTTCAGTTTCCCTTTCTGTTAAACGGGCACAGCATGGCGGAGGCGGGTATTCTTGAGTTAGAGTAAGCAAAGCACTTGGAGCAGTATCAGGCACACAAATTTGCGTGATAAAGGGTTCGTGACATTACTTAGTGGTGTGCCAAGGTTGCTCATCACAGTAATTATCAGAAACCAGTTCAGTGTCGCTCAGTCGTGTCCGACTCTGCGACCCCATGAATCACAGCACGCCAGGCCTCCCTGTCCATCACCAACTCCCGGAGTTCACTCAAACGCACATCCATCGAGTCGGTGATGCCATCCAGGTTACTTTAAAGAAAAGCCATAAGTAATTTCCTAGCCTGGAGAGGTACAAGGAAAGTATACTGGATGTTGGAAATGTATTCTCTCTCCTCTCAAATACAAAGCAAAATTAAAGGCCATTACAGAGGCAGTGTTTATTATTACCATTATTATTTCGCTCATACTTTACCATAGCAGTTCCCCTCGCTTAGGTCCAGGTCCCCTACAAAACACCTGGTGTTTGTGAAACCCCAGGAGTGCAATTACATAACAATGAAGAGAGAAGCCAGTTGTTTAATTGCAGTCACGTTTATTTGCAGTTTCTATACACACTTTCTAGGTAATCAAACTTTTCTGGTACATTTTTTTGAGAGGGGTTCACAATGAAATTGTCACCATTTTTACTAAAAATAAATACAAGACTTAAAGTGTTGCACAGCTCTAAAATATACAAAGGCTTGAATTGAATGTAAACGTTGAAAACATCTTACAAAAGAAACCATTTTTGCAACAATTTAAAAAGTCCGTATTTACAAATATTACAAAAATACAAAATGGAGGCAAGTCCATAAACCATTGTCTTTCGGCCAGCATGAACTGGTTCTAGTACCAAAAGAGTTACACTGTAACCTTCCTCATAGTTGTAAATCTTTGTCATGATCTAGTTCTCTAAGTCTGCCACCACTGCAGCATATGTACTCTCTCACTGAACTTTGGCAAGAGCAAACAGCGTGTTTTTGTTTGCTACAACTAGTCCATGTCCTCTACTTAGCCAAAAAGAAAAAAGAAAATCAAAAAATAAGGAAAAAATATCTCCCCCACACAACATAGACATGTTGTATAACATAAAAGAAGAAAAAAATAGCATCAGTGCAAACAACAGAAGAAAAGTTTGGGTTGATGTTCCTCACAATACCTAATGTGTGTACCCTGCTTCAAGATGGCAGTGATGTTGAAGACAGCCCTCTAAATCTTGGTCTTATATGCTATGTGATAAAGCCATGTAGACTATTCCAAATTACAAAGGAATTTCTTGCTTTTTTTAAACTCAGTTTGTTACTCAATACTCTTTTGCACAGTGAATTTTAAATCCATCTTTATCTGGGGTTTTTTTTAATCTATGAAATATAAAATAGAGAAACTCTGCTATAGATTTTTAGAGTAAACAAAATAAGTAAAACTATATTCTAAGGGTTAGTTCTGTGATCATTACATATAGATGCTATCTTATTGCCTCACAATTCAAGTCAATATGTATTTTAAAATATATATGGTACCATTACTTAAATTAATATCAATAATAAGGTGACATTTGTTAACGCCAATTTGTTTTCTGTTCAAGATTTAGAATCACTTTTAAAGCCCACATACTTTTCTTTACACTAAAAAACCCCTAATTACACAAAAGCCATACTGCAAACGAACTGCTTTTATGAAAATTACAAAAGATCACCTATTGTGACTGGAAATGACTTCTTATCGCATTTGTCTAAAAACCTTATTTTTAAAAGTTTGCCAAGTGTAATTTTCAAAGCATGAGAAAAAGTTATTCATGTTCCCATGTGGTGTTAAACCATGCTGGTTTTCTTAACTAATGGGTTCTAATGAGAAATGATGGTCCATTTTTTCCAAACCCCCAAACATTTTTCTTTTAATAAAAAGTATAACACTTTATAAATGTTCAAATGTATCCTTTACCAGGTAGCTTATCTATCCCTGCACAAGCGCGCGTGCGCACACACACACACACACACAGATTCTCCCTCCTCTACCCCACCACCCCCAGCACCCCTTTTACATACAAGGATGACAAGAAATTAAGAAACACATTTTGATAGCAAAAACAAATAGAATAAACTGGATTTTTTTTCTTTCCAAAGAAACAAATAGAAACCCAACAGCAATCAGATTCTGTAATTCTCACTCTGTAATGTCTTATAAAGTGTTTTTATATTGAAAGACAGCATCTTCTTACACCAGGCTTTCTCCTTCATATTGCATGAATTAAACCAAAACCACAAACCCCCTTTCACACATCCTACTTTCCCAAATACCACTTGCATAAGCTTAAAACCAGCTGCTTATCAATTTCTTGGTAACTCTGGTAAGTTCTATCATTCTAATCACATTCTATTCTTTTATAGGCCATATTCCTTCTTAGTTCTCTACTTTCTACCTTCTCTCATTCAAAACATATTCCAAGTTCACAGCTGCTTATATTTCTGACATATCATCTCAAACATTAGTATCAGTTCATGTTAAAATCACGGGTGTATAACCCATTGGCAGATTTCAACTTGTAACTACATTTTTTTTCAGTTTTAAGACAAGAAAATTCAAGTAATTTCAAGTAATTCAGCTTGTTTCCCTGCCTTCATTTTATCAGAGCACTTGCCCTGACATTTCTTGTCCCACCCACCACCCTCCTCCCCTTTTGCCATCAAGCAGATAGAGTGAAATCAGACAAAAACTCAGTTGTATGTAGCATTGTGAACCAGAGATGCTCCCCAATCCCATTTAACAGTGAATATAAATAATGCATATACACATACCTATTTCCCAACTACGTTGTTCACAGTGTCATTTCTGTTAATTTTTAGGTAGCATGAATCTCGTCAGCACAGAGAGAAAGCGTCACTGAAAACTCATTGCAGGTACTTACTGATAAATCCACAGCTCTGCGGCATGCTTATGTTTTATTTTTGTTCATTAAAGAACCTGGAACTAATTGCTAAACTGCTGAAGATAATAGTCATCAGATTATGACTGTTTATGTCCCCAGTAGTGTAATATAAAAATGTAACCTAAAATGAACTACTGTTTGCCCTACTCATTCTCTTTAAAGCAATCCATTGAAAAACTGAAGTTAAAAGGACACTGTCAAGTGCTGTTGTTCAGGGCTTTGTATCGAAAATGACTATTTCTCTCACTAATTTTGTTTTTTAAATCAAAAGCATGCTTTTAATTCTGTTCAGATTTCCACATGGCGAATCAGCCATGTGTTACCAGTAGTTTGTGAGGTGCTGCAATTTGTCACAAAAATGGTTAAGTCTGAATTCATTGTTTTAAGTTAATCACATTTCACTATATGACCTCAAGATTTCCTTTATTTCACCAGTTTAAAAGTCATATTTGAGGTTTATCACTCAGAAATCATATTGGTGGACATTTAAATATGGTATTTGATGTGAAAATGGTATTCACAGAATACAATTATTACACTGTATTTGTTGTGTTCTATAAACAGTTGGTGTGTGGTAGATAATTGGCCACATGTCCACTCGTCGTTGGTAAATCTATTTACACATTTTTATCAAAAATATGGTATTTACATGTGTGTAGTTCTAAATTTTGCTTTAGTTCATTTGAATGTAAAAATATACCAAACCTCCAGAGTAATTTCATCTTCATATGAATTATGACAGTGTGGGCTTTGTTTTCTGAATAGGCAGCTCTAGGAAAAAATTTTTCTAGGTTTTGTGGAAAGCACACATTTTTAAATTCTCTATTATCAAAAGGAATGAGACTGGGTAAATCAAACTATGCTAAAGAAAAATATGAAAGACAGTGCAGCTACTGAAAAACATGGAAAATAAGAAAGACCAAACCACCTTGCATTTCCCCAGAAAATATTTAGGAATTCGTTGGTAAGCGTGATGGGACCGCACAACGTGCTGACTTGTCCCACGTCTTCCGTTTCGTTCCTCCATCCTCATTTGAGTAAGGTTTCGGCCTTGGATAGCCAGCCTGGCGGGGTCGCCTACGTGGAGCTCTGGGAGGATCGGTCGTCGTGTGGGCTCCCGTCAGAGTTTTCGGTCTCACCCTCAGAGATTGCCTGCATGGGCGCATTGTAAAGCCTGCAGCGGACACTGTAGCGGCTGCTGCTGGCTGCAGGAGGAGCCCGGGAACGTCCAACCCTGGCCGATGCCGAGGTGGCAAAGTTCTTCGAGGAAAACCCTTCTGCGTTAACCCGTGGGGAGCACGGAGAGAGGGGAGACAGTGCTTCAGTTCCCGGTGACCCCTGATGGGCCTCATGGGGGCTTTGGGGGGACTCTGCGGTGAGGTCCCCAGGAGGTTTGGGCAGGATGGGACTTTTCAGGATCTCAGTAGCGGACATACGGTAACTGGAATCTGAGCGACTGCCTTTCTTCAGGAGTAATAGCTTAAACTCTTCATTGGATGTGTTGGACTTTTTGGCATTTCGGTAGATGAGGCCAGGAGACCTCTGGCTGTTTGGGGTGGTCACATTGCTGTTGGGCGAGGTGACAGAACCGGCACTGTTGCTGCTACTGCTTCCCAGGGAAGCTCTCGATTTACTGCGGACAGACATGTCCCCAGAATCTTTTCTTCCAAGTACTTTCCTCTTGGACCTTTTAAGAAAGCGAAAAATCTCAGTCCACAATACATTTGGATGAAACTAAAAGTGTTAAGTCACATTCCTGCATCCCCTTAAAGAGCAGCTCGGTGCCCCCTGTCTGCTGGGATACTAAGCATTAGGGCTTAGTGAGGAGTAAGACCCACCCCTTGTACTTGCAGCCTGAGGGAAATTCTCCAACAACCAGTGGACAGGAATTAGTTTTATGAAAGGAATCATTTCAAATAATGACTCATGTGGAAGCTAGAGGTTTTAGAGGAGGACTTGCTGGCATGTTTCACAAAAGCATAAAAAAACTACTGCTCTCTGACTTCTGGTTAGCATGCAGATGGTGAAGGACTGTCCCCTTCATTTAACCTGTCTCTGTATTACAAATGAAATACTGTGGTGTCTGGGACTGGCTTCCCGTGAATACTGTGAGGGCAAAGTGGATGGAGGTACGGATGGGACAGGACTAGCTCCAGGCTGATGGTTGATAGGCTTGGGTGATAGACATGTCTGTGTGTGTTTAGGTGGGGGGTGGGGTGGGTGCATTATACTATTCTGTCTACTTTTAAAATTCCTCCATTTAAAGATATTTCTTCCATGACTCCTTAAATAAGTCAATCTATTTTGGCTGCAAATACCATTTTCCATAGCTACCTAGGAATGTCAACGCTCTATTAATCAGTATCTAGGCCACCTCTGGAGCTCTTAAAGCTCTGTGCACTATAAGCTCTCAAGAAAAGAAAATGTTTCTTGTCACTGTGCTGCACATAAATAAATGCTGCCTAAATGTAAATCTAAGATTGCCAAACTCTGTTAAGTCTACCTAACCTAGGCACCCATCCATCATTGTATTATTTCTTTAGCTAAAATAAACAGGCATAAATGTAGTGAACTTAATCATGAGTCAGCATGACTTCAGTTCATTGCTACATATTTGGCGACTTGCTTTCTCACCAACCTAAAAACCTGTAGGTTAGAGAAAATGTCAGCTTTGCAACTGGAGACCAGCCTGATTTTCATTCACTGGACACTCTGTGGTTACTATCTTGTGTATGCCAGTGTCTGGCACTCCAATAAGGTAGGGATTTCAAAATAATGTCTGCTTTTAGTATCTATCATATTCTAGACAATGACATGACACTGTATCATCAGAACCGAATGCATGAGCTATAGGTACCATATTTACAGGAAGGGAATAGGTACACGGGTTTTAAGTGACTCAAGACTGGATAGGAAGTGGCAGCATTGGGTTTCAATTCAGTGTCTTTCTGACTCTACTCCTTACATTCTGTCCACTCTTCTAGACACTAGCATTGGTTCTTTAACTCACGCAGCATTTAATAACTTGTCCTAAGGTTGGGGATAAAAGCGGGTGAGGGGAATGTAATTGGGGACAAAGAAAAATAATGATTCTTCATTATCCGAATAGAAAGGTGAGCCTGCTAAGGTCTACACAGAATGTGCTTGTGAGCAGTGCTCCTTCTTTATGAGAACACCACATGAAGAAAAAACACGAGTTCCCCTAGGAGGGATGATCCTGGGGAAAAAACAGTGGTAAGCTACTTGAGAAGAACTTGCTTCACAGTATAACTCCATGAGGAAGACAAGACAGTCCCCAAGTTTTGTCCCTTGGGAGCAGAGTCTAGATCACTGAGACCTAGTAAAGTAGGCAGTCACAGCTGTAAAAGGAGTAGGCATGCTCTGGACAGCTCAGTCTGATGCGGGTTCAGTTTCCAAGGGCTAGTTCCTGCTCTGTTCTTTGGTCATAGCTTGTAAGGAGTGTTCTTGCAAATAGGGGCCCTGATCACAGGGGTGCAGGGACTGATGAGAGAATGTGAACGATCAGAATGGAAGCAGCCCAGAGGACATCCCCTATTCATAGGATACTGCTGCTGCTAAATCACTTCAGTCGTGTCCGACTGTGCAATCCCATAGACAGCAGCCCACTAGGCTCCTCCATCCCTGGGATTCTCCAGGCAAGAACACTGGGATGGAGGAGCCTGGTATGGAGCATTAAATCTAGAGAAGGCCAGTGTTATTAAAGAAATGTTAAGTTTTAGGAGGAGAGGGGAAAAAGAGAGTAGTGACTGTGAGAGTTGTGGACTGTGAAATGGGCAGGTTTCTACACTGTCTTGTTTTAAATCTGGGGCTGTGTGTAGTGACTCAACTTATCTCTGCTAGTGTAGGGTTATAGCTTTGAGCATGTTTTTTAGGTTGAGGAATTATTTAAAAGTCAAAGATTACACTAGAGTTTGAGTTTTCACTCTTAAGTTACTTGACCACAGATTGCTTTCAAACAAAAACTTGTTCCAGAATGTCTTTCTTCTGGGGGAAAAAACAGCTTCTCTCAGCAGTTCTTAGGAAAGTCTCTCAATTGAAGTCTACCTCACTACATATAAAGCCACATATTTCTCAACTTGAATATAAGTCTATCAATTTGATTTGGAAAAATAATTTTTTCCTTGTGTTTTTTGAGGAATGTATTACAAGTACCCAAGGTTTTTCCATATTTGCATTTGATGAGAAGCATCATCAGAAGCGAAACCTTTGGTGTTGTTGCCTCACCTGTGAATAACTGCAAACAAATCCTCAGTTGTTCGAGGTTTGTTGGGAGACACGAACACACCTTCTGCTTCAGCCTGAGAGTCTTCACTTAATGGTGAAATCACAGAGTCATCACTCGGTGACGATTCTTAAATTAAGAACAAAAGCATCTTTAGGAAGAAGTCACCTGGCACATTGCTGGGCTTCACTGACTCAGGGAACAATAAACAGCAATTACCTGGCTGCCATTTTTACAATGAAAGAGCTATCACTTAGTCCCTCTGTAACAAAAGCTTTGATCATAATTGTTTTAATAAGTTAAAGAGGAGGGAAAGCAATACCCAGGGCTGTACTGTATTATGGGGAAGGAAGAAAGAACACTTCAGGAAGTGCCATGAGACACCTTTCCATTGTGACAAAGGTGTCAACAACTGACCTTTCAATGAAAGCTCATCCACACTTCCTTGGGTCTCCTCTGCTCCGCTGTTATCAGAGGCACTTTTGGCTGAAATCCCTGAAGCAATATTTTCCTGCTGAGAACACTTTTCAGGGCATGGATTTATAGTTGATATCTCTGCTTCAGAGCTGATATTCCCAGGCACTTTGTCATGGCGGTGGCTCATCCCAAGTTGAGGCTTAAGTTGATAGCCTATGTCTGTGACTCGAGTTGGAGAGTCTGACTGAGGTGTGAGCACATCCACAGACTCTGGGGCTGCAGCTTCCTCGCGATCTACAAAAGACAACTTCTGGACCTGCGCTCGGGCTCCATCCGGACCAGCTCCATATTGCAGTGTCTTACCATCTGAATCATTTGGGCGAGCAGCAGAGACCCTCTGAAAGCCTTCGGTGAGAAAGTCACAACTTTTACTTGGTTTGTTTTCTGAAACAGGCTCACTCTCCATATGCATTTGGTCTCTTGTGACACTTGAATCTAGAAGACTGCTACCAGCTGAGGTTACTGTTTCTGGATCACAATGATGCTTCACATCAAAAGGATGTTTTTTTTCTAACTGTAGTTTATCTGGTCCCATCTCAACTGCAGAGGAGTCTAAAAAGGACAGGATGGTGTCTTCAGTGGCGTACTGACATGGTAATGATTTCTTAATCACGTGTGGCCTGATCTTACCTGTAGTGAGAGTGCCTTCCTCCGGGTAGGGGAGATCTGTGCTGTTGCCTTCCTTTTGCTTAACTTCTTCAGATTTACTGATGGACCTCAGGTTAACTGATTTCAGGACCGTGGGTGTAATCGCAAGAGACGGTGGAGGATTGGACCTCAGAGTTTCTCCTACTGTGTTCTGCTTATTATGACTGAAGACGTGTAGTGGGTGGCGGTGGTGGAACGGTTTGTTCAAGACATTATGAAGAGCACTTAGGTCGAGGTGGCTAGGAGGTATAATTGGAAGTTCCAGATCTTTACTCAGTGACAGAGCGCCATCTTTTAAGGAGGGTTGCTGGAGGGAAGATTTCCTTTCTGGGACTTTCGGCTTTCTTTTGCTACCTCCGGGAGACAGTGGGCCAGAAAAGAAAGCAGTAGGGAAAGAGGATGTTGGCGTCTCGGACTGGCTGGAGTAGCCGCTTGACGGAGATGCCAGGCCAGCCAGCTTCTCTGGTGAAGCCAGTTTAAACTCACTGTCGGCAGAAGGGAGGGAGGGGGTGGTGGCCCTGGACTCTGACTGCGACGTCTGCGATTCGGAACTCTCCGGGGATTTCATGCACTCGATGACGGTGGTGCCCGTAGCAGTGCTTGAATTCGATAAAGATCTGTAAGGGTCATTCGCTTTCAAGTCATTTAGAAGCCAGAGGTCCGCATAGTGACTTGATTCAGCGCCTCCATCCTTGAATGCTGGAACATCTGCAGTGTCTAACTGGGGTTCCTTAAGACCATGTTCATTCTGGTTCATCCACGAAGGTTCTGCCTTGGTGGGAAGACTGGCATTTTCCATCCGAGAAGCTGTGTGGGAGAAATCGAGAGGCAGCTTCATTTCCCTGGAACTGTGAGGCAGGAGCTGGCCACTGCTTGTCTTTGGTTCCTTCTTCTCAGAAGTGTCTGCATTTCCGTCAGACTTCCTCAACGATGAGCTACGTTTAGGCGGAGTTGGCTTTGCCTTTGGTTTCCTGAAAGAGATGCTGGGTCTCCCCTGCCCCCTGGGGTCTAAGTAGTCCTGCCAGGCACAGTCTGAAAGGGCAGGAGGAACCCCAACGCCCTGGCCGTTCTCCGGGCCCAGGGCTGCATAGTGACAGACATAATTCTTACTGCCTTTGAGACCACAGTCAAAGTGCATGGAGGTGTAGTATCCTTCTGTGTCCACTGAAAAGTGAGAGCTGGTGTCGGCTTTGTCCGACGGAGACTTTTCCAGGAAGCTGTCATAAGTGCCCATGCTCGTGAAGCTTGGGCAGCCCAGGCTGTCTGCCTTGGGACGCTCAGGACTAAAATCCTGGCGGCAGGAGGCATCGTGATGATGGTGTAGGTAATTCCACTCGCTGTCGCTCGTGTTGCTATTGTTAGGGTCGTCCAACAGGTCTGCCACCGTGGAGGTAAAGGAGTTTGTCCGGTGGCCTCTCACTTTCTCCAGTTGGTCGTTGTACTGCTCTGTCACGAAGACACTGGTGTCCTCGTTAGCATGAGGGGCCGTGTTGAGTGACAATTCCGAGTCACAGTGTGAAGAGCCAGTGAGGGGAGGCGAAGCTGCAGGAGGGATCGTCTCTGAGGTCTGCGAGGGGCATGTGGAGCTGCTCCCGCTCCAGTTGCCACTGGATGACTGGTGGTCATCCTTCTGGTCCATGTGGCTGCTGAGGAGGACGCCAGCTGTGGAAATGCAGTGGATGGGGCTCCCAAAGGTGTCCGAGTTGGAGGAGATGTCGCAGCTGCCAGAATCTGCGGCCATGCGGGACAGACGCGACCTCCCTCTCTCATTTAACTTGTGCTGGGGGCTGTGAAGATGTTGAGAACAGGCCAGGCTCAAAGCAGGCTGCTGCTCCTGTGCACTGTGGCTGTTGGGGGCCTCACTGCAATCGGTGAGGGTTCTTTCTTGGTCTCCCACGAAAGGCTCCCCCTCTTCATATGCTGAGGGTTTAGCACCAACTTTGGGCTCAGCATCCCCACCTCTGTTGCCCTCCCTGGGAAGGCTCCGAGATCTTGTGCGGCTGCTCACTGCAGTAGTAAACATGGTGTCACCTTTGTCTGCCAGTGCAGAAATGTTGCCAGCAGAGTGAGAAAGGGAAGCTGCAATGCTTTGACCCCTTTGAGCTCTGATTCTTCTTCTGGATGGAGCAGCAATCAGAATGTCCTCAGTTTGGCACTCCGAGTCCCTGGTTCCAGACCTCCTGTTGACAGTGTCGGAAGGGTCTGGATTTGTGTGCACAATCACATTCCTTTCCCTGGCCACGGGCGATTCATCAGAATCTAGGGCACATGGAAAGGCACAGTGAGATACTTCATACATCAGCAGATGAACAGACATTCTGAGAGCTGTCCACAAGTCTGGATGCTAGCATGTTGAAGTTTTCCTTACAGGAAAAAAATATCAGTGTATAAAATGAGGAGAAAGTTACAATGCTTTGGGCAGTCTCTGTCCCTTTGCCTCTCTGATTCTCTCTATATGGATACACATAAATACACACTGTATGTATGTATGTATATACACTAAGAGAAGAGAAGTATTGAGATCTCTTGTGAATTCTCTCTCTTCACGATCAAATTACTTTACCCCAGTAGATTTAATATTTTTTTAAGTACAATACATCTTATTTTTTTGGCCACTATACACTTTTAATTCTTGATATAAGCATAATGAAATAAAACTCATAGAATTCATTATGATATAATCTTATATACAAGAGATACTATCATAATAATTTTTAAAATTATAGGAAAAGATATCTTAAATACATTAACAAAAAAAATAGAAAAACTGTAACCAAGGGTATCATGTTATCAATATTCAATATTTGAATATGCTTAAAATTTACCTTTTAAAATAATTAATGTCATACAGTATATCTCTTCAGACAAATCTATACTTTTCTAAAAGAGTCTTTCACTGAATCTTGTTTTGCTTAATTTCTACCTTCAGAATATTTTTACAAGTAAGCAAAATACTATATTTCAGCCATAAAATCAGAATGTGCATGCTGTGCGTGCTAATTCGCTTCAGTCTTGTCTGACTCTTTGTGACCCTGTGGACTGTAGCCCGCCAGGCTCCCCTGTCCATGGGATTCTCCAGGCAAGAATACTGGAGTGGGTTGCCATGCCCTCCTCCAGGGGATCTTCCTGACCCAGGATCAAACCCACATCTCTTATGTCTCCTGCATTGGCAGGTGGGCTCTTTACCTCTAGTGCCACCTCAGTTCAGTTGAGTTCAGTCGCTCAGTCGTGTCCGACTCTTTGCGACCCCATGAATCACAGCATGCCAGGCCTCCCTGTCCATCACCAACTCCCAGAGTTCCCCCAAACTCATGTGCATTGAGTCGGTGATGCCATCCAGCCATCTCATCCTGTCATCCCCTTCTCCTCCTGTCCCCAATCCCTCCCAGCATCAGGGTTTTTTCCAATGTATATATGAGTAAATCCATAAAGTCAAGCTTTCACAGTCAAGAATGCAAATTTAAAAAGTAATACTACCTGGCTTACTGAACACAAAACAAGTACACATCATTTTAAAACCTCTATGAGTTACAATAATAGTTGATGTTTTTAAGGAAGCTGGTTACAGGCTGGCTTCCATTATGTGTCCATGTAATTGGCACCTGACAGAATATTAACCATTAACAGTTTTATACCACACCTATTTCTTGTTGGACTCTTCTGGGGATACCCGAAATGGTTTTTCTCCTCCTCAGTTTTCGTCTCCGCTGTAGCACAGATTGTGAATGAACAAGAGAGCAGCGTATACTAGCCTCTCTGTCAAAACCGACTCCTGCAACCCACAAATAGGTCTCATTAGCCTTTAGGAATGGCAAACAAATTTTCATTTGCTTGGAACACAATGATATTTATTGATTGGAAGGAAGGAAGAGTTTGGATTAAGCCTGTAAACAAATATAAGGGAGCCCTTATTCAGCTCTTATTTAAATTATGCTGTAGTACATTAAACTTTACTTCTAAATGCATCTCGCCATAATAGCTTGCACTGCCAAAAGTAACAAGCCAAGAAGGAAAATCAAAAGAGAGAGGAGAGAAAAATAATATCAAAGAATCACTCTCACACAGAAATGGCTCCTTAAGGACTTCTACAACTTTTAGTTACTACTACTTACTGGTCTCTTTCTGGGCTTTCTGAAGTGGATATCTTTGCATAGCACAGACAGACAAATACACCACCTGTCTGTCTGTCTCTCTCTCTCACACACACACACACCACCACCTGTGAGAAAAACAGCAACCTAGAGATGTGTTTTTAAAATCATCATGTAACTGCCTATTTCTTCTGCTATATAAATTGGACACCTTTTGGTTTAGCAACAGTGTCTCATCAATAAAACATACAAGGCAGTCCCCAGTTCTTCACTTAAGTGGACCTACGTTCTGTACCAACTGTCAGTAAAGCTGGAATTCCCAGTCTCTACACATGTGTCTGCTTTCTTTTGTAAATACAGGGAGCAAACCATGATTCTCGTTAGTTTCTCTTTCCATGGTCTGTTGACACACTAATGCAGCCCTTTCAAGACTAGAATGATGGAGGAGGTGAGGCACTTGAACTGCCATAAGCCAAAAGTGCTTTGGAATCTGGTTGCCTCATCATGTATCCTGATTGTTAAACATGGAGCAGGATGGCCTGTTAAACCTTTGTTCGGTTATGTAATGAAACGGTTTGAGTTCTGCTTAGTTTCACAGTAATAGTTTGTAGAACTCAGGTTGAAACATCTGAATGAGATATCATCTGATGAATAATTTCAAATGCCATCAGAGAATTCATACTAATGAACTTTTCCTGTTTTAGTTCCAACCAGAGATTAAAATCATTCCCTCTAATCATAATAATTACATTACAGACACAGATATTTTGTGTCATATGGACATAATTGACAACTTTCTCATTAAAGTTCTTGAAATCAACATATAATCTAGGCTTGAGCCTGAGAGTTCCTGAAATAAAGCAGAAGGAAAGATCTTTCATTTTCCTGAATCACAACACCTATAATCAAAGCAGTAAATTTGAAAACAAAATTTTACTTACAGTGCCATAAAGAAAGCAGGTGCTGCTAATAATCAGATGTTTCCAGAACTGAAAGTTACTTTAAAAGGATGCCAAAATGATCCATTTTGACAGCCATCTCGTTTAGATTATGGAGATCAGATAAAGTGTACATCTCTAGGATAATTTATCCTACAAGTTGAATAGGTCATCAGGAAAATTAACTCCCAGCTCACAATCAGCCAATCAACTAAAACTCCTATTTGTCAGGAAGAAAACAGTACCTGATACCTGGTCATCATTTGCTCCCCACTTTATATGAGAGAAATTTGAGTGAGGTTAGTAATGGTCACTTCCAAAATGCATCCTGAACAACATACAATCTTCAGTTATTACATGTTACCAGGATGGAAGTCAGTCATAAAATGGCCATTTTGAGCTTCTCAACATAAGTTAGAATTTAACTATTAGAGATGCTTAAAGAAACTCGAATGGATAGATCATTTAATTTCTGTCTTTGAAAGTGAGACTGTTTTACAGCAACATTTTGCTTACAGCTAAGGTTACCACATTGGAAAAATCACCAATTCTGAATTTTTCAATTGCTGCTAATAAACTTTCCAAGAAAAGTCCACACAGGCTTGCCTTTGACTTAGACTCATATCCCTGCTGTCAGTACACAGGAGGAGGAAAGCAGAGGGTGAACAGGAGACAGGCTTGCTGGGTTTAGAGTAGAATTCAGCCTTCATTTATGAATCTATGTATTTTTAGGTCAAAAATCACTAAAAGCAGTGCATAAGTCTAAATGATCTTTTAAACAAGCCTACCTCCATCCAAGGAAGCATGAAAGTAAGCTTTTATAGTTGATCTATAGGATCATTACTTGTAGTTTTAGAAACCTGGGGCTTGCTGCTTTCTCTCTGGCAGTGCCCCGCATCATTACCATACGATTAATCACTGCCGCTTTCTCCGTTATTTTAGTCAGCTCTGACCAGAGAGCTATTTGGTGACTTTTTTTTTCCCAGAAAGAAACTGTCTGTCATTTACATAACAAGCAGCCCAGCAGAACATATGTAAATTGATGTTCAAAACCTGACAAAAGCATACTGAACATCTTCTGGGTTGTGTCCCGATGAAAAAAGTATTATTTGTTTATAAAGTGGTATTCTTAACTGGTACTCCCACCAGCACAGGCTTTGACCATATTTAATACACTGAATATTCTGACCCGACTGCCCCAAAGGAAATGAACAGAGCAATACCAGTGACGTTGATGGGAATAATGCAGGAAGAAATCACTTGGGCATCTTGTTTCATCTTTTCCTCTGGCGTCGGGAGAGGCAGTGCTTTGCTCCAGTTGGTCTGCTTGTCCAGTGTGGAGGGGATATTGTGTACTGGGTTTTTCGGCCTTTGCCCTAACATGACATCTGTATCTTCATCCTCTGGGGGATGAGACTGCAAACAAAGTACGTTCAGACTCAGTTCTCAGAATTTATACACAAACACACATATAAGGAATTTCAGAGTTTAGTAGAAAAATGAGGTCAGAAATAAGCTTTCAGGTCAAATGAAGAATTCCTAGGCATAGTTAGTAAGCACAACTAATTGAAAGTTATAATTTCAACAGTCAAGCAACACAAAGGAAAAAAAAATCGGCTAAACATGCTTTTCAGGTCAAAGGGAATTAAGAGGAGAGACCAGGTAGCCAGAAGTCCCCAAACTTGAAACTGAAGAAAGATGTGAGTCTCTAACCTGCTGTGAGGTAGATTCACTTTTTGGGTATCTGTCTCCCCATAAATTCTTACTCAAACTCTCGAAAGCCCTAGGTGACTAGGATCACAGACAGAAGATGATTTAGATGCCTTTGAAAAGGTTTGGAAAAGTGGCCAGAAAGCCTGGAGTCAGGAGACATTCCAGAACACATCACCAGAAGGACAAGCTGACCTAATCTGAGAGGCCAGATTCAAATACGAGGAGTTAATTTTACTGCAGGATGATAGCATTTGTGAATGACATTTAAAAATGCAGTTTTTCAACACTATACACACAGAAAAACAAAAGTGAAGAGCTTCCTCCCACCACCGATAGTGAAAAATACAAATTCTGTTACTGAAGGGAAAGACTCAAGTGGGTTTCTTCTTCAGATTCGGAAAAGTAAAACAGTCTTAGTTTATTTTCCTTCACCTTTGCATGCGAAGCTTTTCTTCCAGCTGTGTATTTAAAGACCTTGACTTCCATGTGATGTTTGAAAATTCTCCATCCAAACCTTTGATTGATATTAATATTGTCTAACTTTTATTTCAGGGTTGGGCTCCTAGCCCAGATTTTTAAAAAGGCTCCATCCCAAGTTAGATTTCAGGGTTGGGCTTCTAAACCAGATTATTAAAAGACTGTTTTCACCACTGAACCTAGTTTTCTTTCTTTCCACAATTGGCAGGAAGGTGGCTGTATAAAATAAGCATTTTCCCCTCTTATTCCAGTTATGTTTTAATAATACTCTGTGCTAAAAATCAGGATCATTCAATAAGTTCTCATCCTCACATTTGGAAGCATCAGACCCTGTTGACTCAGAGGATTTCACATATCGTCAAGTGAACTGTCCTCAAGTCCCCTTAAAAAGAAGATTCCAGAGCCACTTGTTTTAAATTAACCCCCAGCATTTGCTTACCTTGTCAGAGGTATCTGCAAAGCCCCCCAACACACCCAACAGGATATGATTACCCCCTTGAGAAAAATGTGTTCGCCATGAACGTTTGTTAGCAAAACATTGCAACCTTCTTTCTCTCTTCAGCTTTTGTGCAGATTCCCAGCGAAGCGAATAGCTCAAATAAAGTTGGAGCACAAAAGACTTTGTTTCCTAGGTAACTTCCAAAAAGGAAAAAAAAAGTTTGGTGCGTGCAGAAAGAGAGTCAGCGAGGGGGAGAGAGCAGGAGCTGGAGAGACCCCCCCACACACACACCAGAGGCCACATTTTGTAGGCGATTCCTTCCTTGAATAACAATGGACTGGGAAACAAAGAAGGAATAGTGACCTGACTACAGTCTCTGACCGGCAGCCAAAAGCATTTTGTATTTAACGGTGACAGGGACAATTGGCTGCCAGAGAATCCTTTTGTCCTGTTCTCTTTTGATTTGAGAAGCTGAACCTTTACAGTTCGGATAAATATAGGGCAAGTTGAAATTTCTTTTCTCTGAACTACAAAGTCCAGGAATGTCATTAGGTGAGGCTTTGAACAGAGCCTTCATGCAACTGGCGGAGAGGGAGGGATAGAACAGCCAATGACATTACTGTCTGCTTTATATTTTATTTAATTCAAGCTAGGAAAATACTACTCTTTCAACGGATTTAAAGGAATACCTGTTGGTTAGTTAGGAACAAGAGAGTTTTCCATAAAGAAAGAGAGAGAAAATGACAGTGTACAGAGAGAATGGGATAGGCTGTGACGGAATGTTCTCAAAACCAGTACCTTTCTACTCCATGGGGTCATGTGGCAACATTCAGTGGGGGAGGGCGAACGGGTGCTGTTAAACTATGAACATGAAATGCAAAAAAAAAAGAAAATTAAAAATATGCACACAACACAGAGTCTGGTTAAGCCAAATCTATGATATGAATGAATGAATATACCAGGATAACTTCTTTCCTTCCTTCCTTCCTTCTGAATGCACCATTGTTTTATAAGAAGCAGTATAGGTGGTTAAGAGCACAAATTCTGGAGCTAGACTGAGTTCAAATCCTGGTTCTACCTCTTATTTGCTGTGTGACCAGGAGCACTAAGGTCAGTTTTCTCATCCTTAAGGTAGGAAAAGAATAATATCTGCCTTCCAGGGCCATTTTGAGAGTTAAATGAGTAAATATATGTAATAGGCTTAGGAGAATCATGACAGTAAGTTCTACATGTTAGCCCTCAGATACTATTACCTATTATTATTATCCTCACTTTGTAGCTATGAAGTAGCTGTGAAATTATCTTTGTACATTGTAACTTGATACCTTTTAGATCCCAGTCCCACTTGCTAATTTGGGAAAGAACAAATTATTTTCTTAGAGTGAGTTTATTTTCCTGTGAACTATTTGGAAGAAAACGTCTTGCGTATAATTTCCTCTGCTGGACTCCTCAAAATTTGTCTCTTCCTCATATTCATAGACTGTATTTGAGGACAGGGCCGGTTTCACAGGCATGTGACCTGTGCAGTCACATAGGACCCCATACTCAGAAGGACTCCATGCTTGGTTTAATGCTGTTGCTATCTTGAAATTCTAAGTTTTTGAGTAATGAGCCCTTGTATTTTCATTTTGCACTGGACCCCACAAATCACATAGGCAATCCTGTTGTAGCAATCTAGTAACCAGAGTCCACTTTTCAAGATCTACTGAGAAGGACAGTGAAACTCTTTTAAACTGTGAACCATGTTAGCTTTGGATTCAGTCAGCCCTCTAGTACAGCATTTGGCATACAGTGTTGCTTTAATGTAACATGAATTATCTCTGGATGTGTCTTTTCATCTATTAAGGTTATTAATTCCTAGAGGTCAGGCGCCATATTTAACTTTCCTTTCAGTTATCCATGATACCAGCAAAATGCCTCCTCATTTGTAAGAGCTCAACAAATTATTTGTGTATTTGAATGATACCAGCTCTTTGTGTCTTAACAGTGATGGGAAACCCAAATAAAGTCAGGGTCATGTTCAATATCTCAGAAGGAAGCAGACACCACAGACTCCAAGGGTACTTACCATCTTAAGGCAAATAGGTGAAAACATAGAGGAAACCACAAACAAGTCTCGGTTTCATCAGAGGCTTAGCATTGGTGTATGCAGTTCTAGTTCTTAAGCCTGTGGCAGACGTGTCTCAGAGGGTAGGAACACTCTGGGCCTAATTCTATTCTGTCTGTAAATTTTAACTGACAGGGTTGCTCATTAACTTTTAAGCAAAGCAAAAGCCATCTCCTCCTGCCCAGTTAACTTTGCTCTAGATCTTATTTAAGGACATAGTTTTGTGGAGTCTGTGGCTCCCTCATTGAAAGCGATTGTTCTGAAGATGTGGTGTTTGTGGACAGAGACTAACTGGGCTCTATCCTAAGAATCAGTCATTGGTCTCAAGTAAGACCCCGGAGTGTGCAAAATAGAGAACTCCTGGAAGCAAGAAAAAAGGAACCTGAGTGCAAAACCTACACGGAAATTGAACCCGTTTGCAAGAAACCAAACCAAAAGTGCTCATGAAAGGATTTCAAAAAATTACACAGCAGGAAGCAGCAAGGCAGAAAATATATTAGTGATATTAATAATAATAGAGTAATTTTGGTAGTTTGTCTTAAATCTCCTTACTCAGCTTTCCTGTTGAATATTTTTTCCGGGGATGAGGAGTGATTTTTATTTCTCATCTGTTTGAGAAATGCTCCCATCCCATTAAACAAGCATGATGTGACACCTGGGAATGACTAAGGATGGAACGTCCAGAGAGAGCTCTGACTGTTCAGTTCTGGCCACCATCATTAAATCGAGGTTTCCATGGGTTATACTCCACAGAAGATTCCTTCTCAGCTAATCAGCCTCACCACTCTTTTTTTAAACTGCAGTATTTGCAATATTGTATTAGTTTTCAGGTGTGCGATCTATTCCTTTGATAGTAGCTCCAGCCTCCAGCTTGCGAGGGCTGAAACTAGGTACTCTTGGGCATGTGTGTGTAAGGATTGTGTTCTTTGGTTCCACCACCTAGACACAAGCATGCAAGGCCCTGCAGATGGTCTATGTAGAGTATTTAAGTTCATAATATTCACATGGGCTGCGGTTTTATTCTCGCCATGACTTAGTAACTGCCTTAGCATGTTTTAGACCTTCCTCTTTCTTGGGTATTTGGTCAATAGAATTAAAATCATTTGGATTATTTCTGATTAGGATTTTCTATGGCGAATACAATAGTTCATATGGTGTTTCCCCTTCCTTTGCAGGCTTCCACTCTGGCCCTCCCACTAAGTTCGAGAGGCCTTAGACTCCATGTTGCACCATTTTAGAATCAGCCACCACCAGTCATCTTGTCCCTGACAAAAGATGCTTCTTTGATGCTTTTGCTGCATTTCTGTCCCTGCTGGCCCCATCAATTACAGCCTCAGACCCTTTCCCTAGCTTCCTGTGGAATTGCTTCAACAAGAGCTGGAGTTGTAACCAGTGTTCAGAACAAGAAATAACAGACATTATACTCAACAGCTGTCGAAGAAATGTCTTTCGTGAATAATGAAGGAATATTTTCCAAAACCCCAATTTCTCTTGTGGGGTGTGTGTGAGAAAAAGTTCATTTCTGCAATTTCATGATTATGAACAAGTATTTCTCCAAAAGATCTCAAGACTTTCTCCTATCTTTCTCTTACTACCAAAAGAAAAAAACAATCTACCCACAGTTTACTTTCTTTTTGGTTTTATTTTATATGCTGATGGGGGCTTGTTTTGCTTCAGAACTTTCCAAAAGACATTTGTTAAAATGCTGTGGGTATTCCAGCAGGAAATGTTTTAAAAAATTGGCTTTGGTTTGTGATCTAACCGATACCACATGGCATTTATAGCAGTCAACTTTCAGAGCTGATTTATTACTATCATGCTGTCTTAAACACGAGAAATGTTTACTAGAGAATCAATGCTGTGGCACATTTGAATACAGCAAAACTGTCCATTGCAAGCCACTCTGGGCTCCTAATGAGGTGAGGTGATCTGAGATCTTATTCACATCCTGCCCTGGGGCTTGCTGTCCTTAGACTGAGTCTGCGTTTCTGCACGGAGTATGGCCTGTCTGAGAGATAAAGGGGGACTTGCCTGCCTCAGATTTTTCTTCACTGGAGTTTGTGTATGTGTTGTACACAAACAGGAAGTGCTGTGGTCTTTCTGAAAGGCTTAAAGGTGTCCGGCATACCTTCTTCACGTATGACTCTCGCTGCTACAATTACACAGCATTCTTATTCCCTTGAGACTGTCCCAAAGTCTCCTGCTGGCTGACACTGGGCTCCTATCTTCCCAGCATGTTTAATAACATCATGTTAAACTCACACTGTGCTGCTCTCTTTCCTCTCTTCTCAACTCCAACCTTTACCAAAGTGTACAGCCATGGGGAAAACAAAAGGATGAGGTAAGTCAAAGTCCCTTTCCTGGTCTCTCCCTCATAATCAAACTCTACCAGGCAAAGCAAGGCCTTCACACTGCCCCAGCGGGCCTGAATGCAGCATCTCACATACTCAAAACTTCACACCACACTCCCAGCCAGTTGTGAAGCTGGAAAGAAGCCCACAGATGAGCTCACATCTCCATGCTGAGAACTCCTGGTGATAAACCCAAAGAAATAAATCTCTCAAGCAGAATTCTGGACAGTGGTTTGTAGGCTAAGAGGAAGATATTTAGGAATAGGTGCCTATTGAGTTCTTCTTTTAACCACTCTACACACTAATATTTATTTAAAGCACATGTACAAATATTCACACTGGGAAAAATGGCCTTATCCTTGTTATGTCTGCTTTTCCAAGTCATACGTTTATTTCTGTTCCCTGATATTGGCACCACCACTTCCTCAATTCTCCTGAGAAGCACTTTACAAGAGGCCAATATGCATATGCAAAGGCACTCAGTATCATTTCTCATCAGGAAAATTCAAGTGAAAACCACGGTGATATGCTAGGGGCTAAAATTTAAAAGATTAATAATACCAAGTGTTGGCAAAGATGTAAAGCAACTCAAACTCTCATAAATTGCTGGGGGGAATTGAAAGTGGTTGTAGCCACTTCAGAGACTAGTAGTGTCTGAACTTAAATACATGAACTTAAACAAGTGTCTACCTTTTTAAAATTTTTTTTACTTTTCAAACGTTGAGTTATAGTAGATTTACAATACTGTGTTTCAGATGTATAGCAAAGTGATCCAGTTATACACAAATACATTCTTTTTCATATGCTTTTATATCATAGGTTATTACAAGATACTGAATATAGTTTTCTGTGCTGTACAGTAAATCCTTGTCTTTTTTAAATCTATTTTATATATAAGGGTGTATATCTGTTAATCCCATACTCCTAATTTATCCCTCCCTCTGATTTTCCCTTTGGTAATCATAAGTTTGTTTTCTATGTCTGTGAATCTTGTTTCTGCTTTGTAAATAAGTGTATTTGTATTCTTTTTTAGATTCCACATATAAATGATATCATATAGCATTTGTCTTTCTCTTAGTTAGTTACTTAGTATAATAATCTCTGGGTCCATCCACGTTACTGCAAATGACAGCATCTCACTTTTTAACAGCTGAGTAATATTCCATCATTCCATTTTGTATGTGTACATGTGTATGCATACCATATCTTTATCCATTCCTCTGTTGATGGACATTGAGGTTGTGTTCCATGTCTTGGCTATTGTGAACAGTGCTGCTATAAACATTGGGGTACACGCATCTTTGGGAATTAGAGTTTTCTTCATATATATGCCCAGGAGCGGGACTGCTCGATCATATGGTAGCTGTTTTTAGTTTTGTAAGGAACCTCCATACTGTCCTCCATAGTGGGCTGAAGCAATGTACATTCCCACCAACACTGTAGGAGGGTTCCCTTTTTTCCATACCCTCTCTGGTGTTTATTTGCAGACTGTGTCTACCTTTTGATTCTCTCTTAAGTATGTGGAAGTGAGAAATATGAGTATCCACAAAAAGCCTTCCACAGAGATATGTATAATAGGTTTTTTCATAAAAGGCCCCCCCCCAAAACCCCTAACTAGAAATAGCTACCAACAGCAGTATGGATAAACAAGTTGTGGAGTACTGTATTCATACCATGAAATACTACACAGCTTCCCTGGTGGCTCAGAGGTTAAAGCGTCTGCCTCCAATGTGGGAGACCCGGGTTTGATCCCTGGGTCGGGAAGATCCCTTGAAGAAGGAAACAGTAACCCACTCCAGTATTCTTGCCTGGAGAATCCCATGGACGGAGAAGCCTGGTAGGCTACAGTCCATGGGGTCACAAAGAGTCGGACACGACTGAGAGACGGAACAGAACGGAATGAACAAGAGCATGCTATTGACACGCGTAATATTGACCTCCAAAAAAGCATGTGGAGTGAAAGAAGCCAGATGCAAAAGAGAACCTGCTCACTCACTTTTGAATCACATACCATTGATAGATTGATAGCCAGTTTGTGTATGAGATCCGCTCCTAGTGAGCAGAGCTTG
The DNA here is from genome assembly GCF_049115385.1 of Moschus berezovskii. Taxonomy (NCBI): domain Eukaryota; kingdom Metazoa; phylum Chordata; class Mammalia; order Artiodactyla; family Moschidae; genus Moschus; species Moschus berezovskii. Next base: position 16,950,991 of record NC_142488.1, on the reverse strand, counting down.
AATGGCAGTGGCAATGGCAGTGGTGCATTTTTCACCCTCAGAGAGGCTTCCTGAAAGACCCTGTGGAACCACAAAGAATCGGTCTCCTTTTGATCTCAGCTAGAACGGAACAAAAATTCTCAGCGTGATGGAATGCAAAATGACGTTGTGTATTTCAAAGTTCAAAACACTTTGTTTAATGCAGTCCTATTAATGAAGTAATTTAAATGTACAGAGCACAATAAAATTATATTTTGAGGCCTATGTGGAAAGTATTCTCGTGGATGGAAAAGAAGGCTATGGGGAGACTGGGGGGAGGGGGGGAGCACACTTCCCACAGCTGCTCTGTTGTTTATTCACAGTAAGTGCTCTGGCCTGTCCAGAAGAGCACAAAACAAGGCTCACTGGACCACAATCACTGTGATGTTGCTGCCAGTGAGTACCTTCTTCCTCCCTGGTGGCGAGCTTTGCCAATTAGTGGGGTCACTGCCCAGGGCCATTTAGCATCAATCCTCAAAGGTCGCTGGCACCAAATAAAGACATGAGTGGGGGAGAAGCAGGCCAGGCTTTGAAGTGCTGCAAACAGCACAAATAACTTCCCCAGCTAATAGAAGCTGGCAGCATGAGTCCCAGCACAGCCCTGAGGTGTGGGGAGGTTCCACCCTCACCCACTGCGCCCGGCCTTCAGCTGTGGGCTCCAAGGCTGAGGCTGAGCCGGGGGCTGCAGTCGCCTCAGCCCTGGGGACTGAAGAGCTTTTGTGCATCTGGTCTCCTGCTGAGGGACACGTGCCCTGCCCCTTGTGACTCAGGCAAAAGCTGGGTAGGGTCGTACTTGACTTTACCACCTTCCCCCCCCCCCGCCTTTTTTTTCTTTTTTAAAAAAAACTGTCTGGCCACACCATGTGGCATGCAGAATCGAGTTGCTTGGGCAGGGATCAAACCCATGCCCGCTCTGCAGTGGAAGCGGGGTATCTTAACCACTGGACCACCAGGGAAGTTCCTCCTTTTTTTTAATTGGCTCTTTTCAAATTCCAGCTCTATGAATGTTATCACATGCATGGATTCCTGTAATCCTAGGACACTTGGGATTCAGAATATTTCCATCATCCCAGCAAAGTCCCCCCACTCCTACCCCTGGCAACCACTCATCTGTCGTCCATTACTATGGTTTTGTCTTTCTGAAAGTGTCATATAAATGTGTCATACCTTTTGAGACTGGCTTCTTTCACTCACCCATTATGCCTTTGAGATCCAGCCAAGTTATTGTATTATCAGCAATTTGTTCCTTTTTATTGTGAGTAGTGTTAATATCTTATTGTCTGCTTATCCTTTGAGCAATGAAATGTCTCAGGCATGCAAGAGAATGTCAACCTGAGAATGTTCTGTAATGATGTGTGCAAACAAGTAATTTTATTGGCTGTTCCACAGCCAGGGTAATGTTTTACAAAGAAAGAAACTAAAGTCTGCAACAGGGAATTTTCTTTGTTACTCACAATATTTAATATAAACCAGACTCACTGGCTAATGCTCTCCTTAGCTATCGTGTAGCTCTCAAGCTGTGTCTGTCAGTTCCAAGCCTATCCGTCTATACACTGCGCTGGTGCTGCCAGGACTCTGCAAACATTTCTGCTTCAGCAGCTCCCTCTTAGCTTTTGCCCTCAGAGTGTCAGCTGCTTTCTGCAGTTACTGTCTCCGTGTCACCTGAGTTCCCATTTGCCATGCCCGTCTTATAATACCTTCTTCTCTTTTAAAATAACTGTGTGCTTTCTGTTTTCCTGACCGGACCTTGACTGATAAGGCGCCTAGCATTGGCCCCTGGCTTGCTGATGTCTGAGGCCTCTGAAGTGCTTGCTACTTCCGGTTCCCCAGTCAAAGGAGGAAAACATGAACAAGTGTGATGTTCCATGGGATGTCAAGATTTTAATGCTCTCTGCCGTTTGTGGCGGAGAGCAGGGGAGCCGACATAGTGTCAACTGCTTCTAATGGCCCTTGAAAATGGGTATAGAGGGAAAACACTATTTGCTGGGGCCACTCCACATGCTAGGTGCTGTGCGAACATGCTCCGAGAAAAATACCGTATTGGAATAGCAGCTACAAAGTCACAAACTACTTACAGCCAGTTTCCCAGATCTGCTGTGAAGACCAAACGGGTGAGTGAAGAGGAGACAGTGAGAGGCATCACCATTCCTCCAGTCTTAGATTTGAAACTCAAGCCAGGCTTTTCTCTCCCTGGGATACTATGAAGGAAGCTCTAGAAATGGAGGAAATTCATCCCGTACATGCACAGCCTCGTATCTTCATAAAGCACTGCTCTTTGTGATCATGTTATTTCTATGCCCAGAGCCCTTCAATGATTTCCCTTGCCTATGGAATAGATTCAAACTTTTTAGTCCGACACGCAAGATCTTTCAGGATCTGGTCTGTTCAAGCACTGCAGCCGAACCAAACTTTCAAAATTCATGTATATGCACTCCATTTTCACCTGCCTCCGTGTGCTCGTCCTTGTGGTTTCCTCAGCCTGTAATCCTTTTCAAAATTCCATCCCATCCTTCAAGGTCTTCTCCAATGCTCCTTTACTGTGAAGTTTAATCCTAACAATTGACTCCATTCTAACACCCTGCACCAGTTAGGTATTAACACCTGACATTCAATACCATGTAATTTCCTCTAGCAGTCAGGTACTTTCGATGGCAGAGATTATGTCTCATTCAGTTTTGTATCCTCCTAGTACTTACTTCAAAGTGAAGGGATAAATAAGAGGCTACAGCAGGGGAGAGGGCATTCCAAGTGGCAACATTGCTTTGAGAGTGCAGGATATTTTCTAGAGAAGCACATGGAGTTTGGTTTGGCTGAGGTCTAGGGTCTGCATGAAGGATCTGTGGGAAATCCATCTGGAAAGGTAGGTTAGGACCAGATTGTACAGAGGCTGGAGAGCAGCTGGATTAAGGATTTGAAATGATTTCTTTAGGCAGAATGGAGGAATAGAAGGCTTAGGTTTAGGAAAGAATTTGTATGTCAAAGGTTCTCATACCAAAGCTAGAAATTTTTCTTAACTGGTTTAAAGGAGCAAACTAGATGAGATAAAGGGAAATACCTAAGCTGAAGCAAGACAGACTTGACTTCGACGGACAGTACTTTTTTGAGACAGGTCATAAAACAACAGAATATTTCTGAGAAAGATTGCAAAACTATGAAGATATTTTGTAAAAGCAAAACAAGACTTGTCTAGGACACTGTGGTATGTGTAATTCTTTTATAGAAAAGGAAAGGCGAGGTAGCATTTCTTAGTCCCAACTCTTACAAAACAGTATAATACTGAAATCCCCAATGTGAATGCATGAAGAAAGGGAAGGAAGGGAGACACTGGATAAGAGAAGACAGAGCTGGGGATGGGGGAGAGGGTGAAGCAGTGTGTACCTCTTCATCACCAGGGCAGGTAAATAGTATTGAAACACCCCTCCTACCAACTCTAGTCTTTAATCTCTCATGGCTCAAAACTCGCTGCCTTCTGATAAGGCTGATTTTTTTCTTCTTGATTAAAAAAGGAAAAATAAATATGGCCATTATTTATAGCTTTGGACTATGGCCAAAGGGGCGTGGATCAGAATTTGAATGATGTCCTCCGTTTACTTTTGAATAAGCCTGTTGGAATGCCCCCTGTCTTTCAAATGCACCCCCTTAGTAAGAAGAAAAGTAGGATTTGACAGATTCTTATTTTAATATCCCTGGATGTGACAATGTGGTAAGTAAGGAAACTACTATTAGGCTGCTGCTGCTAAGTCACTTCAGTCGTGTCCGACTCTGTGTGACCCCACAGACGGAAGCCCACCTATTAGGCTATGAAATGACAAAGAATCTCTGACATTCTTTCCTGGTTCATTGTAGCAAGTCTGACAAAGAATATTACTGTGAACATGATTGGAATAAGTTAACTGTCAACCCTGATGATAAGGATTTAGGTCTCATTGTTTCTCTGGAACCTGATCAACCTCTGCCATCTCATAGCAAGCATCTCCATCCCATACCACAGAGCCCATTTGACATCATGCCCTGCATCTCTGGGGAGGCTTGAAGAGGGATACTTGGTGAGACTGCTGGAGCCTCTTCCCACATTTGCAGAAGAGTGACTCCCATGCCTGTCTATCTAGACAGCAGAATCTAAGCAGGAACTTAGACTCCAAGAGTCCTGGAGACTTGACTGCAGGCCAAACGCAGCAATAGACTGTTCAGCTCAAGTGCTGACTCTGATCAGCTGGGGTGGCGGGGACTATGTGGGGAAGAGTGTTGTAACCTTCTTGGGAATGCCTGCCTTAGGTTTGTATAGGGAAAGAACATGTGAATATTCCAAGTATGTGCAGATCTGAGCCTGGACCAGGGGTCTTGACTGATGAGAACAGATAAGCATTCAGCAAGGGATCAGAGTGAACTGCTCTGACAAACTGACTCCACACTCTGAAATGGGAATCTATGCCATGATGGTACATTAGGAGCCAAAGTGTCATATACCATGGCAAGTTCTCATCATCTGAGAGTAGATTTTTGTGGCCATCTAAATTTTGCTATTTAAAGTGAATAAACTATGTACTAAGCATTTCCTGGTTGAACTTACCTTTTCCTGAAGCCATATATGTATCATAGGCATTGGGGTGTAGGTGAAATATCTATGGCTAAGAGTATACATTTTGAAATCATTTTAAACTTAACAGGGAAGTCATCAAGAAATAGAGTACATATAATCCTTATCTAGGCTTTCCTAATGTTAACATCTCACATAACCATAGTACACTTATTGAAACCAGGAAATGAACATTGATAAATACTATTAGCTAATATAGTAACCTTGTTTGGATTCTATCAGTTTTCCCAATAATGTCATTTCTCTGGTCCAGGATTCAGTCCAGGATCTCGCATTGGGTTTAGTTGTCAAATCTCCTTAGTCTCCTTCAGTTTGTGATAGTCCCTCAGTCTTTGCCTTCCGTGACCTTAATATTTTTGAGGAGTACTGGCCAGTTATTTTCTAGAATGTCCTTCAAGTTGGAGTTGTCTGATATTGTCTTGTGATTATATTGAAGTTACTAATTTTTGGCAAGAACCCCACAGAAGTGTTATCTGAGTGCTTCCTGTCAGGGGGTTCATGCATAGGCATGCCTTTTTACTGCTGATGTTAACTTTCATCCCTGGGATAAGATTGTGTCTGCCAGATATTTGCAGCTCAAGTTACTATTTTCTCTTTGTAATCAACAAGTATCTTGTGGGGAGAAACTTTGAAACTATGCAAGTATCCTGTTTCTCAACATAATAACCCAACTATTTTAGCATCCAGTGATTATTGCCTGTAAAAAATGTTGCTGTCATATTTGGCTAAATGGTGATTTAAAACTCCTTCCATCACTATTTCTACATTTATTAGTTAGAATTCTTCTGTAAGGAACAGCTACTCACCCCAATGTATTTAATTACTTATCCCAGTTTACCTATATCAGTATAGACTCCTGGATATTTCTTTTATGCTGTGTCTTATAATCTATTACTATCATTATTTTACTGTCCAAGATTTGGCCTTTGGGAGCTCCTTCAAGTTGGTTCCTGTGCCCTTTTCACATGGCATTATTATTATTTTAGTACTTTCTTGCTTTCTGGCCTCTCAAGATATTCCAGGCTTGTATTCTGTTTTCCCTGGCCCAGTCCTGGAAAGGAGTCCTGGTTTCTTTTATTACAGAGTGGTATTTAGAAGCAAGTTCTAGGTGCTAGATATGCTTAAATGTTACCAGAGTGTCATTGCTTTTAAGGCACTCGCAGATGACAGAGCTAGGAAGTGCGTTTGAATACTCATAAATGCATATGTGCACATATTTTGAGCCTAACTACCTGCATATGTATGTGTGTGTATGTGTGTGAAAATACATGTATGAATTTATACTGGTACTTCAGATTCTAATCTAACACCAAGGGATTCATTCTTGATGTCCCTCTTTTCTTATTTGGAACTCCTTTCTCCAAAGGTGACAGACTCTAATTATCTATAAAGTATTTGTTCAGTCCTAGTATACACAAAAAGTAGTTTCAGAATTCCTAACTCGTTCTCTTGTAAAGAAAAAATTCACCAACTAAAGTACAATATTTGTGTACAGCTCCCTTTGTCTTTAGTCTACACTGTTTCTTCAGGTGCAGGGCCTCCCCGAGGAGCTCTCATGTGCAAATGGGGTCTCGGGCTTCCACGTCACTGTGGAGGGAAGAGCTTGAGGAGGATTAAGATGGAGACCTGCTTCTCCCACAATCAAATCATCTACCTCTACAGCCAGCTCACCAGCCTGGACAAAGGTGAGAATGGGACCCTAAGCTGGGAAGATTTCCAGTGGATTCCAGAACTTGTGATCAAGTCACTGGGGGACTGGCTCATCAGTGCCTTCTTTCAAGAGGGGAAAGATCAGGCAGGTTTTCCGTGGCTTCATAAAATCTTTGGCTCGTTTCTGAAGAGAGTGCAAAGTGTAAAGATAAGAATGGACCAGAACCACTTAACAGCTGAAGCAACAAACTGTACTTTGCTTTTCGACTATGGTTTGGATAAAAATGACAAAATCTTCCACAATGAGCTATTCCAGGTTCTTCGCATGATGGCTGGAGTGAATGTCACAGATGAGCAGCTGGGTGGCATCACAGACAGGACTATTCAGGAGGCTGATCTAGAGAGGGATGGTGCCATATCTTTTGAAGAATTTGTTGAGGCTCTGGAGAAGGCGGACGTCAAGCAGAAAGTGAGCATCTCGTTTCTTGAGTAAAAGGTCAAGACCAGACCGTTCCCTGCTCTCTAGTATCTAAGAACTGGACGTGAGAGTCCTCCTGTCTCCCAGTCCTCCCTCTCCCTATTATCTATCCAGGATACTAGAGCTTTTGTGTGGCAACCTCCCTTTGGTATACACAGTGCATTACAGAACAGCACAGCCAGTTCATTTCTGTTCAGTATCTGTTCACCAGTTCCGCATTTATAGATATCACCCCACCCCCAGTTATTCTGCTGAATGCTACACATCCATCTAGTCTGCGAAGAAACTGAGAGAGCGACTCAAGCCAAGAAGCAGCCAGGCGAGCTCTGTTATTGATACAGACCATAGCCACCCCATTGTCCCTCCTCAGCATACAACTTCAGCCTTTTCCATGTGGCCTTTGCTTCCTGTTTCTCTGTCACCCAGTCATCCATTGTCTTGATCTTTCAGTCTGCATGCCCTCTGTCATGCCTCCAAATCTCCTCTCTTAAATATATGTCTAACTTGACAGGGTGCTTCTGTGGCCTGGCAGTTTTTATTTTCCTTTGCTCAAAAATGAGGCTCTGGGATGTTGTCTCCCCAGGAGCATTCTGGGAACAAACACTTGTCTCAGAAGAATGTGACCATCTGTATGTGCCTTGCACTCTGCTCTGTCATCAAAGGGCTGCTGGAGGGAGACGTTCTTCTTGAGAGGTGTCGAGCCAAGTCTTCCAGGTGGCTTGACCTCTGGCCTCTGATTCTGCACACGAAGGGTGGCTACTCTGTGGGTACCCATTAGTACAGTGTTGTTTCTTCAGAAAATAGCCACATGCCTGCTGGTCTGCTCAGCTTTGGGGCACTGTCACAAGCAGAGGAGCCGCCCTGACAGTCTGCCTGGGACTCTCCGAACAAGAGAGCCTCTTGTGTTCCCACCTCTACAGCATGCTTTATACAACTTGGTACTGCATGCCCTGGACTGTTTTTCACTGCACGTTTCCAAGTGGAAAGAGTTATGGAGAGGCCTAATTCATCCTGTCCAAGGGATTTCAAGATTGTCCTTAGTATCCTCAAGGTTTTTGCACTTGGCAAATAATTACGTCAGAAGCCACAGTCAGCTCCCAGTAGAGGTCCAGAGCACTGGCTATATTGTCACATTAGCTGTCAGCTTACACTGGCTTCCTACCTCCACTGGTAATCACTTAGAATCAAGGAGTCTGGCAGTGGTGGCACAACCCGAAATAGCACTGTAGACCTTTCAGTGAGCCAGGAGTCAGAGCAGCTTCTTTGCCAAAGTCAGCTTAGTTTAGACCTCACCACAAAAGGCCGTTGCCATTCTAACACCTAAATCTGTTTGTTCACATATCTGCCTGTGGTAGATTTTCTCCTTATCACCAAATTCAGACTTAAATTGAAGAAACTAGGGAAAACCATGAGACCATTCAGGTATGACCTAAATCAAATCCCTTACGATTATACAGTGGAACTGAGAAATAGATTCAAGGGTTTAGATCTGATAGACAGAGTGCCTGAAGAAGTATGGACAGAGGTTCGGGATATTGTACAGTAGGCAGTGACCAAGACTATCCCTAAGAAAAAGAAATACAAAAAGGCAAAATGGTTGTCTAAGGAGGCCTTACAAATAGCTGAGAAAAGATGAGAAGTGAAAAGCAAACAAGAAAAGGAAAGATATGCCCATTTGAATGCAGAGTTCCAAAGAATAGCAAGGAGAGATAAGAAAGCCTTCCTCAGTGATCAGTGCAAAGAAATAGAGGGAAACAATAGAAAGGGAAAGACTAGGGATCTTGTCAAGAAAAATAGAGATACCAAGGGAACATTTCATGCTCCCTTGAACATGAAAGATGGGCACAATAAAGGACAGAAATGGTATGGACCTAACAGAAGCAGAAGACATTAAGAAGAGGTGGCAAGAATACACAGAAGAACTATACAAAAAAGGTCTTCATGACCCAGATAACCACGATGGTGTGAACACTCACCTAGAGACAGATATCCTGGAATGTGAAGTCAAGTGGGCCTTAAGAAGCATCACTACGAACAAAGCTAGTGGAGGTGATGGAATTCCAGTTGAGCTATTTCAAATCCTGAAAGATGATGCTGTGAAAGTGCTGCACTCAATATGCCAGCAAATTTGGAAAACTCAGCAGTGGCCCCAGGACTGGAAAAGGTCAGTTTTCTTTCCAATCCCAAAGAAAGCTAATGTCAAATAATGTTCAAACTACTGCACAATTGTACTCATCTCACACGCCAACAAAGTAATGCTCAAAATCCTCCAAACCAGGCTTCAACAGTACATGAACTGTGAACTTCCAGATGTTCAAGCTGGATTTCGAAAAGGCAGAGGAACCAGAGATCAAATTGCCAACATTCGTTGGATCATCGAAAAAGCAAGAGAGTTCCAGAAAAACATCTACTTCTGCTTTATTGACTATGCCAAAGCCTTTGACTGTGTGAATCACCACAGACTGGAAAATACTTCAAGAGATGGGAATACCAGACCACCTTACCTGCCTCCTGAGAAATCTGTATGCAGGTCAAGAAGCAACAGTTAGAACTGCATATGAAACAATGGACTGGTTCCAAATCAGAAAAGGAGTACGTCAAGGCTGTATATTGTCACCCTGCTTATTTAACTTCTATGAAGAGTACATCATGCGAAATGCCGAGCTGGATGAAGCACAAGCTGGAATCAAGATTGCTGGGAGAAATATCAATAACCTCAGATATGCAGATGACACCACCTTTATGGCAGAAAGCAAAGAACTAAAGAGCCTCTTGATGGAGGTGAAAGAGGAGAGTGAAAAAGCTGGCTTAAAACTTAACATTCAGAAAACTAAGATCATGGCATCTGGTCCCATCACTTCATGGCAAATAGATGGGGAAACAATGGAAACAGTGAGAGACTTTATTTTCTTGGGTTTCAAAATCACTGCAGATGGTGACTACAGCCATGAAATTAAAAGACACTTACTACTTGGAAGTGAGACAGCATATTAAAAAGCAGAGACATTTCTTTCCCAACAAAGGTCCATCTAGTCAAAGCTGTGGTTTTTCCAGTAGTCATGTATGGATGTGAGGGTTGGACTATAAAGAAGGCTGAGCACTGAAGAATTGATGCTTTTGAACTGTGGTGTTGGAGAAGACTCTTGAGAGTCCCTTGGACTGCAAGGAGATCCAACCAGTCCATCCTAAAGGAAATCAGTCCTGAATATTCATTGGAAGGACTGATGCTGAGGCTGAAACTCTAATACTTTGGCCACCTGATGCGAAGAACTGACTTTTTGGAAAAGACCCTGATGCTGGGAAAGATCGAAGATGGGAGGAGAAGGGGACGACAGAGGACGAGATGGTTGGATGGCATCACCAACTCGATGGACATGAGTTTGAGCAAGCTCTGGGAGTTGGTGATGGACAGGGAAGCCTGGCATGCTGCAGTCCATGGGATCTCAAAGAGTTGGACACGATTGAGTTACTGAACTGAACTGAACTGGTAGATTTTCTCTGACTCATTGTGTGCTTCCTTGCTTGGGAAGAAGCAATTCTTTAGAAAAGGAATGGCCAAAAGAACACCACCGCAAAGGGCAAGGAAAGGAATGGGGGACAGAGGAGTGGCTGGGCGAGATCGCTCAAGTACAAACAAATGAGGAATTCTGTATGATGTATCATTCTGGCTTTCTGATGAAGTGATATAACACAGGAATTGTTTACAAGGGGAGAACTGTCTGATAAGCATCTATTCAGCACCTCAGAAGCTCTTTGACTTGAATTTTTAAAGTTCCTAAGTTTATGGCTTTGCCATCTTTCAGCAGTAATAGCATACTGTTTAAATCCTTGGCCGTGCCTTACTCTTCCATTTAAAATTATATTCATCAGTCCATCAGTAAATATTTGTGATTAAGACAAAACAACAAAATAAACATAGGTCTTCCCAAAGTTACTTAGGTTAGCTATTTTCTTCCCCATCTCCTTCAGTGTGGTTATGATACTCATTCGTAATATAGTCAGGTTTACTTATTGACTGTTTTCCATTTTGACTTCTCTTTACATTCAGGCTGATGTTATTTATTTATCAGGTTGGGTATGTGATACACTGGGGCTTCCCAGGTGGCAATAGTGGTAAAGAATCCGCCTGCCAATGGAGGAAACATAAGAGACACGGGTTTGATCCCTGGGTTGGGAAGATCCCCTGGAGGAGGGCATGGCAACCCACTCCAGGATTCTCGCCTGGAGAACTCCCTGGACAGAGGAGCCTGGCAAGCTATGGTCCATAAGGGCACAAAGTGTCAGACATGACTGAAGCAACTTAGCACTCATGCATGCGTGTGAAAGATTACTTGGGTTCTAAGAGTTAGAACTTCCCAAAATATACTCAAAGGCATGCTCCCTTGACCCTGCTACCTCCTTCCCATCCCCCACGCTTTCTACCCCATTCCTACCCACGCCCTGTTGGTAAACCAGTCTCATTCGTTTCTGGTTTCTCTCTCCTGTATAGTCAGTTTTGCCATAACTCTTGTTTTGAAAAAGCAAGTTTGTCCCAGCATGACTGCTATCTTGGAGAACAATCTGAGCTTAGCATGAATTTTGTGTTTGTTTATGCATGCTCTCGTGCATGAGAAGCTCTAGGTGAACGCAGGAACCTACCCAGCTGACCTGAACTGTGGAAAACACAAAACGCACATACCTCAATCATTTCTGAGCCCCCTTGGTTCACCCTTTGTCTTAGCAGTCATGCCCGTCGGCAGCTGGTACTGCAGCCTGCCTTCCGATTTTGGGCACCCCTGCGTCTCCCCCTTCTCCTGATGCCCACGCCCCAAGCACACTTTTGGGCCTTTTCTAGGGACAGTGACATATTTATTGTATTATGCATTTCTTAACCATTTTGCATGTGTAAACCTGTGCTACTTTTATTAGGTTCCTATCTTTGTGTATGTGTGTGGGACAGAAATGTTTTGAGTGTTGTGCTCTGTTTTCTCCATAAACCTTTTGATTTTTATTGTGCAGTTCTGCATAATGTGAAGATTTATAAGGATGGCTATGTTGTGCTATAGCAGAATTGACTATTTCTTTTACACAAATAAGTGGATACCTTCATATTTTCTTATATATCCTTCTTTGTAACATGAAGGGTGGCATACTGTAGACACTCTTTTGGGCTTTGCCTTTGTCCCTTAAGAGTATGTCCTGGAAAGCACGCCTTATTAGCTCCTAAAAATATTTTTTATGGCTGCATAGTACTTCATTAAGTGGATGTCCTGTAGTGGCTTCCATCACTACATGTACAGAACCACAGAAAAAGGGCTAATATCATTAATGAATAAATACCTCTTAAATATATCTGTTTATAGGCACCTGGGTTGTTTCCAGTATCTCGTAACTGTAAACAACACTGCAATGAACAACCTTTTTGTATTATTGGAGGTGAAGGTTTAGCAAGATTTTTAGGGCAGAAAGTAAGTGCATATGTGGTTGTGTTCAGTTCAGTCACTCAGTCGTGTCCGACTCTTTGCGACCCCACGAATCACAGCACGCCAGGCCTCCCTGTCCTAGAGATCGCCAAATTCCCTTCCAGATAGGCTGTCCAAAAAGTTTGCATTTCCACCAACAATATTTGTGAGTACCTGTTTTCTCCAGAGTTGCACCAATGGAATAGAGTATGTTGTCGTATTGTTTAAATTTTCCTAATCTAATAGGTGATAAATGGTATCTGTATTGTTTGTATTTCTCTAATTATGAGTTTGAACAATTTCCCCTAAGTTTAATAAACGTTTTCATGTTTTCTTCTGGATTGTCTGTTCAAGGCTTTCCCCCCACATTTCTACCAGATTTTTGCTCCTTTCTCTGTCCCTCATTTTGAAGAGATATTTATCTATAGTGATATCAGTCCTTTTTCCCTATGGTATACGTTGCACATATATTCTCCCAGTTTATGGTTATCGTTTGACTTTGTTTATGGTGTCTCAGCATGCAAAAACGTTGATGTTAAAATTTATCAGTATTCTCTTTTATTGCCTCTGTTCTCAGGGTTACAGAGCCATTTCCTAGACCAGGGGCAAAGAATAATTCACCCCTACTCTGTAGTAGTGCTTGTATGGTTGCATTTTTTATGTTTGGGTCTCTGATCCCTTTGGAGTTCAATCTTGTATAAGGTGTGAAATATAACTCTAATTAAATGGTTCTCAACCAGGGGCAATGTAACAGTGTCTGGAGACATTTCAGGTTGTCAAAATTAGGGGAAGGAGTGCTCCTGACATCTAATATATAGAGGCCAAGGATGCTTCTAAACATCCTACAGTGCATAGGCTAGCTCCCACAAGCAAAAAATGATCTGACTCAAAATGTCAGTAGTGTCGAGGTTGAGAAATTCTGATAAAATATTTTTTCTTCAACAAGTGGCTACCCAGTTGTTCCAGCATCATTTAAAAAAAAATAACAACTCTCTATCTTTTTGCCTCAATGTTTAGTGATACTACCTCTATCAGATATTTTCATATATACTTGGGTCCATCTCTGGAATTTGTATTCTATTCTACTGGTATATGTGTGCTAGTATCACACTGTTGTAATTCAGTGTATTTAGGCTTTAAAGATATTTTAATAACTGTTAGGGCTAGTCTGCCCTTATAGGTATCTTTTTTCAGGGTTTTACTGGCTATTCTTTTTTTTTTAATGTAAGAGACTATTTTTAATTGAATGAGTCTTTAAATTCTATATTGCTTTGCAATTTTCAGAAGTTTCACATACACAATTTCATATAACCCTGTAATAACCTATGTTACCCCTCCCTTCTTCCCTCTCCCTATGGTAACCACTGGTTTGATCTCTCTCTCTGATTCTGCTTCTTTTTTTGTTTTACTCGCTAGTTTGTTGCTTTTTAGTTTCCACATGTAGGTGATTATCATACAGTATTTGTCTTTCTCTGATTTATTTAATTTAGCATAGTGCCTTCCAAATGCATCCATGCTGCTGCAAATGGCAAAATTTTGTTTTCGTGGCTGAGTACTATTCCATTATATACCCACACGCACCATATCTTCTTTATCTATTCATCTGTTGATGACACTTAGGTTGCTTCCATATCTTGGTGATTGTAAATAATGCTGCTATGAACACTGGGGTGTTTGTACATTTCTGAATTAGTGTTTTGGGGTTGTTGTTTTTTTTCCAGATATATGCCCAGGAGGGGAATTGCTGGGTCATATGATAGTTCTACTTCTAGTTTTTAGAGAAATCACCACACTGTTTTCCACAGTGGCTGCACCAGTTTACATTCCCACCAAGTATTCAAGGGTTCCTTTTTTCCAGAGCCTCCCTTGCATTTATTATTTATAATAAATAATATTTTTGATTATGGTATTCTGATGTATATGAGGTGATATCTCATTGTGGTTTTCATTTCCATTTCTCTAATAATTAGTGATGTTGAGCATCTTTTCATGTGCCTGTTGGCCATCTGCATTTCCTTTTGGAAAAATGTCTATTCAAGTCTTCTGCCCATTTGTTAACCAGGTTGTTTGGTTTTTTGATGTTGAGTTGTTTCAGCTGTTTATTTTTAACTGGAGGATAACTGCTTTACAATATTGTGTTGGTTTCTGCCATACTGTATGAGCCATTTACATTTCTTCTATAGGATCCCTTCAATGGCCATATCATTTGCAAATATCTTCTCTCATTCAGTAGGTTATCTTTTCATCTCGATGCTTTCCTTTGATGTATAAAAGCTTTTAAGTTTAATTAGGTCCCATTTGTTTATTTTAGCTTATGTTTCCTTTGCTTTAGGAGGTGGATCCAAAAGTATATTGCTGTGATTTATGTCAAAAAGAGTGTTCTATGTTTTCCTCGAGGAGTTTTATAGTATATGGTCTTACATTTAGGACTTGAATCCATTTTGAATCTATTTTGTATATGGTGTTAGAGAATTCTTTTACATGTAGCTGTCTAGGTTTCTCAGCACCACCCTTTAAAGAGACCACCTTTTCTCCATTCTTGCCTCCTTTGTTGTAGATTCACTGATTTTAAGTGTATGGGTTTATTTCTGGGTTATCTATTCTGTTTTGTTGATCTATGTGCCAGTACTTGGTGCCAGTACCATATTGTTTTGATGACTACAGCCTTGTAGTATAGGCTGAAGACTGGGAGCATGATTCTTCCAGCTCTGTTTTTCTTTCTCAAGAATCATGTTAACAATATTCTTCCAGTCTAAGAACATGGTATACTTTCCATCTGTTTGTATTGTCTTCGGTTTATTTCATTAACGTTTTACAGTTTTCCAAGTACAGGTCTTTTACCTCCTTAGGTGGGTTTATTACTAGTTGTTTTTTTCTTTTTGATGCAATGATAAGTGGGATTGTTTCCTTAATTTCTCTTTCTGATAGTTTATATTATGATACAAGTGCAACAGATTTCTGTATTTTAATTTTGTACCAAATTCATTGATGAGCTCTAGTACTTTTCTGGTGGCATCTTTAGGATTTTCTATGAATAGTATCATGTCATCTGCAAAAAGTGAGTTTTACTTCCTTTCCAATTAGGATTCCTTTTGTTCCTTTTTCTTGTCTGATTGCTGTGGGTAGGACTTCAAAACTATGTTGAATAAAAGTGGCAAGAGTGGCCATCCTTGCCTTGTTCCTTATCTTAGAGGAAGTGCTTTCAGCTTTTCACCATTAGGCATGATGTTAGTTGTGGGTTTGTCATGTATGACCTTTATTTAGTGGAGTTATGTTACCACTATGTCCACCTTCTGGATTTTTTTTTTATCATAAATGGATGTTGAACTTTATCAGAAGATTTTTCCACATCTGTTGGGGTGCTCATATGGTTTTTATTGTTATATTTGTTAATGTAGTGTGTCACATTGTTTGATTTGTGGATATTGAAAAATCCTTGCATCCCTGGGATATATCTCACTTGATCATGGTGTACGAGCCTTTTAATGTATTGTTGGATTTGTGTTGTTAACATTTTGTTGAGGATTTTTGCATCTATGTTCGTCAGTGGTGTTGGTCTGTAATTTTCTTTTCTCGTGATAACTCTGTCTGGTTCTGGTATTGTGGTGACACTAGCCTCATAGAATGAGTTGAGAAGTGTTCCTTCCTCTGCAATTTTTTGGAATATTTTGAGAAGGATAGGTCTTAACTTTTCTCTAAATGGTGAATTCACCCGTGAAGTCATCTAGCCCTGGACTTTTTTTTTGCGGGGGAGGGGGGTGAGTTTTAAAATTACTGGTTCAATTTCATTACTGGAAATTGCTCTGTTCATATTTTCTATTCCTTCCTGGTTCAGTCTTGGGAGAGTGTACCTTTCTAAGGGTTTGTCCATGTGTCTTCTAGGTTGTCCATTTTATTGGCATATAGTTGTCTGTAGTAGTCTTTTAGTGGTTTAGTCGTTAAGTTGTGTCCGATTCCTGCTACTCTATGGACTGTAGCCTGCCAGCCTCCTCTGTCCATGGGATTTTCCAGGCAAGAATACTGGAGTGGGTTGCCATTTCCTTCTCCAGGGGATCTTTCCAACTCAGGAATCAAAGCTGGGTCTCCTGTATTATAGGCAGATTCTTTACCGACTGAGCTACAAGGGAAGCCCTAGTAGTCTCTTATCCTTTTTATTTCTGTGGTATATCTATTTTATTTATTTCAATTGGAGTATAATTGCTTTACAGTGTTGTATTAGTTTCCACTGTACAACTATGTGAATGAGCTATATGTATACACATATCTCCTTCCTCTTGAGCCTCCCTCCCACCTTCTAGGTCATCACAGAGCACCAAATTGAGCTCCCTGTGTTACACAGCAGCTTCCCACTAGTTATCTATTTTACACGTGGTAGTGTATATGCTATCCTCTCAATTCATCTTGTGTCCACAAATCCATTCTCTCTGTATTCCTGTCCTGCAGATAGGTTCATCAGTACCATTTCTCTAGAGTCCATATATATGCGTTAACATACAATATTTGTTTTACTCTTTTTGACTTACTTACTCTGTATCACAGACTCTAGGTTCATCCACATCTCTACAAATGACCCAGGTTTGCTCCTTTTTAGGGGTAATACTCCATTGTATATATGAACCATATCTTCATCCATTTATTTGTCAATGAACATTTAGGTTGCTTCTATGTCCTGGCTATTGCAAATAGTGTTGCAGTGAACATTGGGGTACATGTGTCTTTTCGAATTATGGTTTTCTCAGGGTATATGCCCAGTAGTGGGAATTCTGGGTCATATGGTAGTTTTGTTTTTAGTTTTTTAAGGAGCCTCCATACTGCTCTCCAGAGTGGTTGTATCAATTTATATTCCCACCAACAGTGCAAGTGGGTTCCCTTTTCTCCACATGCTCTCCAGCATCGTTTGTATAATTTTTTGATGATGGCCATTCTGACCAGTGTGAGGTGATACCTCATTGTAGCTTTGATTTGCATTTCTCTAATAAAGAGCAATGTTGAGCATCTTTTCATGTGTTTATTAGCCATCTGTACATCTTCTTTGGAGAAATGGCTATTTAAGTCTTTCACCCATTTTTTGATTGGGTTGTTTGTTGTTTTGATATTGAGCTTCATGAGCTGCTTATATATTTTGGAGATGTATTTTGTCAGTTGCTTTGTTTGCAAATATTTTCTGCCATTCTGAGGGTTGTTTTTTCATCTTATGTAGAGTCTCCTTTGCTGTGCAAAAGCTCTTAAGTTTAATTAGGTTCCATTTATTTATTTTTATTTTCATTATTCTAGGAGGTGGGTCAAAAAGGATCTTGCTGAAATTTATGTCAAAGAGTGTTTTGCCTATGTTTTAAGAGTTTTATAATGTTTGTTTTTTAATCCATTTTGAGTTTATTTTTGTGTATTGTGTTAGGAAGTGTTCTAATTTCATTCTTTTACATGTAGCTGTCTAGTTTTCCCAGCGCTACTTATAGAAGAGGCTGTCTTTTCTCCATTGTGTATTCTTGCCTCCTTTGCCAAAGATAAGGTGACCATAGGTGCATGGGTTTAACTCTGAGCTTTCTGTCCTGATTCACTGATGTATATTTCTGTTTTTTTGCCAGCACCATACTGTCTTGATGACTCTAGCTTTGTGGTACCATCTAAAGTCAGGGAGCTTGATTCCTCCAGCTCCACTCTCCTTTCTCAAGATTCCTTTGGCATCTTCTGTGTTTCCAAACAGATTGTACAAGTTTTTTGTTATAGTTCTGTGAAAAATGCCATTGGTGATTTGAAAGGGATCGCACTGACTTTGTAGATTGCTTTGGGTAGTATAGTCATTTCACAATATTGATTCTTTCTATCCTAGAACATGGTATATCTCTCCATCAAAGAAATCTTTGATTTCTTTCATCAGTGTCTTATAGTTTTTCTGGATATAGGGCTTTTGTGTCCTTAGGTAGGTTTATTCCTAGGTTTTTATTCTTTTTGTTGCAATGGTGAATGAGATTGTTTCCTTAATTTCTCTTTCTGATTTTTCATTGTTAGTTTATAGGAATAGAAGAGATTTTGGTGTTTTAATGCTGTATCCTGTGAGTTTACTAAACTCATTGATTAGCTTTAGTAGTTTTCTGGTGGCATTTTTAGGATTTTAAGTATCATGTCATCTGCAAACAGTGACAGTTTTACTTCTTTTCCAATCTGGATTCCTTTTCTTTTTCTTCTCTGGTTGCCATGACCAAGACTTCCAAAACTATGTTGAATAATAGTGGCAAGACTGGGCACCCTGAATAAATTTCAAAAATCCTGCATTTGTATTCTCCTCCCCTCTTGATTGCTTTATTTTTGCTGCAAGGCTTATGGAATCTAAATTCTGCAACCAGAGACTGAACCTATGCCCCATGCATAGGAAGCATAGAGTTCTAACCACTGGACTGCCGGGGAATCCCCACAATTACTATTTTTAATATCATATTTTTATGTAGTTATTTTGTGTATTCCTTAACAGTTTATTGTGGATATAGATGATTTTACTACTTTTGTCTTTAACCTCCCTACTAGTTCTGTGTGTGGATGATTTCCTACCTTTACTGTATATTTGCCTTTACTGGTGGGCTTTCTCGTTTTGTAGTTTTCTTGTTTCCACTTGGGGCCTTTTCTCTTTTTGCCTAGAGAAGTTCCTTTAACATTTGTTGTAAATCTGGTTTGGTGGTGCTGAACTCTTTGCTTGCCTGTAAAGCATTTGATTTCTCTGTGAAATCTGGAGGAGAGCCTTGCTGGGTAGAGTTGTCTTGGTTGTTGGTTTTTCTGTTTCATCACTTTAAATATATTGTGCCATTCTGTTCTGGCCAGCAGATTTTATGATGAAAAATCAGCTGATAGCCTTATGGGAGTTCCCTTGAATGTTACTTGTTGCTTTCCCCTTGATGTTTCTCATATTCTCTCTTTAACCTTAATTTTTGTCATTTTAATTATAGTGTGTCTTGGTGTGTTCCTTTTTGGGTTCTTCTCTATGGGACTCTGTGCTCCCTAGACTTAGGTGACTGTTTTCTTTCCCAGGTTAGGCAAGTTTTTGGTTATTAGATTTTCAGATATGTTCTCAGCCTGTTTCTCTCTTTCTTCTCCTTCTGGGACCTGTATAATGTGATGTTTAGTATGCTTGATGTTGTCCCAGAGATCTTTTAAACTGTCCTCTTTTCATTCTTTTTTTTTTCTGTTCACCGGCAGTGATTTCTACCACTGTCTTCCAGCTCATTGATCCAGTCCTTGATATCATTTAGTCTACTATTAATTCCTCCTAAAGTATATTTTTTTCATTTCAGTTACTGTTCTTCATCTCTATTTCATTATTCTTTACATTTTCTAACTCTTTGTTAAAAACTTCTAACTTGTTTTGTGCATCCATTCTTCTCCCAAGTTCTTTCATCATCTTTACGATCATTACCCTGACCTCCTTCTAAGATAGAATGCCTGTCTCCTCTTCACTTAGTTCTTCTGGGGTTTTATCTTATTCCTTCATCTGGAACATGTTCCTCTGCTACCTCATTTTTATCTAAGTTGCTGTTGGTATTTTTACATATGTAGTATGTTTCTCAACCTTGGAGGAGTGGCCCTCTGTAGGACAAGTCCTATGCATCCCTGAAGCACATTCCCCTCTTGTCACCCAAGCTATATTCTCTAGGGATTCCCTCTAAGACGGCTATGTGGGTCCTTCTTTTGTGATGGGCTGACTATGTGGGTGGTCTGGTAGGCCCCTAGTCCAGGTGGTTGCCAGGCCCTGCCTTGTGTGGATGCTACTGGCTGCTGGGACTTGTTTATGAGGTGTCTGACTACAGAACTCCAGGGGGTCCTGGGGCTAGTGCCAGCTCACTGGTGGGTGGAGTCAGGGTACAGAAGACTCAGGGGCTATTGTCCTCTCTAGTGGTGGGTAAAGGCAGTTCTTGGGGTTAGTGCTAGACTCCTGGTAGGCGGAGTCTGGTCCTGGAGCCTGGTTGCACGGCCCAGGGATCCAGAGCTGGTGTCAGATCACTGATGGGTGGTGGAGGCATAGCTCCTAACACAGTTGACTATGAGGTTTGGGGTGTCCTAAAACTTGTGTTGTCCTGCTAGTGGGCACGGCTTGTCCAAGGATTGGGTCTGATGTACTTTTGGCTGGCTGGGTCTACAAGCTGTGGGACTGTAGTTTTCTGGCATCTGGTGTCTGCCCATTGGTGGGTGGAGCTGGGTCTTGGCCCTCTGGTGGGCAGGGCCATGCCTAGAGGTGTGTCTAGAGCGGGCTATGAACTCAGGCTCATATGAGCTCAGACAGTAAAGAATCCGCTTGCAATGTGGGAGACCTGGGTTCAATCCCTAGGTTGGGAAGATCCCCTGAAGAAGGGAATGGCAACCCACTCCAGCATTCTTGCCTGGAGAATCCCCATGGACAGAAGAGCCTGGCGGGTTACAGTCCATGGGGTCACAAAGAGTTGGACACGACTGAGTGACTAAGCACACATGAGCTCACGAAGTCTTTAGGCAGCCTATATGCTGACGGGTGGGGCTGTGTCCCCATCCAGTTAGTTGTTTGACCTGCTGCTGTTGCTGCTAAGTCGCTTCAGTCATGTCTGACTCTGTGCGACTCCATAGACGGAAGCCCACCAGGCTCCCCCGTCCCTGGGATTCTCCAGGCAAGAACACTGGAGTGGGTTGCCATTTCCTTCTCCAATGCATGAAAGTGAAAAGTGAAAGTGAAGTCACTCAGTCGTGTCCAACTCTTCTGACTCTTCTACCCCAAAACAGGTGCCTACAAGCCACTGGGTAAGGCCACGGCTTGGTGCTACTGAGCTAATGGCACCTGCCAGCACTGACTTGCATGGGGTGGAATAAATTCCTAAATATGGCTGCTGCCAGTGTCTACATCCCCAGGATGAGCCACAGCTGCCCCCACCTCTTGGGGAGCCTCTTCAAGACCAGCAGATAGTTCTGGCCCTGGCTCCTATGAAATTACTGCTTTTGCCCTGGATCTTGGTGTCCATGAGGTTTTTGTGTATATGTCCTTTAAGAGTGGTTAAACCCTGCTGGCCTTCAAAGCCAGATGCTCTGGGGGCTTGTCTCCCCAGAGCATTGCAGGACCTCTGGGCTAGGGAGCCTGATGTGGGACTCAGAACTCCCCTATGGGAAAAACTCTGCAATGTAAGTATCCTCCAGTTTGTGGGTCACTCACCTTGGGGGTATGGGACTTAATTATATCACAAATCCACTCCTACCCATCTTGTTGTAGTTCCTTGTTTTGTTTTGTTTTTTTATGTCTCTAGTTGTTAAAGATCTTTTCTGGTAGGTTTTGGTCTTTTTCATAGATGGCTGTTCTGCAGATGGTTGTGGTTTTCGTGGGCTGTGAGAGGAGGTGAACTCGGGGTTTTTCTACTCTGCCATCTTGGCCAGAATTTTCTCTAGCTGTTCTATGTTTGCTTCTCCATGAGGACTTCAGTATCAATGGATCTAACTCCCTTTTAAAAAAAGGTTATGAATAATTTTGGGGGGATTGTGGTAAATTTCTAAGTTAACTTCGAACTGACTTGTTTATAGTGCTGAATCATTCTATACAAGAACAAGGGATGTCCTTCCATTTGAGAAAGTCTAATTTTGTGTCTTTAGGAATTCCTAATTTAGGAATGCTTTCAGGTTTTTCCAATATAGGTTTGGCACATTTGTGAAAAATTAATTTCTAAGTAATCTTCTTTGTTATTGCTGTAAGTGGAATTTTCTATAGTACTAGGCCATCTAATTGTTTCTCATTTGTGTAAATGAAGGGTATTGATTTTTGCATGTTTATGTCCTGCTACTGTACTGAATTCGTTTATTGTTTAAATTAGTTTTATCATTGATTCTCTACAATTTTCCTGGTACAGCATCACATCACCTGCAACTAGACCTAGGTTTACTTCTTCTTCACCAATTCTTATACCTGTAATTGATCTATTTTGTCTAACTGCATGGAGTAATCCCTCTAATATAATGCCAATTAGTACCAGATAGTGAGTATCTTTCCTTTGTTCCTGATTTTAGTATAAATGCCTCTGATGTTTCCCTATTAAGTAAGATATTGGCTTTAGGACTAAGGCAGAGATATTTTATCCAGTTAATGAAGTACCACTCACTCCCTATATTCTCAAGTCTTCATAAAGAACAGGTCTTGTGTTTTATTAAAGGCCTTTCCATCATCTATGGAAGTAATCATATGGATTTTTCCTCCTTAGATCTATTAACACAGTATGTGATACTAATAGATTTCCTAATACTGAACCAACCTTCCATTCCCGGAATAAATCCTATTTAGTCATGGTATATTAATTTCTTAATGTGATATTGTATTGTTTGCTCAAGGTTAATTTACTTTTTTAAAATATATTTTATTTTAGCTTTGCACTGGGTCTTCGTTGCTGCGTGTGGGCTTTCTCTAGTTGTGGCAAGCAGGGGCTACTCTTTCTTGAGGTGCACAGGCTTCTCATTGGGGGGGCTTCTCCTGTTGCAGAGCATGGGCTCTAGGGCATGCAGACTTCAGTAGTTGTGGCACGTGGGCTTATTAACTGTGGCACACAGGCTTAGCTGCTCCACGGCATGTGGAATCTACCCAGACTAGGGATCGAACCTGTGTCCCCTGCATTGTCAGGCAGACTCTTTTCCACTGTATCACTAGGGAAGTCCTAATTTAGTAGTTTTGTATCAATAATCATGAATTGATATTGTTCTGTCCTTCCTGCCTTTTACCCTCCCTCCTTTCCAACCTTCCCTCCCATCCATATCAGGTTTAAGTAGCAAACCTTCAGCAAAAGTTCATAAAAGAAATGGGGAAGTACTTCATTTTCAGTGTGCTGAAACAACTTATAGAGCATTGGTATTATCTGGACTTTGAAGAGTTAGTTGAATTCCCCTGGGAAACCTCTGAGCCTGAAATCACCTCCTTTGCCACCCTTGCTGAGGGAGAATTTCCACGTGGCTTTAGTTAGGAGATACCCCTTGAATTTTAAGCTTACAGAGCTGGGATTTAAACCTAGTTAGACCCATGGTCTTATCACTGTATCACTGATAACCTCAAGGACTTGATTGCTTAATTATAATGATGATGATGATGTCTAATACGTATTAAGTGTCTATTATGCTTCAGGTACTGTTTACATGTATTTATACATTCAATCCTTATTTCAGACATATGAGGTACTAGCTCTTATTATCCCCAAGGCACTGAAACGATTAGCTTGTTCAGGGTCACATAGCTCGTAAATAGCAGAGCTGGTCTTCAATTCCAGGCAGTTGGCTTCACAGTCCATGTCTTTAATCACCAAGGTACAGTATAATAGTTTGTAGAACTGTGGATGATTATATATCAGAATCTCAGTATGAATGCTTTTTTAAATGAAAAAAATGACTTAACTAAAGTCTTGTAAATGAAAGAAGAGTTGCCATTTATGATAATGTCTGTCTAGCAATTTGGCTACAAATTTCCTATCCCTATACCAACAGCCTTTTCTCTTTTAGCAGTGTACAGCCTTTGTAAGCATAATGTACGGAACTGTGTTCTATTGTGAGTCAGCTCCAGGTCTGAGGGATTCAACTTGAATGGAAAATCTTCCAATGACCATGGTGACCCAAACTCAATCAAACAAATGAAACAGTTAAAGTTTTCCCAAATTACTTAGCTATACTAAATAGTATCATTGAGATGGGTAAATTTTCTGCTTTATATAAGTATGACCTCTTATTAATGTCTATTGGGGAAATGAAGTACCCTCATTGCTATTCATTAGTCTAAGCTTTTTCCTATACTCTTACTTTGGAATTTAGACATTATTAAAAATTATGCAGATGAAGACAAAGGGTAATATTTTTATGTCATTTCTGTAAATGCTTAACATCTTCTCTCCCACCTCCCCCCGCCAAAAAAACTAACTTAATGAGCCACAAAACATATTATAATGAATGGGAAAAATATTTTTAGCATTTTTATGCAGAAAATGCCTCATTAAAAGCAAATGCTTCAGCAAGCAGATTTGAGCTTAATAGGAACTTTTGTCAAGTAGGGGCTTTTATGACAAATCACTAGCATGTGTAACTGTTCTATATAAAGACCTGGAACGCCCTCAGAGGCTCTTACCTTCCTTTCTGGTCCCTGGGCTGCATTGTAGCAGTGTGGTTTGACATGGCACTTAGCAGACATTTGATGAGCCTGAAGGACGTGAAGCCTACTGTTTAGCCACAGGTAGGAAAAATGTCTACTGTTAAATATCACTCATTGTTTTGTCTGGATATATCATGAGAGTCATTTAGATGAAATCTGTTCTCATCTGAGTGTCTGGCATCATGTGACCCAAATATTTTGCATCTAATTTGCATATTATAAAACCCATAAGGATACAGGGTTTATAATCATACATACAACCTTAATTTCAAATAAAAACCTCAACCTCTCCCTACACTATTATAACTTCTTTAGACTTAGAGCCTCACACTGGCATGAGAAGGGTGCAGGAGTTCAACCATTCAGGCAGGCTATGTGGGCTGATTTGGTCACAGAAATAGCAGTCCCTCACCTCAATGATGGCAGAAAGTGCTCACCTGTCCCTGCTGAGGCCTCAGAAGACACACCTTGGGTAATGGTGTTTCCAGGTATTCTGAGCTGGTCTCAGCTTCATCATCTCTGATCCATACTTGGGGGCTTGAGCTGAGGTACAGCCACACCCACTCAGGCAAGGCTGACATCACCAGTGGTGGTGATATCACTCTAGTAACTGGTTACTCAGAACACCCTTCTTTATGGAATGGGGGAAGCATGAAATTACAACATGATTCATCTTTAAACAGTAATTTTTCACATCATGTAAGTTCTTAGTTCACCCTACCAAGACAGCCACACTATCACCTAGCTAGTAACAACAGTAGTGGTTGCAGCAATTAACATTTACTGAGGTCTTGCTCTATGCTTGGCATTGTGCTAAGATCTTTGCATGCCTTATCTCATTTAACCCTCAAACTCTATAAGCTAGCTACTATTAATATCTCCATATTACAGACGAGGGAGCTTAGGACAAAGAAGGTAAATAACCAGCCCTAAATCTTTCAGCTTGTTTGCAGAAGAATTAGGATTTGAAGGGCTTTCCCCCCGATTTTATTTTCATTACAGTTACTTTACAATATCATGTTAGTTTCAGGTATACAACAAAACTATGCAATAAATCCTGTTTATCTTTTTTTATATATAGCACTATGTATGTCTTAATCCCATACTCCTAATTTCTCTTACTTTAGAGTCCTTAACTGCTACTGCTTTACAGCATTGTGCAGCCAATTAACTGGAAAAAAAAATCTGTATCCCCACTCTATTCCAAAGAAAGAGGCACTCCTTTGAGAAACAAAAGGGGAAAAATTCAGTTGTCAAATGCCCATGACTAGCTCTTTCAGGCAGCCCAGTCTCCTTTGGTAGGAGAAGGGACACTGACTCCCAAGACCCACTCAGACTTCCCACTAAGGAGGCACAGGGTGGCCGCTTGGCCACCAAGCTCACCGTTAAGAAGTGCCGGTCCTTGGCTTCTCGCCTCCTCTGGCTGTGAGCCGGGGGGTAGGCGGGCAGTGGAGGAGCTGCTACCGAGACAGGTGCAGCAGCTCTCTGCTCCCGACGATCGCTCCGGCTCCGGTGTTCTGGGGGCAGAAAAATCAATGTACAGAAACACACTTGGCATTTTCAATTTCTCTTTCCCCCTTGGGAGGATGAGCAAAAGGTTGGAAAAAAGTGAGTTTTTGCTAATCTAGCTCATCTGTATACCAAATAGATTTTCAGAATGGTTCTGAACTAAACTTTTACTTCGTAGTAATATGAAATTGGATGCCTACATTTCAGTGGGTCCATCTCAAGACGGATCACTCTGCATTTGATATTTCTCAACACAATTTATTTCAAAACAACAGGAGCAAGAAAAAAAAATCTAGAATAGTGGTGCAAGATCTGCTGACATGAGTCCTGGAGTAGACCACAGGCACAGACATGCCAGAGCCTCCCAGGGCGTAGTAGGATAGATGCTCACAGCTATCCAGTGGGTGATGGAGCCAGCTTACATTGGCTCAGAGGCACAGAGTTAGGCGTTCAGGAATTTGGCAAGCCAGCTTTTAAATTGTCAGTAACTTGAAATAGGCTATGATGGGAATATTTATATCACAGAAACTGATGAGTCCCACACATTAGGGCCTCATTCATTTATTTCTTTATTACATTTTTTGGGCTTCCCTTGTAGCTCAGTTGGTAAAGAATCTGCCTGCAGTGCAGGAGACCTGGGTTCGATCCCCGGGTTGGGAAGATCCCCTGGCAAAGGAAATGGCAACCCACTCCAGTATCCTTGCCTGGAAAATCCCATGGACAGAGGAGCCTGGTGGGCTGCAGTCCATGGGGTCACAAAGAATCAGGCACAACTGAGCAACTAATGCTTACTTACTTACATTTTTTTTTTTTAAAGAGAATGTGACTGGCACACCGTTGAGGCCATCTAAGCCCTGACACCCACAGCACCCAGATAGTTTTCAAATTCTGGGTTCCTAGAGAAAGCAAAGGAATCCCAATGATGACAACTGTCTGATTTAGGAATAAAGCTACTTTGGGGAAAAAACAAGAAATTTCCATGTGTGGGGTGAAGTGATCCTAACTGCATAATAAGAATCACAGGGGCACCAGGAGCACAGTTTAGCTTTCTGGGTATCTCAGTGAGCCTACCCAACATACCCTGCCCAACAAACTGGCTACAACAAAGGCTGCACTACCTGCCAAAACCCAGCCCACACTCACACCCAGGGTCTAAAGTCCCATGACCCCCACCCAATATGACCAGGGTACAAATTTGTGCAGCAGGTGTCCTAAATTGCCTTCTGTTGTTTAAAACTGCCATTACTCAGCACATCTACAATAATAATTGTGATGCCCAGTATTTGTTCGGCAATGGGCATGCATCAGAGATGCTTTGCAAAAGCTTGTAGGTGCATTATGCACGAAGCAGGCAGTGATAGTGTCCCTCTTGTGCAGATGCCAAAATGAACCAAGGAGGCTTAAGTCATTGCCGAGCTGTCACTGGTACACACTTGGCCCCAGGGCCCTGCTCGTGACCACTCCTTGACCTGTAAGCTCTAGAAGATCTAAGCACACCTCGTCCATCAGAGCAAGACTGCTGGCATTTGACAGTATTTGTTATAATTACATTTTATTACATTCCAATTCTTTGGACACTGATGATATAGAATATTTGGCTACTCATAAGACAGAATTCTTTCCCCTGTATTATTGTTTAGTTTCTCAGTCGTGTCCGACTCTTTGTGACCCCATGGACTGTAGCCCGCCAGGCTCCTCTGTCCATGGGATTTCCCAGGCAAGAATACAGGAGTGAGGTGCCATTTCCTTCTCCAGGGGATCTTCCTGACCCAGGGATTGAACCTGCGTCTCTTGCATTGGCAGGCAGACTCTTTACCACCGAGCCACCAGGGAAGCCCTTAACCCATATTAGGAAACAGCCAACTACACTGACCCTCTCAGGTGGCATCAGGTGTCTTTTCTCTAAAGGCCCTGTAGTGCCCAAGGCCCATTTCATCTCTGTCATTGTAGTGATAAATGTCAGGATCTCTCTGTATGTCTGCCTCTGTATAGAAGTCTGCTCCTGGACAACAGAGATTATGGTCAGCTTTCCATCACTGTGCCCTGCTGTGCTTGTGATATAGTGGGTTTTCAGTAAATGTTTGTGGGGTGACTGAAAGGAAGAACAAACTAATGCTTGCATGAAGGTCTGCTTTTGTAACCGGAGAATGTACTCTAAAACCCTTATCTTGCCCATGGGCTGGGCACTGAGTCAGTGCCCTCACTGTACCCTTGCTGTGAAGCCCTTCCTGGGTCTTGGTGCCCATTCACACTGGCCTCCCTAACGCTGACCTCTTTCTTCTTTGCTATTCAGTGTGCTGCACTCTAAACCAGTACCTGAGCACTCTCAAGCCTTCTGATTTCTGTCCAAGTCTGATTGGCCTGTCTGTGGGCCTCCCTGCCTCAACTGCCCACTTTGTCTGCCAGGAAAATGTGGCAGAATAACTCATCTTCCTCGGCTTGGGGTTCTTGAGACAAATGTTGACTCCCATTCACAACCAGAGAAAAGTCCTTAACTCCATGTAGGTTTGCTAAACTGCCTCCAGAGCCACTGCTCATCAGGAAGACTTTTTTTAAAAGTATTTATTATATATAGTAGATTTACAATATTGTGCTAGTTTCAGGCATACAGCTGCAGATTCCTTTCTGTTATAAGATACTGAATATAGTTCCCTGTGCTATACAGGTAAATCCTTGATGTTAATCTATTTTATATATAGTGCTGGGTATCTGTTAATCCCATACTCTTAATTTATCCACCCCCCTTTGATAACCACAAGTTTGTTTTCTATGTCTATGAGTCTATTTCTGTTTGGTAAATAAGTGGATTTTTTTTTAGATTCCACATATAAGTGATAACATATATTTCCCTTTCTCTGACTTAGTATGATAATCTCTAGGTCCATTCATGTTGGTGCAATATTTCTTTTTTCATTGCTGAGTAATATTCCATTGTCTGTATTCCACATCTTCTTTATATATTCATCGATTGATGAACTCTTATGTTGTTTCCATGTCTTGGCTGTTGTGAACAATGCTGCTATGAACATAGCAGTGCAAGTATCTTTAAAATTATAGTTTTCTCCAAGTATATGTCCAGGAGTGGATTTGCTGGATCATATGGTAAATCTATTTTTAGTTTTTTAAGGAACCTTCATACTGTTCTCCATAGTGGAGGCACTACTTTACATCTACACCAACAGGATAGAAGGGTACTTGTTCTCCACACCTTCTCCAGCATTTATTATTTGTAGACTTTTTCATGATGGCTATTCTGACTGGTGTGAGGTGATACCTTGTTGTAGTTTTGATTTGCATTTCTCTAATAATTAGCCATGTTGACCATCTTTTCACGTGCCTGTTGGCCATCTGTATTTCTTCTTTGGAAAAATGTCTATTTATTGAGTTTTTTTGTATTAAGTTGTATGAGATGTCTGTATATTTTGGGAAATAAGCCCTTGTTGGTCTCATTATTTGCAAATATTTTTCCCAGTCTGTAGGTTGTCTTTTGTTTATGGTTATCTTTTTGTTTATGTCTTTGCTATGAGAAAATCTATAAACTTCACTAGGTCCTATTTATTTATGTTTGTTTTTATTTCTTTTACCTTGGGAGACTGATCTAAGAAAACATTACCATTTATGTCTGAGAATGTTTTGCCTATGTTCTTTTCTAGGAGTTTTACAGTGTTATATCTTATGTTTAAGTATTTAAGCCATTTTATATTTATTGTTGTGTATGGTGTGAAGGAGTGTTCTAACTTCATTGATTTATACAAGGCTGTCCAGCTTTTCCAGCTCCACTTGCTGACAAGACTGTCTTTTCTCTAGTGTATATTCTTACCTCCTTTGTTGAAGGTTAATGACTGTAGGCGTGTGGGTTTATTCCTGGGCTGTCTATTCTGTTCTTTTGATCTATTTTTTCTCTTCTGTTCTTTTGATCTGTTTTTGTGACAGTACCATGCTGTTTTGATTGCTGTAGCTTTGTAATATTATCTGAAGTCTGGGAGGGTTATGCCTCCAGCTTTGTTCTTAAGGCAATCCTTGGTCTTTTGTAGTTCTATATAAATTTTAGGATTATATGTTCTACCTCTGTGAAAAATGTCATGGGTAATTTGATAAAGATCACATGAAATCTGTAGATAGCTTTGGGTCACCTTCAGTTTCTTGTATCAGTGTTTTATAGTTCTTACATATAGGTCTTTTACCTCAGTGGTTAGGTTTTTTCCCTAGGTATTTAATCTTTTTTACACAATTTGAAATACACAATAAATGTTTTACTTTCTCTTATATTTAATTGTTAGTGTAAAGAAATACAACAGACTTCTGTATATTGATCTTGTACCCTGCTACCTTGCTTAATTCATTTATTCTAATAGGTTTTTTACAGAGTCTTTAGGGTTTTCTATGGCCACCTCACACGAAGAGTTGACTCATTGGAAAAGACTCTGATGCTGGGAGGGATTGGGGGCAGGAGGAGAAGGGGACAACAGAGGATGAGATGGCTGGATGGCATCACCGAATCAATGGACATGAGTTTGAGTGAACTCTGGGAGTTGGTGATGGACAGGGAGGCCTGGAGTGCTGTGATTCATGGGGTCACAAAGAGTCGGACACGACTGAGCAACTGAACTGAACTGAACTGATATACAGTATCATATCATCTGCATACAATGACAATTTTATCTCTTCCCTTTCAGTTTGGATACCTTTTATTTCTTTTTCTCATCTAATTATTGTGGCTAAGACTTCTAATACTATGGTGAATAGAAGTGATGAGAGCTGGCATCCATGTTGGTGTTTCAGAATTCAGTGGGAAGGCTTTCAGCTTTTTGCCACTGAGTATTGTATTAGCTCTGGATTTGTTGTAAATGGATGTTATTCAGCATTACGTTGTTATATCCATTTTTGTGTGAGTTTTTTTTATCATGAATGGATATTAAATTTTATCAAATGCTTTTTCTAACTTTTTAATGTATCACTTTGATTGATGTATGTATGTTGAACCATCCTTGGAATGAATCCAAATTGATCATGATGTATGATCCTTTTTATATGTTGTTGGATAGATTTACTAACATTTTGGTGGGGATTTTTGCATTTGCTGATACATGTATCAGATATTGAGCTGTAATTGTCTTTTTTTGTAGTGTCTTTGATTTTGGTATCAGGATGATGTTGGCTTCATAAAATGATTTGGGGAGTGTTCCCTCCTCTTTAGTCTTTTGGAAGAATTTGAGAAGGATAGGTATGAGTCTATTTTACTTCTAGTAATCAGTATATTTAAATTATCTGTTTCTTGTTGATTGAGTTTTGGCAGGCTGTGTGTTTCTAGAAATTTGTCAGTTTCTTCTAGGTTGTCCATTTTGTTGGCATATTTCTGTTCATAGTATTTTTCTTATTTTCTTTATATGTCTGCAATATTGGTAATTATTTTTCTTTCGTTTCTTATTTTGTGTATTTGGGTCCTCTCTCTCGTTATTGGTGAGCCTGGTTAGAGATTCATTGATTTTGCTTACTCTTTCAAAAAAACAGCTCTTGGTTTTATTGATTTTTTATTTTTAATCTATATTTTATTTCCTCTCTGATCTTTATTATTTTCTTCCTTCTGCTGACTTTAGGTTTTGAATGTTCTTTTTGTAATTCTTTTAGGTGGAAGGTCAGGTTGTTTCTTGGAGATTTTTCTTATTTCTTGAGGAAGGCCTGGATTGCTATGAACTTTTCTCAGGTCAGGACTGCTTTTTCTGTATCACAAAGATTTTGGATGGTTGTGTTTTTCTTGTCCTTTATCTTGAGGTATTTTTAAATTTCCTCTTTAATTTCATTGTTGGCCAATTGGTTTTTAGTAGCATGTTGTTTAGTATCCATGTGATCATTTTTTCCTCATTTTTCTTTCTGTGACGGATTTCTAGTTTCATGTCATTGTGGTAAGAGAAGATGCTTGAGATAATTTCTATCCTTTTATATTTGTTCAGACTTTATTTTATATCCTAGTATGTGGTCTGTCCCAGAGAATGTTCCATGTGTGCTTGAAAAGAGTGTGTATTCTGGTTTCCTTGGATGTAGTGTCCTGTAGATATCAATCCATCTAACTATTCTAAAGTGTCATTTAGATGTGTCTATTGCCTTACTGATGTTCTGTCTGGAAGGTCTGTCCATTGATACCAGTGGGATGTTAAAATCTATTAATGTATTCCCATCAGTTGTTCCTTTTATGTCTGTTAGTATTTGTTTTATGTATTTAGGAGCTTTAGTATTGTGTGGATATATGTTAATGAGGATAAAATTTTCTTCTGTTGATCCTTGTATCATTAATATGCTGCTGCTAAGTCACTTCAGTCGTGTCCGACTCTGTGTGACCCCATAGACGGAAGCCCACCAGGCTCCCCCGTCTCTGGGATTCTCCAGGCAAGAACACTGGAGTGGGTTGCCATTTCCTTCTCCAAAGTGTGAAAGTGAAAAGTGAAAGTGAAGTCGCTCAGTTGTGTCCGACCCTCAGTGACCCACGGACTGCAGCCTACCAGGCTTCTCCATCCATGGGATTTTTCTAGGCAAGAGTACTGGAGTGGCTTGCCATTGCCTTCTCCGGTATCATTAATATAGTGTCCTCTTTTGTCTTTATTCATGGCCTTTGTTTTAAAGTCTATTTTGTCTGATATGAGTATCACTACTCTTACTTTCTTGACATTTCCATTTGCATGAAGTATCTTTTGTCATCCTCTCACTTTCAATCTATGTATTTCTTCCACCCTAAAGTGGGTCTCTTGTAGGCAGCATGTTGTAGGTTCTTGTTTTATTATCCAGTATGTCATTCTATGTCTTTTTATCAGAGCATTTAGTCTA
This sequence comes from Moschus berezovskii, assembly GCF_049115385.1. Lineage (NCBI taxonomy): Eukaryota > Metazoa > Chordata > Mammalia > Artiodactyla > Moschidae > Moschus > Moschus berezovskii. The sequence goes on along the minus strand of NC_142488.1, from coordinate 16,918,364 downwards.
TTGACATTTAAAGTAATTATTGATAGTATGTATTGACATTTTAAACCTTGTTTTCCAGTTGATTTTGTATGTCTTCTTTGTTCCTTCTTTTTGGTTTTCCTTTTGCAGTTTAATGGTTTTCTTCAGCATTGTGCTTGAGTTCCTTTCTTTTTAGTTTTTGTGAGACCACTGTATGCTTCTGATTTGTGGTTACCCTGGTTTTCAAGTGTGTTAAACTGTAACTCTAGCTGTTTGTTTTAGACTGATAGTCATGTGAGCTCAAACACATTCTAAAAAAATCTACATTTTCTTACTCTCCTGTATTTTGTGATTTTGATATCCTATTTTACATCTTCATGTTTATCCTTTTGCTGTTCCTTATAGTTTTAATTGCTTTTACACTTTTAATTGTTTTTTAATGCATGTATTGGCTTATCAAAGTGATCTTCAATCCTTCCATATATTTCCTTTTCCTGTTGTGAATTTCCCTTTCCTATAGATTCTTGCTATTTTTCTACTCAGAGAAGACCTTTCAATATTTCTTTTAGGATAAGGTTTAGTGTTGCTGTATTCTTTTTTTAAGCCTTTACTTTATATTGGAATACAGTTGATTAACAATGTTGTATTAGTTTCATGTGTACAGCAAAGTGATTCAGTTATACATGTAGCTATTCTTTTTAAACTTCTTTTCCCATTAGGTTGTTATGTAATATTGAGCAGTCCTGTGCTATATAGTAGGTCCATGTTGGTTGTCCATTTCAAGTATAGCAGTGTGTACATGTTAGTCCCAAACTCCCTAACTAGCCTTTACCCACACCCCTCCCCAGTAACCATAAGTTCATTCTCTAAGTCTGTGAATTGGTTTTTGTTTTGTAAATAAGTTCATTTGTATCACTGTTTCTTAGATTTTTCATATAAGTGATATCATAATGCTATTTCACTTTCTCTGCCTTACTTCATTCAGTATGACAATCTCTAGGTCCATCCATGCTGCTGCAAAATGGCATTATTTCTTTCTCTTTTGTATGTACCACAGCTTCTTTATCCATTCCTCTGTCAATGGACATTTAGATTTAGGTTTCTTCCACGTCTTGGCTATTGTGAACAGTATTGCTATGAACACTGGGGTGCATATATCTTTTTGGATCATGTTTTTCTCCAAGTATATGCCCAGGAGTGGGATTGCAGGATTATACAGTAGCTCTATTTTTAGCTTTTAAAGGAACTTCCATACTGTTCTCCATAGTGGCTGCACCAATTTATATTCTCACCAACAGTGCAGGAGGGTGTCCTTCTCTTCACACCCTCTCCAGCATTTACTGTTTGTGGACTTTTTGATGATGGCCATTCTGGCTGGTGTGAGGTGATATTTGACTGTAATTTTGATTTACATTTCTCTAGTCATTATCAATGTTGAACATATTTTCATGAGTATTGCTCTATTCTTTTAGTTTTTGCTTGTCTGAGAAATTCTATTTTCTTCTATTCTGAATGATAATCTTTCTGGGTAGAGTATCGTACGTTGCAAGTTTCCCCTTTAAGAGCTTTGGATATATGTTGTCACTCCCTTCTGGCCTGCAGAGTTTCTGTAGAGGTATCAGCTAATAGCCTTTTTATATTCCCTTGTAAATGACTCTGTTTTTCTGTTGCTACATTTAGAATCCCTCTTTATCTTTCACTTTTGCCATCTGAATTATATATCTTAGTGTGGATCTGTTTGGCTTCATCTCATTTGGGACCCTCTGTGATTCCTGTACCTAGATATCTGTTTCCTTCTGTAGGTTTGAGAAGTTTGCAGCCACAAGTTCTTCAATTACATTTTGATCCCCTTTTTACTTTCTTCTGCTGGAATCCCTTTTGTGTGGAGGTTGGCATACTTTATATTATCTCGTAGGTCTCATATGTCGCTTTCATTTTTTCTTTCATCTGTCTTTCTGTCTACTGATTGGGTGCCTCGTGTTAACTTCCAGATGACTTATTTGTTCTGCTATGTAGACTTGGTCTGCTGTTTATTGCCTTTAGCTTGGTTTTTATCTCAGCAGTCTAATTTTATCTCAGCAGTCTAATTTTTGTCTAATTTTGGTTTCCTTATGGTTTCTAGTTCCTTCTTACAGTGATCTGCCTTTTTATCAATAGTCTTTCTGAGGATCTTCAGCATTTTTATCACTTCCTTTTTGAACTTGGGGTCTGGTAGACTGGCGAGGTCTGTTTCTCTCAGGGAATTTCTCTTAGTCTTTTTAAGTGGGAGTAGTTCCTCTGCATTTTCATTTTACTTATATTTCTCTTACTCCATGAATTTAGGAGGAACACTTATCTACTGTGATCTTGAAGTGCTGTTTTCCTGTAGGAGTGTTCTGATATAGACTGTGTGAGTCCAGTAGTCTTGATGTGAGGACTGTATTTGGTATGGATGCCTGCCACATCTTTCCTCAGCATGTGCTGGCCGTTATCCTCCCTTGATGAAGGGTGTGTTTGGTGCTGTGCTGTCCAGAGCTTGCACTGTAATGTTGGGTGGGGCCCCCTCTTTGCTCTGTAGTTGCCACAGCTCTGTTGGGGGCAGGGTCTGCTCCCCAGGTGTTGGAATAGAAACCCTGAGATCTGGTTCTCAGCTGTAGTGTGGGGTAGGTAAGACCAGAGCACTCAGCTGTGTGCCAGGACACGTGACTCTGTGATGTATCCTGCCAGCCAGTGTGCACGCCTACAAAATAAGCTGCTGCTGGTGCCACCCCGAGACCCGTCTCAGCTGTGAGAACACAGATAATTGGCTCGGGTGGCAGAGCTCCTAATGTCCGCTGAAGCAGTGCTGCGTGGTGGGAGAATTAATAATTGGTTCCGATGTCAGCCCTGGGTGGGTGGGTGGGTGTGTGTGTGTGTGTGTGTGCACGCGCGTGTCTGGTGTGGCTGGAGCCACGGACCACTGTGAGCACACTGAGAATGAGGTGTCTATGGTGGACCTACACACAGCCCTTCCTGTGTCGACTGGGGCTCCTCTGGTGGACCTCTGCCCTGTCCTGTGTGTGCCTCCACTTATAGCCCAGGCCACACGCCAGGCTCTTCTGGATATCTCTGCGTGGACAAACCAAGTCCTCTGGCCGTGTCTGCCCACTGAAGCCTGAGTTTCCACACCCAGCACTGTGCAGACCAGCAGGGGCACCCCTCTGGCTGGGCAGTGACATGGCAGCTCAGTGCCCGTCCCTCTCTACCTTGCTGGCAGCACGGGCACACTCCTCTCCTGGAAGTTCTAGAGCCCTGAAGCTCCCTTGTCCTGGCAGGCCTCCCAGCTAGTGAAGGAGGGTCCCAGGGAGCAGGAACCAGTCCTCTTTCACAGCTCTCCCAGGGGCACAGGGCCCTCTCCTTTAGTGCTACCCAGGTACGTGGGGCTCTCCGGTTGGTTGAGCTCTTTTGATGGCTTTTAGCTGGTATGTTGTGAGAATTATTCCAGATGCAGCTAGAATTTTCCTGTATTTGTGGAGGGATGTGGGCTCCATGTCCTACTCTGCCACCTTGCTCTCCCTTCCAGGACAGTTTTTTGCGATAAATGTCTGCCATGTTAAAGTGTCTACCTCTAGGGCCACCCTCATTTTTCTCTACCAGGAGAAAGACGGCTTTTCTAGATGCGCAGTGGGAGGAAAAGCTTCTACATTCTTAAAATTGTAATGAGAGTAAAAGATAGGTGTCGCTGGCTAGGAAAAGGTAGAAGGAAGGGCGGAGTCTGGAGGGAGATATCAACTCAGTTTCCCATTCAGCTTCTCCCTGCTTGCTCTTTCTGAAGCTCATCTCTTTCATGTGCCCCAGGCCTGCAGGAGGCAGGCAGATTAATGGCTCCCTAATACTTCTTTCTGGTGGTGGTGTGGGGAGATCATCTATCAACTAGAGCCTGAAACTGCAGTAGACTCTTGGTCCCGATTCCCTTAGACCAATGAAATGTAGACCCCAGCCCCGAAACTTGAAAGAGAAGGAAATATAAAATGTAAATCTCTCTTTATAGCCTCATAATAATCTCTCTGTCGCTGTCTTACAAATGTAAACACTGGCATCACTTCAAGCCATTATGGGCTCCGAGCATAAAGAACTGCTAAGAAGAAAGGGGGAAAAAAGAAGAATCAGAGGCTTAATAATTTGAACTCCATTAAGGTCTTGCTTCCTCTGAGGAGCCTTCCCTGAAGCTCCATGGCCTGGTTAGTGCCTTTGCTCTGAGTTCCCGTGGTCCTGTGTTGAAACGACCTGGTTCCTTGCCCTTCTCCCTTACTAGACCAGGAATTCTTTGTGTGCCAAGAACCACATGCTATTGCTCTCTGCATCCTAGGTTTAGCACAATGCCTGCCCCCCCCAGTTGACTTTGTTGAGGGGGTTGCTGCAGAGTAGATCTTAAAGGCAGCCGGTTTCTCAGCTCTGATCTCAGGATACTCCAACTGTCTAAATAGAGCATCTACAGGGAAATTCATTTGTGAGAAAGGGCCTGTCGGATAGGGCAGTATTAGTCATGGCCACCAGATGGTGCAAGTGGTATTCTGACAAATGCACTAGTACGCTTCTATTTCTTGGACAAGGTTTAAAAAAAAAGTCACTTTCTAATTTCAATTCTACACTGCATGTTTTTAATTCTATGATGCCTATAATTCCTGTTTATGGCTCTCTGCAGTGCTATTAAAACTACTACACCCAAGATTTGCTATGGAGACAACCACGAAGCAAGCCTGTGTGTGGAGGGCAAGACGCAGCTCCTCCATCTTTCCTAGAAACCCCAGGAGGCTCCATATCCTTCTCTCAGCCCCCCAGGAGGAAGTTCTGAGAAAATTGATATTGGCACTTGCTGTTCCTTAGTTCTGCCAATAAGTCCAAACCTGACAACACAGTGAAATGTGGTAGCTTATGAGCAGCTTAGTGTTATCTGGTTGAATCTGGAAAAATCTAATCAGAGATGACTTATGAATAAAAATAAAGGGATAAAAATAATTATGTCTAAAGGGTTAACATTATTGAAGCTCTCTAATGATGGGATCCGGAGAAGGTGATGGCACCCCACTCTGGTACTCTTGCCTGGGAAATGCCATGGGCGGAGGAGCTTGGTAGGCTGCAGTCCGTGGGGTCACTAAGAGTCAGGCACGACTGAGCGACTTCACTTTCACTTTTCACTTTCATGCATTGCAGAAGGAAATGGCAACCTACTCCAGTGTTCTTGCCTGGAGAATCCCAGGGACGGGGGAGCCTGGTGGGCTGCCGTCTATGGGGTCGCACAGAGTCGGACACGACTGAAGCGACTTAGCAGCAGCAGCAGCAATGATGGGGTCAGAAAAGCATTTAGTGAGAATGATCAGACTCCTCGGTCACCATTCTCTACCCCTAGTGCTCAAGCAGTCTTCTGCAGAATTTGATTCAGGCACACAAACATTCACTGAGGACCTACTATGAGTGAGAATCTATTACAGCAGGGTTATGGTAAATGCTTTGAATAAAAAAGAAAGTCTATGGTCATTCCCCAGTGGTACAGTGGTTGGGACTCAGCACTCTCACCGCTGAGGGCCGGGGTTCAGTCCCTGGTTGGGAAACTAGGATCCCACAAGCCACTCAGTGCAGTCTGTCAAAAAAAATTTTTTTTTTCTATCTTCCTCATCCTTGACTTGTTCACGGATTGATGGTAGGAGACAGGCTGGTAAGTGGTTGGTGATGATATAAGCTTTTAAGTGGCACGATGGGAGGACACACAGGCTATTATGGGAAGAATGCCTAATCCAGGCCACAGAGGAACAGGAAGGGTGTTGTTAAGGAAGCTTTCTGGAGGGTGGCTGGCACCAAAAAGGCAGTAAAGAACTTTTCAGCCAACTATCAAATCCAAGTGAATAGTAAGAATGCCAGAGGTAGGTCGAGGGGACGCTGATGGTCAGTCTTCATGATAAGGCTGATAGTATCAGCTACTAATAACCAAGGAGAATTGTCAGAAAGAATTGTATTTGGGATATTAGGACATGAGCTCTTTTGTTTCTGGTGAAAAAGACAAGGGATGGGAAAAAGGGAGAAGTCATGTACATGAGGAAGAAAAAAGCTGAAAACATTTGCCATTTTATTTCTCCATCTTGACAGTAACATGAAAGCCTTTTACGGCTTTCATTATGTTAACATTCTCACCAAATACCATTCCTTAAAGGAGCATAGGCTATCTGGAACAAAGACACCTGACTGTACAGGCCCCGTATGTCTCCACAGCAAAAATCTAAAGGCCAAAAAAGCTGGCATGCCCAATTCTGACACCAATGGAGGGGACTCTGGAAGGATGATGCCAGGTTTTAATCTCCTTGTCCTAAGTAGAGTGGCTTTACGGCAGTAAAAATGCAGGCAGTGGAAGAAGAGGCTGCGTGCCTATCTCCGACTTTTGCAGGACTATGAGAGGACTGAAAATATTTACTTCCCTAGGACAGTGTATGGTGTGGAGGAAAATAAGTCTGGCTGGGGGTCTGGAGGCTCGGGTCTGGGCCTGGCACTGAACCTAACCTGTTGTGTGTGACCCTCACAGGCGTCTTGCCCTCTCTCGGCCTCCATGTGTTCCAATGTAGAATGGATCATATCACTGGTTCTCAATAGGGGCAGAAGCCTCCACCCCCACCCCAGGAAGCTTCTGGTTCATAGAGGACCAGGCTGGAGCCACGGATGGGAGCCCTCCTCCAATGCGTAGGACAGTGCTGAACAGTGAATCGGTGCCCCAGTCTCCACAGCTAACACTCCAGAACTTCTTTTCAGGGAAAAGCCTAGAACGTATTTCAAACCTAATTCTCTTGTAATTGCAATCTAGAGGTGCTTTATTTTTTCGGTTCATGTTTAACAGGTGCTGAATGCACCAGTTTCTATGGTTGTGGCTTCTGGCCACTTTCATCTCTTGCACTTTTTGATCAGAATGACTCCTGTCTCTACTTAATCTGAACCTACTTTCGATACATGTAAACATCTGACTGCATGACATCTTCTAGTGCTGCCATGTCTGGCAATTTATACGCTGCAAGTATTATTATTATAAACCATTTTCCTTTTAAATTCGCTTTATTGCTATATTCAGGCCATAATGCTATTAATTATATCCATAGGCAGGTTATACTAACCAAGAATTTCATTTCAGGGTAGAAAAAGGAGCATTTCAAAGTACTGGCTCTAACGATGGGAGGTGTTAGGACCAAAGGGACACAGAACAAGCCCTTGTGGGGATGAGTTCCAAGGTCTCTCCCCCAAAAGCCCCCAAGCCCGAGATCAGTCACCTCTGCGCAGGGCTTGCAGGCTCTGCCGGGCCTGGCGGTGCAGCTCCTCCACGCAGGGCGGCCTGGTGGCCGGGAGGAAGATGTTTCTCTGCTGGTGCCACGGTGCACGATAGTACACGCTCAGCTTGCTCTCGACGTCCAGGTTGGAGACAGCTGCGAGATCAAGAGGGAAAAGAGGGCGTTAGACAGGAGCAGCTTTCAGCTGTGCATTGCGCTCTCCCCGGTGTGCAAAGGGGAATGGGAGTGGGGCCTGGGTACAGTGGAAATCCAGTCCGCTGCATTGACCAGAGGAGCTCGAGAAAGGTTTCAAGTTGCCAGTACAGACAGGGACAACCTTTGCCCCCCAAAGCAAGGGATGAGAGACCCTGGCTCTTTGAGCCAGGCCTCAGAGTGGGGTGAGGTCCTGCCTTGTAGGAAGGCAGAGAAGTGCCAGAGGAAGGACTGGACCAGTCTTCTCATCCAGGTCCTCAGAATTATATAGTTCTGCACAGCTGCTCCCGATGCCTACCTGATCAGTGCCCTTGTCTTACTTCCTATCTCCCGAACCTTGCCACTGAGCCATATATTATCCACTATACTATCTGCCCATCATTCAAAGCACTGCTCAGCTTCCTTAGTTTTGCCTAAAAGCACAAGAATTAAAGAACTTATTAAATATCCTATTACAGGGGTGACGTGTGTTAGGAAGGGAAAGTACACATAGTGTTGGGGAGGAGAGGGGCATGACAATGCCTTTGGAATTCCTGCAGAACTCCTGAGCACTGTGCGAGCATCAGGATTGGTAGGATATATATCTCTGTGGTTGGAGAAGGCAATGGCAAGCCACTGCAGTGTTCTTGCCTAGAAAATCCCAGGGACGGAGCAGCCTGGCGGGCTGCCGTCTATGGGGTCACACAGAGTCGGACACGACTGAGGTGACTTAGCAGCAGCAGCATACCTCTGTGGTGGTAGTGATTTAGTTGCTAAGTTGCGTCCAACTCTTGCGACCCCATGGACTGACAGTGCCAGGCTCCACTGTCCATGGGATTCTCCAGACAAGAATACTGCAATGGGTTGCCATATCCTTCTCCGGGGATCTTCCCAACCAAGGAATCAAACCCGCGTCTCCTGCATTGCAGGTAGATTCTTTACCGACTGAGCTGTAAACTGAGGGTAAGTTCTCAGAGCTGGGCGGGGAGTGGGGTAGAAGGTTACCGTTTGAGAGTTGCTAGGTGGTATAGTAGTTAGGACTTTGGTTCCCAGTGCAGGGGTCATGGGTTTGATTCCTGGTGGGGGAGCAGGGGAGTGAGGAAGCCAGGTCCATACTGTATAAGTGCGTAGTGGATATGTGGATTCTTTGTTGGACAGTACAACAGTGATGATGTAAGTATAACTTACAGGTACATGGGGGTGCTTATTTTAATTCTTGATTTGGCTGTGCTGGGTCTTATTTAGGGCTTCCCTCAGAGCTCAGTCGGTAAAGAATCTGCCTGAAAAGCAGTAGAGACAGGTTTGATTCCTGGGTCGGGAAGATCCCCTGGAGAAGGGAATGGCAACCCACTGCAGTATTCTTGCCTAGAGAATCCCATGGACAGAAAAGCCTGGCAGGCTACAGTCCATGGGGTCATAAGAGTTGGACATGACTTAGTGGGTCTTATTTACAGCATGTGATCTCTTAGTAGCAGGATATGTGGATCTCATTCCCTTACCAGGGATCAAACCTTGGCACCCTGAATTGGGAGCTCAGAGTCTTAGCCACTGGACCACCAGGGAATTCCCCCTTTTTACACGTCTCTTCCTGGGAGAAGAACTAGCTGCAGAGAGAGCACTGGTAGCTTGGAGACTTGGGCTCCAGTGGTTTTCTACGAAGAGAGGCCAGTACTACCCCCAGACTGGGGGCCAGAGAGACTCAGTGCAGGATTCTATTTACTCCTGATTCTTATATTTCCCAACAGCTACTAAACCCAAGCCTCCACCTGTCCTTAGAGATGAACCTCACCTTCCCATGAGACAGGTGGACACTGACTTCAGATGAACCCAGTGACCATAACCTGTGGTCGATACATCACTACCTGTCAAGGTCTAGCCAATCCCATGACCTTCAGAGTTCCCAGAGGATAGACAGTAAGTTCAGCCTAAAAAGACGTCACACTGCCCTGTGGACAATTCTTTCAGCACTTGGTTCTCTGGTCTCTGTCTGCAGTGCTGTTTGTACTTCTGGAATATGACTATTGCTTCACATCCCCCTCCCCCAGTCAGCCTTCCTTTAGGCCAGCGTCTCTCAATGTTGCTTGGGGAACAGACAGCAGCTTGGAAGCCAGAGCTGGCTTCCAATCCCAGATCTTCCAGGCGCCAGCTGTGTGCCTTTGCAGATGTCATCAGGTGAAACTCCTTCTTTCTTTCTCCCTCTTGCTCCGTCCCTTCCTCCCCAGCGCCTTGCCCGCACACTGTTTGGCAGTGTGCAGTAGGGAGCAGCCCAATGCCAGAGCCTGATGTCCACGGTCTGTCCCTGCCAGGCAGCCTTTTCCAAAGAACCACAGTCATTCTGCGCTGTGGACACAGCATCCACTATGGACCCCCTCAGCGTCAGAATTTGTCAGGAAGCCTAGACTTTTTTTTAACACCGTCGGAATAGGGAGAACCTGGCTGTGTATTTATTTATGCACTACATGGATCCAGAATGATTTTTCCCCTATAAAAACTTCTCTAACTTCTAAAATAAAATGGAGTTTCACACTAGGAGTATTGTTTACTTATTGATGCAGCTGTTTGCACACTCGACATCCTGCAGAAAGACCAGTGGAAGCCTGGGTTCTACTCATAGTTGTCTGCCCGGGGGCAAGTCACTGACTGACCGTGCCCAGGACTCAAGTTCCCCATCTTTACGAATCAGGGGTTGGCCTTCCTGTTGGCTGGAGGAGGCCCATCTGCCCTTTGTGCCTCTCCTTTCTACCCATCACCAAACTGCAGGATGCACTGGGGGAAGGCCCTGGGCTCTGGGGTGGAGAGACGGGGTTTCTGCCTGCCAGCAGTGGTCCAGAGCAGATAACTGAGATCTTTGGGCCTCTGTCCCCTCCTCCATAAGCGGGGCTCCTAGAGCCTTCACAGAATCCAAGGAAATGACCATGACATGATCATTCCTTGACATGTCTCTACTTGCTAAATACTAGTCCCCCTTGCTGCGGTGGGAACGGATGAGATGAAGGGGCCAGGCTTGGCTTCAAAGACAAAAGTCCGGAGCGCTCTTCCTTTTCTGGACACTGTAAAGAAAGCTGCCTACCACCAGGGAGCCTGTGGCCTCTTTGAGAGGTAGGCTGCCCCCAGTCTCTGACATGAGCTAACTCGGGCAGCATTCAGTGCGGTGACTCCGAGATGCTAATTCTCTGAGTCGCTGTGAGAGCTGCAGCACTATACATTCTCCCTGGGAATGGTTTATCATTTTCTTGTTTATCTGTGGGTCATTCTGCTGCCATGTTCTACACCATGCACTTCCTCCAGAGTGTGTAAGCACTCATCCATCTGTCGCAGCTCAGCTCTTGTTTTTGGAAAATTCCTGTGGGCACTGAGCAGCGCCATTGGATTCTACTGCTGAAGAGACGTCGGAAATGACGGAGTTCTGTGTTTTTTCAAACCACAGGACATGACCCTTGAGTGGATTGTGAAATCCATTCAGCAGATCAGGACTAGCATTTTTTAAACAAAGACATACAAGAGACTGGAATAGAAAATGCCCACATGCATTGCACGCAGTTTTGTGAAGCTGTTGGTTCTGTTACATATGTGTTCGTTCTGTTACATATGTGTTCGTTTGTACATGTGTGTGCGTGGATGCTGGGGTGTGATGCAGACATGTACTTCTTGCTCTGGGTACCTGTCAACATATGGAAAGTAACTGCTTAGACCACCGCTCTCAGGTACTAATGAGGGAATCAAGGTTCCAAGGTATGATCCAAGATCCCAGAGTTGATTTTTGGCAGAGGTGGAAACAAATCTTAGGTCTCCTGAGGCCAAGTCCGTGTCCTTCCCTAGGCTGCCTCTTCCTCCCCTGCCGTCACTCAACCTGGCCGCTGCTCCCATCCTCTCCATTGTGACTATTTGCTATCTATTGCATCTATTAAGTTGTCCTTCCAAAACCAAAACTCTCAACTCACGACACACACAAGTTTCACCTGTTGTCTGAGAAAGCAGCCATTTGAATTTTAGGATGCCAGCAACACTTCAGCCCAGGGAGCAGAGAACAAGTTTCCCAGGGACGCTGATGCTCCTGGTCTGCAGACCACACAGTGAGGACCACTGCTTTCCAGAAAGAGATACTGAGGCAACAACATAGGTACTCAACTAAACAATATTAAACGAGTGACGTTCAACCATTTTGCTCTACACAAACCTTCTCTAGAGTTCAACCTAGTAAAGTGATCAACCCCAAGGCCAGCTTCACTAGAAAGGCTGTCACGTTCTCATATGGCAATAATGCACCTGCTTCCAGAAACCTGGACTGAAAGCAACCACTCCATCACCAAGTCCTGACACCTCTGTGCCAGTCTGCAAGACTTGCATGCCTCAGCTTAAACCAGAGTGGGAGCCTGGCTTTGCCCTTGTCTGGTTAGCCCCACAGACCTTAAAAAGACACTGGCACTTTTACATGGTGGCAAACAAGTTACAGTATACAAAAGATAATACAGATCAGAAATAAGGAATTGGATCTTTCAGGAGAGCCTGATGGATAATTAAGGAATGCTTCTAAGATTCAGAGAAGGGTGACTTGTCACAAAGCTATTTTCATTATTTGCAAAGAACAGGGTGAGGTTGGTTCTTTGAAAGCAGGAAAATGGAGACGCAAGAAGGCACTCTCAACACAAAGATGGGTATGGTGTTTTAAAGTCCCTTCACTCCCGCTCAGGCTACAGATATGATGTTACGAACGCAAGTACCTCTCACATTCCAGGGAAGAAGTGGAGCTGGAGTGGGAGAGACAGATCAAAGAAAGCCCATGAAAATCACCTTTCTGTTCAGGAGACACTGCTTACTTACCACCAGTATGGTGCCCAGACTCTCTGGTCTGCTTGGACAAGTGCCCTGGGCTCGAGTAAATCATGACACAGTAAGGTAATTAGCACATGACACCCGATTATACATGCTAGTAAATCTCTTCTCCTAGATAGAGGTGAGACTCTTAAAAATTACATAGAGATCACCAGCAACAATGGAAAAATTTAAAATATCCAGACTTACAGAAGGTCCCATATACCCCTCCACCGCACTCCACTAAGACTTATTACTTACTTGCTAGTTAGTATCTTCATAGATAGAGAAGTAATGCCCTTTACTAGGCCCACAAAGAAGCTATAAATACGTGAGCCTGCAAGCCAAAAGGAATTCTTTTCCAAGGACCTTTCTACCCGCAAAGCCTAGAGATTTATGTGTTCTGTGCTTTCTGTAAAAGACATACATGATATATTGAATCTGGAATCAGAAAAGATGTGTTCTCTTTTGACTCAGTTAGCCTGAGTCTAGCCGAGTCTGCAGCAAGACTGAGGAAGGCCTGCTCTTCAGGGACAGTGGCTTTCTCTCCATCAGCCCAAGGAAGACAGGCTCCGAGAATGATTCCTCATGACTGGCACTGAGACAAAGCTTCAGGAGGTGACATTAAGAAGCCAGCAGTACAGGGAGCAGGGAAGTGATACAGAGAAGGGAAGGAAGCCAATAAAGGGTGCACAGGCCGAAACCCCTTAGGAGCCAAAGCAGAACACACACCTTAGAGGCGAGGGAGTGGGGATATTTATCTCCCACTTCCTATCAGCCATCAGTTGAAGGCTGCTGAAGTGCCAGAACAGTATTTCCTTGTACTTCTGGAAAAGCACACGCCTCTGTCGGTTGTGGGAGTGGTAAGTGAGGCTGCCTGCTGTGCACTGAGGTGATAAGGGGAAAGGCACTACTCGGTCTGGGGGTTTTACGAATGTGACCCTTGGAGCACACAAGCATTTGCATTTCAGATTTGGGATGTCTGGATTGTGCGCCAGACTACTTTGACAAGTTCTCCAATGCCAAAGTAGCTTAAAATGGATTTGTTGTCAAAATCCCCCAGCCTGGCAGTGAAAAGCCCTGGTCAGACAAATCTGGATCCTGGTTGGAACATCAGCAGGAAGGCCATGGCCAGGAGGCCGGGCAGAGGGGCAGCTGCCTCCTGTGGGCCCTTGAACAGATTGCTGGGCCTCTTAAGGTCTCTTTCCTCCTTGGTGGGAGTTTCTGGCCTGGTGTGGTATCCCAGGATCATCTCCAAGAAGTCCAGGCTTCTTCCCAGGGAACTGGCTTTAGAGAGCACGTCGTGCATGCCGGAGGTATTCACTGTTGCTAGGTGCCCATTGCCTCTAAGCTGTTCCAACCGACAGGACTAGAAAATATGTAAGTCTTAGAAAGTGAAGATATAAAAGCTGAGTTGAAACTGCTATTTCCAATTCAAATCTAAGATTACAGGTTTTCATTTAACTTACTCGATTTTATAATTGATCTCTCTTGTGCTGAAAATCTTGATTCTTTACGACACTGCCATAATTTCCTATTTGAATAGTCTCAAAATGACTACAAGAAGACAACTGATCTCAGTTGTAGATATCTTTTTGTTTTCTTTTGCGTCTTTAGGATATTTTCTACTAGAAATGGATATAGCAAGACATACTTTGTTTAAAAGGCAAATGACATGACTGAAGGTGTTGAATACGACCATTGTTAAGGTTCTGAATGATCCTTTGGGGACATGAAATGAGAGAGGTTCCTGATTGCCCCATTCAGGTGTTCATCACTAACTAAAATCCATTGACAGTTTCTGCACTGGTAAGTTACAGCTTATTTGAGAAAAACATACAAGCCTTCTTGCCCTTCATGCCATCAGGGCCCTTAGGAGGTTCGAACCTGGCAGCCATGTGAGACAGACGAGATGATGAGCCCATCAAGTGTGCACCCTGAGAGAGATACAGAGAGCTGGCCAGGTGTGGGAGAAATGCTCTCTGCTTGGGAAGGGACACGGGGAAAAGGTGGTTTTGAGGTGGGGAGCAGAGGTGATGGACAGGATTCGCTGGGAGGCTGGAAGATGCTGGAAGGGAACCACGAGAGATTTCTATTTTGAGGTAAGAAAGATCTGATTGTTGGCAATTTCTGGTGAGGCAACCCAAGAGGAAGGCTAGAAAGAGTCGGTCAGGGCTGGTCCCAGGAGCTGACTGCCACTGGACCAGGGCTTGTGAGGCAAAGAGGGCAGGTTAGGGACCACCAAGAAGGAAGACCATGCTACCAGTGAGCATGTGCACGGAGCGGGCCCAGCATTAGCCTCTGATAGAGCCCATTTCATCTGGTTCCCACAGTAAGCCCAGGAAGCACATCTGATCATCCCTACTATGCTGAATAGGCATAGAGAGGCTAAGAAACTGCTCATGAACGATAGAGCCAGGAACTTAGAGTGAGCACCACTGAGTCCAAAGACCCATACCACGTTCTACCTCGCTTCCCCGTTTTCTAACCCACAGCACTGCCCCACACAGGTGCAGGAGTCCATGTGGGAAGGCCACGGCCATCCTAGACAGGAAGACTGAAGCCATTCCACGGAGAGCCCTGGTGGTTGGGACAAGGAACCTGCTGTAGCATGGGGAGCAGCTTCCGTATCCCATAGCCAAGTGCATGACAAGCTGTTTAAGGTTAGAGAGGGACTTCCTTCTGTACTTTTTGCATCTTCCAGATAAGCAAGTCTAGAATATGGATCTATATGTTGTACAAGCTCAACTATTTTGGTTGACTGGATGGGACTTAACCTCATAAATGGTTCAATCTACACGGACCTATATGTTGTAGAAGCTCAACTATTTTGGTTGAATGAATGGGGCTTAACTTCATAAATGGTTCAACTGATACATCTTTGGGGGCTTCCCTTGTGGCTCAGCTGGTAAAGAATCTGCCTGCAATGCAGGAGACCTGGGTTCTACCCCTGGGTTGGGAAGATCCCCTGGAGAAAGGAAAGGCTACCCACTCCAGTATTCCGGCCTGGAGAATTCCACGGACTGTATGATCCATGGGGTCACAAAGAGTCAGACATGACTGAGCGCCTTTCACTTTCACACATCTTTGTGGCCCTTTCTCTCCCCTTTACTCTGCCTCCTTTCTTCTCCTGATCTCTTTTCTCCCAGAAAAATGCTACTGTATATCCAGCTCAAGTTGTACCTCCTCCACGAAGCCATTAAGACCTCCAGAGCCCAGCAGGTTCACATTCATTCATTCATTGAACAACGGGTGATTAAGGATCTCCCATGTGCCAGGCACCATGCTAGGCACTGGGGACACAGCGATGGACATAACAGACACAGGCCTTGCCCTCACAGAGCTCACATCCAGGTCGGAGGTAGGTGAGCAAGTAAAGACTGGCCGATAAGGAAGGATGTAATCGGGTAATAATAAGCACTCTGATGAAACAGAACAGTGGCGTGTGAGAGAGAGCAAGACTATATGGAGGCATGGCATGGAGTAATGACAGTAGATGACCACAGAGGCCTGAGAGTCTCAACCAGCCATCAGAGATACTAAAGTAAAAGTGAGAGAGAGGGCACCTGGCCACAGGGAGCCAACCTTGTGGAGTGACTGCTTCCTCTAGCTCAGTGTGGCCTAGCTGGTTGCCAAAGTCATTTCTTCTTTGGCACACAGCTGGACTACATTGCCCAGCCTCCCTTGCAGTTGGGTATAGCCATCTGTGGTGGTCTAGCAGTAGCATGTGAGCAGAAGTGAGGGGAACCACTGCCAGGAAGCACAGCCCATGGAAATCTGCCACACATTATCATTCATGTTCTTGAGAAGCCATACACGGAAGATGGTAGACTCCCAAGATAAACAGAGATCCTTGAACTCCGGCTAGGAGAGGAGCCACCCACCCATGAAGAAACACCCACTGTTGACATTACGCAAGTGAAGAATAATCCTGAATTTTATTAAAGCACTGGGATATTAGGGGTTATTTGTTATGGCAGCTTACATTTACACGAATACATTGAAGTCACTGTGTCGCTGCCATAGCTACCGATTTGACCCGTTCTCAGCCTAGGACATGGTTTTCTCCTATTCCTCTTTACCTTTGTATTTTTAGTGCACTTCGGCTTTCCGTAGGTCCTACCCCCTCAACTCTGATGGCCACAGTGCAGCCAGAGGCCTGCCTTCTAGGGTGAGTACTTTGATACCTTATCTATGCATCAGAGTGACTCCTGCTTTCATTGCTACATCATGTTAATGCATGCCATTATGGCCCTTTAAGTCATTTTTACTTTTAAGGAAATGCTGAGGGCTTTCTCTTTCACTGTGCTTAGAATGTGTTTTCTTGACTACCACGAACACAATCCTTATCTCAATCTTTCCCCAAATTAGGATCCTTCCTGAATTGGCGGGGCCAGGGTCGGTATGACAGTTCCTGCTCATACAGGGGGAGCCGCTTATTTCCCTGTCAGACTGTATGCGCTTTCAGGTGGCTATCTCAGCACCAGGCACAGGCAGGCACAGAGTAGGAGCTCAGTACCTGCTGGCTGAGGAAACCAATAGGGAGCAGGTTATTTACTCACTGGCATGTGGAGGAGATAATCTGCACCAGTTTTTGTTCTTCAGAAAACATCTTTAAAGCCACCCCCTCAATTTACAGTCAGCATTAACAAAAGCTTTTCCTTGAAAACCAAATGCATAGAAGTCAGGCTGAATTACGAGGCGCTCTGGGGCGTCCACAGAAATGAGGGTTGTGTGGAGGCCAAGCGAAGCAGGACTGTGCTTTCCCACTGCTTGGCTAAGTGCTGGCTTCCCCCCCACTCCCCACTTTGCTCGCTCTTCTCTTATCTCTAGGCGTCTATAGGCAGAGCCACTCTTTATCCTGACACACGCCTCCCTAAGTCACCTGCCCTGTGAAAGCTGCGTGCACCCATTTAGCCCAATACTGGGATCCCTTCTCTCCAAGGTCAACAGGCGGGCAGTGCTCATACGGCGGGGGACTGACCTTGGAGAACAAGACACTGCCTCCTCCATGCCCTCAGAGCTAGTGGCCCAGCCCCACACAGGCTCTTGCCTCCACACTCCCCTCCCGCTCCAGATAGAAACTTTCTTCGAATGTCACAAAGCAGAGCTTCACTGGTCAGACACCAAGGCCAGACTAATAAGGCAGAGGACCAAGAGCAGAAGAACGGGTGAAGAATCCATAACCATGAAGAGTCAAGGAATTCCCTGTGGCTTTTCTTTCACAGCCTCAGACCCCTGCTGCAAGAGGAACTGAGGTTAAAACACCAAGGCCACTAAATCTGCAAACCGAATGGCATGAATCAAACCGAATGGCATGAGACACCAGTTCCAAGACCTGTTTTGAGCCCAAGTCGTGGTCCACGTTGCACAGAGGTCACCTTGCTTGATCTAACAAGAGATCAACCTCAGAATGAAGCATTTGTGACAGAATTTCACCCACTGAAAAAAAACAGGTGGCTAATCTGTTTTTTTTTTTTTTCAGGAATAAATGAGAAGCATTTATTACTTCATTACACTTACACAACCCATAAGCCACCTTTTAAACTGGCTGTTCTCCCAAAGCTGCCCATGAATTGAAAGGTATAGATGCAGTCCTATGTAGGCAGGGGATAGACCTCTCTCACTGGGCTGTCATGGGGGCCCCTCCTGTCATTTCTGCAGGGAATTAGACATTAGGGCAGGAGGTTTACATGAAGAGGTAATGACAGTGGAGCAAAGGTAGTACTTAAACACAATGCGGTGATCTCAGTTAAGAATGAACTTCAGCCAGTGTTCTCTCTTTTCAACTTCTTTTAAAGACTGTCAAACCAATAGCTTTGGTGAGCACAACATTTATGTAACTTTTATCCACCCAAGTTAATGTTCTTTCCAGAACAAAAGCCACCTGGGACAAGTGGCACACAGAGGTGTCCCGATTCCCATTTTTCTTGCCACTGTGTGAGTGTGCTCAACCAGGTCCTTTTTAGATACTGGCTACTGGCTAAAGCCTACTGCAGAAATACCAGTGTCCTATGTGGTAGGGTTTTCTGCTGGGGGCTATCCAAGCAAACTGCCTTTTCATGGGTAACAGATGCCAGAAGTTCCCTCCTCCTGGGGCGAGTTCAAGCCAGTGGCCGGGAGTAGACCAATCCAGGCCTGAACTGTAGGACTGTCAGGGCCTTCTCAGTAACAAGTGTGGATTTGGGCCTTTCGGGTGGTTGTATTTATTTGGATAGATCCCAGAGGCTCTATGAAGTCCTCCATGGGGTCACAAAGAGTTGGACACAACTTAGCAACTGAACAACAACAATAAAAGTCTCATCTCAGCAAGTAAGAAAATCCTACCTAGGTGACTATACTTGTGAATGAGGACTCACAGACCGCGAGCCCCTCCCCCTCGCCTGCTTTGCCTCCTGCCTTCCACACGTCTCTGTCACTCCCTTCCTCTGTCCCCTTCATACTCCTTTCCCTTTTGTTCGAGGGCCTGGGTCAAGATCAAGACTAGCCTGCTCTTTTTGGATACATTACATTTTTCAGCCTCTAAGGAAAGTCCCGGTGTTGGTTTTTTTCCCGTTCGGTGTATGAGACTAGAGTAATAGCTATTATGATAATTTCACTCATGACAAGAATGAAATTATTAAGTACCGAGAAAAATCTGACCAGAAAATAAATGACTAGTCATTCTCTCTCCACTCTGTATCCACTGACACACATGCACATAAAGCACAACAACGCCTGCTCAGCAGATCACTCAGCCAGCACCTACATGGCCCACCTTTGGGTAAACTCCACCTCTGTTCCTACAACTTCTTTCAGGCCTGCTCCTCCCACTTGCACTGAGGATAATGGTGCTGTCCACGACAACAACGAGCCATCTTCCTCTGAATATTCATTCAGCAGATAGTCCCTGCACAGTCACTGATGCTGCCCCTGCCTGAGGCAGAGGGAGGCTGGCTTCCTGGAGCGGACCAATCAACACCCAGATCCGGGATCAGGTCTGTGAGGAGTCAAAAAGCGGAGCAAAGGGCTCAAGAGGGGAGGGGCCAAAGGGCTCAAGAGGGGAGGGGCCAAAGGGCTCAAGAGGGGAGGGGCCAAAGGGCTCAAGAGGGGAGGAGTCAAAGGGCTCAGGAGGGGAGGGGCCAAAGGGCTCGAGGGGAGGGGCCAAAGGGCTCAACAGCGGAAAAGCCAAAGGGTTCAAAAAGGGAGGAGCCGACGAGCTCAGTGCCTTGCTGACATCCCCCAGCATTTACCTAGATGCAGGAAGGTCTTCTGCCTTTGGTGATTGTCTTCCTGGCCCTGGGAGAGTGCTTGGCCCACGAGCAGGGTAAGCAAGAGTATGAGATGATTCATGCCAGTAGGGGTGGCCCCAGCGATGACAGACGCCCCCGTCCTTCGAGGTTGGGCCAACTCCTGAGAGTGCTCTGGCCCTCCCCGCAAGGTGCTCAGCAGGCCTGAGTTCCGTGGTCCCCGCGGTGAGGTGACTGCTGGCCAGCACATGCGCCCTCTAGGTCTGTGCCCCTCCGGCTCTCTTCCCCACACCCTGCTGGCATTCCCCGCGTGCACTGCTCCCTGACCCACTTGCACTCCAGCCCTTGGCTCAGGGTCGACTTGGGGGAGAATCCAAACTAAGATGGCTACTTAGGGCGTCTCTGCCAAGGTGACTTTGGAGCTGACGCCTAGTCCAGTGAGGGAAACATGCTGTAAGGGAATCCCAAGCAGAGAGAACAGCGGAAGTGAAGGCCCCGAGGTGGGCTCCTGCTGGAATGCCCGAGGCACAGCAAGACTCGGGAAGGAAGGACAGAAAGCGCGAGGCAAAGGGCATGAGAAAACGGCTTTCTCCTTTTCCTCCTCTCATAGTTACCATAGCGCCTGGAATTCTTTCTGTAGCGATTTCCTCCAACTGCTTCACTTCTCATTGCTCTGATGGCTTATTTTCTGAGTTCTGCCATTTAAACGAAATAGAAATAGCACTTTTTATTTCACTCTATTTAAATACATCTACCACCGATTGGCCCGGAGCTGTGGGGACTGTCCGCAGCCCTGCTTAGGGAGGTGGCCTGGGGTGGGGGAGAGAACAGCTCGCTCCCCACAGTGGTGCCCCACCCCAGATATTCTTAAAAGGTGGGAGACGGACCCTCTTCCACTGTATCAACCATCATCGTCAAGGACACCTTCCCTTAAGAAACCACTATATGCTCTACTTTGGGCCATGTTTCACCTTCATCATCTCTGACCCTGAAGCCAGCTCTGAAAACTAAACAGTAACTACAGCCCAGGGAGGTTACCTTTGTATTTCCCCCTCCAGGCAGGTGCCCTTGGCTACACAGGATACACCGCAGCAGGGATTCTGAGGGCCACAGCACCCTCGCCATGCATTTGGGGCCCTGCCGATGCAGTTGCTTTGATTTCAAATAGGAGACTTCAGATCACAGAGGATTTGGAGTTCTTTTTAGGTGGCTGGCATGAGCTCAGCACAGATGCCTCCCGGAGCAGGACTGCTTTGCTGCCTCCTGGGAGGTTCCTCATCAAAACTTCCTGCCCTGACCCACATCACGACTCTCCATTTGTGCTTCTGGCTGCAGCTACTGGGTAACCGGCAGTGGAGTCTATTAGTGCTTCATTCTGCTCACAGTTCCTTCTGGAGGAGTTGGCATCTAAAAATTAGCAGTAAGCGAGCCCTGAGGTGATACCTATTAAGAACTAAAAGGTAGGCCAGGGAGACTGAGCTCTGCTGGCAGAACTAGCCCGCTGTCTGTGTAGCTGGTCCTCAGGAGTCCCTAGCGTCTCTAGGCTTTCGGTGTCTCTCAGGCTGGAAGCGATAGCAAATAGGTTTTAGGGCTCCCTGTTACCCGTCTTGTCCTTAGTGCTCGCCAGATGTTCACGTGTACAGCTACATTTTCAGCTTCCTATGCCGTCAGACTGAGGCCAAATGACAGAGTGTCGGCTCCGAGCCAGTGGGATGCAGGCAGAATTAATGTATACCTCTTCAAGGCTTGCTCCTTATAAAACCTCCCAGGAGCCTTGCTTCTCTTCCTCTGCTGCTTGAGAACTACATGTTCTAGGCTTATATCAGATTTTACATGAGGGAGAAATAGAACTTTTACTGTATTAAAGCACTGAGCTTTGTTGGTTTATCTGTTAGCATAGCATAGTATAGCCTATTCTGACTAACACAGTTTTCCATTATTATGCCTATTCATCCATCCATTCATTCATTCATTTGTCCTTTCAGAGGTCGTTCATTCACTTGATAGTACTTAAGTGCCCACTACCTGGCTAGTACTTTAGCATGAAGACACCTTGGGTTCTTCCTCTGGAGAACAGGTGTATATTCAGGTGAGGAGATGGATGTGGGAGCACAGACAATAGTAATAAAGGGTGCTAAGTGTGTCCTGGCTGCATAACAATCTGTTATGTGCAGAGAAATAAATATTCAGAGGTCTTTACCTTTAAAAAATGCAACTATCCTCTTTTTACTTTCATTCTTTATCAGACTCCTGATTTTAAGACAGTGCCCACCCCTGTATATTGCACTCATTCTTAAAAAAAAAAACAAACTGCATTTACCACCAGTCTCTCCTTCCTAGTGGCCCATCATTCCAAACCAATCTTCCCAAAGTACCATTTCTATAGATCATGCCCCTGTATGAAAATCATCCAGGGGTCTCTCATTGCCCACATAAGGTCCAGAGTCCTCAATTTGGCATTGATCCAGATCTGAGCTATCTTTCTAACCTTATTTTCCACTTCTCCTTTACCCACAACTACTACTTCAACCAGATTGGCATAATCCATGACCAGCAACCCACACCATTGGTGACCCCACTTTCATGTCTTTCTCACACCACTGCTTCCCCAGGACTCCCCCTCCTTGTCTGCCTAAGTCCCTTCCTCTCTCCAAAGTCCCACCTCAAGTGGTATCTTTGATCTTTGTCTACTCCACTCCATAGTATTAATATGCTCGACAACTTAGATGAAATGGAAAATTCCTCATGGAAAAAACTAGCACAGGACATAGGAGAAATAGAAAATATAAATAGTCCTATATGTCCTAAAGAAATTGATTTCTTAATCAAAACTTTTCCTACGAAGGAAATTCTGGGTCCAGATGGCTTCACCAGTGAATTCCATAAAGCATTTTAGGAAGAAATAATCCAATTTACACAAGTTCTTTCAGAAAATAGAGGAGAACTTTCCCCAACACATTGTATGAAGCTTGTATAACCTTGATATCAAAACCTGCTGAAAGACACCTCAAAAAAATCTATAGCTAACATCATATTTAATGGTTAAACAGTGGCTGCTTTCCCTAAGATTGGGAGGAAATCAAAACATCCTCTTTCACCAGTATAATAAGACACAAGGATAAGAAAGGAAGTAGCAAATACTGTCATTATCAGCAAGCAACATAACTGTGTAGGTTAAAAGTCCTATGAAACTGACAAAAACTGCTAGAACTAAAGAGTAAAATTACAAGTCACTGGATATAAAGTCAATATATAAAAGTCATTTGTTGAGGGGGACTTCCCTGGTGGCCCAGTGGCTAAGACTCTGAGCTCCCAATGCAGGGGGCCTTGGTTTGATTCCTGGTCAGGGAACGAGATCCCACATGCTGCAACTAAAAGTTTGTATGCCACACCCAAAGATACTGCATGCTGCAATGAAGACTGAAGATCCTGTGTGCCTCTACTAAGACACATTGCAGCCAAGTACATAAATAATTAGTTTTAAACTATCGGTTGTATTTCTCTCTGTGTGTGTGTGCACATATATATAGACTTCCCAGGGTGCTAGTGGTAAAGAACTCATTTGCTAATGCAGGAGATTAAGAGACTCAGGTCTGATCCTTGGGTCAGGCAGATCCCCTGAAGAAGGGCATGGCAACCCACTCCAGTATTCTTGTCTGAAAAATCCCATGGACAGAGGAGCCTGGTGGGCTACAGTTCATGGGATCACAAAGAGTTGGACACGACTGAAATAACTTATCATATGTATGTATTTACACACATACACACACACTAGTAAAGAAAAATGGAGAATTAAATAAAGAAAGTGTGTTAGTCACTCATCCATGTCCGACTCTTTGCAACCTCACGGACTTTCCTCTGTCCGTGGAATTCTCCAGGTTAAGAATATTGGAAAATGGAGGATTAAATAAAAAGGTATACCATTTACAATATTATCAAATATTTAAGTCTAACAAAAGACTGCATGTCTTCTACACTATAAACTACAAAGCTAAGAGAAATTATAGACAGCTCATGGGACCAAAAGCTATACTATATTCGGGGATTGGAAGCCACAACATTGTTAAAGATGTCTATCTCCCCAAATTCATCTATCAGTCCAAATAAATGGCCAATCAACATCTCAGTATTTTTTAAAAGAAATTGACAGGCTGGTTCTGCGATGTATGTGAAAATGCATAGGTTCTAGAATAGCTAAAATAATCTTGAAAGAAAAGAACAAATTTGGAGAATTTATGCTACCTGATTTCAAGACTTACTATAAATCTACAGAGGTCAAGACAGTGTGGTTTTGGCAAGACAGCAGACATATAGATCAATGGAGCAGAACAGAGTCCAGAAATAGACCCACACACATACCGTTGATTTTTTGGAGAAAGGCATTAAATCAATGGGGGTGAAAACAAAGTTTTTTTGACTTACAAATGGTTCTGGAACTGAATATACATATGGGAAAAAAAAGTAATTTTGACCCCTACTCCACTCCATACACAAGAAGTAATTACAGAAAGATCACAGACTTAAACATAAAAGCTCAAACTATAAAATCTCTTGAACAAAATGCATGACAAAAATCTTCATGAACTTAAGGGAAATGGATTTCTCTGACAGGGCGCAAAGGGACTAAGCCATACGAGAGAATACTGAGGAACTGGACTTTATAAAAAAAATATTTTTTAATGTCTGTAGAGCAACAGACCACTATTTAGAAACAAATCGGCAAGGCACAGACTGGGAATAAATATTTGTAATCCATATATCTGATAAAGAGCTTTCATTCAGAGTATATAAAGAAATATTACAAATCAATAATAAAAAGACAAGTCAAGTAAAAATGAAGAAAAGGTTTCATGACAGTGCACAGGAGAAGACATACAAATGTCTAGTAAGCTCATGAAAAGATATTCAACATTATTTGTCAGAGAAATTAAAATGAAAGCCATAATGAGATACCATTTCCTATCCACTGTAATGACTACTGACATACCAAGTGTTACTGAGGATACAAAGCAACTAGAACTGATACACTGCTGGTGGGAGTGTAAAATAGCACAACTGTTTCGGAAGAATCTCTGCCAGTTTCTTACAAAACGCAACATACACTTAACCTATGACTCAGCATTTCCACTCCCAGATATTTACTCAAAAGAAATGAAAGTGTAAATCCACAAAAAGCCTTGTACAAAAATATTCTTTGCAGCTTTATTCATAATAGCCCCAAACTGGAAACAGCTCAACTAAACAGAGAAACAAATTGTGGTATATTCTTACAATGGATAACTGCTCAGCAGTAAAAAGGAATGAACTACTGACACATAAAACAACATGAGTAAATTTCAGAAATATTACGCTGAATGAAAGAGGCCAGGCATTTTTAAAGCATCATACTATATGGTTCAATTTATATGTACTCTTGAAGAGGCAAATCTAATCGATGGGACAGAAATCAGAATAATGCTTGACAAAGGGGGTGGAAGATTGACTGGAAAGAGATACTAAAACTTGGGGAGTGATGGTAATTACTATTTGTTACTTTGGTTGCACAAATGTATGTGTCAGAGTCACTGAATTCGACACTTAATTGTCTGTTAAATTATCTCAGTTTTAAAATTACCCCTGCTGCCACTCCCAAGAGCCATGTTGGGTACTACTGTAATGTCCTGTTATTTATTTTTTTCATATGCAGTTATGCATTTTAAACTTTCTAAGATCCCTCAGCAGGTCCTGCACAATACTTGGGACTCCACATTTGTTGAACCAATGAGTAATAATCACAGTGTAAAAGAGAATTACAGGAAAATTAGAATACAACACATACATAATTCCACTGTTTCCATTTTCCTGTGAGTCAACACCACTGCAAATGCAGGGCCCTATCTCCCAACATGTAACAATAACCCAATATCTAAGACAGCTTGCTTTTATTTACAATAAAAAAGGAGGCAAGGAAATAAGAGAAAGATTTTGTCTCCTATATTTTGAGGTAACACCACATAATTACTACTCTATTTCTTAACTCTAGTGCGATAGACCAAAAGACATCTGATGAATCACCTTTTCATTCATAAAACCCTGCTTATATCTTTCATCACTTTTATCCTGCTAGAATAATAGCAGAGACACAGTGCTCGATGGGCCTGCATTATCAGACGCTATTGGAAAAGTCTAGATAAGAGTGCTGAACCACCTATTAGTATTCTGCATGCAAACCCTTCTGTATAACCCAGAGTCATCCGTATCCTGGCAACCCTCAAAATTTCATTCTCATTGAATTGCTAGATCTTTATCAAAATATAATTATAGCCTTAATTTGAAAGATAAATTTTGATTGCCAGTGCCATGCCCAAAGGAAGAAATAATCAGGTGGGAGAGTGCTCAGGCACAATTGTTAACCATATAATCAATGTCATGAATCACCCATCCCCTAAAAAAAAAAAAAAACTTTGGGGGAAGTTGTGAGGGGTAGGACAAGGAGGGGAAAAAAATCACTGAGGCATCAGACTGACTTAGGACTCCGTCACTTTCTGTTTGCTCTTTTTCTCACATTTCTGCTTCAGCACTTGTCATCTCTGCCCAACTGGAAGAGTCTGGGGACGGCCCATGCTGTGTGGCCTGCTTCTGTGTGTGCTCACAGTGGCCCAATCTTCAGCTGGAGGTAACCCAGTCTACAAGCCACCTATCTTGGGTCAGGTTTCTGGGAAGCAGGCACCAGAGTCACATAGACACTGGAGTGTGGGAAGCCTAGTAGGAAAAGCTCTTTGGGTCAGGGAGGGAACTGAGCAGGACTGGGCAGAGAGAAGCTTCTCTCTCCGCTTGTGGGAGGGATCCTCTGCTGATCCCCGGCACAACAAGGGATCAGCCAGCCCCATGGGGGAGCTCTGGAGTTGGGGTGGCTGCACAGAACTGTCCTCAATGGAGGCAGTGTGGTCAGTCGCCGGTCATGCGCTGACCTGGGAAGGTAAGGGGTGTGACCTTGGGCGAGGCAGCTCTCTTCAAGGACAGTTCCCAAAGAGAGACTGGGCTGTGAGCCGTCAGCCAGCCGTGCCCAGTGCTGGGGAATGAGCGCTCGAGTCCTGAGGAGGAAATGAGCGCTCGAGTCCTGAGGAGGAAGGGCTGTGTGGGTGCAGCGAAGTAGCCGCTGCACCTCCACTGGCTGGAGTGATGCAAGGGCGTGGGGAGGATGGTCCAAAATGGAGCCCTGACACACTGAACCCAGGAGCCCATTTCTGCGGGAGAGCAGCTGTCCCTCCTGAGGCAGCCAGGTGCTCCCGCTGTGTGTGCTCAGTCATCTCAGAATGTGTGTCTGGCTGTGAAAGAGGAGGTGGACGTCAGAGGGATTTCTGGGCCCTGATTCAACTGGTATGCTTCTTATTTGAGGGTGGGTACTGATACTTTGTAAAAAATAATCGATACCTGTGAGACACTGTCTGGGAAGGGCAAGAGAACAGAAGTCACATGGTTCAGTCCCCTTTCCTCTTGGGCACTTACATCTGCAGCCTCGGTGCTTTCATGGTCATAAATGGGTCCTGACTTTGGGATGGAGAAAGACCCAGGCACGTGTAGCCGTCTTTGTCCACTGGAGTACAAGGAATAAATTTCTTTAACCTATATCTTAATGTACAGTCAATTGCTCCTGAGACCTCTGGGAATGCTCAAGTTTGTAATCACAGAGCCTTCAGAGTTCACCACTGTGGTAGTCTGTCTCTGCCCCTCCAGGATTCACGGCCTGTTGGCAAAACAAGTCACAGGCTTAGCCTTGAGAAGGCCTGGAAGCTTCTGCCTTTGTGCTTTTGGGTACCCCAAGTCACTAGGTAAGAAGTCCACACCCTGCTGGCAAGGGCACTTGGACTGGCCCTGAGACTACACAGAGACAGAAGCAGAACTGAGCCCCCAGGGCACTACCACCAGTAAGACCAGCGGAAGAACTGCCCCGGGAGCTTACCCAACCCTGCAGAATCTTGAACCAACAAATCGGCAGTTGTTTCTTAGGCCAGTGAGTTTTGGAGTGGATTCTTACAGAACAGTAGATAGACAACATAACCGCAACTAGCAATTACCTCAAGAGTCAAATAGCTATGCTGGCCTTGCCCTCCCCTCTCCAGTCAACTGCCTTTTCAGATTGGACTGAAGAGCCCTTCCTCATTTGATGGCCACTTCTCACAAGGAAGAAACATTTTTTTATGACTTCATAGTAGATACTGCCTATCCAGGGATGAGTAGACAGAAAATTTTAAAAGGAAGAAAAAGAAAAAGCTTCACTGGACTGTCAGAGCCAGAGGTGAGGAACTGGGGCTGTCTCACTAGCTACGTAGCTTAATCCTGTGTATCATTTTCATATGCTGGGGGCTCAAATTCATGCCTTAGTCCACTTACAAATGACTCCCTGTCATGGACCTCCAAGGTCACTCACTAAGAGAAGAAACTCAGAATATTACATCCTGAGTATCAAGGTCTACGTTGACTGTACACATCATAGAAGGCCAGAACCTGGAGCCCACCAGAGCAGAAACGGAGTGTAGCCAGATGGTTGGATTCTGGAGCCACGTCACCTGGGATCAAATCCCAGATCTGTCACATGTTACCTATAAAACCCTGTGCAAGTTACTTAACTTCTCTGTGCCACAGCATCCTTATCTATAAAGTTGGTATGATAATAATCCCTCCCTCACAGGGTTCTTATGAGGATTAAGTGAATTCATCCATGTATAGGGCATAGACCAGTGCCTGGCTCTTCTGAGACTAACTAACTGGTTCTATAGTAACAACTGGGTGGGGGGGAAACTCACATCGATTTTAGGTAATATGAATGGATATTCCTAGTGATTATACAAGATGAAAGCTATCTAGGGGACTGTATATCAGCTTTCTGAAACTCTACCCTTTGTAACTGTTTTCCTAAGAGGGCAGAGTGATCAGCACATGGCAGAAGGAACACAGAGCTAAGAGAAGGAGACCTAGGTTCTAACTGCAGCTCTGCCATAAACTAGCTGTATCACATTGGGCAAGTGATCTATAACATGGGGAATAATGACAATGACCAGATGGTCCCTCGAGAAGTCTGTCTCGACCACCTTTCCAAATCCTATGAGACAGGAAAGGGCAGGTGGAATCACCGCCATTTTAAAGACAGAGATATGTATTTGGCTACACAACCTGCCCAGAGCCAAATCCAATCCTAAAGGAGAGCAAAAAAGGGGCATCTTCCAGGCACAGACTACATTTCCCAGCCCCCTTTGCAGTTCGCTGTGGTCACGTGATTGACTTCTAGCCAGTGGAATGTGGATGGGGATGAGATGTGCTACTTTCAATCGCCAGTGCTCTTTCCCCTTCCGTTGGCTAGATGCAAAGAAACTCAGGAGGGACTCAGAGGCCCTAGGGGATAGCAGAACTGCAAGAGGGCATGGGACCAGGTTCCTTGTCATCACAAGCTAAAAGTTGATTACACGTTATATGATAAAGAAAAAAACTGCATTGTGTTAAAATCCTGAGATCTGGGACTTATTTCTTATGGTATTCCTTAACCAATGCACTCAGTGTGAGTCTCCAGTTAACTGCTGATCCAGATTCTGAACTTCAAGAGGAAGCAGCACCTTTCTGTTTTGGTATAACAGATCATTGACATCTTATTTGCTACAGGCAGAGCAAAGTCAGTGAGTCTTTAGGAAAGGCTTCTGCATCCCAGCTCATGGTCTTCCCATCTGCTCTTCTAAGGGGGCCAAAGAGTTAGCTACTGTTGCACTGGGCCTTTGGGCTAAATGGAATCATCAGTAATCTTGCATCTTCTGTATGGAACATCAAGGTGAGGGACATTTCTAAGATGAACCAGCAAATATTCTGAGGCCTCTACTGGAAGACTCTAATCAGGAATGATTAGAGGATTTATCAGAGGTATTTGGTTTCCTAATCTCTTCCTTCCCCCAACCAAATGCTATCTTAATATGGTCCTGATCTCCTCTGTCCATGGGATTCTCCAGGCAAGAATTCTGGAGTGGGTTGCCATGACCTCCTCCAGGTGATCTTCCCGACCCAGGGATTGAACCCAGTTTTACCACATTGCAGGCAGGTTCTTTTCCATCTGAGCCACCAGGGAAGTCCAAGGAAAATAAATGTACAATTTAAAAATCAAAATGCACTTTGAAAAGGAAGAGAGACTCACCCAGTAGGTTCTATCTTGAATAGGGAACTGATGGTGGGAATGTGCATCTTCCCTCCTAAGTTCCCATACACTCTAGTTTATCTCTTTCAGTGTTAAAAGGTTAGGCATTTACATTTTTTCAGCAGTTACCAATGCATTTTTGCAAAAAAAAAAAATCCTATGATTCAATCAGATCAAGAACAGATGGGGTCTCTTTTTTATCTTCACGCTGGACTTTGCTATCTTTCCCACCAAAGAAAAGGCAAACATGGGGGGAAATGAAGGCTTATGGAAATAAATAACAGGAGAGCCCTGACAGGCTCAAGGGATCCAGGAACCCAGGAGGAGAACATGGCTTCCTGCCATCCACTAGCATCACTGAAGTCCTCAGTCCCTTCCTATCTCCTCCCTTCCATGTAGTACCTTCCCCATCAGCTGGGGCTGCCCCTCTCAGACAGACCAGGTACCCTGCAGTTACCAAGAAGAGGTTCCTCACTCAACTGTCCAGAGATTTCCATCTGGAAAAGAAAGAGTGGCAACCCAACTGCCATCTGCACCCACGGAGCTGGCATGATTTAAGTACCACCTGGACCCTTTGGTCCCTCTATATTCCAGGCCAAATGCCTCTGGGGGGGTGTGGCCTGCGAGCCCCTGAAGCACAGAGGAGGAAGCCCCACATGGATGGCTCAGCAGAACTCCCAGAGAATGGAAAGCTGCAAACCCCACGGCTGGGGGCTGGGGAGGGGTCCCTGTCTGGGATCCCATCCCCCAATCTTGCAGCCCAGTAGCTCTGGCCCTCACAGAGGGGTGGACAGGCAGCTGCTCTCTCACCCAGACCAGCGCCCTAGCATCCCCACCCTGTCTGGAGACTGGAGGTGGCACTGCCTCTGAAGGCTGTATGGACCTGGCCTATGGCTTCCTGGGGGCCCAGCGGGGCTCACTCTTACATATCCAGAAAGGGAGACCCCATCCTTGTGATAGTGGGGTCTGGCTAAGCTGCATCTCCAGCCGCGCAAGGCTATTTTTAGATGCTGTTATCTTTGCCTTGCTCACAAGCAGCTGTGAAAAACAAACTGGGGAGCAGGAGGCACGAAACTGGAAAATAAAAACCTCATAAAACAAGAGCTCCCAAACTCAGGAGCAGAGCACACGGTGGCCAAAACGCCAGGCACCATCATGGCGGGCCTGCTTAACCTTCCCCTGAGGGGGTACCCTGGGTGGGGGGGGGGCTTCGCTCTTCTACTGTCCATCCATCCCTGGCCTGGCAGGCCCTGGGCAAATCCCGGGCTGGCGGGACTAGTCAATCAGAAGCCGGACTCACGGCCTCCCAGACAGTGACCCAGGTGGACAGGTGTACCAAGGGAGATGGCTTGATGGGGTTAACACTGCCACAAAAGCAAAAGCTGCAGCTCGGTTGCCTCTCTCGTCCAGCTCGTCCTAACAGTCCACTTGCCTTACAGCATCACAGCCAGCTCTGTGACAGGGAGACCCCTGCACAGGCAAAATGTCACCCAACACCCAGCGGCAGGGCAGGAAAACAGGAAGAGGAACCAAGAGGCCCCCCGACTTCTCCCCAGCCCCTAGAGCTCCAAGGCCGAGCCTCGGGGTGCCCTCCCACTTCCAGTGCCTGGAGTCCCTGTCACCACCAGCCCCTGCAGTCCCTGCACCCAAGCTAGGAGAGGCCTGGGCAGCCGCGTGGAAGAGTGCCGCCCCGCCCCAAAACCCAGAATGGGGGTGGGGAGGAGGCGGCAAACTTCAAAGCTACAGCTGCAATATGCTTAAAAAAAATAAAGCCATCCCCCGCCTAAGCCAGAGCAGCTCCCCTCATCCCTCAGGGCTATGCGCGGTCCACCTTGACCACTGGCTCCCCCTCACTCTGCTCTGCCAAGGGGACCCGGCTCCTGGACCTCGGCTGGGGGTATTTCCTCTGAGGCCAGCGCGCGGTGGGGCTGCGGCTCCTGCTTCCTCCGTTCCCCAAGTTTATCCACCACCCAGAGGTGTGAAAAATTAGTTAAAAATGATGTCACCTGCCCCTCCCCCCTCCCCCCACGCCGGTCCCATCTCACACACACCGGAACATCCCGGGGGGTTGCGATGGGGCTCCGGGCCGAGGCTGGCCTCCCCAGGCGCCCGCTCAGGCTCGGGCTCGGCCCTGGGCAGCCCGCCCGCGCTTCGCTCCCCCGGTGCAGAGATCCTACCGCCCGTGCGCCCTGGGCGCGCCGCCGGGCCCCGGGCCGGCTCCCCGGGAATGCGGCCGTCAGGTGAGGTAGGCATGCGTGCCGGCTCCGCAGCGAAGCAGCAGCTGGCTGAGGCGCTGGGCTCGCGATCTGCCTCTTCTCCCTCTCCCTGCAAAGGAGAGGCCTCCCGGGGGGCTTTCCAGCGCCTTGTTGCGTTAGGACCGCATTCCCCCTTCCTTCTCCCTTTTATCTTAGTTTCTGCTTCAGATTCAAAAAGGGAGATCGCCGGAGTCCATGCTCAGCTCCAGCCAAACTCGGTCCACAGGCTGAGAGAATTATGAATGGATGCTGCCTTCTGATGAGGAAGTCGACTGGGGAGGTCTCTGCGCACGGCGCGCTCCATCAAAGCCGGGGCATTGGCCCCTCCACTGCTTCAGTGCTGCAGGCAGAGACACCTAATTGACCACTGGGAAATCAGGTGCCAGGAGACCTGGGCGGGACGTAGCCCCAGGGCCACGCTGGGATCGAGCGCCTTGCCGGTGTAGACAGCTTCGATTTACAGCCCAGTGAATGGAGGGGACTGCGGCAGCCAAACCTCCCGGGCAGCAGGCACGGTTGCACCAACGCTCTGCAGACAGCCGCCCGGCTCTGTGAACATCTCCTGGCTCCACTGGGCTAAAGGGAACCTGCTAAAAATAATCCGTCCCCTGCTGCCAGCTGCAGTGAGCTGCAGGACTCAGACCCCAGCCCCAAACTCGGTGGTGCGCGGGAGCTGGCCACAAAGCGGGCCCTGCGCGCTTAGACGAGCCGGGGGCTGCGGAGGATCCTGGATCCGGATTTCTGGTACCTGTGCGTTTCCTTCTCTGGTAGCACGACCGCTGGCGCTGCGCGTTACCCATGCCCAGAGAGGCGGCGGGCTCGGCTCATCACCAACAGGCTGGACCGACCGCGGCTGCTCAGCACCGCACCCCCGTGGTTCCCTTCGCACCTCCCCGCTCCCTGGTCTCGAGCCAACAGCAAAGGAATCAGAGACACCGACCGTGCCAACTCCTCCAGCCGGGGCAAGAGGGAAGCTGGAGATTGGCGCGGAGCATGTGCCCGCGTGCGTAACAGGATTAGAGCGGCCGAATATTGTAATATTGCCTCCCCTCCCCCCTTTCATTGGCGAAACCTCGCAGCCTGGACACAACTCAGCCTACCCAGGCTCCAAAACACTGCAAAGACAATGCCTTCCCAGTGACGGGCTCATCTCCAGGGATGGGTGATTTACTAAACCAGCTCTAAGAAGAAATCAGGCTTAAAACCACGGCAGTGTGTGCCCATGCCTTAGGCTGTCAGATTCTATATCTAACCACCACATGCAGAAGACAGAAGGCCATTTAGGGCCACTAAAAACACAACACTGATGGGATATATCCCTAATACATAACCAGGGGGAAAGCAGTGAATGAAATTATCCAAAAGATGCCTTGTGGGAGGCAGTTTCTGGTACTTTGTCTTGAAGCCTTGGAAACCCATTTAGGGAAAACTTGTCCCTGTTTTGACCAGGCTACCTGTTTTCAAATAGGGAGACTGAGGTCCTGGGCAGATTTGCATGCAAGAGTAGTCCTGTGTCCACGAGCCCCCTGACACCTCGATAATTCACAAACTGTGGTGAAACACTCGACTTGCCAAGGTCACAAGAAATCACACGGTTGGCACAAGCCCTGGTAGAGAGTATTTCCTAATTGGCGTTACTATGAATTACGATTGTGATCACACAAAGGATCACGTGGAAGCCAAGTTAGTCCGGGCTGGCTGCTCTCCTCTGACCCCACTCGCACCAACCTCCTCCAAGGGCTGCCAGCCTGCAGTACAGGCTGGAGTCCCCTCTGGAAGACAGAGCGAGGCGAGGTCAGGAAGGATGAGGTGGGAGGAGGTGGCGTGGTCATTCCCCCAAGTGAGGCTGAGAAGAGTCGTGAGCCCCAAAGTTCAAGGGGTGGGTTGACAAAGGAAAAGAGCACACCAGGGAGATGAGACAGAGAAGCAGCAGACCAGGAAAGGAGGGATGGCCCCTCCTGGACACCAGGGGACCACAGGGTTCCACAAAGGTGGCATCCCTGAGGAGTCAGTGGGAGCAGAGCCCACCGCTCCCTTGGGTTTGGGGGAGCCTGGTGGAGTGGCCACAGCGGGTGTGAAACTGCTGCTGAAAAAAGAAAAAAAGGAGTCTTTCTCTCAGACTTGCTGTCAAAGGACTAGAGGCACCTGGGAGCTTATTAAAAGCACAGTGAGAGCTCTGGACAGACTCCACTAGGCCACAGGAAGCTCTGCCATGTGTGGACTCAAACCACTCGGGCTTTGAAATGAGAATTTACGTTCCAGTGAGCAAAATGGCCACCCTCTACAGCAATCCCTGGCAAGATCAGGGGGAGCTGGTGGCCAAGTCACTAATCACACATCCCAAGGAGATGGACTGTCTTGCTCCAGCTTTTCAGGGCTGCTCTACCAAAGGAGAGCCTCGGCAGTGCTCCACAGAGCTCCGTAAAGTGATGAAAATGGCCATCCACCTTTTGCATTCATCTTTACAGCTATGAGGTTGTTGTTAACAGTGACAATGAAAATAATGATATAACTAGATCACTTACATTTGGATACGGTTTTGGCAAGTCCTGTGGTATATACAGAGAGAGAAAGCAAGCAAACAAACAAACAAACCCTGGACTTTGGTCCCAGAAAGACCTGAGTTGGATTCTGAGCTTTTCCACTCTTAGCAGTATGGCCTTTGGAAAATCATTTTACTTTTCTGAACCTTGGTTTCCTTGTAAAAGGCAAACAGGATGCCTAATTCATAGGGTTGTTAGGAAGAGGAAATAAAATAATAGATACAAAGCACCATGATGGTGCCTGGCACATAATAAATGCCCAATGAAGATAGCTCCTTCCTGTGTCTTAGGTGTTCCCAAACATGCTCAGATTGTAGTTTTCCTGAGTCCCTACCCTGTTTCTGGTGGTTAGGGTACCTGATGCTTCCTATGGCTCACGGGTTCAAACAGAAGTACTTACTGAACATCCTGAATGCCAGGTACTGTGCTGGATACTAGAGTGGACAAAGCGGACTCCGCCCTCGTGGAGCTAGCATTCTAAGGGCAGAGTTTACATCCTAGCCCATGTGGGTGTCCTGCTTGTTTTTTTCTGGAAGCCAAGGGTACCAGGTCTCAGGAAGAAAACAATGGCAAATGTGTTTGCCTTTAGGACAGTGATGATCTAGAGGAGGGATCAGCAAACTCGTTCTGTCAAGGGTCAGATAATATTTTAGGCTTCGAAAGCCATGAGGTCCCTATTGCCACGACTGCACTCTGCTGTTATAGCTCAAAATGAATGGAGGGGGCTGAGTTCCAATGAAACTTTATGCACAAAACAGACAGGGGGTGGGATTTGGCCTGAGAGCCATAGTTTGCCGGCCTCTGAATCTATGACGTGACTCAGGACAGGACTGTTCCCTTTAACTGGTATTCCCAGGAAATGTGGGAATGGTATTCCCAGGAAAAGTCCATTCAATTCAAATGTGCAAGTCCATTCATTCAACTGGGCTTCCCTGGTGGCTCAGAGGGTAAAGCGTATAATGTGGGAGACCGGTGTTCGATCTCTGGGTCGGGAAGATCCCCTTGAGAAGGAAATGGCAACCCCCTCCAGTACTCTTGCCTGGAAAATCCCATGGACTGAGAAGCCTGGTAGGCTACAATCCATGGGGTCGCAAAGATTTGGACACGACTGAGCGACTTCACTTCACTTATTCAATTATTGGCGATCGTCCATTCAATTCAAGTTGATCCGACCAAAAGCAGTTCACTGAAGCCCCTCATTGTTTTAGAGCATGTTCTATATTTTCCCTGGAAGAAACTAGCTAGTTAACTCTTCCAGCCAGCCTCCCTAGCCATCAGGCGCAGCCATGTAACTCTGTGTTGCCAGTGGGAGGTGGGAAAGGCCTGTGTGTTCCAGGCCAGGCTCAGAAAAGCTCCTGCCCATTCCAACACATATTAAGAGACCCTGGGGTAAAGAAACACCAAAATGGAAAGAGCTTGGGGACGCAAGTGACTGCATGCTGACCTGCATTAGACTGCAGCAGTCAGAAAGAAGCCACTGAAATGTTGGGGGTTGGTTACCAGAATTAGCCTACCTTGAACAAGTCACTCTCCCATCTCTTTAATCAGATGATACAAAACACAATTTAATGCTCTGCTGATTACTTAGGGTCTTTATTAGGAAGGCTTATTATCGGTCTCTATGGCAACACATTTCAGACTCTTTGGATTTCCAAGCTCTTTCCCTGATGGTTGTTAGTTCCCCACTGTCACTCCTCTCTTACCTTCTTCTAGCTCCCTCCCTGTAATTTGAAGCCACAGTGGGCTGTGGGAAACAGACATCATGACTGGGTAACAGCTGCCCACTAAGGAAGAGTTACTAGTGGCCTGAGCAAGAATCTAAGTGACAAGGTGCGTGGGCTTGCTGACAACAATTTGCAGCCTGGGGAAGCGCCTTCCACTTACGTTCAGGCTTAGTGCTGTATTCCAGAGATAAAGTTACTGGGAGCTCAGCATCTCTGCAAAGAGTGGGCCCTTTCAGTATTATCTAGCCTTCAGATTTTCAAAGCTTTAATGCTTCTACTCGTCATCTCAGGGGAATCTATAAGAAAGGTTCTAATTCTGTCCCCTGACATTCATGGTCTATTTAGCTTTCAAAATACTGTCACTTCCTGATTTTCTATAGAGATGATACCCAATATATGCCCCAAGTCTGTTCTAAACTTGCCTTTCCTGTTTAATTATTTTGTTGTTATCTTATAGGAGCTGAAGAAATTGATTGGAAAAAACTAAAAACTTTAGTCCTGTTCCAGAAGTGATGTTATCTTTATATCTTGGAGCACTTTATCAAGAAAACCCAGCTGTGCTTTAGAACTGGGCTTCTCTGGTGGCTCAGATGGTAAAGAATCCACCTGCAATGCAGGAGACCTGGGTTGGATCCCTGGGTTGGGAAGATCCCCTGGAGGAGGGCAGGGCAACACAGTGCAGTATTCTTTGCCTGGAGAATCCCATGGACAGAGAAGCCTGGTGGGCTATAGTCCATGGGGTCCCAAGGAATTGGACATGACTGAGTGTCTAACACTTGCATTATTCTGATGGGTGGGGGCAGTCCTTCCCCAGAATAAGGCTGGGCAGCAGGAGACATACTTGGTGCAGGGAGGAAGCAAATCAAGTAGAGATGTGGGGAGAGGCCTACAGACTCCACAAACCCTGACAGTCTGCGCCCATTTTTTAATTGAAAGAACCAAGATGACTGGATGTAAGTGATCCTCTTGGTCTCTTTCTTCAGCTATAAAACAAGGACAGTGGAGATGATATGAGAGGTTTTCTCTAGGTCTCTCATTCTGGAAGTTTATTGCTTTATGAAACCTGGAACCAAAACCACCTTTTGAAATGATTCTTCATCATCACTTTTTATTTCTTCTTGCCATTTCTGCTTATCTTTGAGAACCGACCACTCTACACATAAACTTCAGCATCTGCAAGGGCAATAATATGACCTGGGGTGGGGGAACTTCCTAGTGGTCCAGCGCTTAAGAATCTGCCTTGCAGTGCAGGGGGTGTGGGTTTGATCCCTGGTTGGGGAACTAAGATCCCACACGCTGTGGAGCAACTAAGCCCACACAATGCAACTGCTGAGCCCGAGCCTGCGAGCCACAACTGGAGTCTCTGTGCCACAACTAAGACCGAGCAGCCAAATACATAAATAAATCTTGGTAAATATCATAGGGACAGTATGAACTATGATCTGCCCACTCTGGGAAACCCTTTTGCCCCAGACTGACCTTGTTGGTGACCTCGGGAATCCCAATTCCAATTTTACTCTCCAGCATACACACCCTCCCCAGATGTTTCCCTAAGGTGGCCTCCCTCCTTTCCTCTCTTGGGCTCTAATGACAGAAACCCAGTTTGGCCTCCAATGTTTATTCCCCTGAAGCAAGCTGGATGTCCCTGACATCACATGGGTGTGGCAGAGTCTCACTCCTCCTGGCTCCTGGTAACGTCACATCACAGTTGCCAGCCCACCGCTGCTCACAGGAGATCTCGTGACTTCCACAAGACACCACTGCTCTAAAATGGCTTGCTCGTTCACAAGGAACTATGTGTTTATTCATATACATTTTATATCATAACAAATGTAAATTAATTTCAGGGCCCAACTACCCAAGCTAGTGTCTGTATGGCTGCCTGTATAAAATTTCTCTCTCAAAATTCTCAAAACCATCTGGCACAAACTACTGTATTGTGACCTGTTAAAATAAGTAACAGCTGTGATAATCCCTCTCGATTTATGGCAAGCAATAAAGCTTTGCATATCCTGGCAATGCATATAAAATAATAAATAAAACCATTATCATTCTGTGCTGTCTTGGTGGGAATTATGATGATTTAGCCAAAATGGAGCCCCATGGAATGCATCTGAGAAGCAGAGGTCTGGCCCTATCTGCCCCCCGCCTCCCCAGCCCCCAAAGCCCCATCTCACCACTTAGAGCCCCTAGATGTGTTTGCAAACATTCCCCACTGTAAATACGTCCTTTCTGAGAGAACTCCATTCCCATACACTGCTGCCCACTTTTTATTACTTCAAAGCCTTTTCTGGTGGTGAGTTTCCAGAATTCCTCAGGATATCCAGACCATAAAGAAAACCAAGCTATGTACAGTTCAAGAGTGTGACATCATGTATAGCACCAAAACTAACAATTGTCTTGGAAGTGTTAGCTGTATGCTTATGTTTGCAAATACTGCCAAGATCCCAGGTTGAAAAATACTATATCAAAGTCATTTCTCTAAAATATGCAGGATGTAGAAAAGGAAAACCTGGTACCTGGCAGGGAAAGGAACTTGGCAGCTGTGATTCTAAGTAGAAGCCACTATGCCCACTGCATGTGAATTTCAAAAAAAGAAAAAAGGAACAGGACAGGGCTTCCCAGGTGGCGCTAGTGGTAAACAACCCACCGGCAATGCAGGAGTGGCAGGATACCCGGGTTCCACCCCTGGGTGGGGAAGATCCCCTGGAGGAGGGCATGGCAACCCACTCCAGTATTCTTGCCTGGAGAATCCCACGGACAGAGGAGCCTGGCGGGCTACAGTTCATGCGGTCGCAAAAGAGTCAGACACAACTAAGCACAGACACACAAAGAAGACCCAGTGCAGCCAATAAATAAATAAATACAATTATTACTTTTTTAAACGAAGGGGACGGGGAAGGAAGCTAGCATGAAATGGCTCTTTACTATGTATGGCTGTTATACATAATCTCATTTAATCCTCACAACAACCTCAGGTATCACTATGCCTGTTTTATGGTTGAGGAAATTGATGCTTAAAGAGGTTAAGGAACTTACCTAAGGCCATCCAGTTAAAAATTGTAATGAAGTTTGAACTCAGATCTGTCTTTTTCCAAGGTTTGTGTTCTTTCCACCTCACCACATTGCCTTCTGGACCTCTGTTCACAACCTTTTAACAATATGACTCACATGACAGATAGTATTTACATGGATCATTCATTGTCATGGCCATGGACAATTCCTACCTCTTCTCTCCCAGTTACAAACTCTATTTGAGTGCAAGTGAGAGCTACCTTATCAGTGGAAGAATGCCAAATTCATATATATATCAAGTTACAAATAAAGGAGCTTGGTTATTGTATAGACTTCAAAAAAGAGCTGTAGTACTTTTCAGCTTTGCCCATCGAAAGGTAGAATCTATTTCTCCACCCTGAATCTGAGCAAGTCTTTGTGACTTCCTTTGGCCAATAGAATGCAGTAGAAGTGACACTGAACTTGTTCTGAGCCTGGGACTCAAGATGTGTTCCAGCTTCTACACCTCTGCTGATCACGGTGCCTACCCAGGCTTACAGCCACTGGGGGCAGGGCTAGGCTAGGCTAGGCTGTTGGCTGATGACACACATGGGGTCCACTTGTCCCCCTCATTCTGACCCCAAGTCCGCTAACCACCAATGTGTGAATGAGGCTACCCTAGATCATCCTGCAGGGCTTGACCAGAAGAACTACCCACTGATTTTTAAGCCACTAAATACTAGGGGGGTTTGTTACACAGAAAAGGCCAACTAAGGAAGTTCTGTCCATTTCTAGCCACTTGTCAAAAAGATACTAAGTGTTGAGACCTGGTTTAAATGCAGATATCAATCAACTAAAACCTTCCTAAAAACCAAATGAATTCTTTTTGATGGCTCCACACATTGCCATAGCTTAAAGTCTTCACATCATCTCATTTATGCCCTGTGAAAGTGCCAAGCCAGAGAGGCTTCCTATGACTAGCCTTCAGTCATGGAAATCTACCTTCCCTCCTCAACCCTGGGCTTGTCAGCCTGATGCTGGGTCGTGTGGTTTGTGGGAGAGCATCTCCAAGGGGAGTGGCCCAGAGTCACCTCCAGGAGACGGTCAGTGCATAGGAGGAGGAGAAGGAGAGATGGTGTGTTCTACCCCAGAACCCACTCAGGGAGACAGAAGAGTAAGCCTGAGAACAAGAACCAGTTTTGTAATATTCAACAACAACAGTCACAGTTATCTTCTTAAGAAGATGGGGCAGCCAAAGACACAGATGGGCAGGGGAGAAGAGATACACACCCTCCCCTACCCACACACTTGGGGAACTAACAGATGAAAACTCTCAAAAGGAAGAAAGGAACAATTACAAACTAAATTAGGGCCGCACTCAACAGTCTGAGACAGGAAGAAACAATGGTTACAACTAAATACCTCAACAGAAGTGCTCAACCTTGGCTGCACTACACAGTTTCAACATTGTGAAATCAACCCTTGCACTCTTAATTGCTACATTAATTACTCTCTTTATTTAATAGGAAAAATGCTCAGCATTCAGAGTTCCCAGCAGTTTCATCAAAAGCCATTTCTTTTGCAGAAAGTGCTGGCGAGTAACAAATGAGTTGATTGTTTCGCTGTCTTTGCATGAGATGCTTGGGCTTTTTTCTTTTCTTTCCTAATTTTCTTAGTAAATCTGGGAACCTTTGAACTCAGGGTAATTTCTCTTTTCTTTCTCTTGGTGCCCTCTAGTTATATAAACACAAAAAATAATTACAGAGGGAGTATTTACATCTATACATCTATGGTTTCTTCACTTGGTATTTACAGTGCTGAGTGAATGAATTAATTTAGTTCATTTTACTTCTTGGGAAAAAGTGTATATGATGAAAAGGGGTTCTTTTCAGTTGACTCTGGCAAGGCTTTGCAAGGAGCAAATAAAGGAAAGGGAGAAAGAAAGACACCTTCTTAGTAGCCCTGTGAACATATGTTGGTCTGTACCCTCAGCGATTTTCTACATTTGTGGTTCAACATATACTAATTATGTTCCAGAAAAGGGGATGTTTCACTGAGAAACTTTAGGAATTAAAAAAAACCTTCTCTACACCAGTGGTGGCAGCTTCCCCTAGTTCAGGCCCTGACCCTGCTTCCCAACCACTTTGCCCAGTGTGAGAACGCAAATTCCTGCTCTAGGCTGGGACCTCCGTGAGGTGTCTTCAGGGTGGAATCAGAACTGCAGCTTCCAGATCAGAGGAGACAGAAAAATAGCATCATGTGCTAAACTGGGAGGGAAGGTTTTGTCATTTAAGAATGGGGTGAAGTCAAACAATAGAGAAATGACCGGGTGGGCTTCGTAAGATATACCAGAAGCAATGCTAGAGAAGCCAGGTGGGGTGTGACCTGGAGGAGGATTGAGGCATGGTTTGGCTGCTCTTGAAGGGTGTTCCACTTATGTGGAGAGTAATTCATTTCTAAAGAAGGAAGGGGGACTTCCCTGGGTGTCCAGTGGTTAAGATTTCACCTTCCAATGCAGGGGGTGTGGGTTCAATCCTTGGTCGGGAAGCTAAGATCTCACATGCCTGGAGGTCAAAAAACCGAAATGTAGAACAGAAGCAACGCTGTAACAAATTCAATAAAGACTTTAAAAAAATAAAACAAAAAGAAGGAAGGGTACCAGTGGGAAGTTTCTGAAGAATAATTTCATAATAAATGGATCATGTGTTGAAAGTTGCTTTGCACAGGAGAGTTCCTTTACTCAAATATTTCTTAAGAAACTTATGTTGAGTTGAGACTCTCTTTTAGAGAGACGATAGATGGCTCAGGTGTTCATTTGTCTGAACCGGAGAGAGACAAGATTTTTAGGATCACAAATGTCAGTAGGATTTGTGAGAATGAATTTTTCTCGCTTCCAGAGACATCATTACACATCCAAGGTAGCCTGATGCTGCTGCTGGTAGAACCAGAGAGACCCGAGGGAAGGACCAATCTGAGGTCATCCCTGACCACTCCAGTGATTCTGGGATGCCACTCTGTGGCTCTGGCTTCAAGCCTCCTTACCCCACTTCCTCAGGCTGTGGGCAGTAAGCCCTATAAACAGAAACTGCAGAATGGAGGGGCGGGACCCTTGAATACAGTCAGTCTCCAGCCTCAGAGTGTTCCAG
The DNA here is from genome assembly GCF_049115385.1 of Moschus berezovskii. Lineage (NCBI taxonomy): Eukaryota > Metazoa > Chordata > Mammalia > Artiodactyla > Moschidae > Moschus > Moschus berezovskii. Next base: position 16,876,093 of record NC_142488.1, on the reverse strand, counting down.
AATTCATGTGTAAGTTTTTTTTTTTTTTAATTCAGGACCAATTTTCCCACAGAAAAGAAGTGACAGATGACATTTAGAGTTCCAAGTCTGTCCATCAAGGCTTCTTTCTTCCACAGTATTGCTGGGGAAATATGCATTTGCCATGAACAACAGCGGAAAACAATACTGGTATCACGGTAGTGACTAAATGTTAACATAACTGCAGAAGATGGTTTTAAAAATTAATCTTAGGGACTTCCTTGGTGGTCCAGAGGCTAGGACGCCACGCTCCCAATGCAGGGGGCCTGGGTTCATTCCCCAGTCAGGGAACTAGATCCCACATGCTGCAACTAAGACCCAGCATAGCCAAGTAAATTCACCTAAAAAAATAAAATAATAAAAATTAATCTTAAATGCCAGTGCCCAGTGAAATGCAAGAGTAACTAGAGAAAGAGAAGTGGGCTGATGGAGGCCTTGGGGTCAAAGAGATGACCCCATCTCTATGAAGTTTAATAACACTGGTTCTTTATTATGTCTAATATCACGAGAAAGATTCACTCATTCAAAAAAATTTTTTTGAGTATCTAAAATCTTATAAATATTACAGCTGAGATGAAAGACCTAGTCCCTACTCTGAAGGAGCTCACAGAATGGCTAACTAGAAAGACACTGTACTATACATGGTTTTTAGAGGGACTTCCACATACTCTCAACATATACTGGGTTGTGCCTGGGGGTTCAGGATGCCACAGTACAAAGGTGGGGGATCTTCCTGGACCACAGTTTTACTCAATAATTATTTGGGGGGAGATTATTTTATATTAAATACTGTAGGGAATAGTGCAGATTTTATAGAACTGGTCCAAATTTTATAGATGCATATAATTACAAAGAAATCTTAAGATCTCTGGAAGGCAGCTTTAGGCTATCTCCACCTCCACCCTGTGGCTCAGATCCCCTCAGAGGCACTAGTTCATCCTCTGCCCTTGGAAAAGTGAAAGTCACTTTGTTGTGGCCAACTGTTTGCGACCCCATGGACTGTCCATGGGATTCTCCAGGCAAGAATACTGGAGTGGGTTGCCGTGCCCTCCTCCAGGGAATCTTCCCAACCCAGGGATCAAACCCAGGTCTCCCACATTGTGAGCGGATTCTTTAACAGCTGAGCCACAGGGAAGCCCAAGAATACTGGAGTGGGTAGCCTATCCCTTCTCCAGCTGCCCTTGGAAGCACCACTAAAATACAGGCATGTACAGCATATGGGCTATGGGAAGGGAGATGACAAAATCCCTCTGAGCAATGTCAGGAAGGGCTTCTCAAGGAAAGTGATGCTTAAGCCAAGCCTTCCAAACTGCCTAGGAGTTGGCCAGATGAAACCGGTCATAGAAGCATTCTAGAGAGGGAACACTGTATACAGGCTTGGAGGTGTGTGCAACAGCATGGTGTGATGAGAAAGTACAAAGAATTCTGCATGACTGGAACACTCTGCTGGTGTAGGGAACTTCAGAGACACACATGCATTTCATCTCAAAGTACTGGAAAGGATGCTAAGTCTCAGGGTTCTCTGTTCCAGCCAACAGGGAGCGCTGTGGGTTCAGAGCAGCAGGGCCTGAGAACTCTGGGAAAGCAGAGTATGGTGGGAAGATGGCCAAGTGGAGAACAGAGACAATTACAATCAGATTCCTGCAAATCCAGGAAGAGCTGTAATCGTACCTGTTACTTGTTACTTTGCTCAGAACCTTTGAATAAGATGAAGTATAATTGTTGTGAGGACCTTCACCAGGATGCTGAAGTCAGGAAGTCAGAGAGGACCAACTCTCCTCTCTCTCGCCACTGAGAGACAACTCGTGACCTGCCGACCCTCGCAAGTGATGGTGTGGGAAACCCCACATGGTAACTTCTTGACCTGCCGCAACCTCCCCGACTTGTTAATCCATCACCTTTTATGATTCCAGGAGACATTTACAACCCTCTCCTAGGAAATGAATATTTGAACAATATGTCACTGATAAACAATGCTGGGTAATAAATATATCAGTTACAGGCAGTTAGGTTAACTAGCTTTAGACTGAAAGAGAAAGTCAAAGGCCTTCCCTACACTACTGTGTTTTCTCAAGACACAGGGTTGGGGGGTCGGACGCTGTTGGCTCTGTCCCTTCTCTGGCGCCTCTTCTTAGCTCAAGTCTCATGTTGTGCTGGGCCTATCTCTGCTGATTGGGTGTTGCTCCTTCAAATAAAAACTAAGTTTCCTTCTCTTTGGATGACCTCAGCAGAGACTGGAGCGTAGGCCATGGCACATCTTTTAACCTGTATGATAACCTAAAGATACCACCCCCAAGTTTAGTTTGGAGTCATTATTTTCAAATCCTCACAGTCAGCATGGCCTGGGGGTAACAAGCCTGGGGTTTGGGATCAGACAGACATGGGTCCAAGTTCCGGTTCCCCTTGACTGAGCTATAATCTTGGGCAAGTTAGGCAAACGCTTTAAGCCTCATTTTCCTTCTCTGGGGAACAGACATAACTGTGCCTGCATCAGAGGGTTGCTATGAGTAGCTGCTGTGACCCACACAGTTCTGCTGAGCTCATAATAAAGAGTCAGTAGATGGGTTTTAATCTTAACATCCTGGTTTTCCCCAAGCTCCAGGCTCCAAATCTCCTCAGCCCCCAACGTTAATGGACAGACCCCTCTCAAAAACATTATATTGATCACTTATGATACAACTGTACTTTGCCTTCTATTGTAAATGCTAAACTTCAGAAGAAATAAATTTCAGTGCTTTTTGCCAGAAATACCTTTCCTTTTGTAATCCAAACAAAAGAACTGGAGGATAAACAGCTTAGAAGAAAAATACGACCAAGTGAATGTTTTTTGAAGTTGCAGAAATGAGGTAGAAAACAAAGACCCAAGAGCAATGCTCTCGCATCCGCCACTGGTTTTATATCTATACCTCCACCAAATATCCACCCACTCCTAAAATTATAAACCCTGTGTAGAAGATGCTATATTGAGAAATGGAGTAGGGTTCAAAACATCTTTTGAAACTTGGTCGAACCTGCTTTCATTTTGCCAGAGGTGAACTAATATAAGCCAAAGTCTGCCAAGATATGAGAAATGAGAATCAAGTCTTAGAAGGAGTGGGTTACGATTAGAGGGCAAAGGGTTTTCATGGCCTGTGACTGACAGCCTTCAAGTTCTCCACACAACATCATCTCCTGATGATGACAACGACAGCAAACAGCTCAGTCATGGGCCGAGCCTTGCACTATGTGCTTCGTTTTCATTACATCCTCCAGTCTTCACAACAAGCCTATGAGATCTTGCCAAAGAAACCACAGCTCAGAGAGCTGTGACCCCAGAATGCTTCTTGGGGCCAACAAATTCCTAGCAATCCATCAAACTAAACCTCACTCCCTTCAGGGCGCCTCCTTCCCTTAACCTCCTCCATCCCCCACTCACTTTCTCTTCAGTCACTCGGAAGCTTGGTCTGTTTGTTTACTTTTCTTTATTTTTTAGTTTATTTATTTAATTTTTTAATTTATTTATTGTAATTGGAGGCTAATTACTTTACATCACTATATTGGTTTTGCCATACATTGACATGAATCTGCCCCGGGTGTACATGTGTTCCCCGCCAGAAAAGCAGCCCATTGTCTTGGAAAGGAGGTAGGAAAAAACATAAAAAATAAAAAGAGAGACAAAAGAGGTAGGGATGGAGTTCTGTCCCGGGAAGGGATGTTTGGGGCTGGTGCACTGTTTGTTTTCTAATAGCTGCTCTTGGACCTGCGGTGACACACCAGTTGGGTTTGCACAGAGCACTGGCTGGGTCTTCGTACGTGGCTGTGATACTTTGAAGGCAGACGAGTCCTCAGTTTTGCTCTGAAAACAGGGCAGGGTGTAGGCAGATTCTGTAGCTACAGAGTCTGATCCAGGCCTACACCTCTATCAAACTGCAATGAATTGGATTTTCATCCTTTACCAAGTTTCAGATTTCATAGTTATTTTCTGCTTGATACTGTAGACCAAGGGTAGAGAAATGTCACCGTTCTACAGAGAGTTCCAGCCACAAGAATGTTGTGCAACAGGAAAGGAAGTCATTTTTTATCATTGAACTCAAAAGCTTCCCTTCTTATATGAATCAAGGGTGTATCTTATCTGCCAGTGATTTCTTCTGAGTCCATCAGCAGCCAGCCCTGCCACCCTCCCATAAGAAGAGAGCAGACAAAGAGAAGCGGAATGCGATTTGGCGGCAAAGAACATTTTTCCCCAGGAGAAAATGGAGTGACTTTTAGCTTATCTGCTGTCACCTGGTTAATGTGATCATTGTTCTTCAAAATAAAATCTCCTCTCCTTGCCCATGATGTCGTTAGTGTAAAAAAAACAAAAGAAACAAAAAAACCCCAACAACAACAAAAAAGTAGCAGTAAGAACAAGTAAATGCCAAGAGGAGACAAGCTGAGGGGAAAAAAGAGAAGGTTCATCAAGCAAAGCTACAGATCAACTTCTGTTCAAGGAAAAGCATTCAATACACAATTATCTTAATTCTCCCACTTTGCTGGCTTTCCAAGGTAGCTGTGGAAAGTACTAGAAACCCATGGCCCCCGTCATCACCTCTGGTCTGCATTAGGTGGGATGAGTAATTTGTCATCCATTTAAGCCAAGGGCCCTGTGGCTCCTGATGTGTGCCCCTTGCCTATTCTCAAGCTCGTGCTTATTTCAAAATTAACCATCCAGCTCTATCTTGCTGGTGAAGGTTTCCAGGGATAGAAACTTAGATGGAAGAGGGATCCTAGTTGTTAAAGGCCAAATACCATCCATGGCAAGCATAACATAGAGACAAGGTGGTGAGAGAAGAGTGATTTACTCTGTCTGAAGAATAAATAAAAACTTCCTCCTTGCTCAGTTGTAGAGTGGGGGCCAGAGGGAGAAAAGATAACATTCCTGGGAGACCTCAGTTCTTCAAAGCCGAGGAAATATTTGCATCTTTCCCTTTATTGGTGTTTGTCATTTGGCCTCTGGATGCTGAACAACTAGGCCTGCGTTTCAGATGAGAGGATATGACTGAGGTGAATTCCTTTCCACATTTCCTGTCTGCCATTTCAGGAGCCAGTGGGTGTCACCACACTCAAGGCCACTGACACGTAAGACCAGCCACCCTCAGGAGAGTAGACTTTCTCAGTATCCCTCCTGACTCCAAATGTGGCACCCAGGAGGAAGAAAGCCATGTGACCCAACAGAGCATTCAGAAGTACAGGCCAGCTTTGGAGAAGACTAGAAGATTCTGCCTTGAATACAGACATGTAATATCTACCTAAGTCTACATACAGAGGACTTGTGCAGGGTAGAGACTGGACAGCAGGTTACACTAGCTTCTGTTTTCCTGCAGCCTTAACCCTTCCTAACCTTCCCATCTCCTCTATCTCCCCATCCTCACCTCCAACTCAGAGAATGCAAGAATCAACCCCAAGCAAATAGGCTTTCATTTTCTGCAAAATATTGCATCTATAAAAGATGGTAATACCTAGATACCTAAAGATGGCAAAACCTCGTGGTTTCACAGACTAGGTATTTCTTTCTTCATATTGAAGATCAGAGTGAGCTCATTCTATCATTTTCTCAAAAACAGAACAAGACAAAATAAAAACCCCACAAACAAAAATCCACCCCAAACTTGATACACCTTAACCCATCTACCCTAGCGTAGTAGGTTCAAATGTCCCCTGCTCTGTCAGCCACACTTGGCTGGCCAGGCCAACCCCACAAGGGAGAGCTGGTCCCTCCTTCCTGTGGATGGGCCCTGAGGTACTGTGACCAGCCTTTTCTGCTGCTCCTGACTTGTAAGTCCTTGAGTGCAGAGCAGGGTCTTAGTCATGTCTGAGGCCCACAGCCAAGCCTGGTGCCCGGCACAGAGATGCTGCTCCATTAAGTTCAGCTCCCCAGATGCTCGGCTCCTTCAAGGCACTGGCCATGCCAAGCAGTCAAGGCCCTAGAGAGGGGAAGCAACCTAGCTGGGTAGCTGGGAAAGAATCCAGGTCTGGGACAGAGCAGCTCCAATATTCTATTGAGGAACATTCCACAAGAGAGGCAGACTAAGGAATTTCAGAGGAATTTCTCAATGGTGTGCTTTTGGGTTATGCTGAGTTTTTTCCTGGCTCGCCTCAGCATGCTCAATCCAGTGTAACACTTGGCTGCATGCCCTTCCCTAGGCACACTGTTGGTATTTTCATGTCCCATCTGCTAGTGCCTCTGGAGGATGTTAGGATAAGTGGGTTGATCCAGAAAGGACACCCACTGTCCTGGCCCCCTGCCTAAGACATGCAAATGCAGAGTAGCTTCCCAGCCAAAGGCGTGTTATTTTAAATACGATTATTATCCACAACTACTACGGCCTGAACGGTTCCTAGGTGAATTATGCTAAGCCCTTTGCCTGCATTCACTCATTTCATCCTCACTTAAAGAATATACAAGGCAGATTTTAGCATCTCTATTTTAGAAATAGTTAAGGAAGGTGCAATTCTGTAACTTGACCAAAGTCACACAACTGATACATGGCAGAGTGAGGATTTAAATCCAGATCTGGTAGATGCCAAAGCCTATTTTCCCCACACCATGTTGCCCCTCCAAAGCCTAACTATCAAGAGGATGAAACCCATAGTAATGAACCCAACTAGTAAAACCAATGGAAATTACCAAAGCTGTCCTCTGAGGCAAAGTTATAGCTGGCAATTCACGTATTTATTTTGTAAATTAAGCATTCAATTTAAGGGTTTGGAAAAAAAGTTTACAATCTGAAGTCAGTGACTGTCAAATCAGATAAATGAATCAAAATGGAAAACACTAATAAAATGGACAAAATAGACCTTGCTTTGAGATGGTGGCAGTCTACACAGCACTTCCTCTGAATGTGGAGTTCCCAGGAATGAACTAAGGAACCTGAGTGGATATTTATACTAATGTGAAAGCTTTGTTTCTGGTAAATATGTATGCCCAGAGATTAGGGCATAAATAATGGCAGTAGCTGTTGGGCCCTGTGGCCCCGGACTGTGGGATGGTATAGGGGTTCGGGCCCCAAGAGCTGGCCTGATTAGCTTAGGTGGTTCCCACGCTTACCCAAGCCACTAGGACACCCTTGTAGGCTAGATGCTTAGCCTTAAGCCTAAGTTCCGCTCTGCCCTCCTTCTGAAGACCATACTACTCCACTGAGGTCTACCCACGCACAGCTTAGAAGCTACAAGGTCTAGCAAGGTCAGCTGGTGTCTATGCCTGCCTCCAGGTTGGGAAGATTCAGCAGGGGCTGAGAAGGAAAGAATGCGGGGAGTTTGCTTTTTTCCCTGAATTATTCCTATGCTTATAAGGCAATCGTATGAAACAATTGTTCCATGGCTTTAAATCTAGTAAATAAAACTCCCTTTGAGACGCTGGTTTGAAAGATGGTGAAGATCAGAGTAACTACATTGTTTATGTAATAAACACACACCCAAAACTATAACATTTTTATAATGAAACCTGGTGTAATAAAATTTGTGTTGAAGCAAAAAGCAGTCATTTTCCTGTCCGCTTTTATTGTGCTGAATGCAATCTCTGCCAAGTCCTACTTGGAGGCATCTTTGATTAAGGGCTTGGTCTCCCCTCACTGGTGAGCTGTCCAGAGTTGGCAGAGGTGCCATGACCTTGCTGAAACTAATGCCAGAAGATGGCTCCATTCACAAAGTGCCAGTGGCTCTGAGAGCATGAGCCCTCCAATCTCCCTGCGCCCCAGAGCCCAGCCTGCCTCCAACACCTCGGCTTTGGATCTTCACATCTCCAAAGTAAACTGGGTCAGGCTGTCCTAAAGGTCTTCCCCCAACCCTATCATCTTTCTCCTTGAACATAGCCTGGAAACTTCTGGCAGGCACCTGCAGGGGAATTATTTCTTTGACACTCCTTCCCGTGACTTAGTCCTTCTGTCCTGATAAAACACTACCTGGCTGTTTATTCTCCCCTGAATCTACTGATCCTCATGAAACTGGGTGAATTTAGGTCCTGGATTGTCGTACTTGGTTCCCTGAGGGAAAGCAGGGGTTAGGGTGGGAGTGAAGTTCTGATTTCTTACCTAAGGCAGTATTCTCAACCCTGGCTGCACACGGGGATTCAGCTGGGGAGCTTTCTATAAGAAATGCTCTGATGCCCGGGTCGATCCCCAGAGGTTCTGACTGAACTGGCCTGAGGAGTGGCCTGCATGTCAAACAATGGTGATTCATCGCAAGTATATAAGCTATTTGAGATGTGGACTGAACAACCTCTCTGCTCCCAAGTTCAGAAACTGTGATGCCCTGAAGAAACACACAGGTTCATTGGTGCCCACCGGAAGCTGCCAGGTGCACAGGCCTTTTCCTTCCCCTCTTAACGGATCCTAGGTAACTAAGCGACACAAACCAGCGTCTCCTCGTCACCACACCTGAAGAAGCAACTCAGAGGGAGTGCTATTAGATGGTGGAGCAGAATAGCATTGTCAATAAATGAGGCTGCAGACGACCATATTGGTAGTGGTTAGGCTAACGCGTGGCCACAGTGCACTGCCCCAGTCTCCACAGACCCAGTGGAGGCAAATGCGCACCATGGTGGCTTAGCTAGGCCGAGAAGAGCACCAGCATCAGCCAGCTCACCACCCTGCCTCGTGCTCACAGTGACCGACACGGTGGGGGCATCTCTAGAAAAAAGGCCCCGGCCCCGCCATGACAGAGCCCGAGTTAAAATGGAAGGACTAACCATTGTGCAGGATGGATACTGCAAAGAGCTCGACACTTTTCAAATAGGGTTGGCTGGTGTGGCCGAGCTGATGTGGTGAAGAACTAAAAGGAAGTGGGGGTTTGGACCAAAGAAGTCAAGATGGCCCAGAGTGGGTTAAAGCCAGTGCAGATGGAACAGAAATGACACTGGGGAACTTGGCTCTGGGGACTCCCAGATCAAGGCTGTTTGGAGGCCACTGGGAGAGCCATAAACTTCTACTTGTGATCTCAGGATGAGGGCAGGATACTGAAGAATTCCCACAAGACAGGGGGGCAAGGTGCTGGAGGAGAAGCTATGGACTAGCAGGCCAGGCGCAGCGCTAGCCGGTGCAGGACGTGGGGCTAAGCCCACAGCGGCCTCCCCAGCCACCCAGACTGGGGCCTGACGATCCTGCCCTGACTCCTCCCCCGTGGGCCACCCTCTGGGTCCTCTTAGAAGACAGGCCAAGGTCAGCACAGAAGAGGACAAGGAGGAAACCTTGTCCTCTCTGTCTTAAGTGGCCCAGCACCTCAGAAGGAGCACAAAGTTGCCAAGTTGGCCAGCCTGGAAGAACAACCCCAAGTCCCTGGAGCTCAGGAGCTGCCGAGCACAAAAGTGAGGGTCATCTCTGCGGGTCAGGGACGGCCTTCCACTGCTCTTCCCTCACTCCCCCCAGAAGATGAATCATTGCTGGAACCGCACTCCCTGGAGCCTGGCCTCCCCCGGTTCCCTCCCCCTTTGTCTTGCCAGGAAATGCTGCAAACCCCCAAGTACCTGCATTCTTGGGCATGCAGCAGGCGAGAGGCATGCTTGGATTCCCGCTCTGCTTCTTGAGGCCGGGCCTTTTCTTTCATCCAAAGCCCTCTGGAGTCCCGGGAGCTGAAAGCTGATCTGCTTAAGTCGGCAGGCAGAGCAGGGGGGGTGGGAGGGCGAGGGAGGGCAACCTTCGGTGAGGAGGGTGGCAGATTCTCACTCGACATCTGCGCTGCCTCCGGGACTCCCCCCTGGAGGGGGAGATGGTCTCACCCAAGCAAGCACTGGGCCAGCTGCTAATCCCTCGGGGGTTCACTTGAATGGCAAATCAGGACTCGGGGCAGCCTCCGCCACACCCTGTCTGCAGAGGAGGGGCTCAGCCGCACTCTCCTTCCTCGGCCCTGGAGGACTTCCGAAGGCCAGGTACTTTCTACAGCTGCACTGGCATCACCTGGGAGCTGGTCTGAAATGCAGACTCTCAGGAGGAGCTCTGCCAAGAGCCACGTGGCTATGGAAACCATAAGCATGCCGCTGGACACAGGAAGCCGGCCCAAGGCTAACAGCTAGGGAGCCAATGCAGCCCAGCCTCGGGGCGACTGTCCAGCCATGATAAGGAACACACCCCCATCTCATCACCCCACGCCCGCCCCGCGGTGCCCCCATCCCCTCCCCCGCCCTTCTTCTCACTAGGCTGGGGCAGGATCACTTGGCTGTGAAAAAACGTTAGGTCGGTGTGAGGCTGAGCCGCTCAACAGGTCTGCAAATATTTGCACACCCGCTGAAAGGATGAGGGGCAGCACACAAGTGGAGTTTGCTCTTTGCAGGTTGCAAATCAATTTCAGATCCCCTCCCACCCCCAACACACACACCACCTGTATCAACACGTTAGACTCGTGCGATGCCAATAACAACAGTAACAGCGCCCCGAGCCCTTTCACAGACATCCACCATCCTGGGGTCTGTTGAGAGCGTCTTCTTGGAACCAGAGGGAGAAGGCAGTGATTTCCATCGCTTTGCCCTCACAGCCTTTATGTTGTCACGGCACGCGCTTCACCTCCCAGCTGAGCCCAGTAACAGAATCGGTGTGCAAAAACTGGAGGGAGGAGGGAAAGAAAGGAGACAAATGGAGGGAAAGACTGAGAAGAGCGCTGGCGCTGCAGTCCAGAGAGGTCACTGAAATGACTAACAGTGTCAACTCCTCACTTCTGCTCCATAGCCACGTGGAGCGAGAGCCAGAAGGGGTGACTTCGTGTCTGAGGGGAACTGCTGGGCGCTGAGCCCTGTGGTTCACCAGGACCGCCCCAATCAACAGAAAGACTCCCCAGCCCTGCAAGCACCTGCAGCATCAGGGGCGAGCCTGGCCCTCACCTCCTCGAACCCTGCTGGAGGGAAGAAATCAAAGGGCTGGGGAGAAGAAGGAAGAGGAAAAGTCAGCCAGGGATGACGACAGACAAGCAAGAAGGCAAAGAGGGTGGCCCTGAGCTCTGCTGGAATTCGCGAGGGCCCTTAAAAGCACTCCTGGTGGGCTTCTGGGTAGAGACCCAAGCTGAGACAAAATTGAAAAATCCGTGGATTCCCAGTCTTGCCTCCAACAATAATCACTCATAAAAAGACTCACGGATGGAAGGAAATGAGGCCGTTGTTTTATTTTCTATGGGAAGTCATAATAGTTTTTAAAAGGTTAATCTCCTTCTCAGCCCTGTTTTTTCCCTTCCAGTGACCCCAAGCTGAAAAGGAAAAATATTTGCACTTGGTGTTTAAAAACCACAGTGAATTAGCTTTTGTTGTTCATGGCAAAGCCACTATTTAGCTGCCCAGAATCAAACCAGATGTCAGGGAAGAAAGAAGGCCTGCATCCTGTGAACTTGCCTTTCACCTTTGCAGGGGGGCGAGGGCCAGGCTGGACGGAGAAGAGAAGACAAGATGGCGGGAGCGGGGCGGTCAGCAAACCCGGCGTGTGGTTCTGAAGGACTCGCTGGTTGGGTCTGTGTGTGGGGGGGTGCCAGCCGGACTGGAATACAACAGCTCTGCGACCCTGCATGTGCAGTGCCTCTGGACTTTCCGAACTTCCTCCTGTGGACAGTACGCAAGGCACTATCCCCACAGGCAGCAGAGACCACAGAAAAGCAGGGAAGACAGGATGAGGAGACAGCAGCAACACAAGAGGTCAGCAGGGCTTGCTGGCACACGCAATCTATCAGAGAAGGTGAAGACAAATCCTGCAAGGAGAAAAGCTGCATGTTCTTGCTGGGGCCTTCCAGGAGAGTATGAGGAGGAGATTAGTATTCCGTTTTGTCAGGCTTGTTTTTCTTTAGCGCGCCACCCACCACAACTCACTGCTTAAATCGGGAAAAATAAAAGTTCCTCTGGGGCTCAGTCTGTTTCTCAGTTTCCTAACTCAGCAGCGTAAGGAAAGACAAAGTTCTCTCTACTCCAGGACCCTTTGTATCCACTCAGCGAACATTTACTAAGCACCCCCGCCACACACACGCACATGTTGGTAAGCAAGATATTTGGGTGATAACAGACGCCTTGGCTACTATTCCTCTCCATTAGAGCCTACTGGGCAGGACAGACATTTTCAGAACACCGATCCTAATAATAGCTATAGGTCCCACTTTTCAAAGTGTAATGATGCACTGCTGCTGCTGCTGCTGAGTCACTTCAGTCGTGTCCGACTCTGTGTGACCCCATAGACGGAAGCCCACCAGGCTCCCCCTACCCTGGGATTCTCCAGGCAAGAACAATGGAGTGGGTTGCCATTTCCTAGGACTGTGTTTTCCATACAGTATCTTATTTAACCCTTACAATAACCCTATGCAGTGAGTTTCATTATTCCCATCTTCTAGATGAGGAAACCAAGGCTCAGAAAGCTTAAAGAACTTGATCAAGATCACACACCTGTTAAGATAAATAGGGGTCTTTGTATTTTGCGCTGATGGAGCCCAAGCACCTAGAACAAAGCCTTGTGCACAGTAGGCGTGAAATAAATCTTTACTGAATGAAAAAAGCAGCTGGGGGTGCAAGGAAGGGCTTTCGGGGATCTTGGAGATGAACTGTGAAGCATGGCTGGGATTTACACAGAGGGTAAAAGGCACACTGGGAAGAAAACAGGAAATGAATGAATGCACACTTAAGGAAACACAACTGTTTTACAAAATAGCAGGAGTAGGAGGAAGTAGTAGTTAAAAGAGGGAGCCTTGAGTCAGAGAGACTGCAGTCCTACCGTGACCCTGCTGCCTATGAACACGACTAAGTCAGTCAGTCTCCAGTACCTCATATTCCTCATCTGTAAAATTGTGAGAAAAGCATTACCTACTATGGAAGAAACTATTCACTTCCTACCAGATCTTCCGTATGTGCCCTCCCTTTCGAATTCATAAAACCTCAATTTTTTAAACTGGGTCCATTTCCAGACAACCCGATGGCTCTATCTCCAGGCCTCTCTTGTAACTAGGGGCTGCTATGTGGCCAATGAGATCAAAGCAACTGTGGTGTGGCATTTCTGAAAAGTCTCCTTAGAACACAAGAGACATGCCCCTTCTTTCATTCTGTTTGGGCCAATGATGTGATGGCTGGAGCTCCAGTGGCCATCTTGGACTGAGAGGATGAGGGCCACAAGGATGGCCAAACCAAGAGCTGGGGAAGTCTTGGTCTCTGGACTAGCCCTGGACTTCTTATACATAAGAGAAAAGTAAAGTTCCATCTTTCTGAAGCCTTTGTTAATCCCCAGTGGATATATTTACCTCAAAGAGTTGCTGGAAGGATTCAAAAGATAATGCAGACCAAGCAATTAGTGCTGGGCATTATAC